>NC_092129.1:175168003-176368003 GCF_043159975.1 Macaca nemestrina | reverse complement strand
GGTTTGTTCTCTTGTTTTGAGATTGCTTTGGGTATCGCAGCATTCCTAATACAGGACTAAAGCTTTCACCTCAAGATGATAGATTCCATCTCAGGTGTGTTGGTAGTGGTTTAGGAAGCTGCTGGGAAGCTCTGACCAAAACTCCACAGACCTCGTAAATCGAAAGCTCTGAGAAAAGTGTTTTTCTGGCTCTCAGGACGTGCTGATGACTGTGCATAAGCTCTTTTTGCTTCACATGACCCCTTCTGTCCCCAACAAAGGGAGCTCTGCTTGGTGGTCTTTCTAGCGCTCCAGTTGCCTTGTGGCCTGGGAGCCCTCAGCATCTTTCTGTTTCCCGGTCTGGAGGGAGTCAGGTGGGGACAGTGAACCAGAGCCTGGCCCAGCTGCTCATTCCCCGAGGCAGGTGAGCATGCCCTGGGTGGAAGCCTGCAGCGCGTTTTTCTAGGAGCTGAGTTGCTCGTTCTTCATCTTTCCCTTATCCCCTAGCACGTGTGTCTTAGGCAGCAGTCCCAACCTTTTTGACACGAGAGACCAGTTTTGTGGAAGATCATTTTTCCACGGACCAGGTGGGGAGAGGGATGGTTTGGGATGAAACTGTTCCACCTCAGATCACCAGGCATTCGATTCTCATAAGGAGCACACAATCTAGATCCCTTGCGTGCCTGGTTCACGTAGGGTTTGTGCTCCTATGAGAAGCTAGTGCCCAGGCTAATCGGACAGGAGGTGGAGCTCAGGCGGAAATGCTCATCACCAGCCATGCACCTCCTACTGCACGGCCCAATGCCTAACCGGCCACAGACCAGTGCCTCCGGTCTGCAGCCTGCGGCGGGGGGTTTGGGGACCCCTCTTCTATGGGACATCATTCTGCCTCTTGTGGGCTGTTTCTCCAGTGGTCCCTTTCTTCCAGGGCAACTTCAGCCTTCTTGAGCTGAACATGACACCAGCCTTTTAAAAGCTTTCCACCTTGTTCTTCTATCCAGGTCTGGCAGTTTGACCCAAGGACGGTGGGAATTGGGGCCCTAAAGGACCCTCCTGTCCCCATGCAGGGGTGGCTTCACCTAGGCCGAGTGGCAGAACTGATGTTTGCTTCTGGGTTCTTGCATTGTGCCTATCACTGCTGAGCCTTGGGCCAACTCTTTTGTCATCTCTGCTCTCAGAATTACTCAAGTGAGCTGGTCACGGTTGCTCATACCTGTAATCCCCACACTTTGGGAGGCTGAGGGGGGAGGATCACTTGAGGTCAGGAGGGCAGAATAGTGAGACCCCATCTCTACAAAAAACTGAAAAAATCATAAAAGAAATATTAAAGAATGACTCCTGTAGTTACCTGTAGGCATCGTAGTGTAATGATGACTGTATGAGTTTGGGGTCATGTCCCAGTTCTGCCCTCATCAATCACATGACCTTGAGAAGTTTACTTTCTTCTTTGAGAGTCAGTTTTCTCCCAAACTGCAATGGATGTAGTAATGGTGACTACCATGTGTGGTGATTATAAAGATGCAGGAAGACAGTGCATGTGTGCCACTTTGCAAACCATTTGGCATACTGTCAGGAGTCAATATATTCATTCTTAAGACATTCTCCACCATCTAAGACTGTTCAACACAAGGCACGTTGAAAAAGTCTATACAAAAGGATTTGGCTGTTTGGAATGTGAAGGGGAAAGTTGCAGGGAATGAGATTTAACCTAAAATAGGGCTTAACGGTTATGAATTTTAACTATCCACGTTCCCTCTACCCAGTGAAACCATCAACTGACTGCACATTGCCATGGACTGCGGGAAGGACCTTTGTCTTTTTTTTTTTTTTTTGAGACAGAGTTTCGCTCTTGTTGCCCAGGCTGGAGTGCAATGACGTGATCTCGGCTCACTGCAACCCCCACCTCCCAGGTTCAAGCGATTCTCCTGCCTCAGCCTCCCGAGTAGCTGGGATTACAGGCATGCACCACTATGCCCAGCTAATTTTGTATTTTTAGTAGAGATGGGGTTTCACCATGTTGGTGAGGCTGGTCTTGAACTCCTGACCTCAGGTGATCTGCCCGCCTCGGCCTCCCAAAGTTTTGGGATTACAGACATGAGCCACCGCACCCGGGAAGGACTTTTAAGCAGCCCCAGCATTTGAAATGGGATGTGGTCCGCAGAAACAGGGTTCATTCTTTTCTCTGTCGTCTTTGTGCAGTTGCCTTTGTGCACTGGATCAGGTCCCTGAAATCTTCTTGCTTCTCTTCCCTCCTCATGCCTGCAGCCCAGTTCCTGAACCACCTTGTCTGGCTCTGATTGCAGCCAGCAGTGGTGCCACCTCACTGTTCTATTTCTGTGGGTTTTATTTCTATCCTGGGAGTGTATGTACAAATACCTTCTTCCCCTCCCTCAAGCCCACCCTGGCTCTGAGGTCTCCATCCTCTTCTTACGGTGCTATCGAAACCCAGACGCTCTCCTTTTTCTCACTACCTTTATAGATTCTCCATCCTAATTGTTGAGAACAGCAGTACAAAATGAGGCAAAATGGTACAAGTGACCAAAAGGGTGATGAGACTTTCAAAAACCCGAATTCCAGAAGGCACCAGTGCCAGCATTGAGAACGTTTTGGATCTTAAACCATAGTAGCTAGTTCCTCCAGGCCATTCCCTTGTGGAAACCTCAGCAGGACCCCCCCATGCTATAGTAGGATTGGTGCTGGGGTGTGTTTGTGTGTGTGTGTGTGTGTGTGTGTGTGTGTGTGTGTGTGTGTGTATGTGCCGGTAAAATAGGGCTCCTTTATTTCTAGCCCTGGTCTATTTTGAAGTTTCCGAATTTAGAATGACACATTATAGCAGGCCTGCTTAACATTCTTGTAACATTCTGAACCCCAAGTTTTTCTGTCTTATATTCTCCCAGACCCCTCACTTTCTTTTTCCATGGAAAACGTTCTGAGTTGGGGGATTGCTGTTACCACCACAACACATCCCAAGCAACATTTCCTGAGCATCTCCTGTAGATGATGATGAGGCTGACCGAATTGTGGACTCTGCTTTGTTCCAAGGCAATGGACAAACAAATCACACCTTCTACTTACAAAATATTGTACTTGATACTTCTTGAAATGCTGGCACGTTTATTACTTTATTTTAGCATTGGACAGCTCCTTGAGGCAGATGAGTCGTTATCACCTCCCTTTAGCCAATGGTGAAAATAAATTTGAGAAGGTTTCTTAAAGAATTATTGACTATCAGCTATGTTGCATACACATGGGATATTAAAAGGCACCACACAAACTTCTTGCACTCATGAAATGTGCATTCTAGTGGAAGAGGTAACAATAAATTAATAAATTCAATATAATGCCAGATAGTGACCAATGCTGTGGAGATGTGTATTTTAAAAAGCAGGCGTTTTAAGAGGATGGAGTATGACCAGACACGCTGTGTTAGGTGGGCAGGGAAGGTCTCTGCGAGGAGATGATATGTGAGCAGAGATGTGAGAAGGGGAGAGAGAACGCTGTGTGGCTGTCTAGGGTAAGAGCATCTGCACTGAGGAAATAGCACTTGCAAAGGTCCTGTGGCAGGCGCCTGGCTGGGGCCTTCAGCATTTCCCTGCTGAGAAGCTGCATCAGTAGAATGAAGCTAGGTCAGAGAGCAAACCAGGGCCCTGCGTTGGATTAGGCTTTGTGCACCACCCTAATGATTGCAAAAAATATCCTGAAAAGGTTTTTACTCTGAGGAGGACTTTTGAGGGTTACCTGCTGGGAATGGTATCATCTGGTTTATATTTCAAAAGGATCATTCTGGCCACTGTGTAGAGAATAGGCTGGAGGGGCAAAGTAGAACCAGAAAGACATGTTAGGTGGCTATTGCAGTGGTTTGGATAACAGATGATGATGGTTTAGTCCACAGTGGTAGTGGTGGAGGTGGTGAGCAGATTGGGTTTGCATAGAATTTGAAGATAGGGCAGGCAGGATTTGCTGGTGTCGTGGAGGCAGGTGTCCAAGAAAGACAGGAGTCAGGGGGACCCTGAGCTCAGAAGAATTCAAGAAGTCGTATAGTCATGTTGTGGTTGGCTGAAGACAGATCTAGACTTCCTGATTGGCCCAGATCTCCTGGCGATCTTTCCAGAGCCACTTTGAGCAAGGGCAGTGAGTAGCAGGGGTCTCCGTCTGGCTTGGCACCTTCTCCTGGAGGCTACTGTGAGTCCTCTAAGAAGGGACTCTGTCTCTGTCAACCCACCTTTGACCACAGATGTTTACTGATCCTTTCTGATTGATAAACAATAGAGGAGGAGGTTGTGTGATCTTTTAATTTATCTCAAGGATATCAAAGGGGAGGGGAAGCCCTAATTGAATATCCAGCTAAATAGGAAGATACCATTCCGTCTATTTGTAGTATATTTTAAAGTCTGTTTCATGTGCAACTGTGAACTACACAAAGGTAATCTGATAATCCCAAAGGGTAATCTGATTATCCTAAAAGCTTATTAACATACCTTGTAGATAATAGATATCCAGTTAGTATTTGTTGCATTTAGTGATTTGTGGTTGAATATGGAGTGTTGCTATTTTCTGGAACCTTGTATTCAATTCTCTGCCCTATATTTGTGGTTAGAGTCATGGGTGGGATGAGTGTCAGTGTTTCCAGTATTTTCCAGATGAGGAAAGTGAGATGGGAAAAGGGGGAAAAGGCATTTAACCAAGGCACTTCACACCACTGGCTCATTGTCGATCAAACAGGCAGAAGAATCTTCCTGCTATATCCCAGGCATTCACTATCAGGATTCACACCCTGCTGTATCAGTGAAAAATGCGTAGACTTCAGCTGGATGAGGTGGCTCATACCTGCAATCCCAGCACTTTGGGAGGCCAAGGCGGGCGGATCACCTGAGGTCAGGAATTCGAGACTAGCTTGACCAACATGGAGAAACCCCATCTCTACTAAAAATACAAAATTAGCTGGGCATGGTGGTGCGTGCCTGTAACCCCACCTACTCGGGAGGCTGAGGCAGGAGAGTTGCTTGCACCCGGGAGGCGGAGGTTGCAGTGAGCGGAGATCCAGCCTGGGCAACAAGAGTGAAACTCAGTCTCAAAAAAAAAAAAAAAAAAAAAAAACTTTAGTGGTTTTCAGAGACAAAGTGTTTCCCCAAGTTGTCATTTGAAGTACACACCACTTCTTCCAACCACATGGGCATCAGCAACTCTACTGTGACCGAAAGGCAGCCTGTCTGAGAGAATATTCCCAGCCTTCTTCCCCATCCGCATTTTGAGGCAGGGACACACAACAGCAAAGTCACTCCAGACCCTGATGTAAAATAACTCCTCTGTCCACCACAGTGGCCAATATTTCCTTTTCCTGCCTTGGCCCTGCCTGGTCACATATGCCAGCTCTGCAGCCAGAGGACCCCCAGGGATGAAGTGGGCTCCAGGTACCCTGTGAGTTGAGACCACGGTCCCCCAGAAGCATGCATTGGTGCCTGCGGGCGGTTGGCAGTGATGGCCGGCGGTGTTATGTGTCATTCTCTCTCTGTCTGCGAGTCTGGTTGGGTGGACTTTCTACTTGGTTCAAAAAGCTCTCAGGAATCAGCTTCCTGTTCTCTTACAGGTTGCTTCTAGTCAAGTTTCTTCCGCTGTAGGTTTCACGTTCACTTCTTCCTGTTCTTACTGTCCTCTGTGGCATACACCTTTGATGTACTGATCTCCCAGGTGGCTTCCTAATCCTCAGGATGCAGCAGAGGTCAGAGGAGCAGTGTGACCATGCACCTGGAGGGGCCTGAGGAAGTGCCTTCTGTTAGCCCAGGTTTGAATGACCTGCAGGCTAGTTATGTGATTCAAGACTTACGTTGCACTGGGCTCCTTACTGCCAACTTCTGGGCATTTGAAGGTTATAAAAAGAGAAAAATCAAAACTCAGACCATCAATTGCACTGATTACTAATCCCTTTGGTGGGAGATTTTGTGGGAAAGACGCTAATAGTCAAAGGTGGGTTGAATAATCACCTGTGACTTACCTCATTCCGATTTTTCTTTTGACTGCTTATTGCCAACACCAGATAGGAAGAGCAAAAGGCAGAGCAAAGCGTTTGCTGCAGGTGAATCAAGATGTAGCAGGATCTTGTCCGAAATATGCACAGCCACACAGTCACCTCTCGTGGGAGCACAGTCCTGTGTGTTTGTCTGTCCACGCTGCATGGCTGATTCCTTTCTTGATACATGCTTCCTGTCTTTTGTGGGGGAGGTACTCCTTGGCATCTCCAGACAGACCCCTCTCCGCTCCTCTCCTATCTCTTGTCTTCTTTTTGCCCTATGAGCCATGATGTTTTAGAATTTCCATGCTTCAGTGAGGCTGGAATGTTGGTACAAATCCACCACAGCCCTGCATCAACCTGGAAACCAAGGCAGCTCTTCTTGGGGGCTTCCTGCCCATGTCTACAGCTTTCTTCACTTTCTCCCCAACCTGCGGAAAGGCCTGTTTGCTGATCTCATCAATCTGTGATTTGAGATCTTGAAAGAACCAAGATCTTGTGACTCGGCAGGGGGAGCTACCCGCCATGTAGCCCCACCCTGTGCCCGCCCCACCCCCGTAGCCCCCTGCGCGGACCTGCTGCGCTTCAGGGGAAAACACAATGTTAAGTGGACAGTTTAGCTTGGACTTAATCCGGAGACAAATCAAGTAACTTTAGATACTCTCTCCATTGTGTTCCCAGGAAGATGAAGTGAATCACCGGAGCGAAGAATGTGCTCTCTGGTGCTACACCAATAATAAAGTACAATGTTTTGAATTAGAGGAGGGAGAGAGAGTAACTGAGAAACCTTTGGCTGGTCACTTTGTTATTCCTTGTAGCTCCCCCTTCCCTTCTCTCAGATACATGCTTGGATAAGAATTTTCTTCTCCAGCGCAGTATTTCCTAAACTCAATCCTGCAGTAAAATGACAAGGCCGTGTTAGACATGGAAATTATTGCAGAGCAACAAATCCAAGATTGTTATTTCACCAAAGGCCCCAGGAAGTGGAGATGAAGAACTGTGAGAGTGTAAGCCTCCAACTCAACCCAAATATGTTTTTCTTGCCCCACTTGTTAATTAGTAAATCAAAACCAAATGAAAAATGCAAATAAGCGCATGCCACAAATCTGTCATACTTGAATGTTTCCCAGTTTATTTCTGTCTTTCTGACTTTATCTTATCCATCATTCTCGTCATCTGTGAGTAAAAGCACCCGAAAGCACCTTGGTAGAGTGGAGTCAATTTGGGTCTTATAAATAAAACTGCCTGAGAAATGACAGGATTCAGGTGGAGATTGTTTAGTTAACTCAGAAGTTAAATGATTTGTATTTTGTAAGAACAGAAAGACGGGAGTGATAAGGCACTATTTTTTCCCACTCTTTTAAGTTTCTTACAGGTGTTTTCTGTTTTTTTTTTTTTTCTAAATCATATATTCAAATGCTCGAGCCTGGTGAATTTTTTGTTTGCTTGCTTGTTTTTGGTCAGTTAGGAAACATTGCCTATTCAGATAGACATTTACAATCAAATGGGGCTGAACACACCAGCACAGCTGTTGCTCAAAAGGGACCAGGAGGCCTGGTTGCCCCAGAAAAGGAAAGATATTCTCCAAGAACGGTCCTGGGAGAAGCATTTTGTTGTGTTTTTGCAAGGACGTGGGGATCCAAGTTTTGTCTATTAAAGGAAAGGAATGGCCCGTTCTGTTTGTGTGTTCAGAGCGCACGGCTGTGCTCGGAGACGTTCATGCCCCCCGCGGTGGTATTTTTCCATCCTCTTGTTTCGAACCCCTGGGCATTTAGACACATGTCCTGCACACAGCTCAGCATCTGCGATCACATGGTGGTTTAGAACTGAGGTCTTGGTTCTAAACTAAGGAAAGAGTCAAGTGTCTGTCCCTTGCTGCTTCCAGGCCAGGCCAGCCAGCTCTTGAGAAGTGTGGCTCCTTCAGGTCATTCATTCAACAAATACGTACTGGCCACTGCTTTGTGCAGGTACTGTTTCGGGCACTTGGACTGCATGACGAAACAGAACAAAATTCCCTGCCTTCCGTTGTGGGGCATACATTGGAGGGGAGTTTAACCCTCAGCAGGAGCATGCCTGTTTTCTGTCTCACTGGCTACCGTTTCGGTGTTGTTGAGGTAAAGAGGAACAGCCGTGTGCAGATGCCCCCAATTAGGGACGTCTGGCCACGGCTGCCCAGGGCTCAGGCCAGCCTGGGCCCGTCACGCGGACCAGAGGTTGGACAGAACCATGAGAAAGGACTCTCCCCGTGTCCCAGGGCTTGGCACGGTGGTGCTGCGCTGCGAATAATAGGCCGTCTGATGTGGTGTAACTTAATAGGAATATGAATCCCCAGTAACCCTGGGAACCAAAGCAAGGAATTGGCCTCTCAGTTACTTTTAACTTTCAAAACTTGAACGTTTCCTTAAACCAAATAGCTCCATTGTCATGGTCAGAAGTCCACTGTGGAGAAAGGCAGGATTTAGTGTTTATTTAAGCTGCCACCCAATGGGAGAAACTGTTGCCCAGTGGAGTTTGACTCTCAATTTTTCAAGGGATGATCTTCCATCTTGTGGATTTTTTATGCATGTCTTCTCTCTGTCTTTCCTTCCTTCCTTCCCTACCTCCCTCCAGAAATTTTGATGGGAGCAGGAAAATATATTGGCCAGGTAAGGGTGTATATGAAGAAAAACTTTGATGGTAGGGATCCTGATAAGTAAGGCTCTTAAAAAGAATGCAGTTAGCCAGGCACAGTGGCTCACACCTGTAACCCCAGCACTTTGGGAGGCTAAGTCAGGAGGGTTGCTT
The DNA here is from genome assembly GCF_043159975.1 of Macaca nemestrina. Taxonomy (NCBI): domain Eukaryota; kingdom Metazoa; phylum Chordata; class Mammalia; order Primates; family Cercopithecidae; genus Macaca; species Macaca nemestrina. The sequence goes on along the minus strand of NC_092129.1, from coordinate 176,359,233 downwards.
GAGGCTGGGAGTTCAAGACCAGCCTGGGCAATATAGTGAGACCCCGTCTCCACAAAAAAATAAAAAGGAAAACATTAGCTGTGCATGGTGGTGTTAGCCTGTAGTCTCAGCTACTCAGGAGGCCAATGCGGGAAGATGGCTTGGGTCCAGGAGGTCGAGGCTGCAGTGATCTGTGATTGCACCACTGCACTCCAGCCTCGGCAACTGAGGGAGACCCTGTCTTAAATAAAGATGCACCATCTGGTGTCATGTAGCACTGTTGGGTGTCTGCAGAGCATTTTGGTCATAGGGTCTTGTTTCTCTCCCACCTCTTCGTATATAGATGTTACTACCCCACAAGTAGAGGGAGATTGGTCACCAAATCAGTAAACATGGGCAAATCCATAGTAAATGGGTTATTGATATTACATTCCATCATACAGTAAGATACTATCGTCTTTGTTTCCAGATTTTATGGTCACTCTATAGAAGCTTCAAGGCACTGAAAACAGTTAAGTCATTTGATGCAGTTAAAGAGACATTGCTGCCTTTTGAGACATACTGAGCCTGATGGTCCTGTGTCCTTCTCTTCATATTAGACTCCCGACTTTCAAAAAAGAGACAGTCACCATTTGACTAGGGCTTATCACTTTTCAACTTTTCCAGGATTCTTTTGGCAAGAGCATACCCTCTCTCTGTCTCACGTGAGCTCGCTCTCTCCACTCTCTCTCAGATCCGTGTTCAATATTCCTCCCCCTGCCCCTCTTCCTACAGTGTTGCCTCTGAGGTATCCTTTTTTCTTTTGACTATCCTCAGTCTACAGACTGTCTATTTCTCCTTCTCTTAGTCTCTCTGTGACTCCCCTGGATTAAGCCTTGTTTCTGCTCAGACTCAGCAAATATTCATTGTGAGCCTACTATGTGCCAGGTGCTGTGCTGGGCTTATCACTCAGTATTCACTGATTCTCCAGCCTCTGTCTGCTCGGAGGTCCTACATAGTTAGCCCTGGAGTGAGGGTGTTTAGCTAATCCCCTTGTGTTTGGGGTGGGCTGTACATGAGCTCTGATGGACCATCTTCAGCCCCTCCAGAATGACCTCTGAGGAATCAGTGGCTGAGAAGGAGAGACGGAGAGTGTATTAATCCATTTTCAAATCGCTGTGAAGAAATATCCAAGACTGGATAATTTACAAAGAAAAAGAGGTTTAATGGACTCACAGTTCCACATGACTGGGGAGGGCTCACAATCATGACGGAAGGCAAAGGAGGAGCAAAGGTACACCTTATATGGCGGCAGGCAAGAGAGAGCATGTGCAGGGGAACTGCCCTTTATGAAACCGTCAGATCTCATGAGACTCACTCTCACAAGAACAGCACGGGAAAACCCACCCCCACGATTCAACTACCCCCCACCAGGTACCTCCCACAGCACATGGGGATTATGGGAGCTACAGTTCAAGATGAGATTTGGGTGGGGACACAGCCAAACCATATCAAAGAGGAAGAGCAGAAGAGAATGGAAGAGGTATATGCCCCAAAGAACTGAAAACATGTACTCACATACAAGTACATGCATGTTCGTAGAAGCACTATTCACAATAGCCAAAAGGTGGAAAGAGTCCAAATGTCCATCAATGGATGAACAGATAAGCAAAATGTGGTGTGTATCCACACAATGGAATGTCACTCAGCCATAAATAAGGATGGAATGCTGATACATGCTATAACATGGATGCGCCTTGAAAACATGATGCTAAATGAAGCCAGTCACAAAGGATCACATGTTGTATGATTGTATTCCTGTGAAATATTCAGAACAGACAGATCCAGAGAGGCAGAACACAGAATGATGGTTGTTACCAAGGCCGCAGGGGAGGAGGAAGTGGGGAGCTTTTGCTTCACGGGCTTTCTGTGGAGGCGATGAAAATGTTTTGGAACCATTTAGAGGTACTAGATGCACAACATTATGAATGTACTAAAATGCCACTGAATTGTCCACTTCAAAATGGTTAATTTTATGTTATGTCAATTTTACCTCATTGAAAAGAATGAAAGATAAAGGAAGGAATGTGTTAGAGGTCTATTGCTTTGAATTAAGGATGCAATTTAGAAATCTGGCCTGACTTTCCTATGCATGGTGACCTTACGATGTGGCTTGAGTATAATTGAAGTAATTTGAGTGGATTAATTTCCTTCCTTGGCTTCTTAAAATTTAACATGCTTGAAGTTGGCATCCTGAATTTAGAATGCAAAGCAGTATGTGGATTAGTATTCTGGGCCAATAGTGCTGCTGCTTAAAAAAACAAACCCGGACAGATGTGTTGAGCAGGTTCTCCAGCTTAGCTGTTTGCATCTTGGAGAACTGTTCCTGGGTCCTGGGGAAAGATCACTAGGGCTGGGGTCAGAAGCCTGAATTCTGTTCTGCCTCCTTATGCCCATGGGGGATACTGCAGAGCTCAGGAAAAAGCACGAAGCAGGACCCAGTCCCAGCTCATACATGTGTTCAACACACATTCTTGGGCACCATGTACTAAGCCCTCTATGGGGTGTGTGAAGGTGAACATGACATGGACCCTGCCTTTGAGAGACTTGCAGCCCAGCAGGTAAGGTAGACACGCAGACAGCTGATCATTCTGGTATAAGGTAGGGGTTTGATGCTGAAGATCTCCATGGGAACTTATAGAGGTCTAGAGTTGAGGGTACTAAAACTACCTGGGGCTGAGGTTTGCTGGAAGAAGGCAACTAAGGAAGGCTTCCTGGATTCAGTCTTAAAGAAAGATTTAAAATATTGCTGAATTACTGCAATAAACCAAATGTTGGTTTCCACTCCCCTGCAAATTCGTATCTTGAAACCTAACCCCCAAGGTGGTGGTATTAGGAGGTGGGGCCTTTGGGGGGTGATTAAGCCCTCATTAATGAGATTAGTGCCCTTATTAAAGAGGCCCCAGAGAGCTGCCTCACTGCTTCCACCACGTGAGGGCACAGCGAGAAGACAGCCGTCTATGAACCAGGGAAGAGGCCCTCACCAGCACCTTGATCTTAGACTTCCAGCCCCTAGAACTGTGAGAAATACATTTCTGTTGTTTGTGAGGCACCTAGTCTATGATATTTTGTTACAGCAGCCCAAATGGACTAAGACAGTTACCTATTATGTATTGCAAGTAGGTGGTTAGAGTAGTAGCAAAACAGGAACTGTTAAAACTGAATGAAAACATGCTTACGAAGAGTTTCAGTTTGGTATTTTGCACCAAAGCATGAATAATTATAAGAGAAGTAAGAACACTGATGTACCTACCCTTGTTTTATGGCTTTAATTATTTAGGATGACATAGGGGCACCAAGCCTTTTCAGAATTTGGGTTCTGTGACAGTCTCAATCCAGGAAGTGAGAAGGAAAGGTCACTTCAAGGGCAAGGATATTGTATGAGGAAGGCGCAGTCATGAGGTCCTGGGCAGTGTGGCGGGACAAATAGAGCAATTTAAGACCTTCAAAGGTAGAGTTTAAGGTGGGAAAAGGTGAGGAACAAGGCTGGGAGGTGGCTGTGGGATACAGGCTGAAGGGCTGTAGGCAGGCAGGCCTGTTGCAAGTCAGACTTGTGACGCTGGTACTAGCTGCAGTGTGGAGAGTGGATGGACATGGGGCAAAACGCGAGGCAGTGGGACCAAGGCTCTGCATAAGGGCAGTGGTAGTGAAGGTAGTGGGACCCACTGGATTTGAGATACTTCTAGAATGGTGCTGTCCAGTAGAACTCTCTGAGCTGATGGAAGCATCCAACGATGTGCTCTCCAATACCGGAGCCACCAGCCACGTGCGACTCTTGAACACTTTCAACGTGACTGATGTGACAGGAACCAAATTTTACATTTTAATGTATTTAAATAGCTCCCCATGGCTGTAGCTTCTATATTGGACAGTGTAGTTCTAGAAGGTAAAAGCACCAAGAGTTGATGATTAATTGGGCAATTGAGGGTGGCAGGGTAGACCGAGCTGGAGACAGAGAGGCAGGTTAATTCACGGGGAATGATGAGTACCACTGTGTGCATGTTGGCTCCAAGTGCAAGAGATACCTGGGGTAAGAAGTATGCCCAGCAGTAAGAAAAGCCTCTTTGGAGAATGCTGGGCTGGAGTTAGAACTTTGAGAGCTTTCGGTGTTAAATATGAGAGGTGAGATCATAAAAGTGAGTAGCACAGGGAAGCCACTTCATTACTTTTGGCCTCAGGTTCCTGTTGATTTGATGGCGGTCATAATATTTGCTCTGTCTACCTTCTGGGACTATTCTGAAAAATTCAGATGAGATTACGTGCATGAAAATGCTTTGTAAACTCTTCAGACATTAGGCAGAGTTGACAACATCTTTAGGAGTGGAGAGGAATGTGTCCCACATGTTATTTTCCAAACATGAAAGATAAAACAAAGACTTCAAATTCTGGAAGTATTGCAGAGTAGATCATCTGCAGGGCCTCCTGCTAAAAAACGACAAGATCCAGGATAAACAAAAGCAAACTTGCCTAAAGTATGAGTGTCACGGGCTCAGGGACAGCTTTCAGGACTCCCCTGTGGGGGTTTCCATGAGCAAACAAACATAAAAGTTAGGTTTCTGTGAATGCAAAGACCAACACTACCGCTGATCCTGAGACCAGCTTGGAGGCTGGGACAGGGTAGGGGGAGCTGTCCCTGAGGTTCCCACATTAAGCTGGGACTGTCAAAGGGAGATAAAGTGGTTCTGGCTGGTGGTGTTCCTCACAAAAATAAATGCATATCTTTTTTTTTTTTTTTTTTTTTCAGGAAAGAAAAAAAAGTAGCCCAATTTAAACATTCCGGATGAATTTCAATTAAAAACTACCAAAAAATCAAAAATCTTAAAACACACAAGGAAACGTACCACCAACATATATATCCTCAGAGTGATGGGAGAGTAATTTCAGTCCACGAAGAACTTCACATATGGGAGAACAGGCACCAAGTTAGAAAATGCAAGACAATAATATAGAAATACAGAAAGAATGATAGTATAATAAATAATAGTAAATATATGACAATTTACCATTGAAAATGACAGCGCAAACCAAAGAAAAAGGGAGCAATATGAATTTTTTTTTTTTAATCATTAAGGTGGAAAAACTAGAGTGTGGTGACATGCACCTGTAGTCCCAGCTACTTGGGAGGCTGAGGTAGGATCACGAGCCCAGGAGTTTGAGACCAGCCTGGGCAAAATAGCAAGGTGCCGACTCAAAAAAAAAATAAGAACAAATGAACAAAACTCACTAATAGATTATTTGAACTACACATTAAACAGTGAAGGAGAGAATTTGTAAACGTATAAATAGAAGATATTATCTAAATCTAGTCCAGAGATCAGGAGATAAATGGTATAAAATCAGTAGCTAAGAGATGTGAACATTAGAAAGTCTAATGTATATCTAATTGTCATTTTTGAAGGAAACTCTAAAACAGATGGCAGAGAGGCCATAATTGATGAGTGACTGGTTGAGAGTTTTCCAGGACCGATAGGAGCTAGGAACCCACAGACAGATGAACTACGACGGCATCTGAGCAGGGCAGGATGAATAAAAAGAAACACACAAATAGGCACAAAACACTGTAGCAAATGCAGCCTACCAGAAGACAGTGCCATTGTCAGTGGGACCACAGAACCCAGATCCCCCAGGAGGGAATGCTGAGCCTGAAGGGATGAATACAGGCTGAGAGTTCTTCTCTTAGTCATGTGGAGGATATTGTGCCGGTTGTTCCTCGGCAGTGGTGTGGGAGGATCTTTCTTTTTCTCTTTAGGCTGGCCCATCTGTGTTTTGACTGGAGAGGTAGCAGTTTTTCTCAAATGTGAAAAAAGGCATGTTGTATAGACTGATTTTTACTAAATGCGGTCTGATTGCTTCTTGAAGGCAGCCCTTGTAAGGGGGCAAAAATGTGGTTATTTGACATTAATGGAACTCTATCGAGGCCGCGATTATTCATTTGAAATCTTTCTTCCTGACGCATGTTTATTGACTTCAGTGCCTGAGTGTGCTCCCTCATAGAACCCAAGGTCTACTACTAATTTCCATAATGAGACGTGTATAGTGGTAGCTACGAGCATCATCCCAGTTGTTTTTCTTTCTTTTTTTTTTTTTTTTTTCCCGAGATGGAGTCTCGCTCTGTCACCCAGGCTGGAGTGCAGTGGCGTGATCTCGGCTCATTGCAACCTCTGCCTCCCGGGTTCAAGTGCTTCTCCTGCCTCAGCCTCCCGAGTAGTTGGGACCACAGGCCTGTGCCACCAAGTGCTTCTGGCTAACTTTTGTATTTTTAATAGAGACAAAGTTTCTCCATGTTGGCCAGGCTGGTCTGAAACTCCTGAGCTCAGGTGATCTGCCCGCCTCGGCCTCCCAAAGTGCTGGGATTACCTGTGTGAGCCACTGTGCCCAGCCTATCTCCTCAATTTAAAGTGACATTAGTACCTATATTTGGGTATGAAAATGGTTTTAACTTGATTTTTAAAAAATAATACATAACTGGTTCACACCTGTAATCCCAGCACTTTGGGAGGACGAGGCGGGCGGATCACAAGGTCAGGAGATAAAGACCATCCTGGCTAACATGGTGAAACCCCATCTCTACTAAAAAAAAATACAAAAACTTAGCCGGGCGTTGTGGTGGGCACCTGTAGTCCTAGCTCCTTGGGAGGCTGAGGCAGGAGAATGGCGTGAACCTGGAGGCGGAGGCGGAGCTTGCAGTGAGCAGAGACCACGGGCCACTACGCTCCAGCCTGGGTGACAGAGCGAGACTCCATCTCAAAAAAATAAAAAAAAATATAATAATAATAAATGATTATTAACCCTTTCTACTAATGATATATAGGTGCTTAATGTTCTAAAGCTCTTTACAATACGTGCACTGGATATCTTCTTAAAAAGTCATTTGGAATAAAAGGGTAGCCCCAGAGAGTTTTGTTGTTCTGGATCTGGATTTGGGTGGTGGTAATATGGATCTATACACGGGATAAGGAGTCATAGAATAATACACATACATAGTCAAAAAGTGCTTGTGAAAGCTGGTGAAATCAGAGTGGGTGTGGTCTAGTGAATGTATTGAGCCAATGTCAGTTTCCTGGTTTTGATCTTGTACTTCAGTTATGTAAGATGTTACTATGGAGTGAAACTGGGTGAAGGGTGCATGGGGCTTCTCTACTGTTTTTTCAACTACTTGTGGGACTATAATTATTTACAATAAAAAACTAAAGTTTAAAAATGTCATTTGTAGCATGGCAGCCAGAAAAAATAAATTCTTCTTGATATTTGTGATTCTTATAGAACGTGAATACAAATACTTAGAAATATTTGATGAACCCTGGAAGGTAAAGTCTTTCATTTCACCTTGGTCAAAAGTGATTTGGAAAGTTCAGCTCAGTGTCAGTATTACTATTCAAGGTTATATGCTTGCAACATAAAAGTCAAAAGGCCGCTGTCATTACAACCCTTGGAAGACCAGCCAGAAATGTCCTTGTTGCTTAAAATTAAATAAGCTTGTGCCATAGCATGAAAAATTGCTTACATTAGTCAGTGGAATGACCATGTTTCAAAATAATTTCAAGTTTGGTGTATAACTGTAAATGGAAATGTGAAATATTTGGAAAATGTAGGATTTATTGGAAATTACTGTAAATGTCTTAACTAATCTAGACTAAACCAGAGAGTAAGTCCAGTTAGTGAGAGAATAATGAATATGTGATTACTTTTAAAGTAAATGTATTAAATCGATTGTTCTGTTCTTTTCCCTCTCTGTTGTTCTCCTTTTTATTTTCTCTTTTGTTTGTAGTTTGAGATAGGCAGTGTCTTTGTTTTTCTCTGGACAATTGTAATTGAAATAATTCAGACTTAGTCAGATACCATTCAGAAAATATCTATATTAAAATATCTTTATTAGCATCAAACAAAGCAGTAGTGAGAAAAAGAAAAATCTTTTGACCAAGGAAAAGTGAACGTACAAATTAATATTAGGATGGAAAAGGAGAAACAACCATAGATAGAGCAGAGATTAAATAATGAGAGGATTCTACGAAAAAGTTTATGGTACTAGTTCGCAGCAACCTGGATGGAGTTGGAGACCATTATTCTAAGTGAAGTGACTCAGGAATGGAAAACCAAATGTTATATGTTCTCACTTATAAGTGGGAGCTAAGCTATGAGGATGCAAAGGCAAAAGAATGACACGATGGACTTCGGGGACTCAGGGGGAAGACTGAGGGGGGCTTAGGCATAAAAGAACATACTGGGTTCAGTGTGTGCTGCTTGGGTGATGCACCAAAATCTCAGAAACCACCACTAAAAACCTTATCCATATAACCAAACCCCACTTGTTCCCCCAAAACTATTGAAATAAAATAAAATTTAAAACAAATTTTGGCAACAAACTTGAAAAATTAAATAAAACCTCTAGAAAACAGACACTGACTTAAAAAGAAACAGATTCAATATTTCTGTGTTGAAAGGAAAATGAGTAATTTAAAATGTCCCCCAATAGAAAACACCAGAATCAAATGATTCTAGAGAGAAGTCTGCCAGATTTTCGGGAAGTATATTCTTGAAAAGAAGGAGCAGAAAGGCTCCCCAAATTATTCTAAGAGAAAGTGCAGTAGTTCCCCCTTATCCACGGTTTCAGTATCCATAGTTTCGGTTTCCACAGTATGTTCTTGGGGTTTGAAAACAGTTGAGTATAGTACAGTAGGATAGTTTGAGAGAGAGAGAGACCATCTTCATATAACTTTTATTACAGTATATTGTTGTATTTGTTTTATTAATTAATTAATGTAAATTTTACATTTATTTTCCTAGGCATGCATGTATAGGAGGAAACATAGTATATATAGGGTTGGCACTATTCACGATTTCAGGCATCCACTGGGGGCCTTGGAAGGTATCTCCCTCAGATAAGAGGGGAAAATTGTATAACTTGAAACCACGCAATGCCGTAGGAGATGAGAACATCACCAGTCTCACTTACGAACTCAAACATAAAAATTCCAAATAGTACATATGTAAGCAACCCTCTAAACTTTCTCATTAGGTCCAATGCTTTGCAATATGTCTCTTGTTTTCCTATTATTTAATCTTAACAGTACTGAACTGGACTCTAACATCAGACTGAAAGTCAGAGTCCTTGCCGCTCTCCTGATTGCAAAGGCAGTGATGTGAATGTATCATCATTAAGAATGTCCTTATTTTTTTTTTTAATATAGACTCATTATCAGGCTAATGGAGTTCTTTCTATTCCTAGTTTGCCATAAAAGAGGCTTAAGAAATAGAATAATGAAGTGTCATGAGTGAACACTGTTTGGCTCCTGATTTCAACAAACAAAATTTAGACAGTTGTTTAGATATTTGAGGAAATTGATCACTTTAACAATTTTATTATTATTATTTTACGGAGACAGGGTCTCACTCTGTTGCCCAGGCTGGAGTGCAGTGGTGTAATCATAGCTCACTACAGCCTCGCACTCCTGGGCTCAAGCAGTCCTTTTGCCTCGGCCTCCCAAGTGGCTGAGACTACGGGCAATGCCACTGCACCTGGCTGCTTTAGCAATTTTTAAGTGTACCGTTCAGTGGCATTAAGGACATTCACACTGGTTGTGCCACTATCACCACTTCCTCTCCAGAACTTTTTCCTCTTCCCAAACTGAAACTATGTACTTATTAAACATGAACTTCCCATTCCCCTCTCCCCCAGCCCCTGGTAACTACCATTCTCCTTTCTATCTCTATGGATTTGACTAGGCTTGGTACCTCATATACGTGGAATTATACAGTATTTGTCCTTTTGTGGGTGGCATATTTCACTTCACATAATGTCCTCGAGGTTCATCCATGTGGTGCCATGTGTCAGAATTTCCTTCCGTTTTAAGGTTGAAGAATATTCCATCATAGGTCTGTACCACATTGTGTTTATCCATTCATCCGTCAATGGACATGTGGGGTTACTTCCAGCTTTTGGCTATTATGAATAATTCTGCCATGAACATGGGTATACAAATATCTGTTCAAGGCCCTGCTTTTAATGCCTTTGCGTATATATCCAGAAAGATAATTGCTGGGTCAATGCTAATTTTATGTTTGTTTGAGGAATTGCTACACTATTTGCTACCGTGCTGTGCCATTTTACATTCCCATGAGCAAAGCACAAGGGTTCTAGTTTCTCTAAATCCTTATCAACACTTGTCAGAAAATGCCCATATTTTTAATAGATCTCTATGAAGTATGGCTGAAGAAGGAGAGGAGTTACTGGTCACCATTGCCTGCACAGCAGCCATGCCCGCCTATGACACATAAGCCATTCACCCACTGACAGGCAGACGACCCTCCGCACAGGTGCCTTGCTCTTAACCATAACTAGGCCTAGGTTTTCCATGTGAGTCTGCCTGTACAACTTCCAGCATGTCTCTAAAAAGGAAATGGAAAGGAGGAGAATGGAACACTGTATGATTTAGTGATACACACATGGTAGTAGAATTGTTAGGTTTTAAAGGGCAAGGGAAGGATAAACATTATTCCTGGTGTGAGGTGCCTTTGGAGAGAAGCAGTTGGAGAGGATCAGGAAAGAATACAACAGTCTCAGTCACTCTCTGGTTTTCAAGTTGGGTGATGGTTTCCTTGATGCTTTATTATTATGCTTCATTACCTCCATAAATTGCATACATCCTTTTGTATGTATAATTACATAATTTACATTTTAAATCTTAAACCAGCGATTCTTATTCCTTAAGGCTTTTGTTCCTACATGTTGGCCAAAGGTCTAGGACAGATCAGAAATTTCCACTGGTCTAGTCTGAGGCAGAAAGGAGAGAAGGAAGTGGGTTTTATAAAGCCGCATTTGTGCATTATGTCCTCCCTATTTTATTTAGTATTGAGAGGACTTTTAGAAATGCAGTGGTAGAGTTAGAGCATGCAATATGTTGTTTTGTTTTTATTGTCCTTAAAAACAGCAAACAAGAAGCAGATAACCTTGTGTAAGGTGATTACCATTTCAAAAACTGTCTTGACTGGTCCTTGAAATTTAAAAATTCTAGGAATTATTGCCTCAGAGAACACAGCACTGCATTCAGGAGCCACCCACCAAGGCTGATGCTCAGTGAGATTTCACTGACTACACTTTCACAAAATGCCTCACTCTGATTGAAAAAGCTAATTTAGAGGGAGCAGCCGTCAGCCCTATCTGTAGACTCGTGAATACATTTGGATTACTCAGCAAAGACATACTCCAAGCTCCGAGAACCTGGATTCTCAAATAACAGCCAGTGATGATCATGGCTAACATTGACTGGGCATTGACACCATGGCATTGGCTATTTAGTATAGATTGTCTCACCTAATCTTTAGAAGTGTTATTATTTCCATTTAACTGGTACTGAAATGTTAATATAATTTTAACTCAGCATCATATAGGTAAGAAAAAGAAAAGCTAGAATTCAACACCAGTGTCACAGTTTGACATGTCACCAACACTCTTGACTACGACTTAATTGTGACTACATCTGACCCCATCATCAGTAAGCCAAATGCTAATGGGTGTAAAGTAGGTACTGAGGGCTGAATTTGGAACTCAGCCCTCTCCCTTTCTCTCCCATTGATATTTCTTGAACTGTCTGGCATTTGAGGAGTCTTGACTCATATAGCTTGAATTGCTGAGCTCATTAGAAACATTACTGTTTTACCATTGTGGTGTTCAAGTGCATATATAGGCAGTAACCTAATTGTATTTATTTCTTATATCCCTATGAGACATTAGCAAACGCGCTGTGAAAATTCAAACGCAGGCAAAAAAGTGAGGGGAAGGGAGGAGTTCTGAGCAAACTTCATGAGCAGAGTGAGGAAGGTGGTATAGCTTTGAGGCAAGAGGCACAGGAGCAGCTTAGAAGACCAGAGAGTAATGGGATGTGTGGCAATCAGAGTCTCTTGGATGGCACTAAGGAAGCCATGCATTTTTTTCCAAGAAGGATAAAGGAAAAGAAAGTTCAGAGTGCTTCACGATAACATTGTTTTGGTAGAGGAAAAATTGGAAAATCCACATATGAGGCAATGGGTTCTATTTTACGTTCTAATAAAATGAATGCTTTGAACTGTGCTTCTGTTTTCTCATTTTTAGATTCTTTATCTCCTCACATCTTCAAATCTGTGAGCTTTTGACAAGATTCTTCCTTAGTCGTACATATTGCCTCCCAGCATTGCACAATCGTTATCCTTAAGAGTTGCATGCAATTTATCCCCTTCCTGGCAGGGTTAGACTTCCCTTCTCTCTCCTCCCTCCTCTTGTCCTCCAGTCCCCCTTTCCCTTGTTGTGTTAGTTGCCTATTACTGTGTGACAAGTCACCCAAAACATAGCGGTTTAAAACAACAGCAAGTTACCGTCTCTCACAGTCTTGTGGAATGACCAGGTTCAACTAGGTGGTTCTTCAAGGTCTCTTGTGCAGCTGCAGCCAGGTGGTGGCTGGGGCTGAGTCAGGCAAAGGGCATCCAAGATGGCGTCTTCATAACACTTCTGGTGCCTCAGCTGAGGTGCCTGGGGACAGGCAGGACAGCTTGTGTGTTCTGTCTCTCTCTTCTCCCACCCACCCCCCATCTCTGTTCGCCTCTTCCACCCCTCTGTGTAGCTTTGCTACATGGCTAACTTGGGCTTCCTCACAACATGGAAGTTTCAGAGTAGTCACACTTCTTATATGACAGCTGTCTTTCCTCAGACAAGCATTCCAAGAAGCCTAAGTGGAAGGAAGTTCAAAGCTTATGACCCAGCCTTGGAAGTCATTCAGCACCACTGTTGAAGACTTTCGTTCTGTGGGTCCAAAACAGGTCATAGAGCCAGCCACAGAGCCAGCTTAGAGTCACCGAAGGGAGCAGACCACCCACGGGCACGGATGCTGGGAGGAGTGGTTTACGGGGGATGGCATACCTCTCAAAAGACCAGCTACCACATTTCTCCTTTATTAAAAATGTCTGCCCCTTTCTCTGCTCCTTATAACTGAAATATCTTAAAGTTACTGTCTTACATCTTATTTCTTATATTTTTTCTCAAGGTTTATAGTAAGGAAGTTTATTGAAAGACTTCTTTGAGGAATTCTTATACAGGCTCTCCAGCGAATTTTAAAATATTATTTTCATTTAGTAATATTACAATTAGGCCTCCAAAAGGCTCTTTGAAGAAAAGCTGTGTGACTGTTTTTAGAAAGTCTCTTTGGAAAATCAGATTTGATTCACTTTTTAACCAACGATGATAACATATCAAACTTAAAAGGCAGATCGGTTTTAGGGAAAAGTGATACACCGTCATGTGTGGGTGTCCTTGGGTGAACTTCCCAACAATATTGCTTTTCATGCGTAGCCACTAATTAGAAAACCTGCTCTCTTGTTGGGGCTAAACTGTGGTTTACTTTTCTGGCTGGACGTCTTTTTGCTTATATTCAAGCTTTTACAGAAGCCAAAGTTTATTCTTTTCTAACCTCAAAATAAAAAAAAGGTCTCGAATCTAAAAAATGTGTTGTGTAATTAATGGCAGTTTCAGAAATTCTTTTTAAAAAATCTTGTACCTATAGATGGCTTAACTTAGCTTCTGCAAATACCATTGAGGACTTAGATTCTTCTGGGGAGTTATTAGCTTTTCTTTTCTTTCTTTCTTTCCTTTTTTTTTTTTTTTTTTCTTAAAGAAGCTAAATCTCCAAAGCTTTTCTCTGGTAATTATGAAAAACAACATGTGTAAGAGAAAGTGGGAAGTTGGAGGTAGCTAATAATTATTTTTTCTACCCACAAACCTTGGGAAAACTCTGCTAAAAGGATTAATTTGCTCATGAGATTTCACTTTGGTTGCCATTATGGAAAAACGAACAGAACAGCAAGGCAAAAGTGTTCCTGACTCTGGGGAGAAGAGTCAAGGGTTTATGGTGGGAAGCAGAGCACTCCTTTTTTCCTTTTACAGCAATTATAAGTGAGGCATCTGAAGTTTGATATCACGTTTCTCACACAGGACTTTGTATAGACATCTAAAAGCTGACTGAAAAATCATCAATAATTGCAATTTCTCATTTGTCTTCATGCAGGAAAAAGATTGTATTTTAAAAACATATTTTTTCTAGCTTCATTGTGATGTAATTGACAAATACTGTATGTATTTAAGGGGTACAATGTGATTTGATATACTGATTATACATTAGGAAGTGATTACCACTATCAAGCTAATTAATGTGTTTATCACCTCACAGAGACACGGCTTTATTTTTTTGTGGTGAGAATGTTAAGATCTGCTCTTTTAGAAATTTTAAGTATACAATACAGTATTATTAACTCTTGTCATCATGCCGTACGTTAGGTCTCCAGACTTCACTCGTTATGCATAACTGAACCTTTGTACTATTTGACCCTTTCCCCGGTACTCCTCCCCTCTCCCAGCTGGTGGTAACCTCCGTTCTATTTTCTGCTTCTGTGAGTTCCACTTTTTCAGATTCTGCATATAAGTGAGATCGTGCAGTGATTGTCTTTCTGTGCTTTGCTTATTTCACATCACATAACATCCTCCAGGTTCATCCATGTTGCAAGTGGCAGAATCTCCCTCTTTTTTAAGACCAAATACAAATGCATTTATGCACATACCACATTTTCTTCATTCATCCTTCACTGCACAATAGGTTGATTCCATATGAAAAAACCTTTTAGAGTCTATCCTTTCCCTGCAGTTTTTTCTTTCTTTCAATGTAAACTGTGAGAAAATGGCAGTGGCTCTGTTGGTGATTTCCTTCCACATCTTCGTGGCATCTACATGCAGATTAAATGGGGGTTCCAGCAACTTCTCGGTGTGGAGAGTCCCCCCCGCTCAGAGGCATGAGGCCTTCAGGATCTACCAGTAGGAGGAAGGCATAAACATTTCCACTGAACAAGCAAAATGTGAAGACCCTTTACACTTCAGGCCGAGGCACAATGCTTTGCCTACCCCCATTCCCCACCCTCAGCCATCCCCACCAACATTCAGCTCAGGGCTGTCCCTGGTTATGTTGACTGCTGATGGTGACACGTGAACCAGCCTGAGGAGGGAAGAGTAGCTGGGAGGAAAGGGGGCCAGGAGGGCATAACGGGGCCAGGATGGGCAGACGGGTTCTTCTTCATTGCTTCATTAATTCTCACACCTTTTCCTGTGAAGTCATATTCTTCCCATTTTTGCAGATGAGAAAACTTTTTAAGCCAAGAATTTTCATAACTCTCTCTATGCAAATTCATTCAAATAAGTATACAAGCGGAAGTATTTAAACTAAATAAAATCTAAGAATTTTGCTTAATCTCGGGTAGCATGAAGGATTTTCATCTCCTCCTCATGGGCCAACCAGTGATCTGTTCACTAGCCGATCCCCCAAATAAGCTGTGGGTAACTGGTAATCCAGGTGTGAAGTCAAACGGGGAAACTGGTGAGGTGAGCCCGTGGCACTTAGTCAAGTAACAATAGTTGTCACTCTCTCTTGTTTAATCTTATAGTGGAGTACGACAAGGAGTTCTCCCCTCGTCAGCGACACCACAAAGAGTTCAAGTTCAACTTATCCCAGATTCCTGAGGGTGAGGCGGTGACGGCTGCAGAATTCCGCATCTACAAGGACTGTGTTATGGGGAGTTTTAAAAACCAAACTTTTCTTATCAGCATTTATCAAGTCTTACAGGAGCATCAGCACAGGTATGAAGGCTCGAGAAAGCCCCAAAGGTGGGGCTGGCCCCCGTTTCCCACCTTTTGTCATGACAATAACCCCAACTGTGTCTGTGCAGGGTGACTTGGGGCTCAGAGGCAGCGTGTGAGTACGATGAGGTGGGTGTTCTAAATGGGAGTGTTTAGGTGGTGAGATCTTTTGCTATTTGATTCTCCAAATGGCTATCTTTTCCGAAGAAAGCTGGCGAATGTATTTATTATAAGCATCCTTTGCGATCAGATAACTCCATCATTTATTAGGGATAAAATGTTTTCACTATTGTTTAGTCCTCATTTGGAATGACAGGTGAGGGTGGCTAAAGTAAATTCATACATTAAAATCATATGATGCTTGTAAGTGGTAATAATTCCAGCGAATACAGGCTTTGTATTTGTGCACATAAGATACACATACACACGTGTATCTTTGAATAAGCTTGTGTGTGATGGATTTTTTTTTTATCATTTGGATACAAGGGAGCAATAGACTTTTTCCATGTCTGTATTATTCTTGTTTCCTGAAACAAGGCCAGACCATTTTACAAAAGAACTGCAGTGAAGCATGTGCATGGAGCTGCCTAGCAATACAGAAAAACTTCCATGGAATGATTGCTGGAGGACTGCAAGGGCTGAGGGATGAAGTTTTAGAGTAGTTAGTATAGAAGAAGTCAATACACAGAAGCCAGTGACCTCGAATTTTGCTTAGTATTTAGGGGTCAGTTTAGTAAGTCAGTGAGAATCAAGGCCTTTATGCACAGTAGATTAGGATTACCATGTAGTTCTTAGTGTGTACAAGGTGGAAATTAAGCAGGTGATGTGATGGTCTGGCAATCATATGGCAGCTACAAGGGTAAAAATGAAGGGAAGTGAACATGTAGAGGGAGGGAACTCCACGCTTCCAGACTCCGTAAGGGATTTGTCAGCTTTGGTTTGATAAACCAAGTCTAGGTTCCCGCTCTTGGTCTTATGAGTCTATTGATTTCCCAAGAATTTCCAAAGGCTTAAGAATGACTTTAGTTTTTCCTGAATGTATTGATCTGTGTGTGGGTCTGTCACAAATACACACACTGAACTCATAAGGAACATTAATTTGCCCTGTGAAAGGTTCATTTTCGTTTTGAAAGCACTGCCAGCATCCAACCCTTGCGCATATTTCAATCTGTAATGGGGAAACACGGGAGGAAAGACAGATGCCACGCTTTGGGACATTTCATGGTGTGAACGTACATGCTGCTGGTTAAAGGTAATTTATAGCTAGGACAGCTGAATAATGAGTAAAATATAGCCATTGTGGTATCTTTATAATGGGCCACAATTTTGGAATGAAAGGGAAGTCTTCTGATATCTGACTCTCACTCCTAAATAAAAGTATATTCAGTGGCTATACTACTGAAGGCCTCTGTTGAAAAGTACATTTTTTGTTGCTAGATTTTTGTCTGTTAATACTTCAGAGATCATTGGAATTCACTGACTCTTTGGAACTGTTTTAGCCATTGATTTTCAATCTGCCTAATTATTTATTCCATTATATTTCTCTGGTTAGAATAACCTACTAGCATCTTTTTGGCTCAGAAATATATTAGGAATACATGTTTTTCTCCGTCCTGCAGGAAAACCTTTATAGTGAAAACCTTAGGCTGGGAGTTAAGTGACTATGGCATTTAAAAAAATTGTTATTTGTTTTAAAAAAGAGAGAGAGAAAGTTAGCAGAACATTTGTAAGGTTTATACTGAACTCCAGCCAAAAAAGAACAGCTGCCCTGTGCTTAGGATGGTGGTGTCATACTTCCTCGAGGCCAGCAGTGAGTTTGGAAAATAAAATCCTGAATGGTCCCAACCTTTGATGACTCTTTATCAAAGCAGAGGGTTGTAGTTTCTTTGCCTTCTAGGATGGGAGCATTTGGCACCTGTGTGTGTTGTTGTTGTGCATAGGAGAGGGGAAATTCTGGGAGAATTGGGAGAGTTTCATGCTTTTGAAGGGCTCTAGTTTGGCCAGGAAGAGATTTTCTTTTCTTATCTGTGGGCCAGGAGCCCAGGCCTCCTGCCGCCTCCTAGCGATCTTCCAGAGACTTCCAGATTCAGCTGCAGGACTCCTTCGGGGGAAGGTTTGATCTCCCCATCTGTACCGTCTTGGGGTGTCTTGGCTGAAAACAATTCTCCAGGCTTGTGAAGAAACATATTTGTCCAATCTGTGTTTAAGTGAAATTTGTAGTAGTTGATGGATTAACTCCATTTAACAAGTGTTTGTGTTGCAAAATAGTTGGCCTCCTTGAAAAAGAAAAAACAGTCGGGGTTTTAAATGCTGAGTCACACACTCAGCTGGGGTGGCAGAAGTTACGTGTCGGGCCTTCTGATATTAAAGGCGGTTACGAAGCCTGACCCAGGGAGGGTCAGGGAAGATTCTTGCAAGATGGGCTTTTGCTGTGAACTCTGCACAAACATGTTCCTTTGACTGAAAAGAAATCACTGGACCAAGTAAGTTTAAAAAGAAAAAAAAGGTGGATACTTGAATAGACGGTGCTTTTAGTAAGAACAAGTAAACACTTGATACTTCACTCAAAAGTTGAGAATAAGCCCTTAGATGGAGTCTAAGTCATGAACGATTTGAAGCAACTCATAGATTAGAATGGAATCAGCAACCTAATAGTGAAACAGTTTTTGCAAAAATTGTAGTGGCAACGGGAATCTGACTTAACTGACTCCATGTTGCTTCTACTTGGCTAAACTGCTCTTGATCATTCTTGTGCAGAGGCCATAGTGGTCCTTTCCTGGAATGGATCCCCTCCATGTTTAAAAATTGAAACTGTATTTGTAAAGAGGTCACAAGGTTAGAATTATGGTAGGGGGTTGGGCTTTGCTAAAGAATAGGCAGAGTTAAACAGTGACCTGCCATTGACTAGCTTGCTTGTCCATAAGTTGCTGACTGCCCCAGAATCATGTAACTGGGGCTCACAAAGTGTGTAACTTCCCCAACTACACCTATAGATAACATCACTATTGTGAAATCTAAAGAACTGGTCTTCGAGGTATTTTTCAGATTTAGTGTTTTGGCAGTCCACGAGATGCCACCTGGTCCCGAGATTCCTTCCCAGGAACTGACTCAGCTGTGTGAAGACAGTTTTAGACACCGCTGTGATTTCATCCTCGGTCAATCAGTGATTTCAGTTCCCCAGCTCCCTGCCTGCCAAAGTACCCTAAAAAACCCTAGCCTCCAAATTCTTGGGGAGGCGTATTTGAGAAATACCTCCTGTCCTACTAGTTGGCTGGCCCTATGATTATTAACCGCTCTTTGCTGTAATACCTGCTGTTTTCAATGCATTGGCTTTTCTAGGCAGCGGGCAAGAAGAACCCATCAGGCTGCAACAGTAGTCTGCATCTTTAAGCTTGAGTAGCACAGGATGCCTTTGTGCTGTTTTTATTTTTAGAAGTTTACTCCATGGTACTGCATAGTGGTTAAAAGATGACTTTGGTGTTAAAATTTGGTGTTATAAATCATTGTGTCCTTGTGATGATGCAGGTGAAAAATTGCATTTATATAGTAGTTATAGTTTGGAAAAGGCCTTCTCTTACGTTTTCTCATTAGGGTTTTACCATGACCCGATCAGATAGACAGGGCAGGCATGTTATCTTTGAGAGAACAAAGTATGGCACATATGAATTTTGCCAAGACCAAATAATTCCTAAACTGTTGTCTGCTGTGCTTCCTAAAAGTCACTTCGATGATGTGGGTACATTCTCAAGATAAAGATGAAGTACTGGAAAGAGGTAAGCAACCTCCTTATGACACATCCTAACACCTCCATTTCCTTAGGTTTGAAGCAGACATCCCAAGGACGCTTCTGTTTGAATGGCAAATGAGAGAGTTTCATAGGTAGTGAAGATCTGTGTCTGTTAGAATTCAGACTCTGGTACTTGGATGTCTAAGGCCTTCCCACAGAAAACCTTGTTGATCTCTTGATCAACCACTGGTCTATTAACAGCTTTTCTAGAGGAGGGAGTAGAGGGGAAGAAAGACTGGAATAAATTTACACAAAAGTATGATTTATTTGTCAGTTTACTTCTTTACTATTTTTTCTGTATTGCATACTTACTAAGCTGACTTCATACCGGGAGTATAGACTGCTCTGAATAACTTCTGACCTTTCATAGTCACGCACGGTAGCATCATGAGTACATGCTTTTCACAACATGCACTCATGACCTTCATTCTGTAGCACCTTTATATTAATAGTGACATTTTGAGGTCTTTAGAGAATATCATTTTCTTCTACATTTTTTATTTGGTTAAAGGCATACTTTTACTGTTGTAATTGAATTTTGTATACCTAGAAGTCAAAGAGCATCTCTTGAAAGCCAACCAGAAATTGTAACAGACACGTTCAATATCTGAATCATGGCCCTGTTTGATTCATGAATCGGCCACACTCATCTCTGCTAGTTTTGAAATTCCGCGTTCTGCTCTCTGTGTTTTGGCATTTGTGTTGCTTGGCAGTGATGATCTATCTTCTGTGCGTATGATAACTTTTCTTCTCCATGGTCTATCATGGTACAGTCTTTTGGGAGACATTTGAAGAATTACCAAATTTAAAATTTATGTTCCATTTAAGCAATATTCCAACTTACTCCTCTGTGTAGAAATAGGTAAGGATGTTTTTTGTCATTTGATTTTAGAGTTTGGTTTATATGTTCATCTTAACTTCAGAATCCTTAGGATCTGAAGAAATGCATCTTAAAATCAAGGAGGGAAATGCTGCTCTATAGTTGGTTTTCATGTTTTTAATACATTTTTATTGAAGTTAAAGCTACATATAAAATTTACCATCTTTACCATTTTTAAGTGTATAGTTCAGTGGTAATAAATTTATATTCTTTTCTTCCCCCTTCATCCCTCCCTCCTCACTAAAACAGGAAGATTTCCTCAGGCCAGCACAGAAGGTTGCTGCTGGAGTCTCCAGGAACAATCCCCGACTGAATTATTGCTTTAATTTTTGACAGAATTCACAAAATTTTACCTATTTTACAGATAGAATATAATTGTCCCAGGAGAGAAAAGAGTAAAAATACATTTTCCAGAATTTTTAGTTTGATACCGCACTCTGAACCATTCACAGAGATTGGGAACACAGGAATAAGCAGGGGAATGAAGATGAGTTCACATTTGCACGTTTGAGTCATGGTGTGAGTACCCGAGATGATGTGGGATGTAG
Source organism: Macaca nemestrina (assembly GCF_043159975.1). Classification (NCBI taxonomy): domain Eukaryota; kingdom Metazoa; phylum Chordata; class Mammalia; order Primates; family Cercopithecidae; genus Macaca; species Macaca nemestrina. The sequence goes on along the minus strand of NC_092129.1, from coordinate 176,338,354 downwards.
AAGTTTTGAGCTCAGCAGAATGAGCTAAACTACAGTAGGAGATTTTTGAGACTATAGGTGAGCCACTGAAGTAGATTACATAGACCAGATGTGTAAGAATAGAAAACCTAATTGACCCTGTACCATTTATTGAAAATACTATCTTTTTCTCATGTAGTTTAGTGGCACCTTTCTCATAAATTAGGTGACTGTATATGTGTGAGTCTGTTTTTTGGATCTTTATTCTGTTCCATGGGTTAATTTTTCTCTTCAATGCTCCACTGTTTCAATTCCTTCAGTTTTACAATAAGGTTTGATATCTGATGTGTAACCTCAAAATTGTTCTTGAGACTTTCTTGGCTGTTAATGGCCCTTCACATTCCCATATAAATTTTAAAATCAGTTTGTTTCCACAAAAAATAAAAACGAAAAACTTGCTGGGCTTCTGATTGGAATTGCATTAAATCTAGAGATCAATTTGGGGAGGGTTTACATCTCACCAATAATGAGTGTTTCAATTCAAGAATGTGGTATTTACTCAGGCCTTCTTTAATAACTCTCAATATTATAGTTTTTGTATGTCTTGAACATTTTTATTAGATTAATTTTAGGTATTGAAGTTTCTGATGCTATTATAAATGGTATTATTAGTTTTTTTAAAAATTCAGTGCCTAATTGGTTTTTGCTCACATATAGCATACCATTGATTTTTGTTTGCATCCAGAAACCTTGCAAATTTACATGTTAATTCAAAGAGTTTTTCTGCATGGCCTTTTGGAATTTCTGTGAATATAATCTATAAATATTTTATTTTTTCCTTTTCAATTCTATTTTTTATTTCTCTTTTTCTTGTTTTATTGTGCTGGCTAGGATGTCCAGTACAATGTTGAAATTGTTCAGATTGGCCGGGCGCGGTGGCTCAAGCCTGTAATCCCAGCACTTTGGGAGGCCGAGACGGGCGGATCACGAGGTCAGGAGATCGAGACCATCCTGGCTAACACGGTGAAACCCCGCCTCTACTAAAAAATACAAAAAACTAGCCGGGCAAGGTGGCGGGCGCCTGTAGTCCCAGCTACTCGGGAGGCTGAGGTAGGAGAATGGCATAAACCCGGGAGGCGGAGCTTGCAGTGAGCTGAGATCCGGCCACTGCACTCCAGCCTGGGCGACAGAGCGAGACTCCGTCTCAAAAAAAAAAAAAAAAAGAAAGAAATTGTTCAGATTTCTGTCAGATATTTTAATCTCAGGGCATTTCATCATTAAGAATGATGATTACTCTAAATATTTTTGTAGATAACTCTTTAGTAGATAAAGGAAATTCTTCTCTTTCTAGTTTTCTAAGAGTTTTTTAAAATTAGGAATGGGCGTGGATTTATCAAATGTATTTTTCTGAATTTGGGGACAATCATGATTTTTCTCCTTTATAATGTTATGTGTCGGCCATATTAAATGACTTTAAATGTTAAACTAACCTCACATCCCTGGAGTAAGTTCAGCTTGTGATTTATCATTCTTTTTATATAAGGCTGGATTCAAAGACCATATCTGATAACTTTGCTATCTGGATCACCTATGGGTCTATTTCCATTATCTGTTTTTTCCCTTAATTTTTCCTTATTTGGTTTTATTTCCTGGCGAGCCTGCTAATTTTCCATTTATGAAATTCTGGACATTATTTAGGAAAAAAGTTCTAGATGCTGTTCTCTCCTTCCAGACTAGATTCAATGTTCTTCTGTAAGGCAGACAAAATATGGTCAAATCACCTTTTTCTTTTTGTTCCAGTTTAGGCAGGGTTTAAGGATGTATTAAGGCTTATCTGTTTCTGGTTGTCCCTTTCTCCTAGAGTTTATCCCTTTCAGCTAAAAGTCTCAGATGCTGGGCACAGTGGCTCACATCTATAAATTCAGCACTTTGAGAGGCCGAGGTAGGAGGATTGCCTGAGCCTAGGAGTTCAAGACTGGCCTGGGAAACCTAAGGAGACCCTGTCTCTACAAAAAAAAAAAAAATTAGCCAGGCATGGTGGCTCGTACCTTTAATCCCAGCTACTCAGGAGGCTAAGGTGGGAGGATTTGTTGAGCCTTGGAGGTCAAGGCTGCAGTGAGCTATGATTGCACCACTGCACTCCATCCTGGGCGACAAAGCAAGAACTTGTCTCAAAACATTTTTTTAATTTTAAAAATCTTTAAAAAAAACCCAAAAAAACAAAAAAACATAAAAGTCTGGAATGTTTACAAGAGCCCCCCTTCCTTGGTGGACTCTGTACTCGATTTTTTAGCTCCTCAGCACTGTGAGATTGCCAAACCCTCTGCTTTGCTTTTGAGCCTCTAAACAGTTTCTTTCTGCTTGTTTTCTCAACTCCTCATCCCATATAAACACAGCTTAATATCTGGCAAATACCTCAGATGGAAATGTTGGAGTTCAAGGAGGCCAGGACTTGAAGAGCCAAAGTCCTAGAGGAAAGGGACTACATCGAAGTGAACCAAACTTCTATGAGCTCACTTTTATGAGCCCATTTCCATGCAACCCCTTTTTTTTCTGAGACTTGAGCTCTTCTCACACACTAGCTGACTTGAGTTTTGATTTTCTCCCCAGCCAGTGATATTGCGTAAAGCTCTAAGCCATTACCACTTGCTGGTTGGTGTCTGTGCCTCATACTAGAATTATCAAATGCCCTGAAAGGAAAAGGCAGCGGCAAACACAAGGCTCACCTTAATGCATTTCCTTTCTCCCTGAGGTCTTGAACCATCGAGTGTTACCTTGCTTGGTTGCTCTAAGAGAACTTCAAACAAGTTTGTTTTTAAGTTAATTCAGTTTTTTTAGTGGGAATGTTAGTTTGATACATCATGACCAGAAGCTTAAGTCTTTGAAGTATAGTATGTTTTATCATTTTCATTTGGAAATCTTTTTAATGAATCCTAACAAATGTTGACATTTGGTTCAGTAATGAAATGGCATAGACCTGGAAACAAGATCTGAACCCAGTAGTTGATCCAGTGCCAGGATGGCGGAGAGTAGTTTCTTTAGAAAAGCATTACCTATGGACTGATTGCTCTGTAAAATCTGTTGGATTTTCAGTGTTGCCTGCTGAAATGAAGACAAAAGTTCACCCTTTTTAGATACCTGAGATGGGTTTCTTTTTTGAAGAGAAGGGCAAATTTGAGAAAGCCAAGATGGGAGAACACTATTATAGTTTGGGCAGAAGAAAACCAAAGCCTTTTATCCCTGTGCCCAGCCACACCTTTTTCTCTTTCTGTCTCTGGCTTTCACAGGTATGATCCTTAGGGACTCCTGAAATCTTACTGCTGACCTGATCATCTCTGGCTCCCTCTGTGTGGGCCTCAGGCAAGCAGTGAGCTTTTCAGTATTTGTTCCTTTGCCCCTGAAAAGGATAATACAAGTGACCCATGGTTCAGGTTATGTAACTGGTTAGTTTCATCTTCCTAGTCAAGGGCATATGCGTTATACCTAGAACAGTCTACTTGGGAAAAAAAAAAAAAAAAAGACAGTTCAAGGAGCTATCAGACCTTCTTGTTCCTCAGCCTATGTTCTGTTCTTTGTAAGGCACAGGGTAGAAGAGAATGTTATGGAGAGGAATTAAAGTTATAAAGAATCATATACACTCAATGCTAAAACATTTTATGCTGGCGGGGAGAGGCAGTGGGTGGTGGGCAGGAGATGCTGTTCTTTGGAAACTGCTTATCTACTTGGTAAACGTGAAGAGAAAAGAAAATGGGTTTTTATTTTGGAAACTATGCCTTATATTTATCATTCATGCCCAGAAACAGATCGCTTTGGTTACGTACGTCTCCATACTATGTTGTCCAGCTTTGTGGGAGGCAGGCCATGCCAGTGGTTAAGATTACTTTGTAACCCCATAAATAGGTACATCTACTATGTACTCATAAAAACTAAAAATAAAAAACGTTTGTAAAAGATTACTTTGTAATCTTTTAAAACATCTTTAAAAAAAAAAAAATCAGTAGCACTTTTACTATTTCATTTCTCCACCTTGGACAGGAATGTGGAAATGTAGGGTTGGTGATGAGAACTAAAACATGTAAGATTTGCATGTCACATGTTTAAAAAGTAGTGGGGGCTGGGCGCAGTGGCTTATGCCTGTGATCCCAGCACTTGGGGAGGCCAAGGCAAGCAGGTCATTTGAGGTCAGAGGCTTAAGACCAGCCTGACCAACATGGAGAACCCCCGTCTCTACTAAAATACAAAACTGAGTCAGTTGTGGTGTCATGCACCTGTAATCTCAGCTACTTAGGAGGCTGAGGCAGGAGAATCACTTGAACCCAAGAGGCAGAAGTTGTAGTGAGCCAAGATCACGCCACTGCACTCCAGCCTGGGTGAAAGAGCAAGACTCCCTCTCAAAAATAAATAAATAAACTAAATAAAAATAACAGGTGGCAAACTCCACACTTGATCACTAGTGAAGGTTAGAGTATACCCCAGTGTATGGAAGCATTGTTGTGTTTATGTGGCCAAAGAGAACATACTGGGTAGCCGTGAATTTGTATAAAGTTACCATCCTCTTTCCCGCTCTTCCCCTGCCTTGGGCACATAGAACCAAGACTTCTAATAACACTGATACTTTGGACTCGATCTTACCTGCAGTTCTGCTTATTAGCCTAATTCGATGACTCCCTGAGCGTTAAGCCAATCCATAAGACACACTGACTTGTGGAGCAGCCTACATTTGGTTTGCACTGTTTTGGGGAGAGGAGCAAGAAATGTTGAGGGCAGATAGCTTTCAACCCTAAGTTCACAAAAACAGGCACAGGTAATACTGCTCATATTTCATGGAGAGGTAGTCTGGCTTTAGGTCCTGGGCTCACAAAGTGTGGTTCTTAGACCAGCAGCATCAGCATCACGTGGGAACCTGTTAGAAATGCAGATTCTCAGGCCTCTCCCCAAGCTTCCTGAGTCAGAAGCCCCAGGGGTAAGGGGCAGCAATCTGTGTGTTAAGCCCCCCAGGGGATTCTGATGCAGGCTACACTTGAGAACTGCTGGTAAAAGAGCACGTACAACACGTGAGCCAAACTGCCTGAGTTCAAATTCCAGCTCTGCACTTGCTGGCTGTGTGACCACGTGCAAGCCGCTTAATCTCGCTCTCTTTTTTTTTTTTTTTTTTTGAGATGAGTTGTGCTCTGTCACTCAGGCTGGAGTGCAGTGGCACAATCTCAGCTCACTGCAACCTGCACCCCCCAGGTTCAAGAGATCCTCCCACCTCAGCTGATGCCCAGCTAATTTTTTTATTTTTTGTAGAGGCAGGGTTTTGCCATGTTGCCCAGGTTGGCCTCGAACCCCTGGGCTCAAGTGATCTGCCTGCCTCAGCCTCCCAAAGTGCTGGGATTACAGTTGTGAGCCACCATGCCCTGCCCACTTAATCTCTTTGTGCCTCAGTTTCTTCATCTATAAACCTGTAACAGCATTAATAGTATTTACCTCTTAAGATTGTTGTGAGGCATTAATATATGTAAGAGCACTTAGAACAGTCACATAGTAAACACCACGTTAAGGTTTGCTATGTTAATATTCTGACAGCAATGTGATTTATATTGGTTTGTTAAAGATGAAATAGCCCCTACAGAATCAAGGTGCATTTGATATTTGAAACATCTCTTCATATCATGCTAGCCATTGAGTGAAAATTGAATAATATCAAAGACTGTAAAAAAATGCAAGGGTAACCAAATAATAATAATGTTCATTCATCTTCATTACTCAAATGTGTATGTGTACATGTATGCAGCAGTTTGCTCCTGTTTGTAGTACTCTATTTTCAAACACATGATGCCTTTTCCATCTTTCTAATGGTAAAAGTAAACATAATCTATACTGTACCTTATGTAAGGAAAAAGTAAAAAGCATGAGCTTGACTCTTTAATTTTCTAAAATGAAAATGGATTTTTTTTACTTTCATTCTATTTGAAAATTGAATTTTTCTTATTGCAGAAAGTCGGTTCCTCTGTGTCTGAAAGTTGTTTTGCATTTTAACATCAAGTCCAGATGCACAAATGCAAAGGAATGTGTTACGAAGAAATAAAGAACAAGACCACAGAGTCACCTTATTGAGTATTTTGTAAATCTGCTCATTTTGAATATATAAATGCCACTTTATAAAAAGCATTTTTCTAGCAAAATGGTTAGTAGTAAACAGTGTTGTACTTTGACCCGGACATTGTGACCTGATGGGTGTGTGGTTTGTCAGGAAAGGGTCAAAGCCTATCCACCAGGAGCTCAGGCACCTCCTGCCCTTCTCCGAGGGCAAAGGAGAGAAAGGCCTGCTGTGTGTTGGCAATGGTGCTCTCGGTCTGTCGGCCCAGTGGTGTATCACTGATGTGGGCATGCGCCTTGGAGGCTGTGTGATGGGAGGGATACGCAGGGATAAATCTTGCCCACAAACACCAATTCTACAAGCCTTTGTGAGTGGCTTTCTCATTCATCAACTCTAATGCCAGGGTGAATTTTTGAAATTTTCCAGAAATCTCTTATTAGCTGTATTAATTTGTTAAGAACCTCATTTGCCTGGGATGACCACAATATGAGGAATATCATGCTCTAAGGTTGGAATAACATTGAGAAGAATAACACTGTTACATCCTTGAAGATCGGAAGCGTATTCATCATGCAAATATAGGGTCTGAGTTAGTTGAGAACAAAAGAGCTAATAACTGCATTCAAAATTATCTTCCCTTGTTTCAAGATTTTCTTTCATGGTTTGCCAACTTGAGAGGATGCCACCTCAAAAGGAAGGTCCAAATAATCTAGGCATGGTGATGATTTTGGCCAGTCTCCAGGATTCTTTATTAGTGACACACATTTTAGGTGAGAACATCTCTTCTCAACTCTGCCGAAGTGAGATTTAGAAGGGAAAGCTTGTTTTTCACGTGGCAAACTCAGATGCATCTTCTTTGAGGCTACACTTTTACAGTCCGCAGACTCGGAAGGCCATGTATCCCTGAGGCAATGTTAGTAGATGCGGGTCAGACCAGAACTGTTTTAGTGATTTGCCATCAATAGCATCTCTTCAATATCTGAGTTGTTGGAAGCTTTGAGGGTGAGCCCATGAAGTTATGTCTTAAAGCTTCATTCCTTTTTCAAGTTCCTCTCCCTGGTGGTGTGAGCACGTTAGTGATGTTCTCATGCTGGACACAGCATTCTGCTTGGAAGGAGCAGGGCAAGGTTGGGGGGGGTCACTGGGGCTCCACCCCAATGCCACCATCTGCAACCGACACCAGCCATCTTGGGCACCTTCCTGCACGCACCTCTCATACCTACCTGACCCTGATGGAGGAGGCCTACTAGTGATTGATTGATTGATTGATTGACCAGGCTGGAGTGCAGAGGTGTGATCATGGCTCACTGCAGCCTCCACTTCCCCGGACTCAGGTGACCCTCTCGCCTCAGCTTCCCAAGTAGTTGAGACTACAGGAGTGCACTACCATGCCTGGCAAAGTTTTGTATTTTTTTGTAGAGGAAGGGTTTCACCATGTTGCCCAGGCTGGTCTCAAATTCCTGGCCTCCAGCAGTCCTCCCGCCTCAGCCTCCCAAAGTTCTAGTATTATAGGCATGAGCCACTACACCCAGCCTTCCCAACTGGTGATTTTTAACCTGTGCCTGTCCTGTGTATCTTATTGTATTTTCTGTATCCAGCTGACTTTAGCATTTGTATGCGGTAGATTTTGGTCCCTTACTTTATTCTGAGCCCTTGGACAGTACTTTCAGCCTCTGCCCTGTCTGCTTCATGACTCTACCTTTTAGATATGTGACGGCTAAGGGCCTGGGCTCTGATGAAATTCCATTTGCCCCATGTAACAGCCATGTGAGCTTGAGAGCTTCCCTGGGGCTCAGCTGTACAAGAGACACCATAGGTCCTGCCTTTTCTGGCTGTCCTGAGGAATAAAGGCTGTTGACACAGTCAATACTCCCTGTTCCTCTATCCCACTTGGCCCAGTTATCTTAAGTCCATGCTCTGCCTCACTCCCCTTCCAAAGGCCCCGAGCTTTCTAGATCTAAACATTGAAGTCCAAGCCTTCCTCACTGCCATAGACCCCAGAGAGTTTTTGTCTTTCAAGGCTCAGCCACTAGACTGCACTTGTTGACCTCACAGGCCTCTTAAGCAGTGAGAACAGGCAGTGTTCTCATTGTATGATTAGAAAAAGTGTGCCACAGAACAACGCAAACTCATGGGGCCCCAAAGTGACTCGGTAGCAGAGTCGGGATGGAAACTGGTCTCCCCACATCCAAGAATCCACACTGACTGCAATTGCTTTGTGTCATGACGGGTCATCCTCATCTTCTGCCTTTGCACCAAGTTTAACTTTTGATTCATGTTCTCCCTCTTTAATTCATTCCTTCTCTTTCTGCCCTTCTCTGTCTTCCTCCTCCTCCTTGGATGATGTGCATCTGTCGCATTCCCCACTTTCTCTTGGACAAGGCTGCCATTTTCTTTATCTCAAACCCTGATCTTTAAAAATAAAAGCTCATTCTGCCAGCTGTGCTACCCTCACACTTTGAACTGTATTTCTCTGTATCCTCATTATAAGTCTTTACAATGTAGGTGCCTAATCTAGTCGTCAGAGGTAACTCGGCATGCGCTCATGGGCCCTGCCTTGAAGGCACCCTTACCCCCGAGGTTCCTACTGGGTCTTGGCGCTGGAGAGTGCCAGCCACATTCTGCCCGTGACACCTGTGTGTGCTGTGCTTCCTCTGGGGCTGGGGCTGCTTTCCCACAGTGCTGTCTGTGTTATTGCTGGATAAGGGTCTTCTGTGACCTTCCAGAACAGAATTGATGTCCTCTTACATCTGAACTTCAAAGCCTTGGCCTTCCAATCTCTGCTTGCTGTTTTCCATGGACACCGCCGCCCCCCCCCATCTCCCTGCTAACAGTTGTTACCTCAGTGATGGGGGGTAATTTGTCAACAGGGGGTGTGACGCATCCACATAGGAGGGAGCTTTCAACCGGGCAGGCCAGAATGTGGCCTCCCACAGACTCTGTTAAGCAGCTGAGTAAACGACTTTTAGCTGTGCCTACTGTTTATACTTGGAAAAGACGACAATAGAGTTCCCTTCTCACTCTAAGTGGCCATGGAGGCAGGAGAAACTGTTTGCTCCTCCTCTGAGAAATCTAACCATTTGAACTTGATGTTTCAGTGGCCTCATAAGTATCTGATGGATTAGAGATGAAGTTCATTCATTCATCACAGACTATCTTTGGTAATCACCTCAATGAGACAGTATGTTATTATGGAAAGCTCTTTGAATCCAAAACTAAGTCCTGTTTTTTCACTTACTAGCTTGAGATCTTGACCACATGATGGTAGCCTCGTGGCTGAGTCTCAGGTTCCCTAGCTGTAAGGTGGAGACAGTGACACTTTGCCTAGCTTTTAGGATTGGTGTAAGGACCAAGCAAAGAGAAGCAGATGAAAGCATTTTGTAACTTACGTAAATGTATACTCATCTTAAACTTAGTATTTAATTTTAGTCATTTTTCTATCTCTAAGATATTGCAGCAAAATATTTCCAATACCAGGAGCTTTGAGTCTTTCCATGGCCAAAATATAGCCCTGCCTGTCATGGGAGTCCCAGGCCATCTCATTCTAGTGGCCGTGGGATGGATACACAGATTCAGGTTGTCCCTAAAACACACAAAGATGACCGTCCCTGGCACTGACCTATCAAAAACCACGGGTGAACGGAAGGAGACCCTCACGCCATCATCCCACAGCCCCTGGATTATGTTAGTTTAAAACTGTGAGAAATGTCATAGTCTTCCCTGAGGAGCCTGATGGAAGGAATGGATTCTATGACTTCGCCTCAAAGAATCCCAGCTGTAGCTCACAGCGGTGCTGGGATGAACTTTATAATCACTCAGCATCCACCCCCAGCTACACCGTCCATATGGGGAAGGACTGGATACTCACTGCAGACCATACAGAGGCCTTAATTAAAATAGTAGATGATTACTTAGGCATGTGATGTGACTTCTTGTTTCTCCTTATTTCACAGGAACAAACGTGAAGATTTTCAGTCCCAATTTCAAAAAAAGAAAAAATGAGCAAAGCCCAATTTGTAAATGCTCATATGGATCCTGATTTTTATCTTTTATTAATCCTGTTTCTTGCTGTCTCCTACTTTCCCTGCTTTTAGAGCTTATTAGCCATAAAGTAAGCTAGTCACTAATAAATAGTATCATAAATTTTTAAAATACAGTAGAAGTAGGAAAATTTAAATGCCACTGCACTATAGCCTAGGTGACAAAGTGAGACCCAGTCTCAAAAAATAAAGTTTTTTTAAAAAATCATTTATTTGTAATTTATCCTAATTCACAAAAAGATCTGTCATAAGCAGCACCAGCAAGATTTTTGGTAAAGTTGAGAGGGTCTGCCCGTGTCCAGGTGAAAGCTGATTTCTAGGAAGCACCTTATCAGGTGTACCTGTCTCTCCTAATTGTGTCATGCCTGTGTCCTGGGTGGTACCACACCTTTCAGAGCTACGGCAGGTCACTGTGCTTGTGCCTCACCAGTGGATGTGATCTGACTCGGGCATTTTTTATCCTGACGCTGAGACAGGACAGAGTGGGAAGGAGCTTCAGGCAGTGTGCTATTCACCGGGCCATTTTTTCTTTCTTTCAGAGACTCTGACCTTTTTTTGCTGGACACCCGCGTAGTGTGGGCCTCAGAAGAAGGCTGGCTGGAATTTGACATCACGGCCACTAGCAATCTGTGGGTTGTGACCCCGCAGCATAACATGGGGCTTCAGCTGAGTGTGGTGACGCGGGATGGTAAGTTATTATCCACAAGCCCCCAACATCCAGCAGGTCATCAGTTTCACGCATTTCCCTTACAGCAGCTGTGATAGAACCGTGGGCTATAGTCAAGTCCTCAACTTCAGGATGGCCTCATTTACTGATTCCGCCATGACTTACATTGAGAACCAAAACCGTTCCCGCAGGCTGCCTAGACAGGAATTGAAAACAGGCTTGGGCCACTTGGAGACAGGAGAGTGGTAATGTTTCCAAGAGGATGGCGATGGGACGACAGCTTTCCTAGGCAGAGGCAGGTTGCGGGGGATGCAGCGAGTAAGAGAGAGGCAGGCGCATCTGTTGAAATCCTGACGGATGAACAGGTTTGCAGTACCCGCTCCTCCTGCAGCATCAGAGCCAGCAGCCTGAGGTCCCCACTGCTGATCCATCCAGCAGGGAGGGCGGATTCATAATCTAGCAGAAACAGGAGAGCCCAGGAGTTCACACCACTCCTTCATGTGATTCCGAAACTTTGAAAGGAGTGCTTTGATTCTGCCAAAAGGTGCCATCCCAGGAGTGCCAACCAAGGTTTGGGGATACGTGATTTCTTCTTCACACTCATTCTTAATTATTAGCACTTGGGAAACTAGGAAGTATCCCTTAACTGTTGTAGCTACAGGAATAAGTTTCTGTGGAATAAAGAGATGCATGCTTTGATTTGCCTTAAAGGAGTCCACATCCACCCCCGAGCCGCGGGCCTGGTGGGCAGAGACGGCCCTTACGACAAGCAGCCCTTCATGGTGGCTTTCTTCAAAGTGAGTGAGGTCCACGTGCGCACCACCAGGTCAGCCTCTGGCCGGCGCCGACAACAGAGTCGTAATCGCTCTACCCAGTCCCAGGACGTGGCGCGGGTCTCCAGTGCTTCAGGTGGGTTTGTGGGGAGCCTGCATTTCCAGAAAGCCTTCTTGGCCTCAGAACAAAAGTTGTGTCCACAGTTTCAGATGCTGAGCAGCTTCTGCACAGCAAATCCAAAGGCAGGTAGGCGTCATATGCATGATGGTACCTTGTACAGTCACAGAACATCTACGTGGGTTTGTGAGGGCCCTCAGTGTGGAACACTTGTTACCTGAAGACCCAGGCTGCAGGCATCATGACTGCCTGTTGATCCAGACAAGCATCTTTCTGTTTGGTTACATTTCTCCAACTCTTTTTAAAATTCCTATCAAAACCCTGGGAGCACCTAGTTTCTTTTTTCTAGTTGCGTTATGCTGGGTGGTTATGATGTACAAGCAAACTTGGTACACTTGTGTAATATGAACTTGTATGTGTCAGTACTCTTGGCTAGAAGGGAAGGAAGGTCAACTCAGCCCCCTAGGATGGATTTCATTGGCTCATTTAACAGAGAGGTTCAGGGGTTCTATCTTTTTTTTTTTTTTGAGATGGATTCTCGCTCTGTCACCCAGGCTGGAGTGCAGTGGCATGATCTCAGCTCACTGCAAGCTCCACCTCCCGGGTTCACACCATTCTCCTGCCTCAGCCTCTCGAGTAGCTGGGACTACAGGCGCCTGCCACCATGCCTGGCTAATTTTTTGTGTTTTTAATAGAGGCGGGGTTTCACCATGTTGACCAGGATGGTCTCGATCTCCTGACCTCGTGATCCACCCGTCTAAGCCTTCCAAAGTGCTGGGATTACAGGCGTGAGCCACCGTGCCTGGCCGGGGGTTCTGTCTTTAGGCATGGCTGGATCCATGGGCTCAGATAATATCAGGAATCTCTCTCTTTTTCTGTTTTTCTATTTTTCTTTGTTGGTGGAATTCTTAGTAAAACTATCTCTATATGGTGGCCAGGAAGGCAACCAGTGGTTCCAAGATTTTGTTACCCTTGGCAACCTCAACCTCAGACAGAGCCCTTCTTCAGTAGAAATCCGGGGCACAATCCGGTTGGCTTGGCTGGGGTTGCGTCCCTCACCCTGAAGCACACTGCTGGGTGGGGAGTGCTCTGATTGGCCAGACCTGAACTGTGTGCTCATCCTGGAGCTAAGGAATAAGATGAGTTCTGCTCAGAACAGACACATTCAAAGGGCAAGAGAGAGAAACCAGCTCTACTGCCTGAGTGTCAGCTGAGTGGTCCTTCAGAAATGTTCTCCCTGGCTGGGTGCAGTGACTTATGCCTATCATCCTTGCACTTTGGGAGGCTGAGGCAGGCAGATCACTTGAGGTTGGGAGTTCGAGACCAGCCTGGCCAACATGGCGAAACCCATCTCTACTAAAAAGATTAGCTGGGCGTGGTGGCATGCACCTGTAATCCCAGCTACTCAGGAGGCTGAAGCAGGAGAATCACTTGAACCCAGGAGGCGGAGGTTGCAGTGAGTCAAGATCTTGCCACTGCACTCCAGCCTGAGCGACAGAGCAAGACTCCATTGCAAAAAAAAAAAAAAAAAAAAGTTCTCCCCAATGCATTTTTAGGAAGTGGCATGGAAGTCCACCCATGGAAGCCCAGAAGAAGGGAGAGTGGATGTTCCCTCACCACAACCAATCCCATAGCTAGTGAGGATCGAACGGAAACCTGACACTTCTGAGTCTAGTGCGGGTGCTTGCAAGTTCTGAGTTCTGGGGTCCTTTGGCTGTTTAAATAGCTTGAGAATCAACCATAAAGGTGAAGATTGGCAGTGGGATTTGCAGTCAGAGAACTTGTTTCCCTCGTTGCTACCCTGTGATTTTGGACACATTTGATCTGTTTCAGCTTCCGTTCACTCACCTGTAAGATGGGGGTGTGAATGCCTTGCAGATTTGCTGGAATTAAAAGCATCAAAATCTGGCTCATAATAGCACTCAAAGATTATTTATATGCCATTGTAGGAAGGAGGTTCTCAGGGCACATGTTGGGATCCCTGGAAAAGAAGTAAAACAATTCTGGAGGATGCATTAATTCTTCCAGGTAATTGTACAGAAATGTCATTTTTGGTGGCCAGAGTTAATGCAGCTTCCCAAAGCACCGATTTCTTCTTTGGGAAGCAGTGTCTCCATCTTGGGTTCTGACTTAAATAAACTGTCTCTTTCACCAGTAACTTGGATGTGGAGCTTGAGGATCCACCACCCAGTGTGATGTGACATTTTGCTTCTTGTCATCCTGGTGTTTCTTGGAAGCATCGCTCACAGTACGGGTGTTCCTGTATTCACCACTAGAAACAGTCAGGGTTGGGGTTTTTGAAAGAAAAGAAGAAATGCTTGCTTTCCTTTATTCACTTCATAGGCAGCCTGCTGAATAGAGTTAATAATCCCAGTGTTTGCCTTCGGGCTATGATGATGAAGTCTGCCAATGGTAGGCTTCAATTTATTAATGAACTGTGGTCAGTTTGGTACTGGGACCTCAGACATAGAGGCATCTCTTGAAATGTTGATTGCTTTTTAAAATCAAAATTTCACTTGATTTTATTCAGCATCCCCCCACCCAATGCACACACTAATGTTTTTAAATTGAGAAAAGATGTTGTGTCTGACTTTGATTTTAGCAATATCAACCAATTATTATTTTCCAAGTCCCTTTCAACTTTTTTTTCAATTTGATGAGTTTAAATTAAATATGGATATTCAAGTTGATCTAATTGGTAATAGGTGCAAGTGTCTCTGTTTTTCTCTTGGTCTCCCCGACTGCCCACCTCCCAAGCCAGTACTTCCAAATTTGCTTTGTCCCTTTCAACAATACAAAGGCAAAAGGGTTCATACCAAATCTCTCTGGCCTCACCTATTGAAAGGCCCCCAAGAAAGAATGACGACGAAGGATGCTCCCTCCTTCTCATTCTCTTCGAAGATCCTCTAAGTGATCTGGGAAATTGCTCGTGTCTGCCCCACCGAAGCGCTTCTTTATGTTTTTGGCTCTTGCCTTCTTATTTATTCTTCCATTAATGGGAGTGGACATGCTGAGGAAGAGATTCATCTGCCAGAAAAGATTTCCAGAGAGATGGCCTGCTACCTGGAGAGAGGGGCTGTCTGGTTTTCCTCTCCCTCGGGGTCTCTGTGAGGCCAGATGTTGCTGGGCCTTCATGAACCAGGGAGAGATGTTACAGTAACAGAAAAGTGGTGTCCTCTGGTGTGACTGCAGGCAGACTTTCTGCTTGTCAATCTTTTGGAAGGTGGAAGGAAAAGATTTCTTTGTCTCTGCTGCCCCCTTCTTCCATGGCGTGCTCCCAGGGAATTGATAGTTCTCCTCCAAAACAACCACCACCAGAAGCAGCCCACCAGGGATCGTCCTGCATCTGGGTAAAGAAGTTAGCATTCATTCATCAAATTGCCTGTCATCAGGGTGAAACGTGGCAAGGAAATAAGAGGCTATTTTTGGAATTGAGCTGTCTATGCCTGAGACAGCAAGACTAGTGCACAACAGGGGAGAGTCCAGGAGCCCCACCGCCCACCAAAATCTACTCGAACATTTGTACTTGGCTTTCAAGCTGGACTTTCCAAACATGTGCACTGGATAGTGGTTTGGATCGACGTCTCCCTGGATGGCTTTCACTCGCCCTTGCTTCTCTGCAGCTGGCTGCTCTAAATGAAGGCTGGATGTTGGCTCTGTTACACTTCTCCGGGGGCTTGGATAGCCTCTGCATGGTATCATTTATTGTTTTTACACATGTTTGACTAGTCCTGGTCCTAGCCGTCCTTGCCTCATTGGGGATTTCAACCAATCTACCAATTCTTTTTCAGCCTCCATTTCTTACCAGCCTGCTGCTCTTATAGCACCTGTCCTCAGGTTCTGTAGTTCCAGTTTGGTGGTCTCCTCTGCTTGCTATCATTCACCCTCTTTTATGGTAGCTCTCACTTGGGGTTCACTATTTTATCTTCTGGGGGGCTGTGATACCACGTGGCCAATCCATGACAAGGTCCATGAACAAATGGCCTTGAAGTTCCACTGGGTGATTCTAAATTTTCATTTGGGTAATTTTCCAGGATCTTTCCAAGACCTCTCTTGAGACAGTGTAGCTAACGCAATTTCAAGTCAGCCAGTAAGTCTGAAGTCTGCTCTGCTGCTGCTGCTGTGATGCAGAATTGGTCTTTGTTTTGATAGATGACAGTTTGGAAACATCTGCACTTTAATGATTCCTGTGAAATTGGAGTAGTCGCTTTCAGTCTTGATGTTTATGTTGTCACTACCAGCTCTGCCAACTGTCTATGACTCAGCAGCCTCTTGAGACCCTGTCTGTCCTTTAGAATGAGTCTGCCATTGCACTAATGCCACCTGTTAGCATTTCTTTTTTGTTTGTTTTTGAGACAGAGTTTCATTCTTATTGGCCAGGCTGGAGTGCAATGGTGTCATCTCAACTCACTGCAGCCTCCTCCCAGGTTCCAGTGATTCTCCTGCCTTAGCCTCCCAAGTAGCTGGGATCACAGGCGTGCACCACCACTCCTGGCTAATTTTGTATTTTTAGTAGAGACAGAGTTTCACCATGTTGGCCAGGCTGTCTTGAACTCCTGACCTCAAGTGATCCACTTGCCTCGTCCTCCCAAACTGTTGAGATTACAGGTATGAGCCACCACGCCTGGCCAGCATTTCTTAGAGTAAGTTCTCCTTCCCTCCTTTTCCCACCCACCCAAACATGTATCTTTAAGGACCTTGGGGGAAAATGTGGCTCTAGTACATTCAGAGATTCTGCTGACCTTCTTCTTGATAGTTTACATCTTCTGTCCTCTAAGCTTCCCGGTTAGAACCATTCAGTAGGCTTTCAGCATAAAGTAACTAGGATTCATCTCTTGCAAAACAACTGTTTGAGTAGTTTATTATAACTGTGCAATCTTTTGCTGTACATTTCAAGGAAAATCCAGCCCAGACCGGGAGTCTCATTGTTACAGTGTCCTCGCTCTTTCACCATTGGCTTCCATGGGTTGGGGATAGCCAGAGCTGACTGGGTTGGTCCATCACAAACATTCAAAGCTTGGGAGGAATAGACACGGCTCAGGACTATAAACTAACAGTTTATCGTTCTCCAGGAAAGTTGGGAATTGTAATTTGTCATCGTGATCTTAAAGTTTTAGGGCCTGCAGCTTGGCTTGCAGATGTCTTGGTTAAGTAGGGCTTGGTTCAGGGCTTCCTATATGAAATCAAACCTTACTTCTCCGTAGACATGGAGGACAGGCATGGCAAATAGTGATCTAAAAGTTAGAATCACCAAAAAAAAAAAAAAAAAAGAATCAAAAGCTTCACTTATATCATGCTCAACTCTCGTTCGAGGATAATGGCTATCAAAGAGTGAAACAGACTGGAAAGTTCCCTCCTACCTCCTCCCAAGGTTCACTCCTTGCAGATGTGCAAATGGCAACAATTCTGAAAGGCATTAAGAAGAGGCTTATGCAGGTACTGTGAGATGCCTAAGTCGTTCCCAATCATTGCCAACCCTGGGAGGGCACTGGGGCCAGGAGACTCGGTCTAGGAAGTGGCAGAGAGTATAGAAGGTGCTTAGAGCACAGAGGGTGTTAGAACTAGGTCTTCAAAGGAAACCTTTGTCTATTTGTAGGACAGTTCCATATTCTTTTAGAATCAAGACAAAGGCTGAAAAGAGACCAGAGTCCCGCCCAGATTAAATGGGGCCTTTTGAGATCCTAAAATCTCCCGGAGCAACCAAAAATTAGGGCCCTGCTCTTGCTTCTCAATGTTGACCATCCAAGTTATAAACAAAATCTAGACTCTGAAAATCAAACTGTCCACCCCCACCCCAACCCCATCAACTGTTAGGAGATTATTGACACCAGAAATCAAAACCCGAGTGTGGTCCCGGGCCTCCCATAGTGTCGGTGACACGAGGAGCTGGCACCTGCCGCACATTCCTCAATGGCTGTATTGATTCTGCTGGGAAAGCGGGAGCGAGAGGCTTGCTTTGGATGAGATGGGGCCGATAAGGCCCAGAGATATGGAAAGAGCAGCCAGGCCCACGAAGACAGAGGTGCCGCTTTAGCAGCCTCTATGTGGCCCCCACCCGTGTCATTCTAGGAGAGAAGGGAAATTAAAGTAGTGAATTATTCCCTCTGAAAAACAAGTTTCCTTTGGGAAGAGTCTGCAGCCTGAGCTCGGGAAAGCTGGGAAATACATGTGGAGCATGCCGCTTTGTCCAGCCCCCTGCCGTGCTGGTATTTTCTTGGCTGTGTGTGACCTGCTGAGTGGGGACACCCGGCTGAGCTGGCAGGGCCTGTGGGGTCAGCCTAGGGCAACCCGAGTGGCCCCTCTGCAGAAGCCCTGGTGAGGAGACGGCTCCCTGCCCACCTCTCTCCCTCTCCCTCCTTCTCACCTGCTTTCTGTGGTGTCCCTGACATTCTCTCTCTTCTGCCTTTGTTTCCCTTCTCCCTGTCTTGCCCTTTGTTTCTCTCTCCTCCTCTACTGAAGTTGCAAAGCACAGCACGCAGGGTCACTGGGACCCAGGCTGGCTCTGGCTGCTGTGACTCAGCGCACCCGCCCTGGGAGCCCCAGGCTTGCTGCAGCGCCCTCGTCCTGTCATGCTCACAGCAGCAGCTGCGTGGTGGCCCTCCAGCCCCGCAGTGCAACGTCCCCGCACAGTGCCTGCCTGAGAGTCAGGATAGTGGCTGCGCCCTTGCCTTCTCCTCTGGGTCTCATACCTGTGGGACTCCTGGCCTCCATTGCCAGGGAAGCCTGCCTGTCACTGGCCGGTCATGGCATATAGAGATGGAGCTTCAGAGCTAAACAAACAGTGGGCTCCTTTGCACTTCGCTGTGTGCGTGGCTTTTCAGGAGGGCCAGATAAAAAGGATGCTGGATGGAAGTAACCCAGGTGTTATCCTTAGTGTGGGGTGTGACCCCTGCATTGGGGGTATAGGCAATGTGTACAGTGCGTGTGCTGCTGCCTGGGGACATGGCTTCTGTGCGGAAGTCCCAGCCCAGCTAGCCACCTTCTATTGGGGCCAAGGGTGCCCTGTCCTCACTGCACTGGATGAGAGAACTGCTCTGCAGTTTTCGATTTGCCTTGGGACGATTAGGATGCCCTGCCCCATCACAGTCACATGGGCCCAGACAGCTTCCCGTTTGTTTTCTCCTGTAGAATGTCTCCTCAGTCATCACAGGGGAGCCAAGGACTTAAGGTTGGGGAGCAGAGGCTGTCAGCAAGGAAGCTGATTGTCAGGGCCAAGACCCAGCAACTGAGATGAGAACTCCCCACCAGAACTGAGCGGACTGTAGGAGCTCAGCAGAGCCTGTGTGGAACGTGCACCTGCAACAGGAGGAACAGGGGCAGGAAGATGCTAGCGGATAGAGAAAGGGGATCAGCCAGAGGCGTGTGTGCTGGGAGCTGCAGTATTTACCCCTGATGGCCCCCAGGAAGGGAGCTGTGCCCCTCCACCACCACCCTCAGAACAGGACTCTCAGATGTGAAAGCTCAGTTGTGTCTCAAGGACAAGGAGACTCCATCACTGTGTCCTCTCTCCCATCCATCCGCTGGACTCCAGAAAAATGCACCTCCATATGGCTCCTTTCAAGTTGGCCCCCAACCCCTCCCAGGTGTACTGGCCCCCAGGTAACCTGGAGGAATGACAGATAATGAAAGACACACCTGGGGCTTGGGAGAGGGATGTCAGAGCCATGGCTGGACCTGATGCTTTATTCCAAAATGAATTCTGCATTGGAACACCCCGGTCTCTTATGGTAGAAAATGGCAGGTACTTCCACACGGTCCCGCCATTGGGAATGGATGGGACACTTAGGCCTATTTCTCTACCACTGAATTCATTGTGCAGAAGGCCTGAATGACATGCAAGCCTCCCTTGGCAAAGTATTGGAAAAATGAAGGCCAAGTATTGGAAACATAAAGGCTTCATAAAGGACATGCTTTGGGCACCACAGCTGGGACCTCTCTGCCCAACTCTGTTCTCCTTCTGAGGGGGATGGTGCCTGTCTCTGCCACCTTCTTTTCCACTACAGATCATGGAGATTCTTGCTGAAGAACTTTCCCTAGGGAAAACAGGCATGTCTGTCTTGGATCATTTAAAAAACAAAAAAACAAAACAGGTCTTGCTCTGTTGCCAGGCTGGAGTGCAGTGGCACGATCTCAGCTCACTGCAACCTCTGCCTCCCAGGTTCAAGCGATTCTCCTACCTCAGCCTCCCGAGTAGCTGGGACTACAGGCACCCGCCACCATGACCATCTAATTTTTTGTATTTTTAGTAGAAACAGGGTTTCATCATGTTGGTCAGGCTGGTCTCAAACTCCTGACCTCAAATGATCCACCTGCCTCGGCCTCCCAAAGTGCTGGGATTACAGGCATGAGCCACCACGCTCAGCCTGTCTTGGATCTTTGGAGTTCATCTCCATCCCCGAAGGGAGTTTTAGAAGCTTCCTGTGTGATGAGCCCCACTTACCTGTCCCACACTGTGAGATGAAACTCATTTAAATCTCATGTCCAAAGCCATTTTTTTTTCTACAAATACTGTGTGTGTGTGTGTGTGTGTGTTGAGGGGTAATAAAGGAAAGCAGAATGTTTTATCATGGTTTTTGCTTCAGTGGCTTTAGGACAAATTAAAAGTCAACTCTGGTGCTAGAAAAAGAAAAAAACTTCCACTTAAAACCCGTGTTCAAATATCTGTAATGTTCATTTGGAGAAGAGAGGAAGGATTTGGGCTTTTTAATACTAATTGTACCTGAAGGTTTCCCTATGGAAGCAGTTTATTAAAAGGGACAGAAACCTGTGCTGCTAAAGGCAATTAACACTGATATATTCAAAGCTCAAAAGTCTTGGGCCAGGGGAGTGCTGCTCCCTGCGTAGGAGCAGGCCAGGGAGTTACCTTCTGCTTATGGAAGGAATCGTCCTGGGGGGCTTTTATGATTGTTGGATTTTGTCATCTGTGTCACCTGATCACTCAACAGTTTTTTGCCCAAACCCACCTATGGCTGGGCCCTGCTTGTCCAAGTTGCCCTGGATAAGCACCTGGGGCCTTGTCTTGAGGGGGAAAATCGCCTCTGGGCAGCTGGTGCCCCTGCCCTCGAGGGGGACCAAATTTCATTGTGCGTTCAACTTTGAAAAAGCCAGATCCCTTGAAAATGTCTCTCAGAACCAATACTGGGCCTTGACTGCAGCTGTGTCTGGGGCTGCTGGAGAGCCTTGCTGTCCCGAGACAGACTTGGTGTCTCAGCAGGGCAATAGCACTACCTGTGTGTGAGTCTCTTGTCTGGAGGGCAGCCGTTCCAGTTCTGGTGTCACAGGTGCACGTGGACAGCCAGGGGCCTGGTCGCGGTGACTTTGACTCATGGGTCTGGGATTGGGCTGAGAACTCTGCACTTTAGAGAAGCTCCCTGATGATCGCCAGTATTCGGCATAGGCCACCCACAAGTCACACACTGAGAGCTCCTGTCCTGGCAGCGGGGGAGGCTCCTGTGTCTTGGGTCTGCTTCTCTGATTTTTGGTTTGTTGCCTCTCTCTAGCTCTCTCACTTTCTTTCTCTGCCCTGCCCTTGACTGGTGAACCCATTGGGGCAAAGCTGTGTTACCTCCCTTTGTCCCACTGGAGTGACCATGTTCCTGTTGAATTGTCACCACATACATTTCCACTGGCCCTCTTCAGCCCATTCATCAAAACCAATACCAAGGGCAGTGGGAGTGAGGGGAAAGATTTTTCTGTGATCTGTCAATCTGTTAAAAAAAAAAAAAAAAAAAAAAAGTGTGTCAGTGTAATTCCATGCAGAACCCAGGGTACCGACCCTGAATTGCAGACACAAGTCTTCCGAGGAGCGTCAACCTTCACAAATATTTATACGTTCTTTGCCAGCACTTAACGTGGAATTATAAGGAAATTTAAGCATGGCCTGAGAGTATCTGTAGGAAGAAAAACAGGAGAGTTGAATTCCTCCCTTTCCTCTCTCTGGCCCTGATCCTTACTTAACAACAACAATGCCAGTGTCTGGCTCTAAAAGAAATAGCTGTTCTTACAGAGAAGGTTCTCTTTGTTGAGCATTGAGAGAGTCAGATCAACAGCAGGTTCACAGAAACCCAGAACTGCTGGTGAAGTTAGAAGCAAAGCCCTTTGACTATGTCATCTTGGTTCCATCCAGCAGAGAAAGAAACTGGAAATCCAGACATAAAGTGGTCTCTGCGTGTGTTCTGCCAGCAATTCTTCAACACCGATTAAGTGTCCTACAATTCAATCCAATTCTTTTTTTTTTTTTTTTTTGGAGACAGGGTCTTGCTCTCTCACCCAGGCTGGAGTATGATGGCATAATCAGGGCTCATTGCAGTTTCAACCTCCAGAGCTCAAACAGTCCTCCCATCTTAGCCTCCCAAATAGCCAGGACCACAGGCACACACCACCATGCCCAGCTAATTTTATATTTTGTAGAGACAGGGTCTATATTGCCCAGGCTGATCTCAAACTCCTGGGTTCAAACGATCTTCCTGCTTTAGCCTCCAATAGTGCTGGGATTACAGGGATGAGCCGCCACATCTGGCCTCAGTTTACTTCTGATGATAGCCACCTGGAGTTAGTTTAGCCACAGACCCAAGTTAAAGAGCAAGGTCCCCAAGGAGACTGCTTTCATTTCAGACACCAGGCACAAGTGAGGTCCACAGGGCAGCCATGCTTCTGTCTGTCTTGCCTACAAATTTGAGAGTTCATATGACCGCCCTTCACGTTTGATAATTTGCTGGAACAATTCACAGAACTCAAGAAAGTGCTATACTTACTCTCATAGTTTTATTATAAGGGGTATGACTCAGGACCAGCCAAATGAAGAGACTCTTAGGCAAGGTCAAGGGGATAGGCATGGGTAGGTGGAGCTTCCACACCCTTTTGGGTACACTGTCCTCTTGAAACATCAGTATGTTCACCAACCTGGAAGCTCCACTGAGCCTCACTGTCTAGAGTTTTTATGTGGGGTTAATTGCTCTGCACAACTGAATCATTGGCCACATGATTGAACTCTATCTCAAGCCCCCCAGAGGCCAGGCTAAGCCAAAGTTCCAACCCCCTAATCTTGTGCTTGGTTTTTTTGGTAACTAGCCCCCATCCTGAAGCCAGTGAGGCCCTAGAGAGAGTGTGGGGCTCACCGTGTGCAATCTAGAGCCTCAGGAGCGTAACAGAGACACTCAGGAAAGTCCAAGGGTTGTCAAAGGTTGGTGCCAGGAACTGGGGACAAAGACCAGATATATTATTTTCACACTGCCCATGTCTGCTGGACCTTGGAAAGAAAGTTGTTGGTAGAAATCTTTGCTTTTTACATGACCAGATGGTGCCAAGATGGGCTTCGTGGAGACTTTGGTCCCTAGCACAGAGAGGGTGTTTTGGAGGAAGCTTACTTCACCAGCAGAATGAGGTGGGATGGGGAAAATTCCAGACTCAGACGGTCAATAGTGTGGTCATGTAGTTTATCATCTAACCCAGGACACCTTTAAGAGCACAGGATGTTAGGACCTTGTGGTCTTCAGGAGACCCCCCTGCTGCACCCATCTGGCGGGAAAGGAAAGAGTGAATGGAAGACTGATGGAGGAGGGGGCGGGTAGTTAGGAGGGCCAGGCCTGGCAGTACCACACATGCCTTCTTCCCCACATTCATGGGCAGAATCCAGGCACATGGCCACACCTAACTGCAGTGGGAAATGTCGTCTGGCTGTGTGCTCAGGAGGTTGATAGAGGATGTGGGTTGCCAATAAACACGTCGCAGCTGCCACATGGTTGTTCCTGGAATATGTGAAGCCGGCTGCTTCCTCGGGGCCTCCACATTGTCATTCACACTCTAGGAAATTCTCTCACCCCAGATGGCCTCGTGCCTCACTCCGAGGCTGCTCCTTTGCTTAGAAGATACCTTAACAGTAAGACAAGGCCAGGTGAAGTGACTTACACCTCTAATCCCAGCGCTTTGGGAGGCTAAAGCAGGAAGATCACTTGAGCCCAGGAGTTCAGGACCAGCCTAGGCAACATAGAGAAACACCATCTATACAAAGTATTTAAAGAATTGGCCGGGTGTGATGTACACCCAGCTACTCGGAAGGCTGAGGTGGGAGCATCACTTGAGCCCGGGAGGTGGAGGCTGCAGTGAGCCATGATCACACCACTGCACTCCAGCCTGGGCAACACAGTGATACCCTGTCTCAAAAAGTTTAAAACCCACAAAAACAAAAAAAATCCAGACAAACTTGTCAACACTACGTGAGATAGCACACTGCCACTCTGCACTCTCTATGCCCTAACTATTGAGTAATAACTTAGCTAGTTGGGGTTTTTACTAGTCAGAATTTTCCAGAGAAACAATCAATAGGATATATAGAGAGATATATATAGGAGGATATTTATTATGGGAATTGACTCAGGCAATTATGGAGGCCAAGAAGTCACATGAGCTGTTGTCTGCAAGCTGGAGAATGAGGAAAGTGGGTGGTGTAATTCAATCTGAGTCCAAAGGCTTGAGAACCAGGCAAGCCAATGGTGTAAGTCCTAGTTGGAAGTCAAAGCCCTGAGTACTGGGGAGGGCTGCTGGTGTAAGTCCTGAAGTCCAAAGCCCTGGGAACTGGGAGCTCTGATGTCCCAGGGCAAGAGAAGACAATGACCCAGCTCAGTAAAAGAGAATTTGCCCTTCCTCTGTCTTTTTGTTCTCTCTGGGCCCTCAACAGAGGAGATGACACCTACCCGTGTTGGTGAGGGCAGGTCTACTTAGTCTACTGACTCAAATACTTATTTCTTCCAAAAGTAGCTTCACAGACACACCCAAAAAAAATGTCTTACCAGTTGCCATGCTCAGTAGCTTAAACCTGTAATCTCAGCACTTTGGGAGGCTAAGGCAGGAGGCTTGCTTGAGGCCAGAGTTTGAGACCAGCCTTGGCAACATAGTGAGTCCCCATCTCTACGTGACGAATTAGCTTGTTATGGTGACCCGTTCCTGTAGTCCCAGCTGCTTGGGAGGCTGAGTGGGCGGATCACTTGAGCCCAGGAGATCAAGTCTGCAGTGAGCCGTGATGGTGCCACTGTGCTCCAGCTTGGGTGACCTAGCAAACCCTATTGCAGAAAAAGATGTTTTATCAGCTACGTGGTCTTTCCATAGTCCAGTCAAGTTGATACAAAATTAGCTATCACAGTGCTCTAGATTGCACGCAGTAGAAGCAGACTCTAATGAAAGAGAAAAATAACTCAAGGATACCAGAGAACTTACCAATCAACAAAAAGGCTGGAGACTTCAATTCAGGAAATCAAGGCTCAGATCTAGTCATGGGACAATGTGCTTTGGATCCCACCAATGGGGTCATCACCCTAGATACTGGCTGCCATTCTGCCCATTCTTGATTTCACCTTTGAGTTACTCACTCAGGTTATATACTGCAGGGTGGAGACATTTGATTGGCTTTGATGAAGTCATGAGTCCATACTTCAGATGCTAGGGGACAAAGAGGGGAGCCATCTGTCATGGGAAATGGGGCTCTGAACCCCTCCTATCTAGGTATTCCCCCACGTGGGAAGTGTTCCTGAAAGCTGGGTAGCAAAAGCAGTAAATATCCACTACAGCTGGGTATGGAATTCTAGATTGATGGCATCATTTTCATATTATTTTTTAATGTGTATTTTTGTTAAGTTTGCTATCCAATTTGTGTTTATTTGTAAATAATTTTTATCTCTGGGTTGCTTTTAAGATTTTACGTGTTTGATATAGTTTCACTAGATGTGGCTAGATAAGAATGTATCTGATCTACTTGGAACTCACAGGGCCTTTTCAACTTAAAGATGTTTGCCTTTCTTTAGTTCTAGAAAATTCCCAGTCATTATGTCTTCAAATACTACTACTCCCCTATTACTGTCTTCAGAAATTCCTATTAGAAATATGTTGGACTTTTCATTCTCTCTTCCATGTCTCTTTACAGAGAGAGAGTCATATATTTTGGCTATTTGACTCTGCGGTATATTTGAAGAGATTTGAAGAGATTTCTTCAAATATACTGTGGGATTATTTAATTCTGTCTTCAGTTGTGTGTAATTTGATGCTCATCTGTTTAATGTATAGCTAATCTGTTAAGTAATCTGTTTAATCTGTTAATTAGACAACTAATGTTTAACCTGTTTAATCTGATTTTCAGTTATATCTAATCTGATTTCATTGTTATTTTCAATGATTATGGTTTTTATAAAGCTCTATTTAACTCCTTTTACATCTACCTGTTCTTTTTTCATGTTTTTTCCCTATAATTTTGCTTTAGGTTTCTAATCCTTCTTTTCTTCCTTCCATTATTTTAGGTATTCTTCCTTTTTTTCTCCAGTTTTTGTTGGTTTTTAGTTTTGTTATTGTTTTGGTATTCTTCCTTTAGAGCTTAGTTCAGACGACTCTTATCCACAGTCTCTGGGGTCCTCTGGGTCCTCCCTTGCATTCCAGCCATACTCTTGCGAGACTTTGTGTGGTTGATTCATTTTTGTTCAGGGGTTCTTTTCAGTAGGAAGTTTCTGTCTCATGGTAATAAGTGGTTGATTGTGTTTTACTGAGAGTCCTTGTCCTGCATTGTGAAAATTTCCCTCCAGGGCTTCTCTGGGATCCTTGAAGTTACAGGCAGGGTGGTTCTATTGGGTAACATAGGCAGGTGGAGAGGATGAATAAATTTGGAATTATAAACCACCTAAAAATGTTGCCCATCTCTTCTCCCCGTATAGGCCACTGGCCTGAGTTACTGTTTGTCCCTTTTCCTTAAAAAAATCATGAAATCTGGTGGGGCACAGTGGCTCACACCTGTAATCTCAGCACTTTGGGAGGCTGAGATGAGCCGATCACTTAAGGTCAGTAGTTCGAGACCAGCCTGGCCAAGGTGTTGAAACCCCATCTCTACTAAAAATACAAAAAATTAGCTGGGCATGGTGGCTCACACCTGTAGTCCCAGCTACTCAGGAGACTGAGGTAGGAGAATTGCTTGAGTCGGAGAGGCAGAGGTTGCAGTGAGCCAAGATCGTGCCCTTGCACTTCAGTCTAGGTGACAGAGCAAGACTCTGTTTCCAAAAAAAAAAAAATTTGCATATTCTCTCCTGCTTCAGAGCCAGGAAGACTGGGAGTTAGAAGTTAGAAAATCAAGTTCAAACAGGCTTTCAACAATTAGGTGACTTATTGGCTTATGTAGTTGAAAAGGGAAGGGATAGCCTGCAAATGACCTAGGCTCTTACACCCACTGACATCTCACATTAGATGACCTTTCTCTAAAAGCCTTCTCCTTGCCTTTTATCCTTCCATCCTCTCTAGAACTCCCAAACACAACTCCAGATTGATTAATCCTTTAGAACCACAGCTTGAAATGTTGCTCTCCAGCTCAAAAGCCTGCAAAGGCTCACTTTGAGCCGCTGGTGGGAAGTCCGAAGCATTGTGGTTGGCAGCCTAGGCCATTCATTTCTCCAGCTTTATCTCATCTGACCCTGCTTGACACATCCTTAAATCCATTCCAGCAGAACTCCTCTCTCTTCCTCTCACTCCCACTCTGAACTGTCCCTTCTCTGAAGGGACATTTACCTGTGGCCCTTGCCTATGTGATATTTGCCGATGGCCTTTGCCCGTAGCATCCCTGTTCTGGTTTGTACTGGAGTTATTTGGTGTCTGTTTCACACCACCCCTTTGTTCACTAAGTTCTTGGAGGAGGGAAGCCATGTCTGACTTACCTTCTATTTGCTGTGGTGCCAGGCAGAAGGCATGTCACAGAAGAATCGCTCCAGTGGGTCTCAGTGAATCGGGGCCCTCCCAGTGCTCTTGCTGGTGAATGAGTGAAGCCAGGCTCGCGGTTCCTGTGCTGCACAGGGTGGGCATGTGCACTTCGGCAGAGTCTCATGAGGAACCACTGGCTCAGTATTATTGCATTAGCACACAAGGGCTCAACCCTGGCAGTCAGGTGGGAGTACAGCCAGAGAGAGCATTGCCCCTGCACGGTGTCTCCCTCTCCCTCTTCTCCTGGTTAGGCCCCACTCCATCATTACTCTTCCTTCAGGATACCCTCCTGGCCTGGCAGCTGTCTTTAAAGTCCCTGTGCAGCTTCAAAATGGTCCCTGTTTGGACGGCAGCAGATCCTGCCTAGTACCATTGTCTGATCATGTGAATGTGACGCCTTCCCAGTCAGGCGCCTCCGGGGTGTACCGGGCAAGTTGGCCCAGTCTTCCATAGGCCTTGCATGCAGCAGGGCTCACAACATACCTCTGTTGCTCAAAGGTGTCCAAGTCACCCTGTGCCCAGTACTGACCCCAGGGGAGACAAAACAGACTCCATAAGACATTCAAGCCAACAGTCAGGAACCTGATATAGCTGTTGGGTGGCCACACTTGTGTCTAGGAGGCTGTCCTGAGCCCAGTATGGCGCCTGGCATGTGGCAGACTCTCTGTGAAGGAATTAATGAGTTGATGGGTGCGTCTTTTGATCTCCTCCAACAGATTACAACAGCAGTGAATTAAAAACAGCTTGCAGGAAGCATGAGCTGTATGTGAGTTTCCAAGACCTGGGATGGCAGGTGAGTTCTCCAGACATGGAGGACAAAGGTCCTTTCTCAGCAGTTTACTCTCATCTGAATGGTGGCAGCCATCACCAAACACCCAGAGCTTGAAGGCTGAGCTGCTTCCTTCCATGGAAGTCCTGAGGAGCCCTCCCCAACGCTCAGGCTCCTGGAGTGAGGCAGAGGAAGCTTAGTCTGTGGGGACCAAGTGCTCCAACACCTTCCTAGGGTGCCTGAGCTCTGTGATCCCTCAAAAATCAGTAGCCACATTTCCCAATACTCTTACCTCATCCTTTCACAGCCCATAAGACATATATTTATTTGGGCATTTAAACGAATTTTAATTGAGACAGGGTTGGGAAAAAAATTAACTGATGGTTAACTTCTCCAATGGCTACAAACTGGCTCACCCACACGATGCAGAAGCACACACGTTTGTTTGCCCCATACCTGAGAGCCATCACTAGTTTGTAAGGAAGGCAGCAAATTTCATCATAGGTGGTGAGCAGTAAAAGATAGCTTCCATATGCAGGTGGCACTACTTCCACAGGAGCACCGTGGGCTCCTGGAGGGGCTCTCTTGGGTCCAAGCACATATTGCTGGCAACCTACATGCTTCCAGGTAGCAGCTGAGGCCCTGTGGGCCTCTGCAAGGAGCGAGGGTTCTGGGGTCAGATCGACCAGGTTCACTTCCCAGCATTGCCAATCAAATTCCTAAGCCTTCCTGCATCTGTCTCCTTGCCTGTCCAATGTGAAAAATACCTTTTCACAGCATTCCTGAAAAGCACAAATCGTGTGAGAAGTGCATGCTAATCTTTTCTTGCTTCCTTTGCATTAAATCAAGGACTGGATCATTGCACCCAAGGGCTACGCTGCCAATTACTGTGATGGGGAATGCTCCTTCCCACTCAACGCACACATGAATGCAACCAACCACGCGATCGTGCAGACCTTGGTGAGCTTTCGGAGACTCTGTTTTCTAAGTGGGAGTAAGCTGAGACCAGGTGTCATTTCTAAGGTACCTTTCTCCCCTTCTGTTTTGTAACAGGTTCACCTTATGAACCCTGAGTATGTCCCCAAACCGTGCTGTGCGCCAACTAAACTAAATGCCATCTCAGTTCTTTACTTTGATGACAATTCCAATGTCATTCTGAAAAAATACAGGAATATGGTTGTAAGAGCTTGTGGATGCCACTAACTCGAAACCAGATGCTGGGGACACACATTCTGCCTTGGATTCCTAGATTACATCTGCCTTAAAAAACACAGAAGCACAGTTGGAGGTGGGACGATGAGACTTGGAAACTATCTCATGCCAGTGCCTTATTACCCAAGAAGATTTTAAAGGACCTCATTAATAATTTGCTCACTTGGTAAATGACGTGAGTAGTTGTTGGTCTGTAGCAAGCTGAGTTTGGATGTCTGTAGTGCCAGGTCCGGTAACTGCAGAAAGCACCGTGAAGCTCTTCCTCCCCTCCTCCCCCAAAAACCCACCAAAATTAGTTTTAGCTGTAGATCAAGCTATTTGGGGTGTTAGTAAGTAGGGAAAATAATCTCAAAGGAGTTAAATGTATTCTTGGTTAAAGTATCAGCCTGTTCAGTACTGTCTATCAAAGGTAGATTTTACAGAGAACAGAAATTGGGGAAGTTGGGGGAACGCCTCTGTTCAGATTTCATTCCCAGGAAGTTCAATTTCATACATGACCCACAGCCCAGGCCACAGCCAGGGCTCCATGGGGCGCCTTTGTCTCAGTCATTGCTGTTATATGTTCATGCTGGAGTTTTGTTGGTGTGAATATATACTTATTTCTGCCAAAAATACCATTTCTACACCTCAGTCCTCCATTTGCTGTACTCTTTGCTAGTACCAAAAGTAGACTGAGTACACTCCGAGGTGAGGCTGCAAGGTGAAGGCAATGCTGCGCCTCTCCTTTATCAGAACGGTTCTTTGACCAGCACATTAACTTCTGGACTGCAAGCTCTAATATCTATTTCAGTAAAGCAGTTCTCTGCCTGTGTACTATACAGCATACCATGCCACAAGGTTAGAACCAACAAAGAAGATAAAATGAGGGTGCCCAGCTTATAATAGCGATAGGGGGATAAGCGTGCTGTTTATGAACTGAAATCATGATTTCCTTTGTAGAAAGTGAGGCTCAGATCAAATTTTAGAATATTTTCTAAATGTCTTTTTCACAATCATGTACTGGGAAGGCAATTTCATACTAAACTGATTAAATAATACATTTATAATCTACAACCGTTTGCACTTACAGCTTTTTTTGTAAATATAAACTATAATTTATTGTCTATTTTATATGTTTTGCTGTAACATTGAAGGAAAGACCAGACTTTTTTTTAAAAAAAGAGTTTATTTAGAAAGTATCATAGTGTAAACAAACAAATTGTACCACTTTGATTTTCTTGGAATACAAGACTCGTGATGCAAAGCTGAAGCCACGCTTGACAGTTGTGCTTCTCTAGGAGGTTGGGTTTTTTAAAAAAAGAATTATCTGTGAACCACACATGATTAATAAAGATTTCCTTTAAGGCAGAGGTTGGTTGAGATGCTGCTGTTATCTTCTGCCTCAGACAGTATAAGTGGTCTTGTTTGTAAGATTGCTACCACCAGTTACTTTGGGCCAAGTTATCCACATCCCCTTGCGCGTGGGAGGTGGGTGAAGGGTGTTGGACGCAAAGTGGTTATTACGGGAAATAGCTCGATGGTAAAAGAACAAACACCTTAGAGCTTAGTCCTATAAGTGCTTATTCCCGAAGGAGATAGTAAAAGTGTTTAATCACAAGGATAGCATGAGTTACAGGACACTGGCATCACCAGCTGCCACAGCCGTGCACACCAGGGCCAGAGCAGTCCCGCTGACATCTGTCTTTGGTCTTGAGCTCAAATGCATCCCATTCTTCATACATTAGAAGGTCGACCTCCTTGAAGCAGACCAAGTATAGCAAGCTTCTAAAAGGACTACTGAGGAACAGAATCTGGAACTCTAGTTAGGGCCCTCCAGCAGGGCTGCAGAGCCTCCCTGGACCCAGGCCTGAGAAAGCCTGTCTGGTCTTGTCGCCCCAGGTGACAAATACAACTCCTTGTGGAATTTTCCATGCCTACCCTTTCTAAGGAAGACATCCAATCTTAAAGTTCACATAGACTGGCTTCGTGTTTACATGATGAACTAAAGAAACGTTTCACCCCATGAGAAACAAGAAGGATCCCTGAACAGTAACTGATTTGACAAGTATGGACACGTAAAGTTATGGCATCAGCATTGTCTTACTCAGGCACAGTCAGAAGTAACGCTGCTTTCATTATGGCTAACCTCTCACATTGAGAGACGTATTCACAGAAACAGAAGCTCCAGCAGTGGCCGTGAAGGTATCTTCCAGAGGTGTGGGGTTTTGCATTTAAATCTGCTCCATGCTACAGACCAACCACAGTACTGAGTCAATTGTGACCTTAAGATCAGAGGAACGGCAATACTGTCACAAGGCCACCTTTCCAGAATTCGTAGGCAGTTAAACTATGCTTTGGATGTGCTTTCTTTCACCACAATCACTCAACTCAGGAACCAAAAATAGTCCAGCAATTTGATTTCCCTCAACTCTATTTCAGTCTCAAAGGAAACCATTTAAATTTCATCAAGAGACGGTCAAAGGGGATATATCGCCACTGAAAATACTTAGTTTACACAGTGACCATGAGTTACACATTTACTTGGAGAAACTTAATAAAGAATCTGTAGAGTGTGTTGGCTTGGAACACACACACACACAAAGAAGATACCACACGCTTAGTATGCTCTGCTTTCTGAACAGCCACCACCGGGAACCCAGTGGCCTCTGTGGGACTGAACTCCTAAATGCGGGGTGCAGGAGCCGGGCAGGAGAGGTGACTTCCAACTGTGTTTCTAGAGTTCGTCTTTCGCTTGGCCCAGGACAAAGCGGTGTAACGAGTCAAGGTCTCTGCCTCCACTGTGCTCGCTGACTTTCTTCCCTCCTCGGAAAAGCAACAATGTGGGGTAGCCTCGTACCTTAAACCAAAAAAGAAAAAAGTTTGCAAACCAGTGGTCCAGATCACATACAAATTGCTTCCTAAATAAAACCAGATACACCCCTACTGTCGTGGCTGGAAAATTCTGTGGCTAATTTTTAAAGGTATATATTCCATTAAAAGAGGAGCAGACTATTTAGAAAGCAAAGCCGTGGGGCACTTCTGAATTCAAAATGACATCATTAAAGATCAGCATCAAAGGAACGATTTTACCCTAAAGTAGACCCTTTCAGTCTTTACTGTGCCCACGATCACCTGCGGATCTGGTGAAGATGCAGATTTGGATTCAGCAGGCCTGGGAGTCTGCATTTCCAACAACCTCCCTTGCAATGCCCTGGTGGTCCGCAGACCAGACCATGAGAGCAAGATCCTCTTGAGGATACATTTTTCAGTTGCAACTCGTTTCTAAGAATTTTAGGGCACAAGAAACAACTGGTATCTTTTAATGATAAGGAAACTATGTCTGGGTTATGTCTATTCTCCATCTAAAAGGCTCCAAAAGTGTTTGAATAACACAAAAGGAGAAATAAAAATGACAAATCTTCCAGGCCATCAGATTGTGCTAACAGCTTGGAATGAAGGCAGTAGTTAACCCAAGCACAGGACCGACTTGCTGGCATGGCCCTTTCAGAAAGGAGGTTATGTTGAAATGATTCTGAGATTCAGCCCCTGCATTTTAGAATGCTGGCTTATGTGTGGAAAATGAGCGACTCGGGTATTTATGGCGAAGGCTACAGATCACTGGTCAATCATCAAGAGTAGCGGTGTGGGAAGCCCCCCAGTCTATGGTGTGGGGTCTGTTACTTCATGGCCTTATACTCAGACAGCAAGGCCTGAAAACCTGCACTGAAACATGGATACTAACTAAAAAGTGGGCGGAAAAGAATGCCTTTCCTTTGAGAGAGGATCTCTTTTGCTTCTCAAAACAACTCGAAGGGGACATAAAAGCCACACTGTTGAGAAGATGAGGGCAGAGCGAGTGATCGTGGTTAAGGCACAGTTCCCTCGGGATCTGCTCCCATAAGCAGCCATCCGAGCACCCACCGAGTACTTGCTGCAAATACTCCGTTCCGCAGTGCAGTCTACTTCAGCGATCTTGACGCCTGCCAGGCCAGGGAATTCCTTTCTAGAGAGTTCCTCCCAAGTAGGAGCCAGATTCTTACAATGACCGCACCTAGGAAGAGAAAAAGGACAGCTGGTTGAAATCCTGGGTTGAGATCATTCACCTACACTTTGCTGCCAAGACAAGCCCTGTTGCTTCTGTATGGGACAAACACGTGCCTAGAAATTTGTAAAATACCAAATTCTCCCACTGGGTGCACATTAACTCTTCCTCCTCCTCCCATCCCAAATGAAGAACCCAAACGTTGATCTAAGGTAGACTTTCAGACAACGTGACAGAAGCAAGCCAGTCTGAAAACAAGTTGAGATTCTGAGACCATTCCCATGCCATGGTGAACTGCACTAACTGGTTTATGAAAGCACCAGGAGCAGAGGAACAGGGAAGACAGCAGATGCCACACAATTTCTTAAAAAGTCACTTGAATGCCAAAGACATTTTAGATTTGATCGCTTAGGGTCTCAGAAGTTCAAAACCATTTTAAGGCCTCCTTGGTACTTCAGCGATTTGGGGTGAGCATCAAGGCCATGACTAAGTTTGGTTCAAACCCTCCCTTCTACCCGACTCTGTTCCCTTGTCTCTTCTGACCCCCTCCTGCCGTATGGATGGCTCCCCTTCAGCCAAAGGGAATCCTCTTTCTTGATACTTCATCTATGGAGCTTTAGGTTTTTAAAAGTTGAAAATGATTTGAAAGGCATCGCTACGGTTCGTTTGAGTCCTGTGCTTATTAACTTTTTACCCCTACAGTTAGTTTCTCAGGAATATGTGGAGCATAACAAAAAGAAAACTGGCACCTTTTTATCATGTTTAGATAAAGAATTTAATGTCCTAAACACTCTGCTTTTCCAAATGGATTGTTTTATTTGTGAAGACAAAAAGTTACTCCTATTTTTCAGCTGAGGGAACTGGGGTTCAAAGGAATTAAAGGACATTCACGGTAAGTCTTAGAACCAAGGTTGTCTGGATCTCACACTATCTGCAATTCATTTCTGCTCTGGTCTCCAAGACCGTATGGCACGCAGGTCCAGGAAACTGCGTAGCACACTGAATGGCTCTAACAGACTCTACTGGATTTCTCTACAAAAGAAATCTGACTACTTAAAAGAACCGAGGAGCAAAACTACATCATGACACTCATTGTTTCACCAAAAAAAAAAAAAAAAAAAAAAAAGCCATCTATTTGGAGAAGTGCAGATACCACAACACTGAATATGGCCATCATAATTTGCCTCAATTTTTATGTTTTCTCCCAAGTTGATAGAACTTTACATTAGCCTCATTCTCCATATATAATTAAGGCCACTGAAGTTTAACATATTTGAATAATGATAATGGTTCCTTATTTCCTACAACATGACCTACATGTAAATGCAACATGTGCCCAACATTGAGTCTGGAGGGGTGGCAGATGAGCTGGAAAACATGATGTGACTTAGTACACATGAACAAAGTAGTTTCTAATTAAACAGCCACTTACCATGGAGCATAAAACTTGATGAAGGTTATTCCTTCTGCAATGGTGTCATCGAAGTTATTTTCAGTGAGTGCCAACACAGTGCCCTTCAAGGGAGGGAAAAGCCACAGTTCAAGTACATCCCTTAAAGTTGAGCAGGGCCATGCTTTGGGATTGCAGATACACGAATCAGTAATTTTTTAAAAATGTTGTTATGCAGGCTCCAAAGTCACAAAGAAATACCTACACAACCTGCATTTCATAGGCTATGTACAAAGGGAGGCTGGCAGCCTCTGAAGGGCAGAGAGATCAGTACAAGTCCCTGGGTCCCAAGCCTGGGAGATGCGGTGAGGAGGTGGCTGGACACTGTACGGGGGTGGTGGGGGCAGGGGCTGTCTTTTGGGGATGAGGCAGGTTGAAAACTCCCAGGCCATTGTTCTGACAATGCTCCAGGGCTCTGTGGTGTGGACCAGGCAGCCCTGGGTGTCCGACGCTTGAGTCTGCACCTCTAGGCTTGGAGTCTCTAGGACACCCACTGAAGTCTGATCCTCAGCTGCTTTTCTCACTGGCCACCCTGTTCTCCTAGCACCCTTTTGACATCCTCTCTATGCAACAGAAAGAACTGAGTTACAATAGCACAGGCAATGATACGTGGTTTATATTGAACATAAAAATGGAAAGCAGCCTGTTCTAAGTCAATGCAAACAATGTTGATGGAAGCTCTGGCTGGAGAATTTAAGGGAAAGGTGCCACATGGTAGTCTGCTTTAAAGCCATTCTCCCTTGACAGTTCTTTACAGAATGACGTCTATGTGTTTCTCCAAAAATGGACCTGCGATTCTCTCCTGAGAGCAGGAATGGGATGATTTATCATGTGGCTAAGTGTACCAGGGCTGCTCCATTTGAGCTGGCATCGAGTAACATGTCAGTGACGGAGGCCAAGCGGGGCCATTGTGGAACACTACCATCTTTATGTCCAGAAACATGACGCCGCACGCACTGAAAAGACCCACTTCATGGTGGAAAACTGTATTATAAATAGAAACGGTGCTGTGATGAAAACATTCATGGTATATAATTATACTCAATTTGGGATGACCTTTGTAACCACCATGACACACATACTCCTCTAACATATGTGGTCCTAACAACTACAAAACCAGCTGCTTGCTTCTTCAACCAAAACATCAACTTTGAAACAACACTCAGGCCATCCCTGACCTACAAAAGTCCAACTAGGGATGGGGCCGTGGGGGTGAGGAGGCCCTGTATGGCCCCACCCAGCGAGAAGGGGGTTGGTGGCTCCACTGGTTTTTCCAAATCCCATCTCCTGGCCTTCAGGCGTGGCTTCTACCTGAAGAGGATGACACGGGCACTCTCGTCCAGTGCAGACCTCCTGCCGTAGCCCCAGGCTCATGGATGGAACTGCCATTGAACACTGCCACCTACGCAGCCGACAGCCGTGAAGATCAACACCTTGAAAACCAAGCTCATCCCTTTTCCTCGAGCTCTAGCTCTGGCCCTGCCCCTGTGCTAGGTACCGTCCTCCACCAGATATGCAGGAAGGAGACTCGTCTCGGACTCTCCCTCCTTCTCCTCCCCACTGCACAGCAGGCTGGACTCCTTATGCTGGCTTTCTCCTCCTCACCATCCCACAGTCACAGCCGCACCATGAGACGCATCATCTTTAATGGCCTAATAGAGCAGCTTCCCACCCCCAGCACGTGTGCATGCCAGTCATTATCCCACAACTCCACTCTGCACAGAACTTCCGTGGGCTCCCTGTGAATATGGGATACAGGTCGTAATCCTTGGCCAGCTGCCCACATCCTCTCAACTCCAGGTCGTCTCTCTCACTCTCAGGGATCCTACACCACACCCCGACCTGTCTCCCACTGTGTTCCCCCAGCCCCAGCTCTGGCCCTGCGGACACGCCGGCTGATCTCTGCTGGTGCGGCGCCTCAGCGGCAGCCCTGCCCAGCCTATCTGTCCAGCACAGATCCCATCAGTCAGCTCCTCAGGGACACTTCTTGCCCATTTGCCCCCACTTCTCTCTAGCAACCAGCCCCGCACACATTTCTGCCCCAGCCCCCTGCCATTGGCTTCTGTGTCTTCTCACCATTTGCCTCAGAGACCTGTATGCTTCAGAGGCAGGAAACCGGTCTTATTTTTATTTCCTGGTGGCCTAGAATAGTGCCTGTGATACAACAAGGGCTTGATAAAGCAGAACAAACGAATCTAAAACCTCCTGCTATCTGAGGGGAGGAAGGAAACCCCTCAGTGTGTCAGGACGGCCTAAGCAGGTTACATCTACAGTCACTAGCCTGATCCCTGTGGATGCCCTCTTGCTTACAGGTCTTCTAGGGCCCTTACAGCAGAGGTGAAAGGAAATGCCCGGGACAAGGTAAGGAATAGAATTGGGGCCCCAGGGCCAGCAGCCAAGATTTCACAGCAGAAACCTGCCGAGCATAGTCATCCTTTAAAATGAAGAGGAAAGGAAGGATTCTCTAGAGATTTTTGACACCAGATATTGTCTTGGGATTTGTCTCACATCCATTTCATGTTTTTAAAAGGGAAGCTTTTGTTTACATTTACCCCTGAAAGCATGCAAAAGTGGACGCAAAATACGTGTTGAAAACGCAGCTATAGCCAACCGTCAGAATGACTCTGTCCCCAAACTGTCATTTTGTCCAAAGCATTTGAGAAGGCCCTCTGAGGGTGGGTGGTTGGGGCCGGGGGCCATGGGCCTGCATGGATCCCGACCCCAGGAGGCACCCACCTTGTCAGCCTCGGGCCCGGCTGCCAGCACCGGGGCCTCTGAGGGCTTGACGGTCTCCGTGGCTCCGGTCTCTGTGCGCTGCAGCTGCAACTCCACGTACTCCCTCAGTGACTCCAAATCCCGCTTTCCCTTGTACTGATCCACCTGTCCAAGACACGGGCACACTGCTGAGGGAGTCCACTTAGGTGTTCTCAATCACTTAAGCCTTCCTCCAACCCCTGCCTGCCCAGGTCGGATCTCCCAGATGTCTTAGCTGTGGTCCTAAGTCTGCATGTTCGTATTTAGACGGGAATGTAGAGAGGATAACTGAACGCTTCGGCTTTGGTGAGAGAACCATACAGGCCCCTCTTCCCTCCGTGGGGTTATACATCACGGAAGTCTGGGGCGGAGGCCTGCCAGCGAGCTGTTGTGCTGATGGGGAACTCTGAGCTGCTGACCATCGGCCAGGGAAGGAGGGAGAGAGGCAGAACCGGACCAAGTGCAAGCCTTAGCTCTGTTCAAAGGCCTGAAGGTTTGTGTTCATGACCAGAGCACAGTTAACCCTATGACTGTAAGATCTGGGTTATTCTAGTGATAACTTGGGCCACTGAAATGTTTCAAGGTAGTGTAACAAATGAATTTATCTCCACAACCCGAATCTTATCAATTAAGAGAAAGACATTTGTTCCATTATACATATTTCTCCAAACCAGTGCCCTAACAATCAAGACTGGCAATTCACTGTCCCCATTAAACCACTCAGTAGCTCAGCCTGATGGGGTTAAGAGATGAAGAACTCTCAACACCTAGAAGGGCAGACGTACCTTTTTCCCATCTCGGAACCAGAGAAGAGTGGGGTAGCCACGAACCTGGTTTCCGGAGCAGAGTTCATAGTGCTGTGTACAATCAACCTGAGAATAAAGGCAGATCAACTTCCCAGTCAGTTTCTTCATGGACCTTCTTGCTAATGGGACTACTGGATGCTTTGTACTTTACAAATATTCTTTTCAAAATCCAGATTCTGTAGCAACTCTGCCAGCAAGGTGCAGTTTTTGAAGAGAATGTTCCTAAAAGCTATGCTAAAACATACCTGAGCTAAAGGGAGTAAGGGAAAGATTTACTTGAGAGGTAAGATGTATTGTATTAATAGCTCAGTTAAACATGCCAATTTTTAGGAAGCAACACTTCAACTCAAGCAAGTCAAGTCAGCACCTGGGAGCTGGAGTCGGGGTCCTGGCTTGACATTTGCTGGTGGTGGTGCTGGTGGGAGGGGTTGGCCTGGCTGTCGGTGTCTGGGACCCAGACCAGTTCACATGCCAGCTTAGAATTTCCTCTCATGCTCGGGCTTAGAGGGTCTTAAAATCAAGAGGGAGCAAGAAGTGAATTTTAAACAGGAGTAGGTGGTATATAATAAAGGTAAGACTGAAAAGATGTCAAGATTATAATCCGTCCTTAATTCTATAAACTGAATTTACCAACAAGCACAGCTCTTCAAGCTTTTTATTTCATTTCAATCTCAAAAAGATTCCGCTTGCCCAACATTTTCATGAAACATCTTGTTCTAAGTCATTGCTTTCTTTTTTCTTTTCTACCAGCACGAAAATCGGCAGGACTAAGTTGTTTTTCACTATGTCAGCAAACGGGGGTAAAAATACTATTTCAACACCTAAGACCCATCAGACAGCAGCTGAGGTGCAGAACTGAAGTACAGCAGGCCTCAGCCCAAGGTCGGCAGAGGACAAACATTTCTAAGGGTCCGGTGTAAGCCAGCCACACGTGCCAGGGATGAAGAGCTTCAGCATGGTCACCTAGGCTTGTGTCTGCTGGGATCCTCTATGGACATAAACCAAAAGAATCTCCCATAAAATTTCATACAATCATTAAGTAAGGATACAAGGAATGGGGTAAGACAGTAGACAAGATTATTTTATAATTACTTCCCCGCAATGTTCAATAAATATAAACTGATAATCATAACATGTATAATTAGTATATATTATCATAAGCGTTTAAGAGGCAACAGTGAAAAATCCATTTAACTGACAACAAAAGTGATTGCAACTTACTAAGCATCCGCCCCGTGCTGAGCATCACTAAGCAGTGTACTTTCACCTGCCCAGACACCACACAGTAGATCTTAGCTCAGTTTTGCAAAGGGGGAGACCAGGCATGGAGAGGTTTTGCCCAAGGTCAGCCAGCCAGGTCCACCCAATCCCCAGGTTTACGCTTTTGACCATCTCACCATCCCAAGTAGATCATCCTGTTAACCATCGTCCAGTCCTAGACACGCAGCGTTACTTTTGTATACAAATCAGCCCCGTGGCAAGGTAGAAAAACAAGATTTTTAAGAAAGGAAATCTATGCATGGTGTCTGGTGGGTGCTGGAAAGTGGACAAGAATAAAAGTGATATCCCTGGAGCTACACTGGATATTTCCAGAAAATCCAGTTACACAGAAGTTGTCAGACATCACTCTTGGCTTCTCTGTATAAAGTGGGAAACCCTGGAAAGAATCCCAGGCACAGTGCAAACTGAGGGAGGGTCTTCTACGTGCCTGGGTGAGCACAGGGCCAGGGTCCTTTTAGAGAGGGCTCTTGGGTGAGGTCGAACGTGGATGGTCTCCAAGTTCGTCCAGTGAACATTCTACAAGGCTCGACCCCGTATCTTTGCAGAACGGGCTCTGGGGCTGCCAATTCAGATTTGGCCATCTCTTCAAAATAAACAAAGCAGCCGAGGCCATAATTTATCTCTGGGCTGTGGAAAAGTCAGCAAAACTCAAAATCAGGCTGCCATCTGTGAAGGTGAAATGAATTATCAAGTGGCACACTAAATGGAATTAATAAATCAAGTTTGCGACTTTGCACACAGAATGAATAATGGGCCACTCTGCTAATTAATCCAGCCCAAAGCAGTCCATTTCCAGTTTAATAAGGGCTTTCACTCACCTTGCCAATCTTGACAGTTTCGGAATGTTCAAGGCCCAGAGCCAGCTGCTCCCAGGTTGGAGCCAGAGCTTTGCAGTGACCACACCACGGAGCGAAGAACTTGATAAAGTGGTCGCCTGGAGTGGAGAGCCAAGGCAGAGACGGGGGAAAGAGGAACTGTAATTTATGTCAGACCTCACTAGAGAGTTAATTGAAGAATCAGATCTTTGTCCTGCTTAGCAAATCTCAGTTCAGCATGAGCACTTTAATTGGTACAAAGGGACTCCATCAAATGTGTTTCTATTCATGAGTTCATAACAATACTCAAAACCAAATTTGTCATCTTTGATGGACAATCAGCAACAACTCATTATTTGGAAAACTGTAATAAAGGGAGAGAATGAGGCATTTCTCCCACCTCTCCCATATGCACTGCACCACTGAATAACCAGGTGATAAATGAGGGCGAGTTTCTCTTGGTTAAAAAATGAAGGGACACTTGAATGAGTCTCGGCACTTCGCAGCCCTAAGGAATGAATGGACCCAGGCCCTGCCCGTCATGGTCGCCCACATCCCAAAGAGAGACAACTGGACACACTGTGCCCCCACCAGCTATGAGGTCTTCCTGTGCCCCCAAAAATATCACACTGAAACTGATTCTGTCCCCAGACCCAACTACCAATTTACAGGAAACAGAGAAATCAGGGAAACATGTAGACCACACTACGGGGACACAATTAGCAAAGTCTGGACCACGGGGAGCTCTACAGGTGAAACCACCTATGTCTTCAGCAAGAAAGAGAGATGTCTGGAGAACACGCAGGTTAAAAGAGCCTTAGAAGATATATACACACACACGAAACTACAGTGCTCAGGAATGCGCACTTCAGTGATGAAACCATAAAAGGAGTCGTGATATGGTTTGTCTGTGTCCCCACCCAAATCTCATCTTGAACTCCCACATATTGTGGGAGGGACCAGGTAAGAGGTAACTGAGTCACGGGGACAGGTCTTTCCCGTGCTGCTCTCGTGATGGTGAGTACGTCTCACGAGATCTGATGGTTTTAAAAATGGGAGTTTCCCTACACAAGCTCTTTTTGCCTGCCAATATCCACGTAAGATGTGACTTGCTCCTCCTTGCCTTCCACCATGATTGTGAGGCTCCCCTGGCCACGTGGAACTGTGAGTTCTTCATTAAACCTCTTTCCTTTGTAAATTACCCAGTCTCGGGTGTATCTTCCTCGGCAGTTTGAAAACGGACTAATACAAGTGGTTTCCACAAATGTCAGGAAAGCGCCTTCTTGGAGAAGAAGGGAGGGCGGGCTGAGCCCTGGATGGGACACGGGAGGCTGGCAGTTTTATTTCTTGAACCGGACAGTAGTTAGTGTGACCACTCTATAAAAATTCATTAAGCCCTACAACATTTGTTCTCTCGATCTGTATTACATTTTATCATTACAAAAAGTTTAAAGTAAAACATCACCCCCTTGGCTAGGGGACACACACACACAGAAAAAACAAGCCCTCACAGCATCATTCTTTGGACACAGGAGGTGTTTAGCTGTTCTACCCTGACATCGGGCTGATACCAAACTGAAATCAGGCTGTGGTCAGGGAGAGAACGAACCAGTGGCATGTGGCCTGGCCTCTGAGCAGGACTGTGCCACGCTAAGGCTAACAGCTACTGCCTCATCAGCACAGCAACGATGCACCTGAAGAAAATGGTGCAAAACCTCCTTTAAAAGTTAACAACTTCCATTTAAAAACGTGCAAGGCTGAAACCGTGTGCAGGTGCACGGTAGATCCTGCACTGTAAGATGGAGACAGGCTCTCTGGGAACCTAATCAGAGTACTGATGGGAAGCCAGCAAGGCCAGGAAGCCACCATGGTGCCTACACGACACAGCTCTGTGGCAGTGACCCACTCAGGGAGGCGCTGGCGAGTGGCACTTGGCCACCCCTAAGGAATGAATGGACCCAGGCCCTGCCTGTCATGGTCGCCCACATCCCAAAGAGAGACAACTGGACACTCTGTGCCCCCACCAGCTATGAGGTCTTCCTGTGCCCCCAAAAAATATCACACTGAAACTGATTCTGTCCCCAGACCCAACTACTAATTTACAGGAAACAGAAATCAGGGAAACATGTAGACCACACTACGGGGACACAATTAGCAAAGTATGGACCACAGGGAGCTCTACAGGTGAAACCACCTATGTCTTCAGCAAGAAAGAGAAAGAGATGTCTGGAGAACACGCAGGTTAAAAGAGCCTTAAAAGATATATACACACACACGAAACTACAGTGCTCAGGAATGTGCACTTCAGTGATGAAACCATAAAAGGAGGCCTGTTACAGGCCTGCCAGAGCCGGTCTGTAACAGGTGATTCGGGAAACACATCCTGCTCAGAGCCCAAGCCAATTCCAGCTGCAAATGCACTCCCGTAGCAAAACAGCTGAAGTTCCACTGTCAGGGCACCGGTACGGATGCAATAACAACTTTTAACAAAATGGGAAACGGCTGAAGGCCTTATGATCAGTTACTGTGGACAGTAAGTGTGGTGGGGGAGGGCTTCTGACTCCCAGCAGGCACAAGTCACAAGGCCAGAGGCAATCCAAGCCCTTTCTCACGTTTCCAAGCCAGTCTTCTAAGGGGATTTCTCTCCATGGTAGCATTTGGTAATGGGAGTCAGCCAGGAAGCCAAATTTGCTTTCAAGTCATTCGGCGTTGGGCCAAGTTTTCTGAAACACATCTACGGGTGAATAAAGGACACTTACATATTCACATTGGAAATTTAATGGGGATCATTCTGATATTAGGAGACCATTTTCAAAAAATGGGATGTGGTATAGAAAGATTTTTTAAGTGGAAAGAGTAACTAATTTGATTCATGTTATTATGGTGTCATTAAATTCTGGGTTTTGTTTGGTTGTTTTCTGAGATAGGGTCTCGCTCTGTCACCAAGGCCGGAGTACAGTGGTGTGATCACAGTTCACTGTAGCCTTGACCTTCCAGGCTCAAGCGATCTTCCCACCTCTGCTCCAGGAGTGCCTGGGACTACAGGCACACGCCACCATACCCAGCTTTTTTTTTTTTAAATCTTCTGTAGAGACAAGGTCTTGCTTAGGCCGATCTCGAACTCCTGGGCTCAAGCAATCATTCCACCTTATTTTCCCCAAGTGCTGGGATTACAGGCATGAGCCACTATGCTCAATCTCAATTCCATTTAGATAGGGAGAAGCTTTTGTTTCTGCCTGAGGTCATTAAGCATATGATTACCATTAACACACAGGCATACCTCCGAGATACTGTAGGTTTGGTTCCAGACCACTGCAATAAAGATAGTATCACAATAAAACAAGTCACACAAATTTTTGGGTTCCCTAGTGGATATCAAAGTTATGTTTACACCATAGTCTATGAAATGTGCAAC
Source organism: Macaca nemestrina (assembly GCF_043159975.1). Taxonomy (NCBI): domain Eukaryota; kingdom Metazoa; phylum Chordata; class Mammalia; order Primates; family Cercopithecidae; genus Macaca; species Macaca nemestrina. The sequence continues at coordinate 176,294,470 of NC_092129.1, read as the reverse complement.
AGCATTATTTCTTTAAAAACAATGTACCTTAATCAAAAAATATTTTATTGCTAAAAAGATGCTGACAGAGGGATACAAAGCAAGCACAAGCTGCTGGAAAAAATGGCTAGACCTGCCAGATGCCAGGCTGCCAAAATCCTCAATCCGTAAAAAATGCAGTATCTCCAAAGTGCAATAAAATAAAGAGCAATCAAGCGAGGCGAGCCTGTCAATAAACACTCTTAGCCAAGGATGCACTGTCCAGCTAGCATGTGGGTAATGAGTGCTTAGCATTAGACTTGGCATTTCCATAAGGGCACAGACAAAAGGAGAACTCATGTTTAAGAGGAGGTGCACTGAACAACGGTCCCAACAGCTCCTCAAGAGTGACCCTTTGTCAGTGCCACTGATGCTGCTAAGAGCCCTTGAGTGGCAGGAAGGAAAAGCCCAGCACGCCAAGGAGTAATAGTCAGTGGTTCTCTGAAGCTGGCACCAGGACCTCCCCCTTACCTTGTGCGACGTGCAGCTCAAAGTTGCTCGCTGAGAGCTCATACAGCCCCTGCTTGAGCTCAGGGGCTCTGGGCGGTTCCACTTCTGGCTCTGGTGTCTAACAAGAGGAAATAAAACAGTCATGGGTATGTCAGTGGAGACACAGGGAAACCACCCAGGAGGGGACTGTGTCTGTGGGGAACCGCCTGCAGAGGCCTCCCTCGCTCAGCAACCTGGAACCTTTGTATGATGCTGCTGTGCTGAGTAAGGGCTGATCTCATCAAGCCCTCCGGAAGCTTCAGCAAAGAGCCTCCCACCAGCCTCACCCTCAGTGAAAGCTCTAGGTCTCAGGCTCCAGGGCAGCCAAGTGATAGCTGTCCCTATCCCAAAACCCAACCAAACAAAGCAGACAACGTAAAGGATAGTCTTACCCTACACCCTGTCCTCTTCTTTGAAATGTGCTTGGATACTTCACAAAGAATACAAAATACAATGCCTGATGGACATATTCTGAAGGGGACAGCACTTGCAGACACGAGGGTGCCCAGCACAGTGGCTCACGCCTATAACCCTAGCATTTTGGGAGGCTGAGGCAAGAGGACTGCTTGAGCCCAGCAGTTCAAGACCAGCCTAGGCAACAGAGTGAGACCCCATCACTACAAAAAAAATTTTCAATTACCTGAGCATGGTGATGTGCACCTGTAGTCCCAGCTACCCGGGAGGCTGAGATGGGAGGATCACTTGATCCCAGGGCTGGAGGCTGCAGTGAGCTGAGAAAGCGCCACTGCACTCCTGCCTGGACAACAGAGTGAGACTCTGTCTCAAAAAAACCACAGATACCAACGTAGCAAAATGGACAAAGCTGAGAATGAGAAACTCAGGGACCAGGAGGGCCTGGGTTATCCCTCCTTCACACAAATGACACGGAAAATTGTGAGGAAGACACAACTGTGGAAGACAGATAAAGAGAAAAGGAGGTGATGAGAAGGAAAATGCAGGTGAATGAAAGGCGACAGAGAAAACCATGGCATGAACATAAGCTGCACCTTCAAGAAAGAAGGTGATTCACGTGACTAAGTCTTGTACAGAAAGAGGGGGAAAGGGGCTTTTCAAAAGACGCTTCTGACAGGACCCAAGCAGACAGCGATGCGTGCAGCTGTCTAGTCACAATCCTACACTTCTCGACTTTTCAGACCAGGTACAGCTGTGGCTTCCAACTAAAGTAACCAGAAATGAGGGAAAGATAATGGAATCACTGTTCTGCCACAGACACACGAGTATGTATTACTCAGCTTTTATCTGGGGGTTCATATTCCTGTTAAAAAGAATATCCAAGCTAAGTTGTTAAAGGCTTTAAAAGTGCTGACAGTTCAAAGCTGTGCAGGGCTGGAATCATAAAGAACCGTAAAGTTTCCCTTCTGCTGCGAGCGTGTCAAGACTTTCAAAGTGCTAAATACCCACACGAAAGAATGCCCGAGGGAAGGATGGCTACGTGAACAGTCAGTGAGTTCACATAAGGTGAAATAAAACACTGTGTGCCACTCTCCATGAGATGTTCAAGGGCCTTTCAGTACGAAGTGTTCATTTATGGCACGTGCAGGGCACCCCTAGTTGCTTCCTGGGTTCCTGGCAGACTGCAGAGCGGTCCCCCGGCCCGGGAACACCACAGTGCATCCCAGAAACAGGTGGCGTCTCACCTTGCAGTGGCAGCATACGCTGATATGGTTCTTAAGAAAGCAACCTGGCACTATTCATCAAGAGCCATAAAAATGATCTTGTTTTTTATTCTTGGCCTTACAATTTTATGTCTGGGAAGACTATATTCTAAAAATATCACTCAAAAGAAGAGGGGGGAAATGTCCTTTACAACGATAAACTTGTTCCCTACAGCATTACTGATGATGGAAAAAGTATACATAACCTAAATATCCAGACAGAATCAGAGTTGAATTATGGCAAATCCACATGATAAAATAATGTAAGACATGGTCAATATAAAGACCACATAAATATATAAAATCATTAATGAGATGAAACATGTTTGTATGATTATAACTGTTCAAGAAAAAATACAGAAGCAAACATGGAAATATAAAAATTGCAGTAGAATGTACAAAGTGACAAACTGTCTTCTGAGTTTCTTGAATATTGCCACAACACTTTAAAAAAATCTAAATTTATCCCACATGAATATTAAAAAATGTAGGTACTAAGTTACTTAGGTATACAGATAAAGAACTTTCTTTAAAGTTTTCACTTAAAAAGCTAAGAGAATTCTGGTTTGCAGTATAAAGTACGCACACTTAACCTTTTCCACAATAAGGCATATGGTCATTGTTTCTAGCAATTATCTGGGACCTCCTATTGCTGGGAGACACTACAATATGGCAAGTTAGGTGACTGTGGTTCTGGGGTGGCATGGGGGGATTCCACACAGCCATCCTGCTCCCACACTGAGGAGACAGAAAGTCCCTTGCAGAGCCTGGACTCGGCCTCTCAGCCCTTCCCAAACTGCAGGTGAGGCCACCACCTCCACTAAGGGAAATGGGCTGTGAGATGAGGTCTTTCTGCCATCCTGATACTGCCTGCCGGTTTCTTGAATAAAGCCATCACAGAAGACTGGCTTTTTTGGTGAAATTTATTTGAGGCTATTAACTCCTCCTTCAAATTGGCTTCCTACCATCCAATATACGTGTCCCCACAAAGACAATATTTTCATAAAGGAAACAATGTCAAATTTAAATCTGTATGAAAGTCACACCTGCTTATTCAGCTTTCTTGCCAGGACAAAGATGCAAATTTCCTGAGAGGTCTGTGGTTCTCCCTTTTAGCTAAAGTTAGGTAAGTCTCTGGTTCAGTGACATACATCACACACCAACAGTCTCCACCACACAGTTCAGAGAGTTTTTTTTTTTTTGCGACGGAGTTTTTGCTCTGTTGCACAGGCTGGAGTGCAGTGGCGCGATCTCGGCTCACTGCAACCTCCTGGGTTCAAGTGATTCTCCTGCCTCAGCCTCCCAAGTAGCTGGGATTACAGGTGCCCACCACCATACCTCACTAATTTTTGTCTTTTTTAGCAGAGATGAGGTTTCACCACATTGGCCAGGCTGGTCTTGAACTCTTGACCTTGGGTGATCCACCCACCTCAGCCTCCCAAAGTGCTAGGATTACAGGCGTGAGCCACCGCACCCAGCCGAGTTGACAGAGTCTTTACAGGTGAGGGATGGAAGTACTGAATCAGCAGCCAAGTTTCTGATTAGATCATCAGAGAAGATGGGGCAGAGCGGAAGAGCCGCACAGACACACTGGAAAATGGCATCAGTAAGCGGCAAAGCTCCAAAAGGACCACCACAGACCACCTTCAAATCAGTGGGCGCCTAGCTGGTACAAGAAGGTAGTCCTAGGTCTTTGTTGAAATTGAAAGTACAAAGACTTCAGATGCTCTTCCTAGCTCATCAGGATCCTACAGTGTAGGAACACGGGTCTTCTTCCAGTCCCTCTCCAACACACCAGCATGACCCACCAGGTCTACCCGGACTCCCGGGGCCTGAGCGCTCGGCATTAATCAGAAGAAACCACCCACAAAGGGACACTTAACCAGTGGTTTATGATCATGATGATTTATAACAAAGTGAAGACTTCCAACATCAACTGGGAAGGGGGAGGATTATAAATTCTTTTTAGTACGTAATATTCTAAGAGTCTACAATCTCCTGATATTAGCCTTAGTATGGGAAGTGCATTAAGACACAGAGTATTAACGGTACAAAATGATGTTATAAGCAAAGCCCATTAGGGACTCAGGGACTGAGCACCGAGAAGAAAAGGAAGGATCCACCCTACGGGTACAGCTGGCGGGCTAGGCCTGAGCCAGAGGACTGCAGGTGGTAGAGGGCAAAGGTCGGGGGGATGGGAGGAAGCTCCAGTGCTGGCTTGGATAGGAGATTCTAGGCTGGGCCCAGCCCTGACCCCAGGTGGTCCAGAGTCAGTCTCAGATGCTGGGGAACAGTTGTGAACTGTATTACCTGTGACGGTGGCAGGCTGGCAGTGTTAACAAGGAGTAAGTGCTTATCTGTGAGACCACACAAGTGACTTCCCTGAAGACTGACTACAGCCAAACAAGGTGCAGGTGGCGGGAGAGACAAACACCAAGATGGCGGTAACTGTTGAAGCTGAGGGTTTAGTCTTCTCTTGACTTTTGTGCACATTTCGGTATTTCCATACCAAAAAAATGTTTGTAAAAGTTCATCTGTACCTATAATATCAATGAGCTCTAAAAAAAAGTAGAGTTGCTTTAAAATGGCAGCCTGAATCATTAACTGCAACTGGCCTCTGCCCCGTTACATATTACCCCAAAGACGCAGGCAGGGAGAAAGGGAGGGAGGGAAGCAGGTAGGCACTCACCGCTGGCTCCTCGCTCAGTGTCTGCAGCATCCAGTTTTCCAGTGTCTGGAAATCCCGAGGACCCTGGTACTTCACAGCTTCTTGGCCTGGCTTGAAAAGCTTTAAGCTGAAAGAATAGCAAAGGATTAGGCAGAGCAAAAAGAAAGTTGTGTTACCAGAGAGCAAACTCATTTAGTGAGACAATTAGAAAATAGGCTGTCAAGGGGCTGAAGCCAGGCACACATCCGCTCTTCTCTGATAAAAAGGAAACAAAACTAATGTTCCAGGAGGTAATACATTTAGTTAATCCTAAACTTTTAGAAGTTTCTGATTTTATTCAAGGAAAACTAAAATGAGGTGACAACTTCCAGCCTAATGCTGTGAGTGAAGCCTTAAAAGCTGCAAGGATTCAGTGCTCCTCTGCAGCAGCCTCGGGCCTTCCCCGCAAGCTACTGTTACGCTTTCCCGGCTTCAGCAGTTGTGTATGTGTTCAAATTAGGACCGGAGTAGATACAGTGTTGTTTCGCAATCAAGGTATTCTTCCAGGTCACCCTGGCAGGTATTCAACTCTTGCAAAGCATGAATATCCAGTTACCGTGAGAATTCAAGTTTCCAGCTATAAGAACATCCGTGACATTGACTGATGCAGTCCATTCACCTCCCCATAGAGAAGGAATCTTTTCTTTTTCCTACAAATGTTGGCCTCTGAAGAAATCTGCAGAGAGGATATGGGAGCAGGCTCTTTAACCATAAGCGAAAGCCATCACCAGAGGATGAAATTAACACTCCCAGTTCCTGCATCCCTCCAGCAGTCATGGGGAAACATGCTCTAATGCACTAGATAAGAACTCACAGACTACTAATAGAAAAAAAAAAAGAAATACCGAGTACCATTTGTTGGCAAGCCTGCTCATCTAAAACACCCTTGCCACTTCTACAGCACGTATGTGGATTTTGTGAGTAGATGTCCAACGTACAGTATCAGAATTGTAAGACGGCAACATATGTAAAAATCGGACATGAAGGTTTGAATAGTGTCTTAGTTCAACAACAGCTATAACAGAAGACCACAGACTGGGTGTCTTAGAAACAACAGGATCTGTTTCGCCTAGTTCTAGAGACTGGGAAGTCTGAGATCGAGGTGCCAGCAGAGCCAGTGTCTGGAGAGGGCTTTCTGGTTCACAGATGGCGTCTTCTTGCTGTGTCCTCCCAGGGCAAAAGGGGAACAGAACTCTCCGGGGCCACTTTCATGAGGTATGTAACCCCATTCATGAGGGCTCCACCCCAATGACCTACTCCTCTCTAAGGGCCCACCTCCTATTGCCAGCCTTGGGGATCAGGGTTTCACCTATGAATGCTGGGGGACACCAACATTCAGTCCATAAAAAATGGCTAATTCTCCTTAAAATGAAGTCACATGGCTAGATTAGGCTTTGAAATGAAAACAGGCATACTGGCCTTACCCAGAACCTAAGATGGTACCATGGGGCATAGGTAAGGTCCCTAATGTGTCTCCAATGCAAAACATACACCCAGCTTCCTCAGCAGCTCAGTCTCATAATCACAAAAAACAGCCAAAACTTAACTAGATTTGGCCAGTACACTGGCTACTTCACGAAGTTCAACATGATAAGCAACTGCAACATCTGCGGTGACAAAGATGATTGCCCTCACCTAGCCTGGCGCCTCCCCAGGCTCCCACAAGGTGTGTTCCACACCTGGAAACAGAAACTGCTTCCTGCACGGCTCTGCCTCCCACCAGCGCTCTTCAGGAAGGGAAATGGGTGGATCCTCAAGACATCAGAAAGGAACAGGGACTGTCACACTCATTCCTTGTGTCTTTGCTAAAAGTAAAATACAGTAAGACCTAGCCTATGATTTTTGTAATTTGCTATTCATTTGAGCAAAACAAAAAATTTTAAAAAAAAAATCTCTTCTTGTTGTTGGACTGAAAATCGTTCTAACCTGCCCAAGAAGTCTGAGATTCTTCCTCAGTAAGTTCACAGAGCCCAGGGATAGAGTGGGCACTTCTGGTCCAGACCCTCCAGTCAGTTTGGGGCATCTGACTTCAATTCTCACTGTCGAGGGTGGTGAGGAAGGCGATGGAGACTGGGCCACAGGGTACAAGCCCAAACAAAGTATTGCCCCAGATTTCTGCTATTACCACGCCTCCACACCGGCATCTGAGTCTCCTCTTTCAAGGAGACAGCAGGAAGAAAATCCCCATGTAGGTATTGCCTTGGCAAACAGCATGATGAAAGTTCTATTACTGTAGAGAGTGTTATGAGTTGAACTGTGTCCTGCAAAACAGATCTGTGTAAGTCATAACCATCAATCTCAGAAGGTGACCTTATTTAGAATAAGGTCTTTACAGAGATACTCAAGTTAAAATGAGGTCATTAGGATGGGCCCGAATCTAGCATGACCGGTGTCCTTGTAAGAAGGGTTAATTTGGACAGAGAGAGAGAGAGACACACACACACACAGGGAGAAGGGCACATGAGGACAGAGGATGGCAGTGATGCATCTACAAGCCAAGGAATGCCAAAGATGACCAGGAAACCAAGAGGAGCCAGGACAAGGCAAGGAAGGATTCCCCTACAGGTTTCAGAGGCCGCCTTGATTTAGGACCTCTGGCCTCCAGCACCGTGGAGAATACATTTCTATTGTTTCTGGCCACCCAGTTTGTGGAATTTTGTTATGCACAGCCTAGGAAACTAACACAGGTGGTTTCCCCCGTCAGTCCTGCCCTGCTGTAATGATTCACGACTGGCCCAACAGGAAGACCTCAAAACATTTTCCTGAGCACAGCCAGCCATCTCTAGGGGGCATGGGAGCCCAAACTCCCTGCCCCTCCAATCCTTTACTCCAGTTACACTTGCCAGGGAAGAATGACATGAAAGCTCATGTCCTGACACATGCCTGGACTCAGGCAGGTACAACATCTGCTTCAGGCCTCACAACCACCCTATGGGATGGGTACTTTCTTGGAGGAGTAAAAGCTCACTCAAGTCCATCTACAGATGCCCCTACACAGCCACATTTCATACAGCACATTCCACCTTCTGCATTCTCGGGAGCTTCTGCAGGGCGGTGATGGTCACAGATGTTCCTTCCCAAACTGTGTTCAGTGTGATGTAAGCTTGTTTTTGTTCTTTTTAATAACACAAACCAGCCCATGGTTTACTTGGGGAGACCAGATCTTCTCATTAAAAATCTAAACACATGATCCAATACGGGCCTTTTTAAATTTGTGACTTTTTAAATTTGTGATGGTTGTTGGTGAATACCAACTATGGAGTAGCTGATATTGCAGCTGATAGCTGTTATGGCCAGGCTTAGGCGGAAGCCTTCGCTTCCTTCTCTGACGCCCCATTAACACATACCACTCTCAGCTCCATTACAGGTCCTGTGCCACCTTCCCCGTGGCATGGTGTGTGGTGCACACAGTCTCAGGCCACAGATGGTCAGCAGGTTAAGAGGAAAGACACCACAGCCAGCCCACCCCGGCTGCCCCTGAACTTTGACAGCAGCAGGCTCTCCACAGGTAAGCATTCACCTCCTCGCCCTCATCTCTGCTCACTACCTGCTGCTTTGGGAGGCTCTTGATCCATACTTTAAAAGCAATACTATAAAGCATAGAAGAGTTAATGCTTTTTTTTTTTTTTTTTTTTTGAGACGGAGTCTTGCTCTGTTGCCCAGGCTGGAGTGCAGTGGCCGGATCTCAGCTCACTGCAAGCTCCGCCTCCCGGGTTCGCGCCATTCTCCTGCCTCAGCCTCCCGAGTAGCTGGAACTACAGGCGCCCGCCACCTCGCCCGGCTAGTTTTTTGTATTTTTTAGTAGAGCTAGGGTTTCACCGTGTTAGCCAGGATGGTCTCGATCTCCTGACCTCATGATCCACCCGTCTCGGCCTCCCAAAGTGCTGGGATTACAGGCTTGAGCCACCACGCCCGGCCGAGTTAATGCTTTTATGTAGATACAGATAGTAGGCAATTTTATCTCCATTGATCTGATTTAAAGTAAACCCAAATTATGGCACTTACATTAGCAAGTAGTCACCAAAGACCAAGAATTCCAGAGTCCTTTGTGGAAATGCCCACATTTCCAGACGGGAGGGTAAACCCTACCATGTATCGGGTGTGCTCAAATTGGTGTCTGCACACATTCCACGTAAGTCCAATAACAATGTTTGGGGGATCACCTTACTTACGGGTTAAATGATGAGGCCAGAGCTGGGTGGTAAGTACATGGGAGAGCTGGGATTTGACTATGACTTCTAGGTTCATGCCTAGAGCTCCCTCCACTTTTCTGCCTCCCAGGTTTGAATATAAGCTCCAATTTTATGCTTTATTGATGGCCCCCTATAATACCCAATTAAGCAATAAATTGTATAGAATTGACTTCATTCCTCAATTGAAACAAACAGCAAGGAAGTGACCGTGGCAATCCCTCCACCTCCTTCAGAAACAGCTTCTTCTCTCTTTTGAAGAACTGCTTTTCCCTCCAACACTTGGCACATGGTGTGAATGGGCATGTGTCTTGCTATAAGCTCCTATTTCCCTGGCCACAGTGACTATTCCTGGAACGAACACTCCAGCCAAGCAGGGCCAGTGAGTGGTGAGCCCTTCTGTGCAAACAGATACAGGCCTGGAGAGCCGTCATCTCAAGGGAGGCGCAGCAGAAACAGACCCCCGACCCCTGAAGCTGGGTCTCAGAGGTTCCTCCACAGCCTTTTAAATAGTCCTTTCTTTCTGTTTAATAAGAGAACAATTATATTTCTAGAATTGAGAACGTTTCAATTTCTATTTCCTATAACCAAAAAAATTCTTCACTGTCAAGGAAGTAAGTATCATCGTCTGTCAGACTCTATACTTCTTTCCAACAGAAACAGCCCTGTGGGAGTCACATGGGAAGGAACTACAGGAAGGGTGTTTGCGAATAAGAGTCACTAGAAAAAGCAAGCCAAAATTGATGACAGTCTACGCACACTGTGTAAAATGTACCAGTGAATATCTAGCATGGCGGGGCCACCATTTTCGTCTTGCAAACACATTCTCTTATAAACACGAAAACCCAACACTGATGAATTAAAGGTTATCCAGAGTACGAAAGGCATCTGAAATAGACACAGCGTTAAATGCAATTTCTCCCTAATGACAGGGACTGCCTCCTTAAATTTAGTATCTCTTCACTCCTTTACCAAAAGTTTAGGACCTTCTTTGTAACCAGGAACCACCTGGGAAGTGTGCCCCCTTTCTTCCGACTTACGTGGGGTATCCTCGCACTCCCTGGGCGGAGCACACATCGGAGTGGGCCGTGCAGTCCACTTTAGCCACATAGACTTTGGCATCTTCCATGCTGTTATATTTGTCTCCCAGGTCATTCCAAGTTGGCTGCAGCCGCTGGCAGTGTCCACACCTGGAACAAAGCAAGAGCACAAGTGCACTGAGTACCAGCTCACAGGGCAGCTGGCCCACAATTTCAGCCCTGTCCAGGAGGCAATGGGGCTCTCAGTCCTTTCTTTACACCACTGCAGATGGCAGCTCCTGGACCAGTACTCCAGGACCTCTCTCCCCTGCTCCCTCCCCTCCAGAGTGGCTGCCCTGTTCTCAGCATGAAACCTCGGCCTTGTGCCAGCATTAAACCTAGCAGAGTGTTGTTCTGGATCCTACTTGTTCTGGCCCTGCTGACTTCCCACTTGACTTCTATTCCAGAGTCCACCCTCCTTCCCTTGCGGCCTAGTCCTGAGCCCTACTGCAGCATCTGCAGTGTTCCCAAAGGGCTATCGCTTGGTTTGGCCCTGGGACACGTTCTCTGACACTTCCTCTGTAAACTCCACCTAACTAAATCTACCCGCCCTTCAGGTAGATTGGGTGTCACCTCCTCCAGCAAGTCTGCCCTGACTCCCTGGGCCATTCAGTGCCCGTTCTCTTCTCCTGCCCTTCTGGAAAGCCCCTCTACTCCTCCCTTGACAGTAGCTTAGCACCTCCTGCCGTATCTGCTACTTTTACTCACAAACCAAACAGTGACAAATACAAGGCAATCTCAAAATTTACTCAATTGCAATTTTCTCCAATGAGGAGGAAAAAAAAATTTGTGGCCACCTAAACTTCTAGGGTTGAAGTAAGCAAACGTCTATAGTATTTATTGTATGAATTCAGTTATGTACAAATAGTTTTAAATCACCTATCATTTAAAAGAGTATATTAATTAGGCTTCTTCCGTGCTTCACATTTCATGAGGATATCAGCATCTTTCCCAACACTAGATCTTGAGTCCTACAGCTGACCACAGCTCTTCCCGCATTCTCAGGACAGTATGTCCACAGTGCCATACCTGAATTTTTAATGAGACAACCCTAGAAACTTTATCCCAAGTTTCAACTACAATCCCATAGCATGATGACACATGGATTTGTTATTTAATATGGTAGGTATACACTGATGCCTACAATATAACCACTTTGCTGTATCGCTTTTTTAAATGCTTTTTTTTTTTTAAATAAAAACACTTGCTTATAAGAACACCCAACACTTAGAATTGTGACTTCTTCCTCAAAATAATTTAATAATCTCTGTTAAATCTTTTTTATTTTCTGACAGATTACCTCAAAAATAAGCATTTAAGTTGGATCCAGTGGCTCATGCCTGTAATCCCAGCACTTTGGGAGGCTAAGACAGGAGAACTGCTTGAGCCCAGGGGTTCAAGACTGGCCTGGACAACACAGCAAGACCCCCCCATCTACAAAAAGTTTTTAAAAATTAGCCTGGTGTGGTGGCACACACCTGCAGTCCTAGCTACTTGGGAGGCTGAGGCAGAAGGATCACTTGAGGCCAGGAGTTTGAGGCTGCAGTGAGCTATGATCACACCACTGCACTCCAGCCTGGGTGACAGAGTGAGATTTTGTCTCTTAAGAAGAAAAGGATTCAAGCCAGGCGCGGTGGCTCACACCTGTAATCCCAGCACTCTGGGAAGCCAAAGCTGGTGGATCACGAGGTCAGGAGTTTGAGACTAGCCTGACCAATATGGTGAAACCCCATCTCTACTAAAAATACAAAAATTAGCTGGGCGTGGTGGCACGCACCTATAATCCCAGCTACTCAAGAAGCTGAGGCAGGAGAAGAATCGCTTGAACCTGGGAGGTGGAAGTTTGCAGTGAGCTGAGATCATGCCATTGCACTCTAGCCTGGGCAACACAGCAAGACTCCCGTCTCAAAAAAAAACAAAAGAAAAGAAAAAAAAGGATTTAAAAGTAGCACTGAAAAAGTCTGCCTCAAGGTAATGTTTCTTCCCTAAACAGCACTTTCTTGGCCAACTAAGAGAATCCCTGCTTTATGAGACACTCAGATACAAAAAAAAAAAAAAAGCACAGTGAAACTATACATACAGATTTAACTTCTGTAGATTCAACAAAGTGAGTTTGTGTGGCAGAGAGAAGGAAACAAGAAAAAAAGGCAATTCCCACAGAACCCTAACGTGTGTGCAAGCTGGGAGATGTGAGGTTTTTGTTCCTCAGCTGGTCTTGGTTCCTGCGTGCTTCTCATGGCATGAGCATTTCTCTGACTATATTAAGCGTGACCTGCCGTCTAAAGACAGGTTTGAGAACTAGTCCATCGGTGTTTAACCAAAGCAGCCATGATAGTTCTAATGCTGGAGGAAACGCTGGCAGTGAGGACTTACTGACTGACTGGGGCGGTGTCCAACAAGGTACCTTCCTAAGGGACTGTCAAGGGCAGTTCTGACCCTAGGGGACTTTGATCAGTTATGCTCATTCTGGAACTTTAGAACTCCTCTGCAATCTTGACGAGGTTTTGTTGTGTTACCGTGTTTTGTTTTGTTTTGTTGTTTTTTTGTGTGTGTGTGAAAACACAAGATTAGATTAAGAATGAGAATAAACAATAAGTAAGTTTGTGCTACACTAAATCAAAACTGACCTTTCTGGGCCATCACCAAGTTGGATGTGCCCTTGCTCCTGGCGGTGATGGGGCCACAGGTGCTATCTAGTTGGCCCTGTGGCTACAGCACCCAGCTCTGAGACAGACAGCTGCATTCACAAAGAAGCCTGTGGCCAAGAAGTAGAGCAAAGCTACCTGGTCCAAATCTTGACCTCACTGTCACCAGGTTCGGGGTGACTCACAAACTAGCCATACAGAAGCTGTGACCGGATGTTGGCACAAAATCTACAGCAGTAGGACAACCCTGCAGCTGCCAAGCTCAGGGCAAAAATACACAGATCAATGTTTTTGTTACAGGGGCTCCAGCCCCTTAATCACACGTGGGCTTTCACCATTTGACGGCAGCAGAAACTGGAAAAAGGTATGTGTGTTGAGGGGGAGTCCACTGAGTATTCTATCTGAGGTCTAAAGGCTCAGCTGACCACTCCAGGACCTCCTTCCCTCCCCTGCAAAGGCCCCTCCAGAGTCACCACCTTGTTCTCAGCATTACACTTATTAAGCTGTTGTTCCAGGTATTGTTGGTCCTATTTGATCTGGCCCCCCTGACCTCCCATTTGACCTCTCTGTCCACTCTGCCTCCTTTCCTGGCAGCCTATTCCTGAGCCCTACTGCAGTCATCTGCAGTTTTCTGGAAGGGCCCTCTTGAAAGTCCAACTTAAACACCGTCATAGAAACCCACATGTCTCTATTTAAATATTTGTAGTAGACTATCAAGAAGTCAACAAATAGACTGCGCGCAGTGGCTCACACCTGTAATCCCAGCACTTTGGGAGACCAAGGCAGGTGGATCGCAAGGTCAAGAGATCAAGACCATCTTGGCCAACATGGTGAAACCCCATCTCTACTAAAAATACAAAAATTAGCTGGGTGTGGTGGCGCACACCTTGTAGTCCCAGCTACTCAGGAGGCTGAGGCAGAAGAATCGCTTGAACCCAGGAGATGGAGGTTGCAGTGAGCGGAACTTGCACTATTCCAGCCTGGCAACAGAGCAAGACTCCACCTCAAAAAAAAAAAAAGCCAACAAATAACAACATAAACAGTTAATTTTTTGGGAAGCATCCACCTAAATGTCTAGAAGCCACATATAATGGAAAAGGAATTTACTTAATACCAAGTGTCCAGACGTGCCAGTTTTCTCTCTCACTCAGCCCAGGACTAGCTGGTATTTACTGCAGAGATTCTAACTTAAAATTCCTTTGGTACTGCAGGGACTTATTACATCTACATGTCAGTTTTTCTTAAAAAAAAAAAAAAAAAAGGAAAGAACGAGGTGTGATGACTCATGCCTGTAATCTCAGTACTTTGGGAGGTCAGGGCAGAAGGACTGATTGAGGCTAGGAGTTTGAGACCAGCCCGGGCAACATAGTGAGACCCTGTTCCTACCAACTACAATAACAAAAACATAAGCTGGGTGTGGTGACCTGTGCCTGTAGTCACAGCTACTCCAGAGGCTAAGGCAGGAGAATCACTTGAGCCCAGGAGTTAGAGGCTACAGTGAGCTGTGACTGCATACCACCGTGTTTCAGGCTGGGTAACAGAGCAAGATCCCATCTCTAAAATAAACAAATAATGAAGAAAGAAAAAAGAAAACCCATGGACAGATTTATTCCACTGAAATGGGCTCCAATTAAGTAGTATATTTAATTGCAATAGTTGCTGAGAATACTCCTGTACAGAGAGAAACTGTTAATATTGCCTGATTGTTTTATGTTACAAAGTAATTTCTGTACCACTGGTAGTTCTAAAAATTCGAGTCAGTTGGTTCTTGGGAATTTGAAACACAATGTACTTCATAGGTACATTGTTAATAAACCCACACCGGTCCAAAAAGTTGATTTAACTCCAAATGGACTGAAACACAGTAACAGCCTGAATACAGGGTTAAGAGAAAAACGTTTCTCCAAGTTTGAAATGTACAATTTCTGAACTGGCCATTTTTCTTAGGGTACCTTGTCTCTATGCCTTCCTACATCCCTTTCCCAAGTGAGCCTCTGCTTACCTCTGGTGAAGAATACCAAGTTCTGCAACAAGCACCTGCAGGCTATTCCAGCCTCTCAAAGGTCTTGTGTCCTAAAATTATGGCTTTTCTGCCCTGGCCTGTGATCACTTCCCTTCCTCGGGGCATCCTAGCGCTGGCAGGAAAGCTGTGCACATGCTTGTGTGAATGACAGGAAGCCCTTCCGTGGGATGAGTGCCAGGGTAGGGGTCTCTCAGGTCAGCAGCGAGGCCCACACCAAAGCCCCGCCCAGAGAACCAAAACAGGAGGGACCATCTGCTCAACTGAGGGGCTTCTCCGGATCTTACACATAACAAGTGACCTAGCCCCGAGAGAGCAGGGGGGAGGTGACAGGACAGCCTGGAGTTGAGGACCAGTGGGCTCCGGTCAGAGAGCACACCCACCCTGAGCTGCGGAGAGGTGGGGGGGGGGGGGGGGGGCGGGTCCAGAATTCGCACTACCTTGGTCTTTCCGGGGTAGCTCGGCAACCCTCCTCTGCCTGGACCACTCCTTCCTATCCCATAAAACACGCACAAAGTGGGAAGCGACACTTTCCTGAGTTCTATTTTTCAATTAAAGCCTCTGGAAGGGGACGTGCCCGCCGTCTAAGTGTCCCAGCCCACCCCGGTGGCCGCGGCAGCAGCAAGGCCGCTCCGGTGAGCGCACGTGGCCCACGGGCAGGCCGCGCGTCCGGCCGGCACAGGAAGTTTGGGGCTCTGGGCAGGGACCGCGGGGTGACATTTGGACTCCCGGCTGCCCGAAAGGGCGACGACCCCACATTCCCCTCCCTCGGTGCCGAGGTCCAAGAGGGGGTTGAATTCAGGAGCGCGACACAGGGCGGGCTTTTCCCGGCTGTCCCCTCGGGGACCGCCCCCTCCTCCCGCACCGCCCCGGCCGCCAAGCGCCACGTCAGCCGCGAGCGCCCGGCCCGCTGCGCTCACGCCCCCCAACCCGGAGCCCCAAGCCCTCGGTCCCCTGCAGTCTCCGGCTCCCGGCCCCGAGCCGCGGCGCCCGCGCCCCACATCTCCCAGCCGGAGCCCCGAGCCCGCAGGGTCCCCGCGCCCCCAGTGCCCACGTCCCGCAGCCCTGAACCCCGAGCCCCGCGCCCGTAGCGCACACGCCGCTGACGGGAGCCGTCGGCGCCCACGTGGCCCCCGGCCCGGGAACCCCCGCCCGCGGGCATAAGCGCCCCACGCCCCCCGAAGCGGCAAGTGCGGGGCAGGGCGCCGGCCTGCGCGGCGTTACCAGGGCGCGAAGAACATGACGAAGTGCGCGGCGCTCTGGATCCCGTGCGTGAACATGTCGGCCGTGTACAGGTGCTTGCTGTGCGGGTCCTGCCCGTCCCCGCCGTCTGCCGCGGGGGACCCGTCCGCCGCCGCCGCCGCCTCCTGGGCCCGGGCGCCCCAGCCCCCGCCGCCGCCATGGCCCAGCAGCAGCAGCAGCAGCGCGGTCAAGGCCGACGGCCGGGCCAGCAGCGGGAGGAGGCGTCCTGGGCGCGCGGGCATCGCGGCGGGGCTGGGCGCGCTCTCGCCGCGGCCGCCGGTCCCCTCGCAGCGCCCGCCCTGCGCCCCGCCCCGGAGAGGCCGCGCCCCTTCCTCTCCCCGCCCGCCCGCGCCGGCGCGCGCTCGCTACCCGCCCGAGGCCCGGGTCCGCGCGCCGGGAGGGAAGGGCTGGAGCGAGGGACCGAGTCTGGGAGGGCCCTCCGAGTCCGGCCTCCTGCGCTTCCCACCACGGGACGGCTCGCCCCAATCCCGCGAGGCTCCTGCGCCTCCGCAACCCAGGCCCTCACCCCTTTCCCCGTGGCCCGCTCCGCTCAGAGCGGCGGTGAACACACAAAGTAACGATGAGGCCAGCGGGAAGCCACAGAGGGGCCGGTCAGCCTCGGCTAATCACAGCTCACACAAGCGCTCCGGGATTTCAGGCCAAAGGAAGGACAGAGCTGCTGTCAGCAGCAGAATGTAGGAAATCGGGCAAAAGACGGTGCGGTTTGCACCTGAATGAGTCAGATTCTTGGCCAGCGCTCAACTGTGATTCTAGACCTGGGCTCAGAGGGGTGATGAAACCCGCTTACCAAGTGAACCCCTTGCTGGTTACCCCTGCCCGGCCTTAACTCGGGGATGAAGAGGAAAGAACGTCAAAGCGGCCTCTTCTAGACAAGAAGGCACCCAACAGGACTGGCTGGGGTCCTACTGTGCCCTAATTTATCCAGGTTACTAAAATGAATGACAGTACGCCTGCTCTGGCTGAACTCAGCCTTGTGGAATGGCCGGAAGGCATCCCTGCCCGGCGCCTCGTAACTCGCACCTGCACACACACCTTATAGCAGATGGTAATCGAAAGTTCCAGCCCTACCCAGGGGATCTGAGGCTAAATTAGGGAGAATCACCAGGTTGCTCTCCGGGATCCTGCCTGCTCTTTGATTATCCTCAATCCAGGAAGCCCCAGGTAGTTAACTCCTGGCTTGGCAATGGGACACGCCCGCTGTCTCACCTGTCATTATTCTGCTCCTGCCTTAAGCCCAGCCACTTGTGAACCTTTAACCATGGGTTGGCAAACACCAAAACCATCAATCTCCCTCCTAAGTCTGTTCTCCCAGCCACTTAAGCTTGAAACATGGGAGGCATCTTGCATTGCTCGCTCTTTTCCCTGTGTCTCAAAATTCAAACCAACCGCATTTCTTGTAACCATGACTTCCTTTCAGCAATCTCAGTGTTCATACCCTGAACAGATCTGAAGCCTGACCTATTGCAATAGCTTTCTAAGAGTCTCTTTCATTCACACGGCTGGAAAATTAATCTTCCTAAAGCCTGCCTTTGACCAAGACAGTTTGCTGCTTAAACTTGGACCAACACACCACCAATGTCCCCATGGCCTTGGCCTATGGGATGAAATACTGATTCCTGGGGCAGCCATTCAAGGCCTTCCATGATGTGGTTGCATCATACTTTGTGTCCCTGTGAAACTCACTCAACACTAGAAATCCAGGGATTCTCTCCAATAATTGTTATTGCCAAATTCTAATCCCTGTGTTCTCCAACACCTCATACCTCCCAAACCCTTCCCACAAGCATCGCCATACACTCTTACAGCATCAACGTCTTTCGTTTTTAACTGAAACACAGTTCTAGGAGCTCCCTCAAGTGTTGGCTCCTCATTCTTTCACACCTGGAGTCCCTCAGCGCCAGGAAGTAAAGCCTTCCTGGTTCCCCATCGCTCCTTCCAAATCCTACAAAACCCTCAGCTCTCCTTAAATGGATGCTACTGGGCATGACACCCTCTGCCCTGCCAGTTCCTGTCGTTCTTTCACATCACTCTTCCTGGTTCAGTGAAGACTTTGGTTCCTGGCTCACAGTGTTCCTGGCTACCCCTTTCCTGTCTTTCATTCCTGGCAGCTTCAGCATCCAGGTGGATGCTCCATCTACCTTTCCCTCAGTAACTCCCACCCAAAAGGGAGACCCTAGCACTTGTTATCACCAGCATCTGCGCCATCTCCAAAATCCGAAGGCATCCATTCTGCCCAGCACCTCCTCAACTGGCAATCTGCTTGCTCAAGAAACCTATTTCTGCAATGCTTCTTCCTCATCATGACCTCTGAGCTACCCACCCCACCATCTTCTACAATCCCCTCGCAGCCCAACAGACTGCTATGTCTTCCCTTGCCTTTTGGCCAAGTTACAGCCCATGGAGTCTCACCCTTCACTTCCTGTCCTGCCACATTCTCCCCACAGATGCTGGTGAGCTTTGTCTCTTTGGGTTCCCTGTGCCTTCAACCAGGTAGCCAAACTCTGCTGGAGAAAAATCGCACAGTCAGGCAGCACGTCTCCTTCACATTTGTAAAAATAAGCCTTAAATTCCTCCTCACCCCTGCCCTAAAACCGACTACATCTCCCTAGGCAGTGTGCTGCCCCCCTTTCTGAGATGCTTCCATATTTCCACTGACACCGCCCCTCCTCTCCTCTCCCCACCCCACCCTGTCAGTCGCCATCCTCTCAGCTGCCAGCTTTATCTCACGTTTCTAAGAAAAATGAAGCCAAAACCACGAGCTCCCTTATTCCTCCCCCGCCAAAACTACACACCCCTGCACAGGCGCCTGTCTCTCTGGCTACAAAGGAGCAAGTCAGTATACCCCTGCCTGGCAAAGCCCAGTCCTCCAGAATAATGCCCCTCACAGACATCCAGGTCCTAATTCCTGAAACATCTGATTGTTTCTTTATACGGCAGAAGAGACTTTGCGGGTGTGATTAAATTAAGGGTTGTGAACTGGAGAGATTACCCTGGATTATCTCAGTGGGTCCTAAATGTGATCACAAGTGTCCTCATAACAGAGGGGCAGAAGGAAATTTGACTACACAGCAGGAGGCGACGTAACAAAAGCAGAAAGAGATTTGAAGATGTTACACTGCTGACTCGGAAGATGAAGGGGCCAAGAGCCAGGAAAAGCAGCTCTAGATGTTGGAAAAAGCAAGGAAATAGACTCCCCGACGAGCCTCTGGAGGGACCTGCAGTCCTGTGGACAATTTATAGTCCAGTGCAACTGGTTTTGGACTTCTGACCTCCAAAACTGTAAGAGAATAAATGTATGTGGTTTTATGCCACCAAGTGTGTGGTGTTATGGCAGCCCTAGAAATCTCATATGCCCTCCCTGCTCCCTGCTCAAAGGCTTTGTTCTTCAGCTCCTCTCTTTCTCTCCTGCACAAGTTACTCATCACACCTTCCTACTGGACCATTTTCATCAGTGTATAAGCAAGCTTTAGTGTCTCCCAACTTAAACATTTAAAAATTTTTACTCCCTTGTCCTCACATACCCCCAGTTACTATCCCAGTTCCCTAACTTTCCTTCACAGCAAAACTTCTTTAAAGAATTAGAAGGCTGGGCACAGTAGCTCACGCCTGTAATCGCAGCACTTTGGGAGGCCAAGATTGGAGGATGGCTTGAGGGCGGAGTTTGAGACCAGCCTGAGCAATGTATTAATAACAAGACTCTGTCTCTACAAAAAAATCTTTAAAAATTAGCAGGCCTCAGTGGCACATGCCTATAGTCTGAGCTACTCAAGAGGCTGAGGCAAGAGGATCATTTGAGCCCAAGTGTTAGAGGCTGCGGTAAGTCATGATCATGCCATTGCACTCCAGCATGGGCAACAGAGTGTGACTCCATCTAAAATAAATAAATAAATAAAAATAAAAGAGAATTATGTGTATTTCACTTTCCATTCATCCTTCAGCTCATGCCACTCTGACTCTCAAACCTGCCACATACCAAGTCTTCTCAAAGTCACTGAAGATGTCCACATTGACAAGTCAAATGAACACTTTATGTTCCTCATCTTCCTGGGCTTCTCAGCACATTGGTAAAATTGCCATTGGCCCCATCTGAATCCACCATCCTTTCTGCTTCTCTGATCTACCTCCTGCCATCCCCACGTCATTCCTCAGGCTCCTCAACCCAACCTTTGATGTCAGTTTTCAGCGCTTAGCCTCCAACCCACTTTTGTCTCTCTACACTCACTCCCTAGGTGATCTCATCCATAGCCATGGCTTTAATACCATCTATATGGTGATGCCAAAGTGTACATTTGCAGCCGAGGCCTCTCTGAGCTCTCACTGTCTACAGGACACCTCCTCTTGTTTGTCCTGCAGGTGTGCTGAAGCTGACCTTGTGCTTCCCCGAAGCAATCTGCTTGTCCTCCGATTTCCCCTCCTCAGTAAATGGTGCTTCCTCGCTATTGCACAAACCAGAAAACTGAGTTGCAAACTTTGTCTCAAACTCCTGGCCTCAAGTGATCTGCCTCCCAGAGTGCTAGGATTACAGATGTGAGCCACCGTACCTGGCCTCTGAGTTGTAAACTTTGTTCCCCTTTTTCCTTATTGCAGTGCCTTGATCCCCGCCTCCTACTCCATCTCCCCATCAGCAAGTCCAATCATTGCCATCTCTGAGCCACAGCTCCCACTGACTGATTCCTCTCCAATGCTGCCATATCCTTCTCTTCCTGTCTGCTACAGTAGCCTCCTGAATGTTGTTTCCACCCTTAAGTCCTTCCAATCCATCCTTCATCCAGCAGCTAGAATTGAATCATGTCACTCCTTTGCTTAACTTCCTTCAGGGGCTTCCCTTCACATAGAGTGAAATTCCAGTTCTTTGCCTTGGCTTGCAGGGGCCTTCAGGAAAGATGCAATCTCATCCCATACCACTCTGCCCTCTGCTTGCCTAGATTCTAGCCATTTGGGATGATTCTAAATACCCTCCCAGCATTCCCCTTCTCAGGTCCTTGTGTGTGGTGCCCCGTGCTTGTTCCCTTCCTGTTTTCTGTGACTGGACTCCCTGCATGCTCAGGTCTCTTGCCCCCACGCCACCTCCTTAGTGCCTGGCGATGCCTTTTCCAAGCCCTTCTCTGCAGCAGCCTTCCTCTGCCCACTGAGCTCTCGCCAGTGCCACAGTTTAATTTTTGCATATAACACTTTTTATCATTTGATGCCATTTTGTTGCAGACTTAGCTAGTTAAGGTGGCCGTCTTCTCCATCAGTAAGCTCCCCGAAGGCCAGGGGCTACATTCACTGCTCTCTCCCTAGCACCCAAATGCCTGGATACAGTCGAGGCTTAACAAGTGTTGGATGAGGGAACCCCTCTTTCTAACCATATCTCTTTCCCAGACTCCACTAAAACAAACAGTGCCTGGCACCTTCTCTCACATGCGGCCTTTCCTGCATGACCCGACCACCACTCCACACAAGCTGCTCAGCGTCATCTTCCTCTGAACTCCCAGCCCTCCCAAAGGACTGACATGCTGCTTCATATGGTAGCAGCCACACATGGTCCTGCTTAGATTCCCATCGCCGAGCAGCTTGGCTTCCAGCTCAGAAAGCCTAAAAGTGAAGATACAACTGAATTTGTACAGCAATGAAGTAATACAATGTTCTCAGTGAAAAATTCCCTGACCTCCAGCTGGGGTTAGGCTTCCTGCACTAATGTCTTGTCCTTTCTCCCCATACCCCTTCACAGAAGGGTAATTATTTGGTTGTGTAATTTTTTGTTGAGCCTCGGACTTTCCCTCTAAACTGTAAGCCCCATGGCCTGAGAGGTGTTAACATGATGTCTGATACACAGCAGGCATTTAATACCTGATACGGTTTGGCTGTGTCCCCACCAAATTTCATCTTGAATTGTAACTCCCACAATTCCCATGTGTTGTGGGAGGAACCCAGTGGGAGGTGATTGAATCATGGGGACAAGATCTTTCCTGTGCTGTTCTCATGATAGTGAATGAGTCTCATTCTGAGATCTGATGGTTTTAAAAAGGGGAGTTTTCCTGCACAAGCTCTCTTCTCTTGTCTGCTGCCATGTGAGACGTGCCTTTCACCTTCTGCCATGATTGTGATGCCTCCCCGGCCACCTGGAACTATAAGTCCAATAAACCTCTTTCTTTTGTAAACTGCCAAATCTCAGGTATGTCTTTATCAGCAGCACAAAAACAGACTAATACCTGTTTGTTGAATGAATGCATGAAGGAATGGATGAAAAGTCACATCTGTCTACCCTCAGGGGATGGCTTGCTTGAGAGAGTCCCCCCTCAAAATCATGTCCTTTCCCAAGCAGAAGAGGCAATAGGTATGTCGGTCTGTATTGTTAGAAGTTAGTACTACTTCTAGCAAAATAGTATTGCTACACTGCTTTCTTTTTTTGAGGTAAGAGTCTTACTCTGTCACCCAGCTTGGAGTGCAATGGCATAGTCTCAGCTTACTGCAACCTCTGCATCCTGGGTTCAAGTGATTCTCCTGCCTCAGCCTCCCGAGTAGCTGGGACTACAGGCACGGCCACCACACCCGGCTAATTTTTTTATTTTTAGTAGAGATGGGGTTTCACTATGTTGGCCAGGCTGGTCTCAATCTCCTAACCTCATGATCCACTCGCCTCGGCCTCCCAAAGTGCTGGGATTACAGGCGTGAGCCACCACACCAAGCCTACACTGCCTTCTTATTGCAAATCTACAGCCTTCAAGGAGCTGCACTCCCTCCCCACAGCAGCCCTACAGGCCTTGGCAAAGCCTCTCGTTGGAAGGTGTCCTCATCCCAGGGAGCACATGAGAACTGACATGGGAGGAATGGCTACTGAATGGGAAAAATACAGCTTTTGTTTTCCACCTCCAGAGGATAACACAAGACCCAAATGTGATGTAACGTTGTCAAGACAACCCCAGGCCATTCAGAAACTGAAATGCCACCATTTGAACCACTTTAACAGGTGCATCCTGAGTTATTATTGGGCTAAAAGTACTGCTTTTAGGCAGGTACTGAAGCATTTGCATCCTGTTGTTCTAATTTGGTCAGAACACCCTGGTAGGTGCCTCTAAAGAAGAAGAAAAGCTGTGTTTTCTTGATGAGCTCATGTGACCATTCAAATGTGATTGTTGAGAAGCAGGGAAAAAGCTAGAGGATTGCTCTCATCAGAGAAAATCTAAAGAAAAAGACCAAAGCAAATTCTCAGGCTGGAGTGACCCAGGGAGTAGAGCTATTTTCAGTGTATTGAAATGGTTAATGGAAAGTTCATATTTACTCACTACTCACAAGTTCCTTGGGCAACACAGCCTACTAAACAATTAATAAGCACCAAAAACCCACATTACATTATAACATAATAGATTCAGGTATTTGGCAGATAAAAGCTTTTAAAATCCACATGGGATCTGTGAGGTCTCGGGGGCGGGGGGTGAGGGGCGGTGGAGAATAAAGAGAGTTTCTTTGTTGACTGGATCATGACCACTAAGCTGAATGATCTGTGCTGTTTCTCAAAGTGCACAGAACACTCGCTCCAGCTCCCACGAGCTCATTCAGTCTGTGCAAGTGCTGGCTCTTCTCCTTCACGCCCCTGTCATTCTCCCAGCTCTTTGTCTGCTAGATGCTATTACAGGAGTTCTTCTTTCTCCCAAAGTCCCCAGGTGCAGGGCCAATAGGCTGATCCAGAAGCTGGTGCTCACCAGCACCTGGATTTAATAACAGGAGAGAAGACTTCTCCTTGAGGATGCAGGTTGCTCACTGAGTCGTTCCACTCCTCTCTCAGCTGTGCTGGCCTGCAGTGATGGCCTTGGCCGTGGGTCTGTGGCATTGCACTCGGGCATGGGGATATGCCTCTCACAGCACTTAGGGGCCAGCTCTTCATAGCTGCCTGAATTCCAGAACACTATTCCAAGTTCAGAATCCAGGACAATGTTTATCCTACTGGGGGTTCTCCATTCTGGCTGCATATTGTAATCATCTAGGTGTTGAAAGCGATACTGATGGCTCTGTCCTACTTCCTAGGGCTGAGAAGCACGGGGATTGGAGGAGACACAGCCAGGATCTCAGTCCCTGGTGCTCCTGTGGAGGACTGTAGCAGGGCTCTGAGAGCACAGATGTGGAGCAGACCACCAAAGGAATGCTCATGTTTGCTGGAAGTTAATAGGTGTTTTCTTAAGAGAAGAGCTCTGGCTGAGACATGTTTGAGGAACACTTGGTTAGGGTTAGGGTTAGGGTTAGGAGATAGAGAAGCCGGGAACAATGCCCAAATTAGACCGCAATACTGCTCAAATTGGATCACAATACTGTCACCACTGCTACCACCTCGACATGCAGATTCCTCCTGTCCCACCTCTGGTACAGGACACTATATGTGACCACGGGAACCTCTGCAACCACTATCCTGCAGGATGGAGTTTGCATGACTCCTGCTTCTTCGCAAAACTAGCTTCCAATGGAAACCTCACTGCAGTAGGGCTCAATGGTCTATGCTCTATCCTTGTGGGGGTTAGGTCAGAGGCTCCACAAACACAGGAAAGGTGTCCAGTGAAGCTGGCCAGCCTGAAAGAATGTCAACTGTTGATACACTGAGTCCCTTTTTTTTTTTTTTTTTTTTTTTTTTTGAGACAGTTTCACTCTGTTTCTCTGGCTGGAGTGCAGTGCTGCAACCCTGACTCACTGCAACTTCTGTCTCCTGGATCCAAGTGATTTTCGTGCCTCTGTCATTGGAGTAGCTGGGATTATAGGCGCACACCACCACACCAAGCTAACTTTTGTATTTTTAGTAGAGACAGGATTTCACCATGTTGGCCAGGCTGGTCTCCAACTCTTGGCCTCCGGTGGTCCGCCCACCTCAGCCTCCCAAAGTGCTGAGATTATAGACATGAGCCACCACGCCTGGCCAATACACTGTGTCATGTCTTGAAGACTACTTAAGAATTGGTTGGATGAAGTGCTAATGGAGGAAGAAAGAAAAAGATACAAATTTATTTCCTAAATGATTTATCAGACATTTTTATTTGTGATGGCACCATCTGAATCCCTAAAAGTGTCCTATGCAGTGTTTCTTAACTTATTTGATTGTGGACTCCTTTTTATTTGTGGTGTCTCTTGTGTTGATAATCCTCTGTAAAACACTCTGTGAAGTGTTAGATATAGAAGTTTGAGTCATATTTCACATGGAATGATCAATGTCTGGTTTCCTTTGCTTATTATAGCTGCAACATCTCCTCTTCCATTGTGTGCATTTAATTGCAAGAGAATTCACTCAACGAATATTTATTGGATCTAGTCCGTGTCAGGCACCATTTTAGGTGCTGAGGATCAGCAATAACTGAAATAGACAAAAACCCTAGCCCTAATGGAACTTCCATTGTAGGTAGGGAAACAGCCAATACATAAGATATAGAAGATAAATACTATGTTAGCCAGTGGCAGGTGCCCAGAAGAAAACAAGGCAAGGAAGGAGGTGTGACGTGTCAAGGTTCAGATGGGATGGCAGGGTTTGGATAGGCTTATTGGGGACATGGCTTTCAAGTAAAGATGTGAGGGAGTAACACATGTGAATAGCTGGTTCCAGCTGAGGGATCAGCAACTATAAAGGACTTACAGAGCGAATGAATAAGAAGGCAGTCCAGAATGAGAACAATGGTTTTTACAAATGAGAAGGGAAGTCATCAGAGGGTTTTCAGAAGAAACACGAGAGGATCTGGCTTCCAGTTATTTCTACAGCATGGCTCTGAGAGCTGTAGTGAGGAATGCGAAGGGGGCAAGGGCAGAAGTGAGGCTACCACTCAGGGAGCAATTACAACCATCCCAGCACAAGATACTGGTGATACTGGTGACTCATACTAAGGCGGAGGTAGGCGGGTGATGAGAAGCAGGTTCCGGGTCTCTTTTGATGTACCTGCCAACAGGATTTGCTGACCGAGCAGATGTGGGCTGAGGGTTGTGAGAGAAAGAGAGGAGTTAAGGATAACACTGAGGCGTTCAGCCAGAGCAGCTAGGAGCACTGAGTTGTTATAATCTGAGATGGGAAACAGGTTTTGGGAAAGAGTTGCTCAATGTTGAACATATTACACTGGGGAAGTCTGCAGATACACAGAGTGGGCAGATGGCTATTCAAGTCCAGGGCAGAGATGCGGGCCAGATATAAATTTGAGAGTCATTAGCATTTGATGGTATTTAAAGCACTGAGACAGGAGGAGATCCCTGTGGGAGTGAGTACAGAGGAGGGAAGAGGTTCAAGGGCTGAGTCCTGGGGCACCTCACTGTTTTGAAGACCAGGAGATTAGGAGGAATGGGAAATAGAGACCGGCATGGAGTAGTCAGGAAGGCAGGAAGAAAACCTGATTACTGTTGTCCATAAGCCCAGAGTAGAAATATTTCAAAAGAGGGAAGGAAAGGCTGTTTCGAATCTGCTGATACATCTTGGTTTGCCCCCAGACAATCCCGGTTTACACCTACTGACATGGTCTAGTCGTTACTCCCAGCCATTCCCCCTCCCACATGTCCCAGTTTGGATAGTACATTGACAGGGCATCCTGCGGACAGTTCACGTGTAACGAGCTCTAAGCACTCACCTTTGGATGTGGAGACCTTGGTAATAGTAGTTTTGGTGGACAGGTGGTAGTAAAAATCCAACTGGAGTGGCTTCCAGAGGGAGAAGAAAGGAATTAGAAACAATGAATATAACTCTTTGGGAGAACTTCTCTCATAAAGCAATGGAAAAGAATACAATAGTAACTAAAGCAGAGAGGGGGCCCAGAGGGTTTTGTGTTTTTGTTTTTGTTTTTTAACATGAAAGAAGAGTCAACATGTTTGATTGTTAGATGACCCAGAAATGAAGAAAACATTGGCTTCCACAGGAGACAGACGGGAGAATTTCTGGAGCAGTGCCCTGAGGCAGGGCAGGAGGATGTCACCGGTGAGTAGTGGCAGAGGTTGGCTTTCCAAGGAGCCCCAGTGGTTGTCTGTGATAAGAGGAGGGCAGGTACAGTGGGTGGGCACACATCCAGAGAGGTGGGTCCAGGTGGCTAATGGTAGGAGCTGGCACCTGTCCCCTCCAGTGGCTTCTGTTTTCCACTGTAGTAGAAAGCAGTATCATGAGCTGACACTGAAGACAGGGGAAGTGCTGGAGGTTTGGGGAGGGCAGCAAAGGTCTGAAATAGAGGTCACGGTGAGAATGGGAGAGGGAAGGAAACAGGCAGTTTGGTATTAATGCCTGGTGGCCTTGAGGCTCCACTTGATGTCAGTGTGACATACCCGGATTTTCTCCAGGTATGTTCTGCTGTGTGGTTCAGTCACACAACAGGCAGCTGGGTTTAGTCAGGCTTATGATTTAGCTAAGTGAGGAAACAAAGGCAGAGGGCGGCAACAGAGGGAGAGTGTATGTAGGGGAGAAATGATAATACTTGACTATGGAATTTAAGCAGGGAAAATTAATAAAACCTTTATCTTAAGAAGTTGTAATACTCAGCCTTGTATACACACAGTAAACAAGCTCGTTACCTCTTTGACATGTTGATAACTTCCAGTGGGTCACGTGTCAGTTAATTTATTGAGAAGTAATATTCTATGCCTTCCTCTCTATATCTAATATGACCATGCGGCTCAGGCCTTCGCCACCTCCTTATGGATTATCTCCACAGTGTCTTGGCCATGACTCCTGATTCCATGTGCTCCCATCCAAACATCCAAACAATGTACAATTGTTTGGGCCAGGATCATCTTGAGACAACAGCTTTATCATCTCACTGCTCTGTCCCAAAATAAAGAATAGCTCCGTATTTCCAATGATATCATACCACAAGTCCTCTGCCTGGCTTCTGTAGCTCCCTCTACTTATGCAAACTTGTCTCTGACATTGCATAACTCTGCTTCAGACAGGCTTGCTTTCCTATTGTTCCTGCCAGATGTGTGTCATTTCCAACTCTCTTCGTTTGCTCGTGCTGTGCTTTCTGCTTGAAATGCTCTCCTCTCTGCTTTCAAAATCCTATCCACTATACGTGGCAGACAGCAATAGTGGTTGGTGCAGGAAGAGAGGTAGGACTGGAGTGGGCCAGGAGTAAAGACACACAGAGACACATATATATATAATATATACACTGTGTGTGTGTGTGTGTATATATATACACACACAGTGTGTTTATATATATTTTATATATATATGTATATATACACACACATTGACTCCCGAACAATGTGGGAGTTAGGGGCACTGACCCGCACACAGTCGAAAATCCATGTGTAACTTTTGACTCCCCAAAACTTAACTACTAATAGCCTACTGTTGATCAGAAGCCTTACAGTTAACATAAACAGTCAAACAACACACATTTTGTAGGTTATATGTGTTATATACTGTATTCCTCCAATAAAGTAAGCCAGAGAAAAGAAAATACTATTGAGAAAATCACACAGAAGGGAAAATACATTTGCACCACTGTGCTGTATTTATCAATACCGTAAGTTTATGTCATCTGTTTACAAGATGCCTCACCTGTCTGAAATGGCGGCAACCACAGCTGCAGACCTCAGTGCATATCAAACAATTCAACTTTTTTCTTGTAATGTCATGACTTTTCTCTGCTTCCTGGGAACCCTTCCGGCATCCTAGTGCTGCTTTGTACGGGTCCCCGGTGTTATTCCAGGTTTATGGTATTGCAGCAAACACAATGAAAAATACATGAGAACCACAAGATCACTTTTTACTGTGATACGCAATTTACTGAAGAGACAAACTGCTTGAAGGGAGATGATAAACATCACACAGCATTTGAAGCTGATACAACATTTGAGCTCACTGCAATAGCTATAGGAGGTGGCTGCAAAATTATTATAGTAGTACAGTACATGCTACAGTTAATTTAATGCAGTTATGATTTAATACTGCATCTTTATGTTTGTTTATATGTCTCTTGACTGAGAATGGTGCCATGTATGGTCTGTAAGTGTTTACATGCATGAGTTTTGATACATTTTAACTTTTTATAATAGTTTTGTGCATATTTTATGGTAGAAATGATAAAATAGAATCTACATATATTTTATGTAATCATGACATACCTAGTTTTTTCTTAATTGTTAAGTATTTCTAGGTTATGTGCATATAACTAACATTTGCATTTGAATTTCTGCAGTAAGTTTGTCTTCATACCACTTCTGTAATTTTGCCATTGAAAAGAGTTTCAATGTAGTTTTTTTTTTTTTTTTTTTTTTTTGAGACGGAGTCTCACGCTGTTGCCCAGGCTGGAGTGCAGTGGTGCGATCTCGGCTCACTGCAAGCTCCGCCTCCTGGGTTCACGCCATTCTCCTGCCTCAGCCTCCTGAGTAGCTGGGACTACAGGCGCCCGCCACCGCGCCCGGCTAATTTTTTGTATTTTTAGTAGAGACGGGGTTTCACTGTGGTCTCGATCTCCTGACCTTGTGATCCGCCCACCTCGGCCTCCCAAAGTGCTGGGATTACAGGCTTGAGCCACCGTGCCCGGCCTCAATGTAGTTTTTAAAGGACTCTTCCTAGTTGATATTGGGCAGTAGGTATTTTAAATTTAGATAAGAATACCTTTTGACCCAGCAATAGGTCCAGGACCTTATCCTTGGGAGATAACTTCACAATTTCATTGCAGCATTGTTTATAACAGCAAACGATGGGAAGCAAACTGCTACCCCTCAGGAAAGTATTGAGTAAATTAAAAATGGCATATTTAGACCATGTGCGATGTGCACAGTGGTGTATTTTAGTGGTTCGTGGTGCAGCCTCTGCCATCAGACTACTGAGAGGCTTGAATATCAGCACTACTCCTGGCTGTATAACTTCAGGCGATTAAAATGTTCTGTGCTTACATTTCTTCATCTGTTAGAGACTTCAGAGATTTTTTTTTTGTAAAGAAGAGATCAACTATTTGAAACCAGGTCTGGTTCCACTTAGAGTATAGAAAGCAGGAAAAATTTTCCCCCTACCCTAATAACAGAAAAATAAACTACAAACAAAACAAAACAAAAAAGACCATATCTGCTACAACATGATAACTTTTCATGAACTCATCAAAGAGCTGAGGGCAGAGGGCAACCAAATATCCTTAAATCCAAGGAAAGTCAGGCTTCTCCAAGGAAAGATGGAGCACCCTCACTGATTTCTCTGTAGCAGAGACCAGGAGGAAGAGATGCTGGGACTGTACAAGTGGGTAAGAAGAATCTGGCTAAACTTTATGATTAAGAGCAAAGGTCAAGTGTGGGCTGGCACAAGAGTACAGCACCCCTGAGAGCTCCAGACACAAAGGGAGTTTGCACTCACATGCAGGACCTTCTACTGGGCCTCCACTAGATGCTCATGAGAAAGTCTGGAAGCAGAGCAATGAGACCAAGGGAACCTTCTTTGGTGGTGCAGACCTGAAGAATGGGAGTGGTTGCTGTTGTAGGAAAGTCACAAAATCCTGACAGGACTCTCCTCTCCTATAATTATATTTTAGGTTTCCAGGGCACTGGCAAATTTGGGGGAGCTGGGAAAAGGGTAAAAAGAAAAAAAGTAACATGCTCTACCCCTGTAGAAGGCACAGGAAAGAGTTCTGGGTCCAGGGTCATATATATGACAATATGAATAGGGGTCTGCAACATGTGGGGGAGGGGCGAGGAACTGTCCTATTCAAGACCCAGCACAGATATGAGGCAGTTTGGGAGTCACTGGGAAGAAGAGCAGGATCACTGAGAAAGTCCCATTCCTAAGACCTAGGCAGACAGACTTGCCTAAGACTGAAGCTGGATCTGGACAAGAGAGAACCTCCCTTCCCTCTCTCCACCAGCAAGCAAGCAACAAGTAATGAGCAACAGCAATCTGTTTCCGTGGAGAGGGCAAGAGCATGGAGATAGGCCTCCCCATCTTTGTCACAAACAGGTAAGACTGAAAATTGAGGGTGAAGCAGGAGCTCTGAGAACAAAACTCCTGGAACCCCAGCCTCCACCCTAAGCACAAGGCAATGCTAGAAAAATTGAAGCCAGTGATGTACTGAAGGTCACCATAGCAACAACAAAACTCAAACCCACCTCAACTCCTAAGTAGATTTACTCAGGAGAATGTAATATCTCATAATATAGCATTGCCAACACTAATGGCCTAGCACAGGAGGCATGCCCACTTGCAGGAATAAATACTATTTACCATAGTGTTGGTTATTCTGTACCTGATGCCCAATATTCAATCAAAAATTAGAAGACACACATGGAAAACAAGATAAAAACAACCAAAGTCAAGAGACAATGCAATCAACACACCCAGACTCAGGAAGAACCCAGACATTAAAGCTACCAGATGAGGAATTTAAAATAATTATAATTCATATATTAGATGCTCTAGGGGGAAAGTGTCAGCATGCATTAAGAGATGAACATTTTCAGCAAAAAGATGGAAACGGTAAGAAAAAGTCAAATGAAAATACTAGGGGATTTAAAAAATATATTAAAAACACTTTTTTAAAAAGGAAAATACCAGGGGAAAGAAAACCATTGTGACTTAGCTGACTCTTCAGTAGACTTGAGAGAACCAAGAAAAGAATCAATAAACTTGGAGATAGGATATTAGAAATCACCCAACCAAAACACAAAGAGAAAAAGAGTTAAAACACACACACACACACACACACACACACACACACACACACAGAGAGAGAGAGAGAGAGAGAACATTGAAGAGCTGTGGAACAATATCAAATGATCTAACAATGAGTGGTTACAATCCCAGAAGAGAGATATAATTGTTCAGAGAAATATTTACAAGGAATTTTTCAAAATTAACAAAATACATCAAACCACAGATCCAAGGAGCTCAGAGAATCCCAAGCATAAAAATAACAAACAAATAACAACAACAGCAAGATGGCCGATAGGAACAGCTCCGGTCTGCAGCTCCCAGTGTGATCAACGCAGAAGATGGGTGATTTCTGCAATTCCAACTGAAGTACCTGGTTCATCTCACTGGGACTGGTTGGACAGTGGGTGCAGCCCAAGGAGGGTGAGCTGAAGCAGGGCAGGGTGTCGCCTCACCTGGGAAGTGCAAGGGGTCAGGGGATTTCCCTTTCCTAGCCAAGGGAAGCTGTGACAGACTACCTGGAAACACGGGACACTCCTACCCAAATACTGCACTTTTCCAATGGTCTTAGCAAACGGCACACCAGGAGATTATATCCTGCACCTGGCTCACTGGGCCCCACGCCCACGGAGCCTTGCTCACTGCTAGCGCAGCAGTCTGAGATTGAACTGTGAGGCAGTAGCCTGGCTGGGGGAGGGGCATCCACCATTGCTGAGGCTAAAGTAGGTAAGAAAAAGTCAAATGAAAAGCAGCCAGGAAGCTTGAACTGGGCAGAGACCACCGTAGCTCAACAAGGCCTACTGCCTCTAGACTCCTGTGGGCAGGGCATAGCTGAACAAAAGGCAGCAGACAACTTCTGCAGACTTAAACGTCCCTGTCTGACAGCTCTGAAGAGAGCAGTGGTTCTCCCAGCATGGCGTTTGAGTTCTGAGAACAGACAGACTGCCTCCTCAAGTGGGTCCCTGACACCTGTGTAGCCTAACTGGGAGATACCTCCCAGTAAGAGCCGACAGATACCTCATATAGGCGGCTGAGCCTCTGGGACAAAGCTTCCAGAGAAAGGATCAGGCAGCAATATTTGCTGTTCTGCAACCTTCACTGGTGATACCCAGGCAAACAGGGTCTGGAGTGGAGCTCCAACAAACTCCAACAGACCTGCAGCTGAGGGACCTGACTGTTAGAAGGAAAACTAACAAACAGAAAGGAATAGCAACATCAACAAAAAGGTCATCTACACCAAAATCCCATCTGTAGGTCACCAACATCAAAGACTAAAGGTAGATAAAACCACAAAGATAGGGAGAAACCAGAACAGAAAAGCTGAAAATTCTAAAAATCAGATCACCTCTTCTCCTCCAAAGGATCGCAGCTCCTCACCAGCAACGGAACAAAGCTGGATGGAGAATGACTTTGACGAGTTGACAGAAGTAGGCTTCAGAAGGTCGGTAATAACAAACTCCTCTGAGCTAAAGAAGGATGTTCGAACCCATCGCAAGGAAGCTAAAAACCTTGAAAAAAGATTAGATGAATGGCTAACTGGAATAAACAGTGCAGAGAAGACCTTAAATGACCTGAAGCTGAAAACCATGGCACGAGAATGTCATGACGCATGCACAAGATTCAATAGCCGATTTGATCAAGTGGAAAAAAGGGTATCAGTGATTGGAGATAAAATTAATGAAATAAAGTGAGAAGACAAGGTTAGAGAAAAAAGAGTAAAAAGAAACAAACAAAGCCTCCAAGAAATATGGTACTATGTGAAAAGGCCAAATCTATGTTTGATTGGTGTACCTGAAAGTGACGGGGAGAATAGAACCAAGTTAGAAAACACTCTTCAGTATATTATCCAGGAGAACTTACCCAACTGAGCAAGGCAGGCCAACATTCAAATTCAGGAAATACAGAGAACACCACAAAGATACTCCTCGACAAGAGCAACCCCAAGACACATAATTGTCAGATTCGCCAAGGTTGAAATGAAGGAAAAAGTGTCAAGGGCAGCCAGAAAGGTCAAGTTACCCACAAAGGGAAGCCCATCAGACTAACAGTGGATCTCTCAGCAGAAACCCTACAAGCCAGAAGAGAGTGGGGGCCAATATTCAACATTCTTAAAGAAAAGAATTTTCAACCCAAAATTTCATATCTAGCCAAACTAAGCTTCATAAGTGAAGAAGAAATAAAATCCTTTACAGACAAGCAAATGCTGAGAGATTTTTGTCACCACCAGGCCTGCCTTACAAGAGCTCCTGAAGGAAGCACTAAACATGGAAAGAAACAACTGGTACCAGCCACTGCAAAAACATGCCAAATTATAAAGATCATCAATGCTACGAAGAAACTGCATCAATTAACGGGCAAAATAACCAGCGAACATCATAATGACAGGATCAACTTCACACATAACAATATTAGGCTCAATACCCCAAGCAATACCTGCAACTGAGGATTCTTCCTGGGGAGACCGCAGCCCATTGGCATGGCTCAAGAGTTTGTGAACAGCAAAATCCAGCCTGAGAAGGTGGTTGTGTTCATCAAGCCCACCTGCCCATACTGCAGGAGGGCCCAAGAGATCCTCAGTCAATTGCCCATCAAACAAGGGCTTCTGGAATTTGTCGATATCACAGCTACCAACCACACTAATGAGATTCAAGATTATTTGCAACAGCTCACGGGAGTAAGAACGGTTCCTCGAGTCTTTATCGGTAAAGATTGTATAGGCGGATGCAGTGATCTAGTCCCTATGCAACAGAGTGGGGAATTGCTGACACGGCTAAAGCAGATTGGAGCTCTGCAGTAACCACAGGGCCAAGAAGGTTGACGGGCCATCTTGGTTTTCTTCTGGATGTGCTCTTTGGTTTTCAGAAGACTGTGACAAGTTCTGGCCCAGGATTCCCTCACTGACCCTCAACTGTTCTCTTTGGCACACGTTTCTTACTGTTCTCCACGTGTCGGCATGTCTCTACCTCTAAGCCAGTGTTTTTCAACTATGTTTATCCAGACTCCTTCTCCACAATGATGAATCCATAGTTGGTTATCTGCTACTGTCCATTAGCTGAAATCATTTTGCTGCTTGACTTTTTGGAGTTTGTATTATGAAATCAGTGGGTATTTTGTTGTTGTTGTTGTTGTTTTTTTTTTTTTTTGAGATGTGTTCTTTCAAACTACATGCATCTCTCCACTCAACCCCACCCTATCCCATCCCACCTTGAAAATCACTGCTCCGAACCAGTGTTCTCCACCTTGTCCTCCATAGATCTCATAGGAAATGTTCAGCAATTCTGTGAAAGGTCACAGGACCCAATTGGAGAAATCATATGAAAAGCATAGTTGGTCTTGGCGTCATATGGATCAGAGGCACAAGTGCAGACAGAGGCTGTGGTCATGCGGAACACTCTGTTATTTAAGATGGCTATCCAGATAATCCTGAACACTGTGTATTTGTTTGATTTAGACTACCAGCAACGATTAAAGCACGAAGTGTAAAACATCTGAGAAAACTTACAGCCCCCTACACCAAGAGTGTATCTGTGAAAGAGCCCCCACACTTTGAAAACTTAAGAATCCCTTATGAAGTTTGCCTGTTCTAGAATTGTAAGATTGTTAATTTCCTTCTTCAGTCTTTAGTGACAACACTTAATTTCTTTTCTAATAAAAAAAAACCTGTAGATGAAAAAAAAAAGCAATATTAACCTTAAATGTAAATGGGCTAAATACCCCAGTTAAAAGACACAGACTGGCAAATTGGATAGAGTTAAGACCCATCACTGTGCTGTATTCAGGAGACCCATCTCACGTGCAAACACGCACATAGACTCAAAATAAAGGGATGAAGGAAGATCTACCAAGCCAATGGAAAGCAAAAAAAAAAAAAAAAAAAAAAGCAGGGGTTGCAATCCTAGTCTCTGACAAAACAGACTTTAAACCAACAAAGTTCAAAAGAGACAAAGAAGGCCATTACATAATGGTAAAGGGACCAATTCAACAAGAAGACCTGACTATCCTAAATATATATGCACCCCATACAGGAGCACCCAGATTCATAAAGCTAGTCCTTAGAGACCTACAAAGAGCCTTAGACTCCCACACAATAATAGGAGACTTTAACACCCCACTGTCAATATTAGACAGATCAATGAGACAGAAGGTTAACAAGGATATCTAGGACCTGAACTCAGCTCTGCAACAAACAGACCTAATAGACAACTACAGAACTATCCACCCCAAATAAACAGAATATACATTCTTCTCAGCACCACATCACACTTACTCTAAAACTGACCACATAATTGGAAGTAAAGCACTCCTCAGTAAATGTAAAACAACAGAAATCACAACAAACTGTCTCTCAGACCATAGTGCAATCAAATTAGAACTCAGGACTAAGAAACTCTCTCAAAACCGCACAACTGCATGGAAACTGAACAACTTGCTCCTTAATGATTACTGGGCAAATAACAAAATAAAGGCAGAAATAAAGATGTTCTTTGAAACCAATGAGAACAAAGACACAACATACCAGAATCTCTGGGACACATTTAAAGCAGTGTGTAGAGGGAAATTTATAGCACTAAATGCTCACAACAGAAAGCAGGACAGATCTAAAATCAACCCCCTAACATCACAATTAAAAGAACTAGAGAAGCAAGAACAAACAAATTCAAAAGCTAGCAGAAGACAAGAAATAACTAAGATTAGAGCAGAACTGAAAGAGATAGAGACACAAAAAACACTTCAAAAAAAAAAAAATCAATGAATCCAGGAGCCGGTTTTTTAAAAAGATCAACAAAATTGATAGAGTGTTAGCAAGACTAATAAAGACGAAAAGAGAGAAGAATCAAATAGACACAATAAAAAATGATAAAGGGGATATCACCACTGATCCCACAGAAATACAAACTACCATCAGAGTAAATACTATAAACATCTCTACATAAATAAACTAGAAAACCTAGAAGAAATGGATAATTTCCTGGACACTTACGCTGTTCCAAGACTAAACCAGGAAGAAGTTGAATCCCTGAATAGACCAATAGCAGGCTCTGAAATTGAGGGAATCATTAATAACCTACCAACCAAAAAAAGTCCAGGACCAGACGGATTCACAGCCAAACTCTACCAGAGGTACAAGGAGGAGTTGGCACCATTCCTTCTGAAACTATTCCAATCAATAGAAAAAGAGGGAATCCTCCCTAACTCATTTTACGAGGCCAACATCATCCTGATACCAAAGCCTGACAGAGATACAACAAAAAAAGAGAATTTTAGACCAATATCCCGGATGAACATCGATGCAAAAATCCTCAATAAAATACTGGCAAACTGAATCCAGCAGCACATCAAAAAGTTTATCTACCATGATTAAATGGGCTTCATCCCTGGGATGCAAGGCTGGTTCAACATACGCAAATCAATAAACGTAATCCAGCATATAAACAGAACCAAAGACAAAAACCACATGATTATCTCAATAGATGCAGAAAAGGCCTTTGACAAAATTCAACAGCCTTCATGCTAAAAACTCTCAATAAATTCGGTATTGATGGAACGTATCTCAAAATAATAAGAGCTATTTATGATAAACCCACAGCCAATATCATACTCAATGGGCAAAAACTGGAAGCATTCCCTTTGAAAACTGGCACAAGACAGGGATGCCCTCTCTCACCACTCCTATTCAACATAGTGCTGGAAGTTCTGGCTAGGGCAATCAGGCAAGAGAAAGAAATCAAGGGTATTCAGTTAGGAAAAGAAGAAATCAAATTGTCCCTGTGTGCAGATGACATGATTGTATATTTAGAAAACCCCATTGTCTCAGCCCAAAATCTCCTTAAGCTGAATAGCAACTTCAGCAGAGTCTCAGGATACAAAATCAATGTGCAAAAATCACAAGCATTCTTATACACCAGTAACAGACAGAGAGCCAAATCATGAATAAACTCCCATTCACAATAGCTTCAAAGAGAATAAAATATCTAGGAATCCAACTTACAAGGGATGTAAAGGACCTCTTCAAGGAGAACTACAAATCACTGCTCAGTGAAATAAAAGAGGACACAAACAAATGGAAGAACATACCATGCTCATGGATAGGAAGAATCAATATCGTGAAAATGGCCATACTGCCCAAGGTAATTTGTAGATTCAATGCCATCCCCATTAAGCTACCAATGACTTTCTTCACAGAATTGGAAAAAAATGCTTTAAAGTTCATATGGAACCAAAAAAGAGCCCGCATTGCCAAGACAATCCTAAGCCAAAAGAACAAAGCTGGAGGCATCACACTACCTGACTTCAAACTATACTATGAGGCTACAGTAACCAAAACAGCATGGTACTGGTACCAAAACAGAGATATAGACCAATGGAACAGAACAGAGCGCTCAGAAATAATACCACACATCTACAGCCATCCAATCTTTGACAAACCTGACAAAAACAAGAAATGGGGAAAAGATTCCCTATTTAATAAATGGTGCTGGGAAAACTGGCTAGCCATAAGTAGAAAGCTGAAATTGGATCCTTTCCTTACTCCTCATACAAAAATTAATTCAAGATGGATTAGAGACTTAAATGTTAGACCTAAAACCATAAAAACCCTAGAAGAAAACTTTGGTAATACCATTCAGGACATAGCCATGGGCAAGGACTTCATGTCTAAAACACCAAAGCAATGGCAACAAAAGCCAAAATTGACAAATGGGACCTAATTAAACTAAAGAGCTTCTGCACAGCAAAAGAAACTACCATCAGAGTGAACAGGCAACCTACAGAATGGGAGAAAATTTTTGCAATCTACTCATCTGACAAAGGGCTAATATCCAGAACCTACAAAGAACTCAAACAAATTTACAAGAAAAAAGCAAACAACCCTATGAAAAAGTGGGCAAAGGATATGAACAGATACTTCTCAAAAGAAGACATTCATACAACCAACAGACACATGAAAAAATGCTCATCATCATTCACCATCAGAGAAATGCAAATCAAAACCACAATGAGATACCATCTCACACCAGTTAGAATGGCAATCATTAAAAAATCAGGAAACAACAGGTGCTGGAGAGGATGTGGAGAATTAGGAACACTATTACACTGTTGGTGGGACTGTAAACTAATTCAACCATTGTGGAAAACAGTGTGGCGATTCCTCAAGGATCTAGAACTAGAAATACCATTTGACTCAGCCATCCCATTACTGGGGATATTACCCAAAGGATTATAAATTATGCTGCTATAAAGACACATGCACACGTATGTTTATTGCAGCACTATTCACAATAGCAAAGACTTGGAATCAACCCAAATGTCCATCAATGACAGATTGCATTAAGAAAATGTGGCACATATACACCATGGAATACTATGCAGCCATAAAAAAGGATGAGTTTGTATCCTTTGTAGGGACATGGATGCAGCTGGAAACCATCATTCTCAGCAAACTATTGCAAGAACAGAAAACCAAATACCGCATGTTCTCACTCATAGGTGGGAACTGAATGATGAGATCACTTGGACACAGGAAGGGGAACATCACACACCGGGTCCTATTGTAGGGAGGGGGGAGCGGGGAGGGACAGCACTGGGAGAAATACCTAATGTAAATGATGAGTTGATGGGCGCAGCAAACCAACATAGCACATGTATACCTATGTATCAAACCTGCACGTTGTGCACATGTACCCTAGAACTTAAAGCATTAAAAAGAAAAGAGGCTTATGGTAAAGTAAACACACACACACACACATAACAACAACAAAAAAATACATACCTAGGCACATCATATTCAATGGGTAGGTTTTAAAAATGTATGAATAGTATGGTGTCATTTGTAAAAACTAATTGGTCTGTTTTGGAAAGATGATCATCAGAACGTTTACAATGATTCTTTGTGTATAATGATAGCTCAGAAGAATATATGTCTACCCATTCCAAGAATACAACATCTCAAGATTAAGACTTCTATTGAATATCTTTGAACTAGACGACACAATAGGCACATTTTATTTCCTGTCACCTACCCCTTCTTCCACTCTGTTTACGTTAGATTTCGGACAACATTTATTTTCAAGTTATTATTTTATGTTATTGTGAAGTAGGTTCACTGTGCACTGGTTGCCAACTTGCCTGAGTCCAGTGAGACAGAACATGCTCACATGCAACAAGTTACATGAAGTGAGTTTATTATATGCAGATAGGCAGCAAGAGGCAACATAAGCCTGGGCTCCCTTATGAGCTGGTCCCCCAAGGCTCAGAAAGCTGCTTGGAGAGATGGAGTCTTGAAGGTACATGCTGTACTTGCACCACAGCTGAGGGACCCTGAAAGGCAGCCCTCCCTGGATTATATATCTCAGGGGCAATGTGTCACACTAGGCTAAAGCTTTGCAAGACATCCCGCTTCTAGGGAGAGAGGAACAAAGCCTGGGCAGTTCCTCCATAACTCAAGGTGTTACAGTCCTTAGACGGGACAGGAGCAAGGCCCATGCTGATTCAGGCAGTTCCCTCCATCTCAGAATACTTCATTCTCAGCACATTCTACAGTTATTCTTGAGAACCATAAGCAAAAAGTGAAGAAGGTTGGGTTAATCGTAAGCCACCAGAAGAATTGCCCTGAAATTATATAAACGTATATGTAGACTTTCAATATACATTTATTAATATTTGAGTCTATGGTTATTTAAATGTTCACTACAGTCCTCAACTATGACTTCACTGTTTTGAGGGTTTTACAGTTTGATTAATTACTTGGTTTAATACAGCAGTCCTTCTTGAACTTTAATATGCATATAAATCACATGGAGATCTTGATAGCTTGCAGGTTCTGATTCATTGGTCTGGTGTGAAGCCTGAGTTTCTGGTTTTCTAACAAGGTCCCGGGTGATGAGATGCTGTTGGGCTATGGCCCATAGTTTGAGCAGCAAGAGGCTACTTCTCTGAGAGCTCTTCCCTCCATGAAGAATACATGGATTGTTTATTCATGAGCCCTTGAATCTTTCCATTCCTGACAGGTGAAAACCAGCTTGGTTATGTAAGGAATTTTGGATCACAAAGTTTCTCCCTCAAAACTCTACAAATGTTGGTTGCTTCACTGATTTTAGCATCTATATTATAATTTTGAGACCAATCTATATTTCCCTTTCCAATCTCTCTCTCTCTTTTTTTGCTGTATGACCTTTTTTCAAGATGTTCTTTATTTATATGTAAATTTCAAGTTTCACCACGATATGTTCAGTGTTTGACTCTCTTCATTTTGTCCAGTGCCCAGTGAGCTATTTTAATGGAAATATTTAGGTTTCTAGGACTTTTTATATGTCTTTAAATATTAATTTTTCATTCCATTTGTTCTGGTGTTTTCTTCATAAATACCAATTATCCACATGTTTTATCTCCATCATATGGCCATGAAATCCCCCATATTCTTTTCTCCTTTTTTTGGCATTAGTTTTTTGCATTATGGCAGATATATTTTTTTTTTCTGGGCTCTCTTCTGTATGACTGAAATAGTTCTTGGCAGGGTTGATTCTGCTCTACTGGTTCTGATGCATTTTGAAACTTTAATGTTATCTGTACAGCTCTGAAACACTTCCTCAGTGCCCCCTTACTTCCCTTTATGGTTCTGCTTACGTCTCAGCTGAGTCTTCTGTTGACATGTCCGCTCACGGTTCATCTTACTTTAGGGAGATCATATTTCTTGAATGCCATTGAGAGTAAAAAGCAGATGCTGTCTGAAATTTATTTTTTGCCAACAATATTTTTCAAAAATAGATTTCAAAAATATTTCAAAAATATTCCAGGAGTCTGGAATCTCTGAATCTTACTGGTGGGATGTCATGATAAAGAATCTTTTCCTAGACACCATGTTAATTTTGTTCTTGCTTACTGATTATCGTTAATCCATCGATCTGTTTGAGGACAGAGGACAGCATGTGAGCCACAGGCTATGCTGCACAGGGAACTCTGTCTCTGTGTCACTGCGCCTCTGTTCACAGAGAAGCCACTCTGCCTGAGAAGCCACTCTGACTGATAGCAGGCTTGCTGTGACCAGGCCTCCAATCTGGCACACGTGTATCTACCTGTTCAGTCTTGTTTTTCTATATAGCTTTCACTGTGCCAGCAAAGACTGGCCTTTCTGTGAGCCCCCATCCAGGGATGCTGCTCCCACCAGGACCAGCAACTTCTTGTTTCGGCTTGGGGGTCCTTGCTCTGCAGCCTCCAGCGCAATTTTACCAGACTGTTCATCACCACAATTAGGATCATCTTTACACTGGGAAAAGCATAAGATCCTCTCCCCAGAGGCACAGAACCACAGTTCTTCACTAATTGCAGTCATCTGGACCTCTGAGTTCCTGCATTGACCTCCCAAAACAGGGATCCTGGCAGGATACCTAGACTGCCTTCACCTGGAGCTTTCCAGGTATCTTAGTTCATTCGGGCTGCTGTAACAATACCACCAGACTGGGGGGCTTAGAAACAACAGAAAGTTACTGCTCACAGGTTTGGACGCTGGGAAGTCCAAGGTCAAGGTGCTGGTAGATTCCGTTTCTAGGGAGAGCTTCTTGCTGTTTCACAGATGGTGCCTTCTTACTGCGTCCTCACATAGTGAAGAGGGGAAGGCAGCTCTCTGGTCTCTATTATAAGGGCACTAATGCCATTCACAAGCACTCCACCCTCATGACCTCACCACCTCTCAAAGGCTCACCTCCTAACACCAGCACATTGGTGATTTGGTTTCAACATCTGAATTTGGTAGGGACACAAACATTCACACCACAGCCCCAGGTAAGTCTCGCAGCCCACTCTTTCCTCCAGAACTCTACCCTCTAAGCCTAGAGATTCACAGGGAACAGAACTTTGCCCATCACTTCCCAGGAGGCTGTGTCATCCCTCAAGGTGGGACTTACTTCTGCCGTTTTAACGACTTTCTTCCTTAGGTTTCTGTATAAGTACAGGCTTTTGCTAAATTTACATTTTTTAGGTTATTTATGTAGAATTGAGTGGGGAATTAGTGTTTAGAAATAAATTGTGTCCCCAACCCAGACACCTTTACCTGAGAGACCCAGAACATCTTTTTCAAATGAAAGAACAGACCGGGTGCAGTGGCTGACGCCTATAATCCCAGCACTTTGGGAGGCCGAGGCAGGTGGATTGCCTGAGGTCAGGAGTTCAAGACCAGTCTGGCCAACACGGTGAAACCCCATCTCTACTAAAAATACAAAACAATTAGCTGGGCGTGGTGGCATGCACCTGTAATCCCAGCTACTTGGGAGGCTGGGGCAGGGGAATTGCTTGAGCCAGAGGGGTGGAGGTTGCAGTGAGCCAAGATTGTGCCACTGCACTCCAGCCTGGGTGACACAGCGAGACTCTGTCTCAAAATGAAAAAATAATAAATAGAATATAAAAAAGCACAATTATCTTAGGTGTAGTGATTACAACAGTTTTTTGTTTTCCCTTCCTTTTCTCTTAAACTATATGATCCTTCCAAATTGCACATTCTAAACCTGAAAATTTAGATTTTTTGTACTTTTTGCATTGTAGAGTGTATGGACTGTAAATTGGACACTGCCTTCACAATTAATCTATCTGTAAATTTATTTGCTTTAAATTAAGATGTTTCAGCAAACTTTAATACCTTCACTAACCAATGAAAGACTCCTCAGTCCCCATTGTATTTTATTTAATAAATAGCTGATTTAGAAATATCCTACCACTTATTACGTGTACATTAATTCAGAGTGAATTACCACCTGTCTCTGAAAAAGAAGTTTCTCAGTGCTTGATATTCAATGGTCTAAAGATGCATCAGTTTATTCCTTTTAACTGCCGAAGGATACTGCATCACTCAATACATCTATTTCACTGAATGCACATACCCAGACTTTCTCTGTTTGAGTCAAAATTTCTGGTACCAAAGACAATAAAATTAATTTCAAAGTTACTTATAAACAGAACCCCTTATGAAAAGCTTAGAAAAATATTTTTAAAAACAAGTATATTTTTCTTCTTCTCTCTTTGCTATTTAGTGAAGTTATAACTCCATAGAAATAAAAAAAAATTTTTAGAGAATTTTAGTTCATATTTCTTTTCTTTTCTTTCTTTCTTTCTTTTTTTTTTTTTTTTTGAGACAGAGTTTCTCTCTTGTTGCCCAGGCTAGAGTGCAATGGCACAATCTTGGCTCACTGCAATCTCTGCCTCCTGGGTTCAAGCGATTCTCCTGCCTCAGTTTCCCAAGTAGCTGGGATTCCAGGTGCATGCCACCACGCCTGGCTAATTTTTGTATTTTTAGTAGAGACAGAGTTCCACCATGTTGGCCAGGCTGGTCTCGAACTCCCGACCTCAGATGATCCGCCACCGGTCTCCCAAAGTCCTAGGATTATAGGTGTGAGCCACTGCGCCCAGCCTTTATTCCATATTTCATCTCCTGTGGCTATGTCATTGTCTTCTTTATCCTCTCTTTTCAGTCCATATGTGTAAACATAAAAGGTTAAGAAATTTGAAGAACTGATTGCATTCAGGTAACAAAATCAATGTAGTATCTTAAGTCTTCAGACTTATTAATAATGGGAGAACTGTGAAGCCAAGAACTTTTTGGCCAACATAAAAATTAGGTCTTAGATACCTAGTATTTACTCAGTTGTGCCTCCTCGCTCAGTGTTTAAACAGAGAAGAACCTACAGCCTCACACACATGGGTCAGACATAATATAAAATACACCACATGCATTTAATGATGGACAAACCCTAGTGATGTAAGTATAATTTTTCTGCTCAATTAAAAAAACTCTGCATTTTTTCATAAACACAAATGTGATGTTTGTTGCTCCAGCCAAACCCTGACACCCACAGTGGCAACCGCCCTTTTGTATCAAAGGAAGAGTGGTGGGGTTCTGAGGTGTGTTGTGTTGCTATGTGCAGCCGAGCAGCTCCACGATACCCCACCAGAAAGAGCTACTTGTCGGCTGTGGTAGCAGCTCACATCTGTGTCACTGAGG
Source organism: Macaca nemestrina (assembly GCF_043159975.1). Classification (NCBI taxonomy): domain Eukaryota; kingdom Metazoa; phylum Chordata; class Mammalia; order Primates; family Cercopithecidae; genus Macaca; species Macaca nemestrina. Next base: position 176,249,833 of record NC_092129.1, on the reverse strand, counting down.
CTGGAGGAGTCTGGAATTTCTGAGTTACAGGGCTGTCTCTGCCAAAGACTTGCTGGCAAAGTTTTTTGTCTGCAAAACAGACACAATAATGAGGGCCTCATAAGGACTTTAAGGAGTGCCCTCCACCCTGGAAACTTCTGTTGGCAGAAGTGAAGGGAGAAATTAACTCTTCCCCTAGGAAAAAAATTTTTCCATAGCAGTTCTAAACTTTGTCCCTTGTGTAGGACGATAAGCGGTTTTTAAATGCAAATAAGGCTAGTGATGGAATTTTACAGTAGAGCTATAAAGACAAACCCAAATGGTGTCATCCTTGATATTCTCTCTTTTTTTTTTTTCTTTTTTGAGACAGAGTCTCACTCTGTCGCCCAGGCTGGAGTGCAGTGGCACAATCCCGGCTCACTGCAACCTCCGCCTCCCAGGTTCAAGAGATTCTTCTGCCTCAGCTTCCAGAGTAGCTGGAACTACAGGTGCGCACCACCACACTGGGCCAATTTTTGTATTTTTAGTAGAGACGGGGTTTCAACATGTTGGTCAGGCTGGTCTCGAACTCCTGACCTCAAATCATCCGCTGGTCTCAGCCTCCCAAAGTTGCCGGATTACAGGCCTGAGCCACACACCCAGCCCGAGATTCTCTAGTGGTCCTTCCCAGTCACACCACGGCAGTCCTGTGCAGTGAGGCCAAGAGCGTGCTCACTTTAGCTGCGGGAGACACGGACTCTGAAGATGCTCTCTGCTATGGGCCACGTTGTGCTCCTCCCAAATTCAAACATAGAAGTCCTAACCCCCAGGACCTCAGGTTTTCCACAGAGATAATTCAGTTAAAGGGAGGCTGTTAGGTGGGTCCTCAGCCAGTGTGACTGGTGTCCTTAGAAGCAGGGGATTAGGACACAGAATCACACGGGGAAGACCACCTGGGGACATGGGGAGAAGATGTCACCTACAAGCCAAGGAGAGAGGCCTCAGGAGAAACCAACCCTGGTGTTTGAACCACCCAGTCTGGGGTACTTTGTTATGGCAGCCCCAGCAACGTAAACCACCTCTAAGTCTTCCCCCGCTTGGCAATACTGAGCCTCCGAATATCCTTCCATTTTGGAAGGAGACGTGAATCCCAGGAATGAATCATCGCTGGCTCCCACTAGATGGCTTCTGCCTAGGGATACACAGCTCTTTGAGGGAGGCACCATTTTGTTTGTTTGTTTGAGACGGAGTCTCACTCTGTCCCCCAGGCTGGAGTGCAGTGGCACGGAGGCACCTTTTTTCTGCTGTCCTGGTGAACTTCCTTTTTTTCTTTCCCTCTCTGCACTTTTTAAATATAACACAAGACAAGACTGAGCAGCTAAGAGAGCTCCAGCACTGTCCCGCTGTCCAGACGGGCAACAACCTGAAGTCCCAAACTGCTCAGAACTCTCTGCCGGTGACTCTCCAGTGTGTGTCCCAGGGGTCCAAGTGACACACTTTTTACACAAAGTATAGTAAAGCCATTTCTGATAGCCACAAAATAGGCATCTTCTGTGAGTTAGGCAGTTTTTGCCATTTGTAGAATAAAGGAAGTAAACCTTCCTTTGGTTCACATTTTAATCCACAGTCAGTCATGTCAGCCTTTCCTATTCATCTAGGAAACATCTTGTCAGCTGACACTTATTCCAACATCAGGAAGCTTCTTCCGCATTGCACTGTGAGCTGACAGTATCTGCTTATCATATACTGTTGTTACATTTATTTGTTGGGATGTTTCTCCAGATGTGGAATTATTCATTGTCAAAGGTGCTCAGCCTTGCAGATCTTGATAGTGGTTATAGGAAATGTTGTCTTCAGATTGGGAAATACTCACTTGGTCCCCCATGGTTATCAGCTGTGATGTAAGTGCCCCCCAGCCTTGTTGACTAAGGGGAATTTGCATGGCGGGCCGGCGGTTTCTCCATAGGCTGTTCAGGAGCACTTCTACCCAAGCTCACGCTGGGCCGCCATGCAGGAACAAGACTCATGACAGGGGCTCTACTGACAGGGCCCAGCCGCGCCACCCACGCCTGATCTCTCGAGGCCTCCAGAGCTCCTGAACTTCTCTCTGACTCACTTGCAACAGCAACACTTTTTACATTATACTTTTGATATTACTTTGAAACAAGCAAACCAATTAGAATGTGCCTTGAGGATGTACTAAGCTCACAGCAAAATCTGTTTTGTTTTCACAGCTGTGCTCACACGCTTGAATGATGCCATTTCGAGGGAGATAGCATGATGTAACGTTGACGACAGCACAATTGTCATCCTGCTAAAGAGTATTGTGAACTCAATGGAAACGAAAAGTGAGGCTGTCATCTGTAAGCTTAGATCCCATTTATGGCAATCATCGCAACTTCTGCGCAGGGCGCACAGTGGAAATTGCTGCAAGCTGCTGAACACGGATGACATCATCTTGCCACCCACAAATGTTATGGGTTTGACAGCCCAGAAGATGGCATCCCCTAGGAGGAATGCAGCTCCAACTAAGTGGACAAGTTTTGTGTGTTTGAGAGGAAATCGTTTCATAAAAGTTATTCTCCTCTCCATTTTCTCTTCGGGTTTGGCAACTGACACTACAATGAAATTATGGTCATGACAAGGAGCCATTAGCTTTCTCCAGAGCCACGAGCCACAGATCCCTCTGCGTGGAATGATGTGAGTTTGGAGCCCTTTCCCATTAGAGCTTTCACAACTTGGGACTCTAGAGGCTAAGATTTAAACCAGTGCCTATGCTATTGTGCTGTTAGTCCTTTGCAATTTTTCTCTGCTGTACTGCTAATCACCAGGGCTTTTCAGTTAGGCCACCAGAGCTCATGCATGTCAAACAGCTACTGAAGTTGTCATGGATCATAAAGACAGTGTTTCCTGCCTGCTAATTCTGCAACTGCTCTCCTGTGTTTGATGGAAGGCTGAAAATATATATTTTTTTAATGCTCAAATTATCTTCCATTAAAGGACACACAGCTTCTTTACATGACCTGGAGCTGCTTCTACCTGCAACTCTGGAGTCACAGTCATTCCAGATATGCTATTATATCCATATTATGGAGCTATGACTTTCTAGTAATCATAAAAGTGGAAATAAAAGAAAAAGAGGTAGATTCCACAGAAAACAAAAAGAAAAAAAAGAAAGAAGAAAGAGAGAGAGAAAGAAAAGGAGAGAGAAGAAAGGAAGAGAGAGAATGAATGAAAGAAAGAAGGAAGGAAGAAAAGAAGGAAGGAAGGAAGGAAGGAAGGAAGGAAGGAAGGAAGGAAGGAAGGAAAGAAGGAAGGAAGGAAGGAAGGAAGGAAGGAAGGAAATAAGGAAAAAGGGGTTAATAATAGAAGCACCAAAGCCATAAGCCACCCTGGATATAAATAAGGCACCAAGAGATTTAAAAAAAAAAAAAGAATTCTCTGGTCCCTCATTTATTAAATCTCAGCACTTGGTCTGGCCAATATAGGGTTAGTGGAAAAACTGGTTTTAATAACATTTTAATCATCAGTGTCTGTCTTCACTATCCACAACTCTACTGGTGGCTTTAAGACCAATGTATTTCAATATCAACCACCCCCGCAAAATGGGGCTTTACCATTACCCTTTTAGGGGCAACTGGCATTTCTGAACCCCTGCACTGTCTTCTCTGCCACAGCGCCACCTTTGGTAAGGAAGACTATCGACTACTACTCACCATAGTTTGGAATGACTGAGCGCCGTTCCCCCAATCTTTACACCTTCAGTGTGTCTCATCACCCTGGGGAACGTTTGGGGAATGCTGAATCCATAGGACCCCTTAGTGCTCACAGAAAGGGTGTCAACAACACAAGCATGTCAACAACACAACGTACTACTTAGAAAGAAAAAGGACTGAAAATACTGAGCCTTTAAACAATCTTCTCTCCCTCCTTGCTGCTTGCAGACTGGATTCCGTCACCTTCCTGCCTCGGCCCTGGGCTCTCTCTCATCTTTGTGATCTGATTATCATCCTGTTACAGCAGTGAGCTCAATGTACCTTGTGTTAAATTTAAAAAGAAGTGTTTTCCCCACTATAATGCAAATTCCTTGGGAGCAGCAATCACCACTTGCTAGTCTTTATATTGCCATACAAAGAAACATAGTCCATTTTCTGTTGCTTACAACAGAATACCTGAAACTGGGTAATTTATAGAGAAAAGGAATTTATTTCTTACAGTTATAAAAGCTAAGAGGTCTAAGATCAAGGGGCTGCATCTGGTGAGGGCCTTCTTGCTGGTGGGGACTCTGCAGAATCCCGAGGCAACACAAGTCATCATGTGGTCAGGGGGCTGAGTGTGCTAGCTTACATCTCTCTTCCTCTTATAAAGCCATCAGTACCGCTCCCATGACAACCCAATTAGTCCATTAACCCACTGATTGATTAATCCATTCATGAGGGCAGAGCCCTCATGACCCAATCACTTCTCAAAGGCCCTACCTCTCAACACTGCCACCTTAGAGATTAAGTTTCAACGTAATCTCAACAGAGGAGACAAACGTGCAAACCATAGCAGAACGTGCTCAGTAAATGTTTGTTGTACTGAATTATGCTCTCAAAAATGTTACCGGATCTGAGGCTCATAGATTTAGCCTGAATAAATCTACTGGCTCATAAATTTACCCTGAATGAAACTACTAGAGCATGTGTTTTATTCATAAACTTAATATACATATTCAGGTAGGCATCATTCCTTATATAAAATCTGATATATCAGAATTTTCAGCTTTTCAAAAGTTAGTTCCTGTATATTACATAGTATGTTAACACTGTGTACATTTACAAAAAGTGTAAGTACAGAAATAAAAACTAGCCTCACAGTAGCGAAAATTATGTTTTATGATCAAATAAGCTTGCTGAAAACATATGAAAAAAAATCTTTGCTTTCAAAGCTTTTTGGATTCAGAATAATGAAGGATTGTGGAACTACAGTTGAAGAAAAAATGAGTTACTTCTTTTACATTAAACTTCTATAACTGATTTAATATTCCTTTTAAAAAATCCTATTTTATTTCTGTACACTTTCATTTTAAAATTACAAGTAATCTATTAAAACATGCTCGTTACTTAAAATTCCACCAATGGAGATAAAGCAAAGTCCTCTTAGATGGCCCCCCTTTTCACCTTAGTTTTCTTTCCACAGGAATCCCTTGGCCTCCTGGTTGCTCCACAGGCACTCACCAAGGCACAGAGCAACACCTTGTCTTTCTAAAGTCCCCTCGCAAAGCACCCTCACCTCCATCTTCCCCCATGACCTCTTCTCACTGCATTCCTTGGAGGTCTATAAGGGAAGCTGTATTATTCTCCGTGTTGAGAGATGAGAAAAATCAGAGTTAAGCACATCAAGATTCTTGCTTCCTGTGATAGTGCCAACAAGTGGAAAAGAAGGAACTTTTCCAAATATTCTGTTTCCAAATATTCTATTTCCAAATATTCTGACCTTTAGCATTCTTTACATTTTCTGTCATCACAACCCAAATTCTGCTATTATGTGTATTCCCAATACCATGTCTATAGCCAGGGGTCACTGGTGTATAAACAACTTCTCATCTAGAAGGATGATATGGTTTGGCTCTGTGTCCCTGCCCAAATCTCATCCTGTAGCTCCCATAATTCCCACATGTTGTGGGAGGGACCCGGTAGGAGATGATTGAAACATAGGGGTGGGTTTTTCCTATGCTGTTCTCGTGATAGTGAACGGGTCTCATGAGATCTGATGGTTTTAAAAACAGGAGTTTCTCTGCACAAGCTCGCTCTTTGCCTGCTGCCATCCACGTAAGATGTGACTTCGCTCCTCCTCACCTTCCACCATGATTGTGAGGCCTCCCCAGCCACGTGGAACTGTGAGTCCAATTAAACCTCTTTCTTTTGTAAATTGTCCAGTCTCAGGTATGTCTTTATCAGCACATAAAAACAGGCTAATACAAAGGGGGTCTCCTCAGATCAACATAGGTCAAGTTATACAGGTGTGCTAGGGACCTCCCTGCTTCCCCCACCCCTTTCCCAATTTAGCCTGGCAGCTTCACAATTTCCTGGGAGTTCTGAAACACTTCACCAACAGAGATTTGCCAGATTTCAATAATATCCCATCCTATTCCACAGTCACCCCTTAACTGGACAGTCCGTTAGTGCTAAAGTCGCCTTTGCATTCTCACAAATGTGTGAAGTTCACCAATTTTGGTTCTCCAAAATCACCTTTCTCAGGATCATATTTGTATTATGACTTTCAACAAAGAAGGCAGATACTTTCACATATCGTCTGTCTTTAAACTGAATTCTAAGAAGAAGGAGGAGGCACTCTTATTCTTCTGCTACGGATAAGCTACATAAGCTTCCATGGCTTATAGTCTGTGCTTTCCCATTCCAGAAACACATCTGCTTGGCAATATAGAAAGGCCTTTCCCATTCAGGAAATAAGTTTTCGAAACATTCTGAAGCATAAACATCTTCAAATATAACATCCTTGAGGCAAGTAGAGAAAGTTCCCAGGAACAAAGGGTAATCAGGAGAGATGAGAGCTTATTTTATTAATCCGGTACCACATACAGTCTGTTAAAAAGAGATTAGTACTTATTAAGTGAATCTGGTATCAGTGGCTGCCCTAAATAGAACACATTATTTGGCAAGAGCTCTTAAAGAACTTGTCCTACCTACACAAAAGCAAAGAAAGAGTAGTATTAGCCATAGTGTTCTTAGGAAGTGGTTTCTCATTTTAATGATCTATATTTTAGAATAAGTGCAATGGTGTAGAGTATTTGAATAAGCTATTTGCCATCATCAAAAGTAACCCCTTGCAATCATTTTGCTTTTTTTAGAATGGATAATCACTTTCTTATACAATAGGGGTGACTTTTAAAAAATCTTTTATTCCTCATTAAAATATTTTAGCTTTTTCTTGGGGGAGATAAGGATAGAAAAGGACAAGTAGCTTTTTCACTGGCAATTTTATTTTATTTATTTATTTTGTTTTGAGACAGAGTCTCGCTCTGTTGCCAGGCTGGAGTGCAGTGGTCCGAGCTCAGCTCACTGCAATCTCTACCTCCCAGGTTCAAGCGATCCTCCTGCCCCAGTCCCCTCGTAGCTGGGATCACAGGTACACAGCACCATGCCTGGCTAATTTTTGTATTTTTAGTGGAGACAGGGTTTCGCCATGTTGGCCAGGCTGCTCTCAAACTCCTGACCTCAGGTGATCCACCCACCTCGGACTCCCAAAGTGCTGGGATTACAGGTATGAGCCACCATGCCCAGCCTCATTGGGAATTTTAGAAGAAAGCACTACTGTATATAATTTGGTGTGTTCTAGAAAACATTGTAATAATTCTATTACTAGACCAACTCTTATTCAACTAGAAATGATGGGGAAAATTTTTTTTTTACATATTCCCAAGCATTGTTAGTTCTTTGCTTAAGTCCCATCTTTAAACAGGAATGGGTTTCACTTTCTGCTATCTCTGATCATTCTTAGCACTAAGCGGGGCTAACCACGATTTAAATGGCAGATGGTAGAAAGAAGGGAAGTCTGAAGAGGTAAACTGAGGCCTGGTCAGAACAGCAGGGGTGGTTTGACAGAAAGGAGCCAGATTTGGGAAACTCCCAAGTGACATCAATAAATGACAGTGACCAGGTGAGGTTGAGGGAAAGGAAGGGGCTAAGCAGTATTCTGAAGTTTCTAGATTGAAAGCCACTTCGAATAAATAACTTAGCTTTACTCAGGAAGATGGGAAAGAGGGAAAAGGAAAAAGGCAAGTGAGAAGCGAAAGGATAGAGGAAAGTTGTGTGGGAGGCTTGAGTGATGGAGCTGAGAGTGGACGCTCTGACTTGGAGAGTCCCTAGTTCCACAGCTGAAGGGTGCAATGTTTTGTCCAGTCAGCTCTGAGCCCATCCATCCAACTCCTCACTAATTCTCAGAGCTCCTTCTCTCCTCTCCATCCTCTGCATCCGTGGCCTTGGTTGGGGGCCTTCAGCTTCCCTTGCCTGACTTTCCAGCTACATCCTTCCCCTAACTGATTTCCCACCATTCAGTCTTATCTACTGCCAATCCTTTAAATTCCGATTCCAATTTCATACCATCACAGCATTGCTAAAAATTGATCAAGGCCCAACTGCTCCAGAATAAAACCCAAATTCCCAATCTCCAACCTCTGCCTCTTTTGGCTCTTCCCACTCCCAGCCATACATTGTCACTCCCAAGATAATGAAGTCCTCCAGGTTCTCTGAGCCGGGACGGGTTTTCTCTCATTTCCAGTTCTTTTTGCAGGCTGCTGTCTGTCTACAATACCCCTTTCTGGTATGGCCAGCTCCTTCCGTGGGACTCAGTTGTTTACTTCCTCCAGGAATGGTCCTTGATCTTCTGGCCTCACTGTCGGGCAGACGCTTTTCTGCTACCTCTTCACACCACTGGGAGACTATTTATTTCATTGTCACCTGTTGATTGTCTATCTCCCTCCTGACAGCGGAAGCTCAGAAATAGCATAGATTATGTTTTCTCCATTTTTTAAATTTTTTGTAAAGACAGGGGTCTCACATAGTGATGTTGCCCAGGCTAGTCTTGAACTCCTGGGCTCAAGAGGTCCTCCCGCCTCAGCCTCCCAAAGCTCTGGGATTACAGGCATGAACCACCACATCGGGCCTTTCATTTTTGTTTCCCCAAGGCTAACACAATTCTGCCACTCTCCATAAAGATTTGTGAATTAAAGACAGAGGTGGCATTGCTTCCATTTCAAGGGGAAAAAGGCTCTTGCATGAGGGTGGAAAAGCTGCTTCTAGTTTACTACTTGTCCTATTCCTTGTTAAAAAACAGCAGTGAGGGGCAGGCAGGTGGCCCACCCCGTCTGCCCTTACATGGGACCTGAATGTGCCACAAAGGAGGGCTATGCACAAGGGAGAGCCAGGTTTCAGGAAGCTGCTCACCCACTCCCATTTAAAAATTCTATCTTCTTTCAATTACCCAAATGTTTCTTGGAACTCTTAGTTATAATATAGTCAAGTATGGGTATATTTTAGGGAGAGACCCTGAAAGGAAATCCGTCAGAGACTGGAGAATTGTCGGGCAGGGGCACTTTGCAGCAGCACTGGGTATATTCGGAGGCATAACATTTCCTACCATCCAGCCACCCAATAGGAACCTAAAGGAACTGAAAGAAAGGCAAACACCAAAAATATTAGTAAAAAATGATAAGAATTTGGGAAACCTGTATCTACCTTTTCCATGTATCTTGAAAACTGTTAATAAAGATTTTTTTTTTTTGAGACAGGGTCTCCCAGAATGGAGTGCAGTGGCGCAATAGTGGCTCACTGCAACCTCCAACTCTCAGGCTCGATCAATCCTCCCACCTCAGCCTCCCAAGTAGCTGGGACTCCAGGCATGTGCCACTACACTGGGCTGATTTTATAATTTTTTGTAGAGATGGGGTTTTGCCATGTTGCCCATGGCTGGTCTGGAACTCTTGGACTCAAGCGATCCTCCCACTTCAGCCTCCTGAAGTGCTCGGATTACAGGCGTGAGTCACCGCGCTCTGCCTAGTAAAGATGGCTTTAAACATGGAAGCATTATAAATAACTAAAGCAACTTGAACTGCCGTTTTAAAGTTGAATGCTTGATTGCCACTGAAAAGAGCACAAGGAAGACTTTTTTCCCAGTTACTATCATCCTTTAACAGAAAAAAATTCTTTGTAAGGACTTGTAGCATATAGTAAGTGTTTGACACATGATTGACAAATGTTCTTGCTGAATATATATAAATAAAATATTGTTTTCAGTATTATGTAGAGGGGTATATATATGCTATAAACAACAGTAAGAATGAGTTTAGGACTACTAAATATTATTAAATATTAAATATAATCACTTAATCTATATTACATGTTGATAGTTCACACCACCCAGGTCATAGTTCATTTAATGGAATAGCACTTTTTTTTTTTAAAGTTAGTGAGAAAATAAGCTTATGCTTATTTTATCATCAATAACTAACTTTCTTTATAAAATTATAGGTATATTCCAATATATCATACAATTAGGGAAGTACAAATCATAGTAAAGAAGTAGAAAAATTGGGAAAAGTTACATTTTTAATGAAAAACTTATTTGAAAAGCCACATCAATATTTATAACTCAATGTACAATACTGAGAGTTAAAATATTTTACAAAGAATTATATTCCCTTGGGCCCAGCTAAATCTACAGAAGCTGGAAAAGTGTCCTACTTCAAATTAAATTCACAATTTTATTTATACCTCAAGGCAAAAAAAAAAAAATCATTTTTAAGCCACAGGCTTTTAAACCACAGTCAAAGGACATTTATTGAATGCCATACATTGATGGCACTAGTTTTTTAAGCCTTAAAAAGATTGTTACCTAAGAAAATATTCCTAGCCGACTCTAATTGCTTTTTTTAAATGTGTAGGTACCAGTATTAATTCAGGAAGCCCATTATAAATGACTCGTGAGTAATACGATGTGGAACAAAATGAGACTCTCAGCTTGCATTCAAGGCAGACCAAAGTAAATACGCAACTCCTTTCCCACCTTCTTAACTAACAGAGGTAATATGATTATTTCAATTTAGATAAGTTCGCCAATGTGCAGATAATATTTATCTTTTTTTATTACAGCTTGATTCTGTAAAGAAAAAGTAACTACTGTTACTAGTCATCTACCAGTTAATTCCTTTTTTGAAGAACCCATAAATGAGTCTAATTGTTTGTTAAAAAGCTAAGGAAAGACACTCAAATACTTAGTTATAATTAGTTAGGTTTTTTTTTTTTTAACCTGAGTTCTTGGTATTTTTGTGAAAGCAATCTTTTAAAGTTTCCAATTACACTATATCATTTTCTCAAAGGGACAAAACAAAGTCATAAATATGGTAACATATTTCAGAATAAAATCCAAATCATGAGACCAGGTGCTACGGCTTGCACCTGTAATCCCAGCACTTTGGGAGGCTGAGGCGGGAGGATCCTTTGAGCCCAGGAGTTCGAGACCAGCCTGGGCAACATGGCGAGATCTCATCTCTACAAATAATAAAAAAATAAGCTGGGCATGGTGGCGCACATTTGTGGTCCTAGCTGCTTGGGAGGCTGAGCTAGGAGGATTATTTGAGCCCAGGCAGTTGAGACCGTGATGGTGCCACTGTCCTCCAGCCTGGGTGATAAAGCAAGCCGCTGTCTAAATCAACCAACCAATCAATCAATCAATCCACATTATGAGAGAACTGGAAATCGTGAGTCATACAGAGGCTTGAGGTCAAATCTGCCTGGACCAGTATTCTTCCTATTCTTCCTTTTGTCTCTCTAAATGGAATTTTTACATTTCTTCCATATTTACCCAAGACTCATTTTCCTTGGTCTTAAAAGATGAACTTCTTTTGAGTTAAGGGAATATTAGAGTTGACCTCTTTCGTTTTTTATTTTTACTTTTTTTTTTTTTTTAAAGAGATGGGGTCTTGCTGCATCATCCAGATTGGAGTGGATTGGTGTGATCATAGCTTACTGTAACCTCAAATTCCTGGGCTCATGCAATCCTGTGTCTCAACCTCCCAAAGTGTTGGGATTACAGGCATAAGTCACCATGCCTGGCCCTAGAATTAACCTCTTTAATGTCCTCACTGCTTGATATGAACACTGCATGTGATCTTGGTATTTTACCCATTGTTGCTGGACAGCAAGGACACATAGAGGATCTACACACTGTCTTTGGTGCCAATGTTGAGAGTATCCAGAACCTTCTGGGGACTTTTCCAGAGATGGTAGTGGATACTGTGTGTCTCAAGATGCCCACAGCCCACAGAGGCATAAGGTCCCAAGATGTGACCTCCACATTCAGATACCCCCACACTGCCAGCTAGACTTACTTCTCCTCCTAATCTTTCTTGATGATTCCTTAGCCACGTGTCTCAGAGCTTGGAGGTTATGGTGAAGGAAGGGGCCTATGTAGAAAAATGTTGCGGTGTGGGTTTTAAACTATAAAAACGTTCATTAGGCATTTAAGCCTATAAAAACTTAATAGAATTATTCCTTTGAGCTGAAAAAAAGGCAACCGCATAGCCTCCCCAAGTGTTTTAAGTAGGTATCATGAGCCCAATAAAGCGTTCCACAATTTTGCCAGTCAGATGAGTTCCCAGCAACTCAGAATCTGTGGCTGCTGCAGAGGCAGCCCATGAGTGATGTCATTCACTCTGTGTACTAAATTAACTGATTGTTTACACTACTGAAAAATACCAGATAATCATTAAATCCATTTTCTTGTGGGCATATAAACACTGAATGCAAGAAGAATATCTCTTGCAATATCTATTAGTAGACTAAAAATTGCCCAAGTCCTGGTGATCAGAACTCTTTCTAATCATTGATCCTGTGAAAATAATCTTGGAGGCTGGGCACGGTGGTTCACACCTGTAATCCCAGCACGTTGGGAGGCCGAGGTGGGCAGATCACCTGAGGTCAGGAATTCGAGACCAACCTGGACAACATGGTGAAACCCCGTCTCTACTAAAAATACAAAAAATTAGCCGGGTGTGGTGGCACACACCTTTAGTCCCAGCTACTTAGGAGGCTGAAGCAGGAGAATCGCTTGAGCCCAAGGTAGATGGAGGTTGCAGTGAGCCGAGATCACGCCACAGCACTCCAGCCTGGGTGACAGAGAGAGACTCCATCTCAAAAAAAAAAAAAAAGTACTTGGATATAATTTATATATATATCTCTGTGTGTGTGTGTGTGTGTGTGTGTACACATATATTCACACAGTGATATATAATATATATAAATTATAATGTTTATTAGAAATAGAGTTTCAGAATAGATATTTACTGTTTATCTTGCAAAGGCAAGATAAATAAGTTTGATATTTTTAAGAAGGAAAAAATAAAAAACTTACTTGTAGAATTGTGTGAGAATATTTGAATTTCATGTGGCATCAGATTACTGTTTTCCTCTCAAAAAAGTCTGTATCTTCTGAACAAACTAAACTGCATATTAATCACATTGTAAATTTTTTGAGGGCTAGAATTATTTCTTATTGGCTTTTATATTCTCAGAACTTGGTCCCAAACAAATACTCTATATTGATCAAATGAATATGTTAACAAAGCCTTAAATACGTTTCAGACAATCTAACTTTCCTACTACGTTACAATTAAAATACCCTCATCTACATTAAGAAACACTTCTCTCTAGAAAAAAAAAAAAACATGTAACTTGGACAAACCAAGAGGATAGACTGTATAATGGAATATTATTCAGCCTTAAAAAAGGAAAGAATCCTGCCATTTATAATAACGTGGATAAACTTGGAGGATGATATACCAAGTGAAATAAGCCAGACACAGAAAGACAAATATTGCAAGATATCACTTTTATGTGGAATCTAAAAAAAAGTCAAACTTAGGAAAACCGAGAAAGGTCATTTCCAGGGGCTGGGGGAGGGCAGAGTAAATGGGGAGAAGTTGATGGAAGCGTACGAACTTTCAGTTATGAGTAAGTCCTAGAGCTCTAGTGTGCAGCATGGTGACTGCACTCAGTAATACTGCACTGTGTACTTGAAATTCACTAAGGGATTGACCTGAAGTGTTTTCACCACACACACAAAGAATAACTATGTCAGATGATGGGTATGTTAACTATGCTTGTTTGTGGCAATCATTACATAAGACATGCTACATCAAAACATCATGTTTTACACTTTCATCTTCTATTTTTCAATCATATCTCAATAAGCCTGGAGGGGGAGGAAAGGATAGTGTTTAGAAAGTGGCTTCTACGGGCTGTTTACCATTGTCTTCTTCTATGGAACCAAGAATATAATTGTATAATAGAAGTTTAAGTGCTTTGGGTTTGGGTGAATTGGCCAAAGGTAATGCTTGTGACCATGGGTTAGAGTGTTTCCCCTGAACCACGAGAACTGACCTGAAAGGAACCAGACAGGGTATCCTTAGTCTGTAACCAACTGAACCAGCCAAGCAAGCTCAGCAGTGCCCGTCAGCCTCAGTGACTGAGGACTACTATGTGTCAGGTCAATGAGATATCCTGCAACTTGCCCACAATAGAAGGATGGGGCCACCTTTTACTCTCCTTTTTATCTTTTTAATTTTTTTTTTTTTTTTTTTTTTTGAGATGGAGTTTTGCTCTGTCACCCAGGCTGGAGTGCAATGGCGCGATCTCAGCTCACTGCCACCTCTGCCCCCCGGATTCAAGCGATTCTCCTGCCTCACCCTCCTGAGTAGCTGGGATTACAGGCGTCCGCCACCATGCCTGGCTAATTTTTGTATTTTTAGTAGAGATGGGGTTTCGCCACATTGGTCAGGCTGGTCTTGAACTCCTGACCTTAGATGATCCACCTGTCTCAAAGTGCTAGGATTACAGGCATGAACCACCACGCTTGGCTTCTCCTTTTTAAATGAGAATGGTTTTGGGGACCATATGTTCCTTGAGTGAAACATTCCTTATAAGAAGCCTACACCATTCACCACCACGTGGTTGTAGATTTTAGCATCCTTCCATGTGCACAGGCTTCTCCTGCCTTCAGGAGTTCACACCTGAGTGGAATCCACCCCGTAGGTCCCCGGAAAGGCTCAAAAGCTCCTCTCAGAGCAGGAAGTTATTAACTCCTTAATTTCCCAGGCTAATTTTGCAGACTAGTCACAGAAAGGAAGCTCTTGATGTTCACAGTGCCCATGTGGTTTTCTTATTGAAAACCCAAGTGTCCAGTAAATAATCCCGACTACAAAGCAAAGAAGAAACATGGTGCTTTAAAATAAATTCCAGCGATTCAAAAGTTTAGCTATTGCTTTTAGGAGTTAATCACTCAACGACATATTTCCTTTCCTAAATAAACACTGACTTTTTGACATCTGGTATTGGATCTCTCATGTATATGGGTATGGCTCAGTTCCTGGAGAGAGCAGAGATAGTTACACAGAATGGGCCATCAGGCCACACCTCAGTGTACTTGCCACTAGGACGTTAATAAGGGACGCACAGTAGTGTCACAGATTCCAGCCCTGCAAGTAGGGCCATGAGAGGAAAAGTGGTTGTTTTTTGTTTCATTGTCAATATTCAATATAAGAAAAATGAGTTGAGCATGGTGGCTCATGCCTGTAATCCCAGCACTTTGGGAGGCCAAGGTGGGCAGAATTCGAGACCACCCTGGCCAACATGGCGCAACCCTGTCTCTATTAAAAATACAAAAATTAGCTGGGCATGGTGGCAGGCGCCTGTAATCCCAGCTACTCGGGAGACTGAGGCAGGAGAATCACTTAAGCCTGGGAGGCGGAGGATGCAGTGAGCCAAGATCGCACCATGCACTCCAGCCTAAGTGACGGAGACAGACATTGTCTCAAAAAAGAAAAAAAAAATTAAGATAAATGGTTCTTAAACATGAGAATGGCAGGGGAAGTTGGAAAGTTTTCTTGTATTAAATACAGATTTGATTTCGTTACTCCACGAGAGTCATTTTAGCACCAAGTATATTAAATGATGACACGAAGAAGAGCTTCATATGCTGAAGAGATCAACTGACAACCCAAACTTCCATAGATTCTCACCTTCTGTGGCTTATTATAGCTCATTTTCCTTTCAGCTCTTACAATCTCCCACTTTAGGAACTGAAATTCTTCGGAATTTCCTGTGATTATGTTTTCTAGTGTTACGGGAAGGAAAACGATCTTTGGGGTTAGATAACATATAAAGTTGAACGCTGAATTCAACAGAGATCTTAAAATACAAGTCCAGGAATGAAAGGGATTAAGAATGTACACCTGGGGATAATTAATGTAGACTATAACTAGGTTCATAAAACAATTATAAAAATTGTTTTTGAAGAGAAAGCGTATTAACTTTATTTTAATATTCACAATACAGATTTGAGACATTTTATAGGAGAAAAACCACAAAGTTCTAATCCTCTTTAAGAACTAGGATGGGTCTCTTCATTGCTCACAGGCTGTGAACTAAACTTTCATTTCATTCAACAGTGAGTACCTACTATGTGCCAAAAAATGTTCCCAGCAGTGGGAATGTTCCAGAGAATGCCCTTGTTCCCATGGGGTTTACAGTCTAGTGAGGGAGACAGTTAGTGTACAATAAACAAATAAGTACAAGATCTACATACAGGATTATAAGATTAGGCAGTGCCGAGTGTTAAAAACAAAATAAAACAGGGCAGCATACATTTATCTAGTGTAGTTGCTGCTTTGGCATCCATTTTGGGCCCACCGTAAGTTATTGAAACCCGGTCGCACCCTGTCACCTTTGGTCTAGTTAAAATGTTCCCTCCCTGTGTGGTTGTTTGTGATACAGCCTGCCTGCTCTTCACCCCACAGCTGCTGACCACAATAAAACCTAATGATCAACACCAAAGTTATGTAAGTTCCCCCTTTTGCACATTTTTTAATTTAATTAATTAATTTGTTTGTTTTTTGAGTCTCGCTCTGTCACCCAGGCTGGAGTGCAGTGCTGCAATCTCGACTCACTGCAACTTCCGCCTCCCAGGTTCAAGCAATTCACCTGCCTCAGCCTCCCAGGTAGCTGGGATAACAGGCGTGCACCACCAGGCACTGCTTTTTTTTTTTTTTTTTTTAGTTTTAGTAGAGACGGGGTTTCGCTTTCTTAGCCAGGCTGATCTCAAACTCCTGACCTCAAGTGATCCACGAGCCTCTGTCTCGCAAAGTGCTGGGATTAGAGGCATGAGTCACTGTGCCCAAGAGCGTTTTTTTAAATTAGCCAATCCGCAACCCCACGGGAAACCCTAAGGGATGATGTCCACGGGTCTTAATAAAGGCGTAATCCCAGAGGTCCTCTCTCTTTCGCTCTCCCCTCTCTCCCTTACTCCCCTCTCTCCTTTACTCCCCACTCCCTTTCCCTGGTTGAGCTCCCTGACACCCCTGGACTTCTCCTTGGCCTCCTGTTGGCAACTCTGACCTTTCCGGGATCTGTAAGTTGTACATTTCTTCTGTTTCAGTCATTTTGGTTTCATCCCCTCCTTTTGTCTCACTTGATGGACTCATGTGAACCTAGCTCTGCCACCCCACCCCGTCAGGGCTCTCCCAGAGAGTGGCTTCTTGGGTTTTGGCCACTGTGTGTGTGTGTGTGTGTGTGTGTGTGTGTGTGTGTGTGTGTCCGCCACAGTCTCGCTCTGTCGCCCAGGCTGGAGTGTAGTGGCCGGATCTCTGCTCACTGCAAGCTCCGCCTCCCGGGTTCACGCCATTCTCCTGCCTCAGCCTCCCGAGTAGCTGGGACTACAGGCGCCACCACCACGCCCGGCTAATTTTTTGTGTTTTTAGTAGAGACGGGTCTTCACCGTGTTAGCCAGGATGGTCTCGATCTCCTGACCTTGTGATCCGCCCGCCTCGGCCTCCTAAAGTGCTGGGATTACAGGCGTGAGCCACTGCGCCCGGCCAGGTTTTGTCCACTCTCAAGGTGGAGACCTCAAGACCAAATTAGAAAGAACCACAGCAACGGAAATCACAACACAGGGTAATGGGATAAAAGGGAGAAAGAGAGGCACTTCAACATCCCTATATATTAGCCTTGACAGCTCAATTCATCAAAAAATACAGATCGAATATATAATACATATAAAAATGAAAAATATAATTAAAAGTACACATTATTTCATCATAACAAAAAATTTAAAAACTAATTTTAAAACTTTGGTTAAAAAGAGCTATTTAGAAAATGTTTTAAAACTTTTTCAAATAAGTGGCTAAAGGGGAAAATTTACACTATAGTTACAATTATTTAGAAGAAAGTATAAGAAAATATAAGTAAAATTATAGGAGACAAATTTTGCTCTTTGAGGCAAAGATTTTCACAGATTTCCCAAAAATAACATAAAAATCACTTGCCATAAAAGAAAAGTTTGATAAATTGGACTTCATCAAAATTAAAAACTTTTGCTCTTCAAAAGAAACTGTTTTCTGGGGAGCTGAAGGAAATGTGCATTATCTTGATTGTGATGATGGTTTCAATGGTGTATATATGTCAAAACTCATCAAATTGTACACCTTAAACATATGTAATGTATTGTGGTCAACTATACTTCAATAAAGTTGCAATGAAGAATTGGAAATAAAGGCAACGTGGCAACTAAATAGTATTTTTTTGTTTTGAGACAGGGTCTTGCACTGTCACCCAGGCTGGAGAGGAGTGATGCCATCATGGCTCACTGCAACCTCTGCCACCCGGCTCAATTGATCCTCCCCCTCAAACTCCCCAATAGCTGGGACTACAGGTACATGCCACCATGCCTGGTTAAATTTTGCTAAATACGACTTTTTAAAACATGAACTAATTGTTGAGAAAATTAAAAGGCAAGCCATCAACCAGGAGAAAATATTTGTAATTAATGAGTCTGGCAAAGCACTTAAATTTAGAAAATATAAATAACTATTACTATTCAACGATGGAACAAACAACACACAACCACACAGCCCATAAACTAGAGAGATTGGCACTACCCCCCGAAATGTACAAATGACCAAAAATAACATGAAAAGATGCTCACTATCTTTAGTCATCAGAGAAATGCAACTTAAAACCACAAAGAGATACCATTATACCGAACCGAGAACAGCTAAAAATAAAAAGACTACTAATAATCTCATTTATATACAGAATCTAAAACAAAAACCAGCTCATAGAAACAGAGAGGAGAATGGTGGTTGCCAGGAGTTGTGGGTGGGGGAAATAGGGAGATGTTGGTCAAAGGGTACAGAGTTTCACTTACAAAATGAGTAAGTTGGCAGGGCACAGTGGCTCACACCTGTAATCCCAGCACTTTGAGAGGCCGAGGCAGGCAGATCACCTGAGACCAGGAGTTCAAGACCAGCCTGACCAACATGGTGAAACCTCGTCTCTACTAAAAATACAAAAATTAGCTGGGTATGGTGGTGCACGCCTGTAATCCCAGCTACTTGGGAGGCTGAGGCAGGAGAATTGCTTGAACCCAGGAGGCAAAGGTTGCAGTGAGCCAAGATCACAAGATCACGCCACTGCACTCCAGTGACTCTATCAAAAAAAAAAAAAAAAAAACAGTTCTAGAGACCTGATGTACAGCACAGTAACTGTAGTTAATAATAATACATCATATGCCCGAAAATTGCTAAGAGAGGAGGTCTTAAGTATTCTCACTGCACGGGCACGCATGCACACACACACACCCCCCACAAAAGGTAAGTATCTGAGGTGACGAATATGTTAATTAGCTTGTGATAATCATTTCACAATGTATACATGTATCAAAAATCATGCTGTACAAGTTGAATTATATAATTTTTTATAAATTATACCTCAATAAAGTTGAAAAAATAGGTTCAAGTTATAAAACATAGATATGTATAAGGATGTGAATATGAATATATATAAATAATTGATATAGGAAAAATACATATACACAACTATATGCACATATACATTTCCTATTGAAAAGAGGACGGCACCATATCTCTCTGTGTTGTCAAAGCAGTGCTTAGTTAAGAACACGCCCCATCTACCACCAGGCAATTCAGGAAAAACAATGAGTGCTTTGTTTTTATGATGAGAAGGTAATGTATATAGTCTGCCACAATAATTTTCTGCTGTCTACTTTTTTCATACTTATAGCTACTCTGATAACTCTTTCTAGAACATTCTCAGAATTAGTTCTATCCAAGCTCTAGCCTGAATGACACTTTTACCTCTCAAATAAACTGCTTTTCCTACTGCCTGGACACCAAAAAAGTCCAAATAAGTGACCAAGAAATGGAAGCACCCCTTTGAGTGACTGAGGAAGGGAAGAAATTAAATGAGCCAAGTCAGAACTCTCTCTAGGGTGAAGGTGAATGGGAAGCGTTGGGAAAAGTCATTAACACTTTGATCAAATGTATACATTTAAGATTTGTTGTTTTTGCTAGACTCCTTCCAGGCAAAGCATACGTTAATAAATGTTTAAGTGTATTTTTCTTAAGTTCATTGCAGCTATAGAAATTGTTACATAATGTGGAAGCCCCTGCCAAGTTTCTAGCTCCCAATTTCCTGAGATGTATAATTACATGATTTTTATTTTTATTTTTTATTTTTTTGAGATGCAGTCTCACTCTGTTGCCCAGGCTGGAGTGCAGTGGTGCTATCCTGGCGCACTGCAAGCTCCGCCTCCCGGTTTCATGCCATTCTCCTGCCTCAGCCTCCTGAGTAGCTGGGACTACAGGCGCCCACCACCACACCTGGCTAATTCTTTTTGTTTTTTTAGTAGAGATGGGGTTCACCGTGTTAGCCAGGATGGTCTCGATCTCCTGACCTCGTGATCTGCCCACCTCAGCCTCCCAAAGTGATGGGATTACAGGCGTGAGCCAGCACACTCGGCCAGAATTATATTATTATATTATTTTGATTAAATGATTTGACTCCATTTCTTCTGTATTAATGTTGATGTATCTTTCAGTGCATACTTGATACTTAAAAAAAAAAAAAAAAAAAAAAAAGACTACCAATACCAAGTGTTGGCAAGGATGTGGAGCAACTGAAACTCTCCTGTACCGCTGGTGGGGATATAAAATAAAACATCCACTTTGGAAATGTTTGGCAGTTTCTTACAAAGTTAAGGATGCACTTAACATATCACTTAGCAAATCTGCCCCCAGGATTTTGCAAAAAAGAGATGGAAACACATCCACAAAAGACTTATCTATGAATATTCACAGCAGCTTAATTTAAAATAGCCAAAAGGTAGAAACAAGAACAACTCGAATGTCTATCAGTGAGTGAATGCATACACAAGTTGTGGTATGTTCATATAGTAATAAAATGCTACTCAACAATAACAATAAAAGTACTGTTGATACACAGAACAACACAGATGAATCTCAAAAACAGGCTGAGTGAAAGAGGTCAGATATAAATATTCCACTTATGTATGCATGATTCTACTTCTCGCAGCTTTCTGGATGGATGGAAATGTTCTGTACCTCGACTAGGGTGCTGGTACATGGATTTATACATTTGTCAATACTCATCGAACTGTTAAGTGTACACATTTTATTGTACATAAATTGTACCTCAATAAAGTTTATTTAAAAACACAAAAAGCAGCCATTCTGTTACAGCTCATTGTGTAGGAAAGACATGTATACAATTTTGATGTGCTTATAATAATTACAGTGCAAACCATGCTAAGAGCACAAGCATGAAGAATATAAGCACACACCTTCATATAGCCAAATCCACAGATTTTCACTTAACAAATTGACTTTAGAAACATTTTGAGTCTTTGCTTAAAATTCCTCAGATACTCAAAATGGATAAAATTGGAAGACAGGTTAGGTTTTGGTTAATTTAACTATGAGTAAATCCACAAATAATTTATATTAGACACCTGCTATGGTCTGAACATTTGTGTGCCCCCAAAATTCCTATGTTGAAGCCTAATCCCCAATGTGATGGTATTAAGAGGTGATTAGGCCATGAGGAGGATTTGTGTCCTCATGAATGAGACTAGGGCCCTTACAGAAGACGGGGCTTGTTTGCCTTTGTATCGTATGAGGGCACAGCAAAAAGCCACCATCTGCAAACCAGGAAGTGGCCCTTCACCAGGCACTCAATCTGCTGGTCCCTTGACCTTGGACTTCTACCTTCCAGAACTGTGAGATATAAATTTCTGCTGTTTATAAGCCGCCCAGTTTATGGCATTTTGTTATAGCACCCAAACTGACTAAGATAACACCATAACAAACACCAAAATACTGGCTGCAGGATGTCACAGCAGCTGTGAGGTGGATTCTAATCCTGGGTCCACCACACTGGCTGCACAGCCTTGGGTCAGCTATGGAACCATTCTGAGCCATAGCTTCCTGTCTACTGTGTAAGTTTGTGAAGGCTACATTAAATGAGGAAACCTATGTGATGCTTTTAAAACAGTGGCTGTTGGCCAAATGTGGTAGCTTATGCCTGTAATCCCAGTACTTTGGGAGGCCAAGGTGGGTGGATCATTTGAGATCAGGAGTTCGACACTAGCCTGGCCAACATGATGAGACCCCACCTCTACTAAAAATACAAAAATTAGCCAGGTATGATGATGGGCACCTGTAGTCTCAGCTACTCAGGAGGCTGAGGCAGGAGAATCTCTTGAAACTGGGAGGTGGAGGTTGCAGTGAGCCAAGATCATGCCACTGCACTGCAGCCTGGGCGACAGAGCGAGACTCTGTCCACCACCCCCCAAAAAAGACAGTAGCTGTTATCAAATAAGTCCTCAACATAAGTATGTAATGTTATTACTATCGTCTTGGGACATTTGGATGAGTTCTGTCTGGGAAGGCAGATGCTCCTAGTACAGTCCTATGCCTGCCCTTCCTGGGTTTGCAAGTACAGAGAAAAATACACAGGAATTACCAACCCCATCAAATATATAGATTCAGATCCACACACGCACCATCAGTGTCTTTAGGAATACATAACAGGAGTACCATACAGCTAAACTTCTCAGGTAGGGGTATCACCTAGTGGATACCATTCCAGTATTCCCATCAGAGGAAAAGGAGCCAAAAGGGATCAGGATAGAAGGGAAGAGGGAGGTTGAAAGCAAGTGAGAGGGTACTGAAAGAAGAAGGTTGAAGCATCACAATTTGAGAGGCAGAGACAAATTAGAAAGAATTCAGAAGGAGGAAAAGCAGGTTGGTGAGGGAATTTGCAAAACTTGATATAAAAATCTTCACTGAAATCAACGTGTTCCATCTAGGGATGTGATACATGAAAGATTCTGTAGCCTGTCTACTTGCCATCAGATGCACAACTACTTCCAGTGCATAGAGAGAAATTTCAGCCCAGTAAAAGAAAGAACTCTCTAATAGCCAGAAGTGTCCAATATTGGAACCAAGAGCCCCAGGAGTGAATGAACCTGGAGCACGGGTGGGGGGCTCTACCTGGAGCCTTAAGACCCTGTTGATAGAGCAGTGTTGGGAATTGCTGTCTATTTCTATTTTCTTGCACTGATACTATTGATTCTCTCGGGTGTAATATGTTTTCTACAGGCAACTTTTCATTATTCACGAGCAGGCTATTCCTGATGAGTGGTTAATGAAGTCTTTATAGAGCAGGCGATACCCTAGTAGTATAGCTAGGGTAGTGTTCTGGCTTGGGAGAAATTCCTGTTGACTTTCTAACTTCCTGTGTGAATTCATCAGGGTATAGCTATCAGTTTGGCAGGAGCTCAAAGGAGAAACACCTGAAAGGAATCCCAGCTTATCCTTAGGATATGCCAGTGGGAGTGCTGTGTACATTTCTATTTCTCTCCACTTCCATTTCTCAGTGTAATGAGTGAGATGGGGAAGAAGGGAGCGAGAGTCTTGCCAGGCCATACAAAGTCATAGCCCAGTATGGCATGGGGAATGGTGAGCACAAGGTGAGTGGAAGGACCAGAACAGGAAGTCAGAGGAATTTTTGGAACTTCTAGACAAAAGGATTTGCATACAAGTATTTTATAATCGATTACATTAAGTTGGATTAAACACATTATTCTGATGTATCGATGCAGTTGACTAGAAATGGACATACCCGTATTTCAGATGAGTTGCTATTAAGGACTACAACAAAAATGTATCTTTAAGCCACAGTTGAGACTTAAAAAAAAATCTCTTTATAAAATATTCTGAGCAAGTTGCCTTTGGTGTTGAACATACTCATATTTGGTCTCAGTCCAAAAGTGATTGTTTTCCCCCTGCATGACTTAATAATACGGCATTCAGTCACCCAGGGGCTGCCTATAAAAAAGCAGCAAATGCCTGCGAGTGCTCCTGGCCCCCAGCGTACTTCCCAGGCCACTGTCACTGCAGTGCTGGTGGGGATGAATCCCCAGAGGTGCGCTCCCCACCAAGAGGCCTGAAAGCAGAAGGGCCTCATGGAGGGCAGCCAGGCTGCCTGTGGCCTGTGTGCCATAAAAATAGACTCACTCGCCACCCTATGTAAACAGGAAGGTTTAGTTAGGAAGAGAGAAGGGGAGGGAGAGGGAAAGGGAGGCAGTGACAGGCTGAGCCGTGGAATGTAAAAGAGCAGCATCAAAAAGGCTCAATCCTGAGCTATCACTTCAGCAGGAAACTCATATGGCCCCCAGGAGTTCTTTTGGGGACACTGGTCCCCGTAGTGTCCTCAAAAGAGCTTCTGGGGGCCATACAAGGGTAGGATGTAGTAACTTGGTGGTGTGGTTTTATCACACTGGCCCCCAGAAAGGATGTCAGGGCTCTCAAGGCAGAAGGCTTTCCTGATGTGAATAGCAAACTCAAGCTGGACAAATTTTGGCCCAATTTCTCTGATTTCAGAACTTGACTTAAGATCAAATGCTGCCTCCTCAGAAAGGTCTTCTCTTTCTGACCTAAGCTACACACCACCTCCCATCACTCTCTATCACCTTAGCCTAACATTGTTTTTATAGTCTTTATCACAATCGAAAGTTATCTTGTGTATCTGTATACTTATCTGTTGCCTCAGCCTCTAGAGTGGGATTTTGCAGAGGATGGGTGCCATGTTTTGTTAAACACTGCTCCATCCTGATGCTAGAACAGTACCTGACCTGGAAGAGGTAGTCGAGACTGGATAAATGAATAAACAAAGGCTCAAATGAGTGAATGGATACACTAAAGAAGTAGGCCAGGAAATGTTGCTTTGAGGGATGTATAGAATAGATGAACAAAGAAAAACAAGAAAGAAAAGGAAAAAAGAGATTAGCTTGTTTGTAACCTGCAACCACCTACTATCTGCCAAGTCTTCCTGCCACTCCCATTCTACGCAGCCACCCTCCAGGTTTAAATGCAAAAACCTGCTTTGCAAGATATCTAGTGGCAGTTTGTTGAGGACCCAGGGAGCAGTTCCCTCAAACACTACTGGTGATCGAGGATGACTAAATGTGCACCTGCAATACAACTAAAATCTAGTCCAGAAATTCTTGACATACTGGAATCTCTGGGAGAAAGGACAAGTAAAGAAGTGTATAGAGCTTAACATGACCCAGATTCTAACTGCTTTGTTTGCTTTGGGATTTTTAACACTTAATAAGCAGAAGTATGTTCAAAAAGGCTAGAGAGTAATCTAAATAATGCAGTCAGACAAGATTTATAGAAAATGTTAATAATAAGAGAGAGTCAAGGGTTAACCTAAACTTTGGAGCTCTAATGCCCAGGAGCGAGGTGGTTTTTATTGATCATGGGGAACTTGGGAAGCTAATTTGGGACATGACGCTAAGCATAACTTTAAATTTGCTGAAGTTGAGATGACAGCAAGATATACTGCAAGATTACAGTAGCCTATAAGGAAGCCAGTAGAAAGGTAAGAGAGTCACTAATGAGAACCTTATACAAAATCTGTATAACGTGGTATAATGGAGACCACAGATCTAGTCTTCCTTCCCTGTTCCTGGGGCAGAACTTCAAAAGCCCTTGGAACTTCTTGAATGACAGGAATTGTTATGCTAATGAGGTGATCCATGGTAGCCCCTAGCTTCAAGATGGAGGTTGGTCACCACAAAGACCAACTGTGTGATTAGAGTGTTGGAATTCTTAGCCAGTCCAACCTCCAGGGAGAGGAGGGGACAGGTAGAGACAGAGTTCAATCTTGTGGCCAATGATTTAATCAATCATGTCTATATGATAAGGCCCCAGTAAAATCTCTGGACACCAAGACTCAGTAGAGCTTCCTGCTTGGTGAACAACTCAGTGATGTCCTGGGAGGGTGATGTGCTCAGATTCCATGGAGGAGGATATGGATGCTCTCCATCTGGGACCTTCCCAGACCTTACTCTATAAGTCTCTTCCATTTGGCTGATCTTGAGTTGTATCCTTTATAATGAGACTATAATCATAAGTACAGTAGTCTCCTGAGCTCCTACTCTTACCATGTGAGATGCCTGCTCCCCCTTCACCTTCCACCATGATTGTAAGCTTCCTGAGGTTTCCCCAGAAGCAGAGTAGATGCCCGGTGCCATGCTTCCTGTACAGCCTGCACAACCATGAGCCAATTAAACTTCTTTTCCTTATAAAATTACCCAGGCTCAGTTATTCCTTTATAGCAATGCAAGAATGGCCTAATGCACAGAGCCTGTACACATTGCTTGTATATGCACATATGCATTACACAATAGTTGCCAGGGTATATAGGGAATTTCCGAGGCCTACCTTCAGGTGGAAACATTATTGAATTTTATATTTTATTTCTTACCATTCTGAGTCACAAACTGTCAGTTATTAAGGAATTCTAAATGTTATAATGGATAATAATTTTGCTTACATCTTTTTCAAGAAATGTAGAGTAGGATGATCACTCTTGTATGTGACATTAAATATATGTATCACAGCCACTTAATCAAAAATAAAAAAACTTAATCTTTAAACTTTAATATGTGAAATTACAGGCTCTGGGGAAATCTAGAAAAATTATATCTCTGTTTAATTCTTGAAACTCTTTATTCCTTTCATTCTAAGACGTCACTAATTTTAAGATGATGACAGACTTTGGGGGAGCTAGAGAGAAAAGGAACACTCCCTCATGAAATACAGATGCTCCTTGACTTACAATGGGGTTACATCCCAATAAGCCCATTGTAAGTTGAAAATACCAGATGTTGAAAATGCATTTAATACACCTAACGTACCAAACATCATAGCTTAGCCGAGCCTACCTTAAGCATGTTCAAACACTCGCCTTATCCTACAGTTGGGCAAAAATCTTCTGGCAATGCAATACACTGTTGAGTATTAGTCATTTAGCCTTGTGATTGCATGGCTGATTGGTAGCTGTGGCTCACTGGTGCTGCCCAGCATCCAGAGAGATTACCGTACAGAACATGGTATTGCTAACCCAGGGAAAGAGCGAACTTCAAAATTTGAAGCACAGTTTCTACTGAGTGCCTATCACTTTCACACCACTGTAAAACTGAAAAATCATTAAATTGAACCATCATCAGTCAGGGACCACCTGTATAAATATCCACTGTAAGATATTATTCCACTTCAGCAAAGGGAGCATGCAAAAAATTTGAGTGCACCTCAAATTTCAGAAAATACAGTAATATGGTAGGAATTCAGATTGTCTTTACTTCTTTTTAACTTTCAGATGATTTGCCTTAAATGTGTTGAATGTAATCACTTTCACCTTACACAATTTTCTTTTCCAAAAATATGATGGTCTGAAAGCAGAACTGTATTTATAATAAAATGTCCAGATTGGGGTAAAGTGGCTGAGATAAGACAAGGGCCAATTTCATTCTATAATAAGCAGTCTGAAAATTCTAAAAAAACACTTAATTTTCTACATTAACTGAATTTTGGAAGGCAATTTTTCACTAACCACATCTTAACACATTGTAGACTAATAGAAACCAGCTTTTTCTCATATATACATGTAAAATGCAGGCCTTCTATGGAGCAAGGAGACCTTATTGTCCCATTGGGCACTATTTTACTGTGTGAAGAAAATCACTGAGAACAAGACACTATCATCAAGCCTATACAGTATCAGCTTAATGGACATGAAAATAGGGGGAAACGGGAATAATATCAAAGGATGTAAATACTCAGAGTGATTTCCATGCAGAAGCTGGTGTTAACGAACAGAAACACTGAGGCCTCTCAGGGCAGCAGCTCATGGAACAGCCCCTGATCCCAATGCAGCAAGGGATGGATGGTGGGTCACTTTGCCAGCAGCCACCTGCAACCCTAGGGCTTTTAGACAATGGCATCACTTCCCACCTGTCCCCTAGATGGCTGGCCCAAAGGAGGCAATATCCACAAAATTCATGATTATATTTTATGGCTCTGTGAACGAAAATCCCCTTATAACAAGTAAGTCAACCTTCTCTCTTTCTGATCTTGAAATTTCTTTGGGTTATCTATGCGAAATTAGCAAACCACCCAGTGCAAGAAATGGCACTATTGAGTTCAGATGGCGAATCACAGCCTTGCTTAGACCAAGAGACTAAGAATGCTACAAGCAAAGTGTGTGGTCCTTACCCAAGCCTAAACAGTCTAGCTAAGCTTCACCTTGACTTGCTGGAAACCTGCTGAAAATAGGCTGTACGATCAGGCTTTGATCGAGGTAAGACTCACACTCTGACGAGGTCCCTCTTTTCAGGAGGTTTAAGTTACCAACATTTAAAAACAAACCTATCCACATATTATGAAAAAGGGGTGCTGTAAAATCTGAAGCAAAGAACATTCTGCCTTTCTGTAGATGACCTAATTAATACAATACCATGATAGATGCCTGATAAATACTTCTGGAGATGATGCTGATTATTTTATAGTGCTGTCCAAAAGTGAATAGGTGTTAGGTAAGGGGAAAAAATATACAGCCGTCCCTTGGTATCCATGGGGATTGGTTCCAGGACCTCCAGTGGATACCAAAATCTGTAGATGCTCAAATCCCTTATAGAAAATGGCGCTATATTTGCCTAAAATCTATGCACGTCCTCCTGCATCCATTAAAAATCTCTAGATTACTTCTAATACTTAATATGGTCCAAATGCTATGCAAATAGTTGTTATGCTGCATTGATGCTTATACGTGTTATTTTTTTGTTATTGTATTGTTATTTTTTAAATTGTTTTTTTCTGAATTTATTTTTTTCTCCAGACAGAGTCTTGCTCTGTCGCCCAGGATGGAATTCAATGGCGTGATCTCGGCTCACTGCAACCTCTGCCTCCTGGATTCAAGCAATTCTCCTGCCTTAGCCTCCCAAGTAGCTGGGATTACAGGCACACATCACCATGTCAGGCCAATTTTTGTATTTTTAGTAGAGACAAGGTTTCACCATGTAGACCAGGTTGGTCTTGAACTCCTGACCTAATGATTCGCCCACCTCAGCCTCTCAAAATGCTGGGATTACAGGCATGAGCCACTGCGCCCAGCCTTTTCTGAATATTTTTGATCCACACAGTTGGTTGAATCTGCAGATGCGAAGCCTAAGGGTAGGGAGGGCCGACAGTACTGTATTTATACATGGTGTAATTAAGTTACTTAGTACTGACATGGGAGCTTTCATGTTGAATTGTAAGTCATCAGGTAAATATTAACTATGTATCAAAATTCTTATAAAAAAGCAGGTTATGAAATTTGCTTTGAGTCACTGTTGAAGAACAAGCTCTGTGACTTTGAAAAATGATGAAACAGAACTCATCTTCCTTACTCCCCACTGTCCCTGAATTAATAATGGTTAATAACACTGACATTGCCATTCAGGACTTACATTGTACTTTAGCAGTTAAGTGATGTATAGTACAATACTGAGCTTGTAATGAAAACAATCACTAGTTTAGTTATTATAAAATATGTCTATGAGACTATGAAAGGCATTTTTATCACAAGTTTACAACAGAATCTTTAAAGGTGATGTTTACCTGTGCATCTAATGACTTGGGCTAAAGAAGGCTCCAAAGCAGTGTCGCCCATCTCTGCATCTAAATGGTGTAAGGCAGGTGAGCCCCAAAGTGGGACTTAGCCCACAAGGGTTCTTGGCTTTGCCCAGGAAAGAATTCAAGGGTATGCTGGAGGTAGACAAAAACAGCTTAACTGAAGCAGCAGTGTCATACCTCCATGACTGCTCCTGCATATCCGGGCAACCCCATAAGCAGAGAGAAGCCGCTCAGGGCAGCTTTGCAGTCGTATTTATACCCACTTTTAATTATATGCAGATTAAGGGATGGTTGATGCAGAAATTTCTAGGAAAGGGGTAGTAACTTTTGGGTCATCGGACCATTGCCATGGAAAGGAGCGGTAACGCCCAGATGTTGACATGGCAATGGTAAACTGACATGGCACACTGGTGGGCATGCCTTATGCGAAGCTGCTTCCGCCCTGGTCCTCTTTTAGCTAGTCCTTAATTTGGTCCAGTGTCTGAGCCCTGTCTCCTGAGTTGAGTTCCGCCTCCTACCTCATGGAGGCAAGGTTAGTGAGTGGAACAATTAACACTAGTTTCAGAGGCTCTTTAGGCAGCTCAAAACAAGCAGGTCCAGTCCTAGGCTATTGTCAATTGCCTCTCTAGGTTATCAACCCCATCCTTTGAGAGTCAAGGATGTGTCAACCATCGAGAGAATGATTTATGTGACAATCAAACCCTCACCTTGTCAGATAATCATGCATTTTTTTTCCCAAGAGCAATGGAAAGTGAGCAAACTCTTCAAGATGAGTTGCTTGCATTCTTTTTTTTTTAAAGTTAAGTACTCTTAAGGTGACGGCAAGGAGTGGTGGGGGGAAATTAAGTACTCTTTACATGACCCAGGAGTAAATGAGATCCTTTTGGCAAACCTCAGAATGTTGGATCATGTTGACAGCATGGACTGGGCAACCAGGAAACCATGTGCGAATTGGCTGCTTCATCCCTTTTTCCTTTTCTGCGTCTGCCAGGTGGGGCCCTGAGTTCGGAGCACGTCTGGCTCTCCGCGGCATCCTGCCTGTTATCTCTGTCTGGCAAACCACCAGTCCGTGCTCCCAGAACTTCAGAGCCTTCCAGGGCACTGATGATAAGTTATTCTCAGCCCGCTGTGCCAAAGGTTTTTTTGGCCGAGGGACTGAGGAAGACCATTGTTGTCGCTGGCTGTTATCTCTCGAGCCGACTCCACTTGGCAGAGGCACAAGTCCATCTCTCTGGTGTGGAACAAGGCGCTGGGCTCTAGATGAGTCAACACGTTAATAAACAAGAGGCATGGAGGAAATAGCAGCCAGTCTCGAAAACAAAAAAAAAGAAACATTTTGAAGTATACTGGATGCCGAGATGTTTGTCCTCCATAGTGCAATCCTGCTTTATCTCACTCCACAGCCTTCCTATCAGAGAAATGGGGAAGTTAATAGTTTATCAAATGTGAATCGGCTGTAATGTTTATGCATGACTTACATAGCATGGAAAGTATTTTTTGGTGCTGGGGGTACTGTTTTCTTTCATTGCAAATTTATATCTTTGTCATTCATCTCCCTTTTCGTCAGACTACATATTTTAGGAAGTCTTCTGTCTACCAAGACGTTTATTGTCTCCTGAACTTATCCCCATGCCATCAGGGAAACCACCCCGTCTGTGGCTCGGCAGTGCTGGGAGTGAGATAACAAAACACCAAGCTTTCCCCTAATGTAGACAGAGAAGGAGGATGGAAACCCTGCTCTGGGGAAGGTCCCGTCTCAAGCAGAAGATCAGGGCAGAGGGAGAGCATGCTGTACCACACGTGTGTTCCCTGCAAGCACAGCGTGGTGCTGTCACGTAAACACTGGCCACGGCAACCAAGCAGCCACAAAGCCCTGCCTCTCATCACCTGCATGGGTCACTGTGATGGCTCACACCAGGTGCACCAACACCACACTCTGGTGATTTAGCAGGAACCCACAGATTCTACAAGAGATGGGAGCTCAACTGTTGAAAACACAGTGTGTCGCCATTAGGATTCTTGGGGAAATGCAGGTGGAGGAAACCAACTCTAGTCCCAGGGCAACCTTTGCTTCCAGAGATCCAGAATGTACAAGAGTGTTCCCTAAGCTTGCTCTGGACTGGGAACACAGGGGAGACAGGGCTTCCTAGGGTGACTCACAGACACCTTGTAGTAATCCTGTGTTGACAGTCGTAAGAAGGTGACCATACCTCTGTTTCCTCCAGAAAATCCTGGGTTCGTCCTGCCATATGTATTAGTGATGCCCACTTTCATGCTCAAAAGGTGTCTTCATTTGGATGACAAATGCTCCTCTCGTCAGTCCACTGCCTCATGGAACTAAAGATCAGCTTCACTGATGCCACAGCTCCACTATTAGGGCCACTTACCACCTGCACTTTCTTTCAGCAAATGCAAGTTAAGCACCTGTGGGGCATGCCCTTTGCCTCCCACTGTGCTTGGCAGAGGACAACATGAATATGATGGGCCTCACCACAAGCCTTAGTCTAGTCAGAGAGACAGACACCTCAGTAGATGACTACAGAGCCCTGTGTTAAATGTGACAGCAGAGGCACACACAAAATAGGACCGCAGTGTCTCCTCTCAATGTCAGTTTAGTGAAAGAACTGCCCACTCATTTGAAGAATTATCTAGGGGATGTCCCAGCTTGCAAGTGGGGATGGTAGTGCTGGAGTCAGCAGTGTGAGCAGACAGAAACCCAGAAAGCCATGGACTAGGTGTGTTTCTTGCTGTGCTTTGGGAAGCGTCATCAACATCTGGAGAGCAGACTGTAAATGGGGACACAGAAGTGCTCACATTTTCCCCTAAAGATACGCATAATTTTGTGATTTAAATATTTACTTCTGTTAGTGCTTAGCTACTACAGAACATATAAAATAAATCTACTCTAAAGAAGTTAAGATCCAGGTGTCTTAGTCAATTTAAGCTGCTATGACAGGATACTATGATTTGGGTGGCTTATAGAAAAGAGAAATTTATTGCTCACAGTTCTGGAGGCTGGCAAGTCCAAGATCAAGGCCCTGACAGATTTGTTGTCTGGTGAGAGCTGCTTTCTGGTTTACAGATGGCACCTTCTCACTGTGTCCTCATGTGGTGGAAGGGGGAAGGCAGCTATCTTTTATAAGGGCACAAATCCCATTCACGAGGTCTCCACCCTTATAATCTAGACATCTCCCAAAGGCCTTACCTCCTCATACTGTCACCCTGGGGCTTAGGATTTTTCTTTTCTTTTCTTTTCTTTGAGATGGAGCCTCATTCTGTTGGCCAGGCTGAAGTGCAGCGGCACGATCTCAGCTCACTGCAACCTCCACCTCCTGTGTTCAAGCGATTCTCCTGCCTCAGTCTCCCAAGTAGCTAGGTCTACAGCCATGCGTGACCACGCCGGGCTAATTTTTGTATTTTCAGTAGAGACAGGTTTTGCCATGTTGGGCAGGCTAGCCTCAAACTCCTGACATCAGGTGATCCACCCATCTTGGCCTCCCAAAGTGCTGGGATTACAGGCGTGAGCCACCTCTCCTGGCCAGGGGCTTAGGATTTCAACATGTGAATACAACATGTGACCAAGAGACTAATGACAAAACTGCTACAATCAAAGCATGCAGTCCTCACCCAAGCCTAAAGAATCTAGCTAAACCTCACCTTAGCCAGCCAAAAACTCGCTGAAAATATGTGTATGACAGCCAGTGAACATGACTTTGATCAAGGTAAGACTCATCACACTCTGATGAGGTGTCTCTCTTCAGAGAATTTAAGTTACCAACATATGAAAACAAACCTACCCACATATTACAGAAAAAGGGATGCAAATACTCAGACTGTAGCACTAGGCATGGAGTTTAGGATTAAAAAGGAAAACTTCTGATGATTCTATTTTTACTCATGCCCACTGGAGGCAGACCTTCCTCTCAGCAGTCTTTAGCACTGATGCAAAATGTGTAAAGTATTGAGTTTTCTCATTATCTTTTGAGTGGCTGAGTTGATATGCATGCATTTTTAAACTTTGTTCATTTCATGCACTTTCTACGTAGAACATCTGATATGGTTTGGCTCCATGTCCCTACTCAAATCTCATGTTGAAATGTAATCCCCAGTGCTGGAGGTAGGGCCTGGCAGGAGGTGATTGGATCACGGCGGTGGTTTCTCATGGTTTAACACCACAGGGCCCTTAGTGCTTTTGTCACAATAGTGAGTGCTCATGAGACCTGGTTGTTTAAAAGTGTGTGGCACCTCCCCCTTCTCTCTCTTGCTCCTGCTCTGGCCATGTAAGACATGCCTGCTCCCGCTTCGCCTTCTGCCAGAATTGTAAGTTTCCTGAGGCTTCCCCAGAAGCTGAGCGGATGCCAGCATCATACTCCCTGTACAGCCTGTGGAACTGTGGGCCAATTAAGCCTCTTTTCTTTATCAATTACCCAGTTTCAGGTATTTCTTTATAACAATGTGAGAACAAACTAATACAACATCCCTCTCCCTCTTTTTCACTTGTTGAAAAGTGCCAATCTAAAGAACAAACAGAGAGGGAGACTCTCTAAAAGACAATTATGTTTATTTGGGAATAGGGGTTGTAATGGGATTATGCGTGCCATAGTCAAGTATGTGCTAATTCAGGGAGATTAATTTAAAAACCAGATTTAAAAGGCTTTTAAAGGAAAATGAGGATTACATAATTGTTTTGAGATAATTATCCATGGCTACAAGGATCAATAGCAAGGATGGTGCCAGTCTGAGGCTAGACAGGCAGTTGCTAGGCAGACGTCTTGACAGAAGTGTTTTTGTGTGTGTTAGGGTTGCAATGGCATTTGTACAGGGTTGTGGTTTTTGCAAAGTCTTTTGTGGTAGTTCTTGTTATCAGGCATTCATGCATGAGTGCCCTGCATTCATGGCCTTCCTCAGCTCTATTTGTCAGGGTTTTTAACACAAATGACTCCATTTTGATTCTGACAACTTTCACAATGGCAAATCATAAGACCAATTCACAGGTCGACTCCTTAAAAAAAAAAATCCCTGATCCTACAAGGCAGGACTGGTCCTAATCTTATTCTGTACATTAATCCTTGATAGCATTTGTAATATGTTAGTGGATTGACTTTGACAAGTTGAGAGAAGAAGGCTTCAGTAGATCAAACTTCTCAGAGCTAAAGGAGGAACTACATAACCAGCACAAAGAAAGGACAAACCTTGAAAAAGAATTGATGAATGGATAACTAGAATAATCAATGCAGAGAAGACCTTAAAAGAACTGATAGAGATGAAAACCATAACATGAGAACGACGTGACAAATGCACAAGCTTCAGTAACCGACTCGATCAACTGGAAGAAAGAGTATCAGTGATTGAAGGTCAAATGAATGAAATGAAGTGAGAAGTGTAGAGAAAAAAGAGTAAAAAGAAATGAACAAAACTTCCAAGAAATATGGGATTATGTGAAAAGACCAAATCTACGTCTGATCGGTCTGCCTGAAAGTGACAGGGAAAATGGAACCAAGTTGGAAAACACTCTGCAGGATATCATCCAGGAGAACTTCCCCAACCTAGTAAGGCACGCCAACATTCAAATTCAGGAAATACAGAGAACACCACAAAGATACTCCTCGAGAAGAGCAACTCTAAGACACATAACTGTCAGATTCACCAAAGTTGAAATGAAGGAAAAAATGTTATGGGCAGCCAGAGAGAAAGGTCGGGTTACACACAAAGGGAAGCCCATCAGACTAACAGCAGATCTCTCGGCAGAAACTCTCCAAGCCAGAAGAGAGTGGGGGCCAATATTCAACATTCTTAAAGAAAAGAATTTTCAACCCAGAATTTCATATCCAGCCAAACTAAGTTTCATAAGTGAAGGAGAAATAAAATCCTTTACAGACAAGCAAATGCTTAGAGATTTTGTCACCACCAGGCCTGCCCTACAAGAGATCCTGAAGGAAGCACTAAACATGGAAAGGAACAAGTACCAGCCATTGTAAAAACATGTCAAAATGTAAAGTCCATCGATGCTAGGAAGAAACTGCATCAACTAACGAGCAAAATAACCAACTAATATCACAATGACAGGATCAAGTTCACACATAACAATATTAACCTTAAATGTAAATGGACTAAATGGGCCAATTAAAAGACACAGACTGGCAAATTGGTAAAGAGTCAAGACTCATCAGTTTGCTGTAATCAGGAGATCCATCTCACATGCAGAGACACACATAGGCTCAAAATAAAGGGATGGAGGAAGATCTACCAAGAAAATGGAAAACAAAAAAAAGCAGGGGTTGCAATACTAGTCTCTGATAAAACAGACATTAAACCATCAAACATCAAAAGAGACAAAGAAGGCCATTACATAATGGTAAAGGGATCAATTCAACAGATTCAATTCAAGAGCTAACTATCCTAAATACATATGCACCCAATACAGGAGCACCCAGATTCATAAAGCAAGTCCTTAGAAACTTACAAAGAGACTTAGACTCCCATACAATAATAATGGGAGACTTTAACAACCCACTGTCAACATTAGACAGATCAACGAGACAGAAAGTTAACAAGGATATCCAGGAATTGAACTCAGCTCTGCACCAAGCGGACCTAATAGACATCTACAGAACTCTCCACCCCAAATCAACAGAATATACATTCTTCTCAGCACCACATCGCACTTATTCCAAAATCTACCACATAGTTGGAAGTAAAGCACTCCTCAGCAAATGTACAAGAATAGAAATTATAACAAACTGTCTCTCAGACCACAGTGCAATCAAACTAGAACTCAGGACTAAGAAACTCAATCAAAACCACTCAACTACATGGAAACTGAACAACCTGCTCCTGAATGACTACTGGGTACATAACGAAATGAAGGCAGAAATAAAGATGTTCTTTGAAACCAATGAGAACAAAGATAAAACATACCAGAATCTTCTGGGACACGTTTAAAGCAGTGTGTAGAGGGAAATTTATAGCACTAAACGCCCACAAGAGAAAGCAGGAAAGATCTAAAATTGACACCCTAACATCACAATTAAAAGAACTAGAGAAGCAAGAGCAAACACATTCAAAAGCTAGCAGAAGGCAAGAAATAACTAAGATCAGAGTAGAACTGAAGGAGACAGAGACACAAAAAACCCTCCAAAAAATCAAAGAATCCAGGAGTTGGTTTTTTGAAAAGATCAACAAAATTGATAGACCGCTAGCAAGACTAATAAAGAAGAAAAGAGAGAAGAATCAAATAGATGCAATAAAAAATGATAAAGGGGATATCACCACCAACCCCACTGAAATACAAACTACATCAGAGAATACTATAAACACCTCTATGCAAATAAACTAGAAAACCCAGAAGAAATGGATAATTTCCTGGACACTTACACTCTCCCAAGACTAAACCAGGAAGAAATTGAATCCCTGAATAGACCAATAGCAGGCTCTGAAACTGAGGCAATAATTAATAGCCTACCAACCAAAAAAAGTCCAGGACCAGACGGATTCACAGCCAAATTCTACCAGAGGTACAAGGAGGAGCTGGTACCATTCCTTCTGAAACTATTCCAATCAATAGAAAAAGAGGAAATCCTTCCTAACTCATTTTACAAGGCCAACATCATCCTGATACCAAAGCCTGACAGAGATACAACAAAAAAAGAGAATTTTAGATCAATATCCCTGATGAACATCGATGCAAAAATCCTCAATAAAATACTGGCAAACCGCATCCAGCAGCACATCAAAAAGCTTATCCACCATGACTAAGTGGGCTTCATCCCTGGGATGCAAGGCTGGTTCAACATACGCAAATCAATAAACATAATCCAGCATATAAACAGAACCAAAGACAAAAACCACATGATTATCTTAATAGATGCAGAAAAGGCCTTTGACAAAATTCAACAGCCCTTCATGCTAAAACCTCTCAATAAATTCGGTATTGATGGAAAGTATTTCAAAATAATAAGAGCTATTTATGACAAACCTACAGCCAATATCATACTCAATGGGCAAAAACTGGAAGCATTCCTTTTGAAAACTGGCACAAGACAGGGATGCCCTCTCTCACCACTCCTATTCAACATAGTGTTGGAAGTTTTGGCTAGGGCAATCAGGCAAGAGAAAGAAATCAAGGGTATTCAGTTAGGAAAAGAAGAAGTCAAATTGTCCCTGTTTGCAGATGACATGATTGTATATTTAGAAAACCCCATTGTCTCAGCCCAAAATCTCCTTAAGCTGATAAGCAACTTCAGCAGAGTCTCAGGATACAAAATCAATGTGCAAAAATCACAAGCATTCTTATACACCAGTAGCAGACAAACAGCCAAATCATGAATGAACTCCCATTCACAGTAGCTTCAAAGAGAATAAAATATCTAGGAATCCAACTTACAAGGGATGTAAAGGACCTCTTCAAGGAGAACTACAAATCACTTCTCAGTGAAATAAAAGAGGACACAAACAAATGGAAGAACATACCATGCTCATGGATAGGAAGAATCAATATTGTGAAAATGGCCATACTGCCCAAGGTAATTTATAGATTCAATGCCATCCCCATTAAGCTACCAATGACTTTCTTCACAGAATTGGGAAAAAATGCTTTAAAGTTCATATGGAATCAAAAAAACCCCGCATTGCCAAGACAATCCTAAGCCAAAAGAACAAAGCTGGAGGCATCACGCTACCTGACTTCAAACTATACTACAAGGCTACAGTAACCAAAACAGCATGGTACTGGTACCAAAACAGAGATACAGACCAATGGAACAGAACAGAGCCCTCAGAAATAATACTACACATCTACAACCATCTGATCTTTGACAAACCTGAAAAAACAAGAAATGGGGAAAGGATTCCCTATTTAATAAATGGTGCTGGGAAAACTGGCTAGCCATATGTAGAAAGCTGAAACTGGATCCTTTCCTTACTCCTTATACGAAAATTAATTCAAGATGGATTAGAGACTTAAATGTTAGACCTAAAACCATAAAAATCCTAGAAGAAAACCTAGGTAATACCATTCAGGACATAGGCATGGGCAAGGACTTCATGTCTAAAACACCAAAAGCAATGGCAACAGAAGCCAAAATTGACAAATGGGATCTAATTGCACTAAAGAGCTTCTGCACAGCAAAAGAAACTACCATCAGAGTGAACAGGCAACCTACAGAATGGGAGAAAATTTTTGCAATCTACTCATCTGACAAAGGGCTAATATCTAGAACCTATAAAGAACTCAATCCAATTTACAAGGAAAAAACAACCCCATCAAAAAGTGGGCAAAGGATATGAACAGATATTTCTCAAAAGAAGACATTCATACAGCCAACAGACACATGAAAAAATGTTCATCATCACTTGCCATCAGAGAAATGCAAACCAAAACCACAATAAGATACCATCTCACACCAGTTAGAATGGCAATCATTAAAAAATCAGGAAACAACAGGTGCTGGAGAGGATGTGGAGAAATAGGAACACTTTTACACTGTTGATGGGACTGTAAACTAGTTCAACCATTGTGGAAAACAGTGTGGCGATTCCTCAAGGATCTAGAACTAGAAATACCATTTGACTCAGCCATCCCATTACTGGGGATATACCCAAAGATTATAAGTCATGCTGTTATAAAGACACATGCACACATATGTTTACTGCAGCACTATTCACAATAGCAAAGACTTGGAATCAACCCAAATGTCCATCAGTGATAGACTGGATAAAGAAAATGTGGCACATATACACCATGGAATACCATGCAGCTATCAAAAAGGATGAGTTCGTGTCCTTTGTAGGGACATGGTTGCAGCTAGAAACCATCATTCTCAGCAAACCATTGCAAGAACAGAAAACCAAATGCCGCATGTTCTCATTCATAGGTGGGAATTGAACAATGAGAACACTTGGACACAGGAAGGGGAACATCACATACCGGGTCCTATTGTGGGGGTGGGGGGAGGGATAGCATTAGGAGATATACCTAATGTAAATGACGAGTTAATGGGTGCAGCACACCAACATGGCACATGTATACATATGTAACAAACCTGAACGTTGTGCACATGTACCCTAGAACTTAAAGTATAATAAAAAAAAAATATATATATATATATAAAAGCATTTAGTTGCTATGTAGTTAACGTATGTCTTGATATATTAGGGTTTACATCCTCCTAGGCTTCATGCTTCCTTGCCTATTCTAGTTCCTTCTCCTGTACCTCCTTCCCCCTTCCATTATGCTTTCTTTTGAATTAAGTTGGTATTTTAAAATAATTTTCTCCCATTAGGTTGGCATTTTATTATCTTCCACTACTTTTTAGTTATAGAAATTACACCATGCAGGCCAGGCACGGTGGTTCATGCCTGTAATCCCAGCACTTTGGGAGGTCAAGGTGGGTGGATCACTTGAGTCCAGGAGTTTGAGACCAGCCTGGCCAACATGGTGAAACCCATCTCTACTGAAAACACAAAAACTAGCCTGGCATGGTGATGGGTGCCTGTAATCCGCTACTTGGGAGGCTGAGGCAGGAGAATCGCTTGAATCTGGGAGGCAGAGGTCGCAGTGAGCCGAGGTCAGACCACTGCACTCCAGCCTGGGTAACAGAGCAAGACTCTTACTGGAAAAAAAAAAAAAAATTTAATTTTATAAAAAGAAGCTAACATCATTAACACTTTTACTTCAAAATGCAAACGACTTTATAATACTTCAATTTTGTTTAGATCCCTCCTCATTTTTGTTGAGACTTTAAACAATTATGTTTTCAAATCCCAAAGCATAGCATTAATATCAGTTTTTGAAGAACAACATTCATTTGGATTTACTCATTTATTTACCCCATTTCTCTTGCTCTCCATTTCCTGCCCCATCTCTAAAAATCTGAGTCATTTTTCTCTTGCCCGAGAATGTTCTTTGGTGTTCCCTTCATTACAGGGATGCTTCTGGTAAATTCTCTCAGCTGTTGTTTACCTGAAAATGTCTTTGTTTCCTTGTCATTCTTGATAGTTGTTTTTGCTAGGGATAGAATTCCAAAATTCAAAGACTTTATTCTTCTGTCTTCTATTATTTCTTTCAAGAAGTTAGCTGTCAGTCTTATGATTCATTCTTCGAGGATAATCTCTCCTCACCTACTCTGTCACTTGGTTTGCTTTAAATCTTCTCTTTGCCTTTCAGCAGAATTTTACTATCAGTTTTTATTTATCTTATGTGAGGTTTACAATGATTCTTAAAACTGTAAGTCTTTCATCAATTTTGAAAAATTCTTAGCCATTATCCCTTGAAATGTTGCTTCTGTCTCATTTTCTCTCTCCTTTCCTTCCAGGACTACACGTTATGTTCTTTCACTGTATTCCCTATCTTTTCTTTTTTATGTATTTCATTTTCTCCCTCCCTTTCTTTTTTTTTCTTTTCTTTTTTTTTTGAGATGGAGCCTTGTTCTGTCACCTAGGCTAGAGTGCCATGGTGCAATCTCGGCTCACTGCAACCTCTGCCTCCCAGGTTCTAGCGATTCTCCTGCCTCAGCTTCCGAAGTAGCTTACAGGTGCCTGCCACCACGTCTAGCTAATTTTTGTACTTTCAGTAGAGACAGGTTTTCACCATGTTGGCTAGGCTGGTCTCAAATTCCAACCTTCAGTGATCCACTCACCTCAGCCTCCCAAAGTGCTGGGATTACAGGCATGAGTCACTGCACCCAGCCTCTTGTATGTATCTTCTAAACTTTTATTTTTCTGTGCTTCATTCTACATATTTTCTTCAGATTTTCCTACTCCACTCCTTCTCTCTTTAGCTGTCTCTAATCTGCCATAAATCTTCCATTGAGTTTTTCTTTTGTTATCATAACTTTTAGTTGTAGAACTTTGTTTTTTTATAGCATTTCTAGTTCCTGCTTAAGTTGCCAATCTCATCTTTTATTTCTTTAAATATAT
Organism: Macaca nemestrina; assembly: GCF_043159975.1. Taxonomy (NCBI): domain Eukaryota; kingdom Metazoa; phylum Chordata; class Mammalia; order Primates; family Cercopithecidae; genus Macaca; species Macaca nemestrina. The sequence continues at coordinate 176,208,561 of NC_092129.1, read as the reverse complement.
TAGTCAGTGTTACTTTAAAATCTGTATAGGAGAATGACATTACTGAGATATGGCAGGATCCCCTGTGAGTCCATTTATATTGTCTATTGTTTCTCTTGGTGTTCAGTCACATTGTCTTGACTCCTTATGTATATAATAATGACTGCCTGAATTCTGGACAGTACACATAAAAAATGAGAGAGAATTTAAGGGCTAGGACAATGATATATTTCTCCAAAGAGGAATATAAATTTGCTCTTTATAGACATCTAGGGATATTACCAATCTTGATCCCACCAGGGATTGAGGTGATTCACAGCTGAATTGCAGTGTCTGTGAGGGATGGTCTATTCCTATACACATTTACTCCCATGCTATATAGCCTTTCAGGGTCCCAATCCAAAGTTTTGGGAGGTTTGCCAGACTATTGTTGTATCAGACCCCAAACTCCGTTTTTTTGTTCCCTAGTCCACTGAGTTTGTCAAAAACTCTGCTAAGCTTATCAGACTCTCAGCTACCTCTAATAGAACATGCAGAGGTCCCTAAGGAAACAGTGGGCCCAGATGCTCACCTCTCTGTACTTCTTTCTTTTCCCAGATCTCAGTACTAATTATTCACTAACTTCTTAGGACTCCAATGTATCCAACCAAGTTTTTTAAAAAATTTATTCTCTGAGGAAGGTTGGTTTAAATTGAGTAGTCTGCCATAATCAAAAGCAAATCCCCATTATAAATATTTTATTATCACAACTACTTGTCCATTCATGGTAGTATGCTGGGGGCATAGCAGCACACATGATAAATTTCATATAAATTAAGTGTACAATTTTTCTGTCTCAGAATATATTTGTGGCATTATTTGTTAGCATGTCATTATCACAGGTTTTGACAGGATGGTAGGGAATAGATATTATTCCTTAATTCCATACGTTTTAGAGTATGGAAGGATCATGTAAATTCACCTAAACTCCTCCCTCCCCATTTCATAGAGGCAGTAACAGAGCCCCAGGGATGTGGAGTAATTTATCCAAGATCATACAATCAGCTAGTGGCACAAGCAGATTCTTAAATCAGTTATCACACTTCCTAGAGCTCTGAGTTCTTTCTTCCATGACACACTGAAGTGTTGTTTGAGAAAGCTTCTACACATGAATTGGAATTTCAAGTGTGTTTCTGAGACTAAGAGAGAAGTGAGGCTAGAGGACCGAGATGATAGGGCATTCAAGTCATTAGGTGCAACTTGAAAAAAAAAAAAAAGCGGCTTAGGTAGGAATGGGTTGATGAGGTAAAGAAACTGATGGATCGGCTGGGCACGGTGGCTCACGCCTGTAATCCCAGCACCTTGGGAGGCCGAGGAGGGTGGATCACCTGAGGTGGGGAGTTCGAGACCAGCCTGACCAACATGGTGAAACCCCATCTCTACTAAAAATACAAAATTACCTGGACGTAGTGGCGCATGTCTGTGATCCCAGCTACTTGGGAGGCTGAGGCAGGAGAATCGCTTGAACCCGGGAGATGGAGGTTGCGGTGAGCTGAGATCACGCCACAGCACTCTAGCCTGTGCAACAAGAGCGAAACTCCGTCTCAAAAAAAAAAAAAAAAGGAAAAAAAAAAAAAGGAAAAAAAAAGGAAAACTGATGGATGGAAGCGGCTGGGTTGGGCGATAAACAGGCCGTGGCTAGGGAGGACAGAGGCGGCGCTCACTTCTCGGGGACTTTTCATGCCTCGTTTGTTTGTTTTTTTCAGATACGGCTTGGTCCTGACGCAGCGTCCAAGCAGCCAGCTTGAGCTTAATCCTTTGTGAAGGGGAAGGTCTCCCCTGCGGAAAGCGGTTAAACTTGTGGAGGGGGTGCGCGGCGGGAGTTCTCCCCCATGCCAGGCGAACGGTGCGGCCTTGACCTGGTCCTGTAGCCGGCTCCAGGTGTCTGAGGGAGGCCCCAGAGGCGGCTGGGAGGCGGCCCGGCTCCAGGGGTCTGAGGGAGGCCCCAGAGGCGGCGGGGAGGCGGCCGGGCTCGACCGGTCTGAGGGAGGCCCCAGAGGCGGCGGGGAGGCGGCCCGGCTCGACGGGTCTGAGGGAGGCCCCAGAGGGGACGGGGGAGGTAGCCCGGCTCCAGGGGTCTGAGGGAGGCCCCAGAGGGGGCGGGGAGGTGGCCCGCAGAACACGGGTTCTGTAAAGAGACGTGGAGAAGATTCGATTCCGAGAAGAGGAAGCGCCGGGTGGAAAGAGAACCAGGCGGCTGAGGGGGGCAGGGCGCTGCCAAGATGGCGTCCGCCTCCTCCCAGCCGTCGTTGGCGGTCGGTTTTCCATCCTTGGATCCCGGAGTCCCTTCCTGTACCGTGTCCTCAGCGTCTGGAATCAAGAGCCCCATGGCGTCCGAGGTGCTTTATGCCTCTGGCATGCCCATCAAGAAAACAGGCCATCGAGGTGTCGATTCCTCAGGAGAGACAACATATAAAAAGACACCCTCATCAGCCTTGAAAGGTGCCATCCAGTTAGGCATCACTCACACAGTGGGGAGCCTGAGTACCAAACCGGAGCGTGATGTCCTCATGCAAGATTTCTACGTGGTGGAGAGTATCTTCTTCCCCAGTGAAGGGAGCAAGCTGACCCCTGCTCATCACTACAACGACTTTCGTTTCAAGACCTATGCACCTGTTGCCTTCCGCTACTTTCGGGAGCTATTTGGTATTCCGCCGGATGATTACTTGTGCTCCCTCTGCAGTGAGCCGCTGATTGAACTCTGTAGCTCTGGAGCTAGTGGTTCCCTGTTCTATGTGTCCAGCGACGATGACTTCATTATTAAGACAGTCCAACATAAAGAGGCGGAGTTTCTGCAGAAGCTGCTTCCAGGATACTACTTGAACCTCAACCAGAACCCTCGGACTTTGTTGCCTAAATTCTATGGACTGTACTGTGTGCAGGCAGGTGGCAAGAACATTCGGATTGTGGTGATGAACAATCTTTTACCAAGATCAGTCAAAATGCATACCAAATATGACCTCAAAGGCTCAACCTACAAACGCCGGGCTTCCCAGAAAGAGCGAGAGAAGCCTCTTCCCACATTTAAAGACCTAGACTTCTTACAAGACATCCCTGATGGTCTTTTTTTGGATGCTGACATGTACAATGCTCTCTGTAAGACCCTGCAGCGTGACTGTTTGGTGCTGCAGAGCTTCAAGATAATGGACTATAGCCTCTTGCTGTCAATCCACAATATAGATCATGCACAACGAGAGCCCTTAAGCAGCGACACCCTTCAAGTGTCCGTTGACACCCAAAGACTGACCCCCCAAAAGGTTCTGTACTCCACAGCCATGGAATCCATCCAGGGAGAGGCTCGCCTGGGCGACACCATGGAGACCGATGACCATATGGGTGGCATCCCCGCTCAGACTAGTAAAGGCGAAAGGCTTCTGCTTTATATTGGCATCATTGACATTCTACAGTCTTACACATGTCTTAAGAAGTTGGAGCACTCTTGGAAAGCCCTGGTACATGACGGGGACACTGTCTCAGTGCACAACCCAGGCTTCTATGCTGAACGGTTCCAGCGCTTCATGTGCAACGCAGTATTTAAGAAGATCCCCTTGAAGCCTTCTCCTTCCAAAAAGTTTGGGACTGGCTCATCTTTCTCCCGGCGTACGGGCTCCAGTGGCAACTCCTGCATTACTTACCAGCCACTGGTCTCTGGGGAACACAAGGCACAGGTGACAACAAAGGCAGAAGTGGAGCCAGGTGTTCACCTTGGTCGTCCTGATGTTTTACCGTAGAATCCTCCTTTGGAGGAAATCAGTGAGGTCTCACCTATTACTGAGTCCAGTTTCTCACCTGTAGTTGGAGAGACTTTGCGTATGCTAACTACAAGTACAACCTTGGAAAACTTGAACGTGCAGAGTCAGAGTTCACCCATTAAGCGCAAAGCCTCAGAAGACCTGGTACGAGATTCTGCCTCTCTGTGATCCCAAGATGTCAGCCCTTGCCCCAGCAATGTGGAATTTTCTTCTACTTGGTTATCAAAAAAGGAGTGTAAAAGAAGCGAGGTGGGCTCTCCATCTTCTTCCTGAAGAAGAGCCTCCTCCTCTTCTCTGTCCTCATGAATGGGCATTAGTGCCTCGGACAGTTGAGGACCACAGCATCCCCTCCACTCCAGAGTTAGGTGGCACGGATTTTCAACTGGCTAACCTTGGCTTCCACAACTGAATTTTTTTCAGACCCCCATTCTTCATGCTGGAAATGAGATTACTAGACTTGGCAGTTTTCTTTCCCCTCATCTTTCACCAGGAACTGGACTCTTAATTTCCTCAGGACAGACTAGCTGGCACATTATCCCCACCTCTTTCTCTCTGATCCCTGGAAGAAGACCCCTGTAATCTCTGTAAAGGTTTTTGAGGGATAGGGGTGTTTAACCACCTCCCAACTTTTTTTTTTCCCCTGAAAAAAGGAAAAAGCGCACAGCACAAAATTTCAAGCCAGTTTCAGATACAAACTCCAGAAGTGTTGATGAGATGCCTATTCTTAGGGTTCTCTCAGAAGAGCCACAGCGTCTGTGAAGAGAAAAGTAGTGATTTCTCTGCCAGAAGCAGCACCTCTTTAAACTCCTCCTCTCTTGATGAATTTCTTGAGGCTGAAGGAATGGAGAGAGTGGGACGTGGGGTAATCTTTACCCCTTTTGTTAAAACATGAGGCAGCCATGGGTTGGGAGATCATAGCCCTTCCTAGGCAGAATCCTATTCACTGCCCGGCTATAATGATTATTACTGTTTTGCAATTTGAAATATATTCTGGTTGCTTTTCTAAAATATGAAGACTTACCAAGTGAATTTTAGATCATTCTCCAAAGGAGACTTTTTTGCTCTTTCCATCTTTTCCAACAGTGTTCTCCTGTTTGTGGTGCTAAGGTGAAGAGGGGACACCTCGGTCTGTTTAACAGGCAGTCCGTATCTATGAGGCCAGCAAATATTTTCTTAAACTCAAGGGGAGACAGTGGATTCTTGCCTTGGTGAGGTCATTGCTATGCTATATGTCCTACCCCCCTGTCTTCATGCAGAGAAGTTGGAAATGGGGGCTACATATGTCCCCTCCTCCCCATCTACAAGAGTTGTGGTTTTCCATCTGATCCTTCCACTGTTGTCAGGAGAAGAAGGGGGCCTGGTATCTCAGGCAGATTGTTGAATTCCTATTCTACCCCTTCTCTATCCCACCCTGCCTTGATAGTAGGTTAGCCCATACCCCAAATAACTTGTTATATTAGATACCCCCAGTCAGTTTCTGGTGGCCTGTCTTTGCTGCCATGTTCTTTCTTACAAGAAGGAAAGAAACAATTCTTGCTATTTTTTTCATAATTTACTATTTATGATGTATTTATGTGTTTTATTAAGGGCAGAGTTCTGTAAGGGGTGGGAGGGAATATTTGAGGGAGGGCTGGGTCTTAGGGAAAGGAATGGGAAATCCACATTTTTATGAAGTATCTCTATTTGCCTCTACTTTGTATCATTCAGAAAAGGCAAATGCAATATAAAAGTGATATATGGTTTTAATGTAATAAACTTCAATCAGTTATTTAGGAAAAAAAAGACACTGATGGATCATTTTGATAACAATGAAGAAAGGAGACAGGGATAAGGAAAAGTTGAGGTTATCCTGTAAAGCATCTTAAAGCAGAAAGGAAGGCTCTTAGTTTGTAATTTAATACACCTGACTGTAATGATTTTAAAGCAGGAGTCAAGGAAGGAAGGCAGCTGACTATGCCATGTGTGTGTCAGCATAAGGCAAAGGCAGAGCAAGGTGAAAAGGCATGACCAGGAAAGATGATATTCATTGTCATAAATAAATGCAGAGAGAAATACATTTTTTGTGTGTGAAAAAGAACTTTTTTCTGGACCCATATACTTTATAAGCATAGGGTACCACTTATTCTTCAAACTGCCCAAACTAGTCATAGATGAATTTTCAATGTTTTTATATGAGTTCTTTCATGAGCCCAAAATACTATTTCTTACAGTGTGTCTTTCCATAATTTATCTGCTAATAAAGATACCTGCTAGAGTACCAGGAGCCTTAATGAGAGGCTTCTTTAATGTTATGTTACTAGCATCACTTCTGAGACACATTAATTCATCCACTCACATACTAAACCACTCATCTGAGAAGCACTTATTAAAATTTACGCTAGAACTAAGGAAACAGATAAAAGACACAATCCCTGATGCCAAGAAGTTGCCTGGCTTGCTGATGGAATTTCCTAGTACCCCATGTTATTCTTGGCTGCGCAAATATTAGATTTTTAAACTTTTATTATTGTCTAAAATTATGGGTTATACCATTTAGAGAACAAAGCCTCACTACTGTTGCAGGTTGAGGTTACCATTGGGATATTAGGTATCAACACAGGCCCTATGACAGAATCTGTGTAAAAACTGTAGCCTTTGCATAAGGAAAAGTCTGTGTCGCTTTTCCTAAAGCTGTGTGAAAACAGCAAAATTATATCCTCTTCTTTTTTTTTTTTTTTTTTTGAGACGAGTCTCGGTCTTGTTGCCCAGGCTGGAGTGCAATGGCTCTGTCTCAGCTCACTGCAACCTCCACCTCCCAGGTTCAAGAGATTCTCCTGCCCCAGCCCCCAAAGTAGCTGAGATTACAGATGTGCACCACCACACCCAGCTAATTTTTTGCATTTTTAGTAGAGATGGGGTTTCACCATGTTGGCCAGGCGGGTCTCGAACTCCTGACCTCAGGTGATCCACCCTCTTTGGCCTCCCAAAGTGCTGAGATTACAGGTGTGAGCCACTATGCCCGGCCAATTATATCTTTTTATTGCTTTCAAAGATCTTCATGACAATAAAGAGAGCCAATGCTCTATCCCAGAAGGAAGAAAATGGCCATGTCACTTCTGAATGTTTGCTAGGATGCTAAGGTAAAAATGGGCTGAGGATATATGAAAGCTAAACTTCAGGTGGCACTGTTGCTTATAAGTCAGTGAAAATTAAGTCACATTAAACATTCAGTTCCTTAGACACATTAGCCACATTCCGAGTACTCAATGCTTACATATGGCTAGTGGCTACCATATTGGACAACACAGATCTAGAACACTTCCACCACTGCAGAAATGTCTACTGGACAATGCTGGAAGTAACATGGGTCTCCTAAAAAGCTTCAAAGGTAAGGTTGTACATGGTGTCCATGAGTTTGAGTAGCAAAGAAATTACCTTAAAATTATAATTAAATGTAATAAGAGATGTTTTTAAAAATTCTGTTGGAACTTCTAAACACATAATTTAGCCAAACAAAAATGATACAAATTTTCTCCTGGAACTTTGGGTGTTTGGGTCACTGTTTTGAATCTTGTCTGGGGGACAAGCAAGAGGCCATGTCCCTGTGTGTGGCCACCAGATGGGCCTGAGATCACTGACTGTGTTGTCTCAGAGTCATCCAGCTGCTGGCTGACAGAAAAGGGAAGGACATTCACCCTGCATGCATATACAGGCACATAGCCATACCCTGTCTGCCTGTTGCCAGCTTCCATAACATGGGGGAGAAACTTTTTAAAAAGAAGGTCTTCTTATTTATGTGACTGGACACTAAAAGTTTTGCCTTTGAACTAGTCACATGGAAGTAACAGAATGGACTCATCTGCAGTAGATTTTGGTTAATGCCATTTACCTGGCTCATGTTGACATACTACACTATTCTACACTCTACTTACTTGCTCAAATCGAAGTCAATTTGATGCATCCTACTCTTGATCTTGAAATATAAGACAGTACATGGGTGCAGCATTTCTTGGGTTATATGGATGAATGAGACCTAGAACAATGTGAAATCTGTTACTGGGGCCTAAATGAGATTGGCCAGTGCTGGTTTCTTTTATGTCTTCTGTCTACCCCCTGGTGGAGGGATTCATTACTAGTCAGAGCCAAAGAAGGAAAGAGAAAGAGAAAAAAGCATGAATTATTTCCTGAATATCTATTCAGTTCCTCAATAATCTTGGGTTTGTTGTTTATACGAGAGTGCCAGCTCAACGGGAGAAGAGCTGAAACCCATTATTTCCCTTTGAACATGTTCTTCACTGGGAATGGCAGGAGGAGCAAAGCAGCAGGAGGGCTGTCCTGCCAAAACGCTGAACTTGGAACTGAAGGGGCCGTCGCTCTGGGTGTAAAAAAAGAGTTACGAGCTTTGCTGCTCTGTCAGGTCTGGAATCCTTCCCTTGGCTGTGGATAATACCTAATGATTCAGAGGAAGTACTGTCAACTCTTCAAAGCAGACCTAGCTAATTGTGTAATGTTATTCTGAGGCACTGGGAGAAGCCAAAAAAGAAGGGAGGCTGGGGAGAAATTCCTTCCTTTGCAATGATCAGCTTACATCCTGCACCATCAGATTTGATTATCCTTATCTTTTCTTGCATAACTACAAATGTTATGACTGGTCATAGTGACCAGACTTCCAAAAAAAAATCCAGCCACAATATTTGACTCTATGACTGCCTGTGGCGGTAAATTCCTTAGACTAGCTACATGCTGTGCAAAAAGCTATTTCCTTTGATTTATTCATTTCCCAGTTCTTAACTGCATCAGGTGCCCCCTTGATCTCACATTAGAGAATGAGGCAAAAGAAAAGAAAAGGAAAAAAGAAGTCTGTTCATTTTGCCTTATCTCCTTGCAGTTAGGCAATTTAAATATCCACTGACCTCTTTTGCTCATATTGCACAGCAATTTTTAAAATTAACTCCTTTTAACTAGCTCTTTTTTTAATTGAATAAGTAATACAAGGACCTGATTAAAAGATTTAGGCACTACAATAAATAGAAAAAGTAAAAGTAAGTATCCCTTCCATTGCAGACCTGCAGACCCTTGATTCCCCAGACCCTACCCTGAGGCAGTCATCAGTACCAGCTGCTGGTGTACACTCTAGAAATATCCAAACCCAAGCATGTATGCATTTTCTCCTTTTAAAATGTATCTTTCTTTTTCACATAATAACATCTTAGAGATCATTTCATATTATCACGTTTAGTGCTAACTCATCCTTTTTCATGGCTGCATGGTATTCCCATTTGAATATACCACACAATTGATTAACCAGTTCCATATTAATGGATATTTATGTTGTTTCTAGTATTTTTCTCATATGAAAAGCTACAACAAAGACCTCTGTACACAACATACAAATGCAAGCATATGCATTTATTTTCATTATTTATTTATTTATTTATTATGGGACAGGCTCTTGCTCTGTCGCCCAGGCTGGGGTGCAGTGGCACAATCTTGGCTCACCCCAACCTCTGCTTCCTGAGCTCAAGTGATTCTCCCACCTCAGCCTCCCAAATAGCTAGGACCAAAGGCATATGCCACTGTAGCCAGCTAATTTTTGTATTTTAGTAGAGACGGGGTTTTGTCATGTTGCCCTGGCTAGTATCGAACTCCTGGCCTCAAGCAATCTGCCCACCTCAGCCTCCCAAACTGCTGGAATTACAGGCGTGAGCTACTGTACCTGGCCTAAGAATGTGTATTTTATTTTATTTTTTATTGTATTTATTTTTTTGAGACGGAGTCTCACTCTATCATCCAGGCTGGAGTGCAGTGGCCCGATCTCGGTTCACTGCAACCTCCACCTCCCGCGTTCAAGTGATTCTCCCGCCTCAGCTTCCAGAGTCACTGGGATTACAGGCACGTGCCACCACGGCCAGCTAATTTTTGTATTTTTAGTAAAGATTGGGTTTCACTACGTTGGCCAGGCTGGTCTCCAACTCCCGACCTCAGGTGATCCACCTGCCTCGGCCTCCCAAAGTGTTGGGATTACAAGTGTGGGCCATCGTGCCCAGCCAGTATGTGCATTTTAAATGTTGATAGATATTTTCAGATCGCCCTCCAAAGAGGTTATATTAATTTATACTCTCCTTTGAGAGTATGTAGGAGTCCTCTTTCTCACTTCTTTGCTAACATGTATATTCTAATAATATTTTACAATCCATCATATTCCTGTTCTGCCTGAAAAACCACACAAGGTGCAGTGACCTCTGTGTAACCATCAGGTCCTGACATTAAGCCTTTTGCCCAGTCTCCTGTAACACCACTCTCACCTGTATAAGCCCTAACATCCAACAGGCAAAAGCAGCAAGATGAAAAAAACAAAACAACAACAACAAAAAAAACAACAACAAAGCAAACGGGTTACATAAACCAACCAACCAGCGCCACCTACACGTCCCTGGGCTTCTGTACCACCAAATTTGTGAACTAGCCAATATGCACCTGTAATTGTTTCTGTATGTGTTTTGGGGGATGGAGTTACCAAAAGATTCCTAAAATGGTCTGCAATTGGTACTTAAAAAAGATAAGCATCAGTGATCTACGTAATTAAAAAGAGAGAAAGGGAAAGAAAATTAAACCTGGAGGACTGGATGCAGTGGCTCATGCTTATAATCACAGCACTTTGGGAAGCCGAGGTGGGAGAATTGCTTGAGGCCAAGAGTTCAAGAGCAGTCTGGGCAACACAGCAAGATCCCTGTCTCTACACAAAAATAAATTAGCTGGGTGCCATGGCATGTGCCTGCAGTCCCAGCTACTTGGAAGGCTGAAGCAGGAGGACTGCTTAAGGCCAGGAATTCAAGGCTGCAATGAGCTATGATCACACCACTGCACTCTAGCCCAGGCAACAGAGCAAGACCTTGTCTCTAAAAACAAAAAAGAGGGAAAAAAATTGGATGAAAATCCAAATGCCTGATTTTATGGCTTAATGTAGATAAACTAAGTATTACGGTATACTTAACTACTAATATGTAAAATAATGAAATCACTCTAAACAGTGATTCTCCTATTTTAGGACTAGAAACATTTCTAAAACAAAACATGCAACCCAAAGTGGTCTTTGTCAAAGTTCTCTTACTTCAGATAGAGACATTAGTCAAAAAATAGCTACCATGATCTGTCATCATTTCATAAGGTAATTTCAACACCAAAAAGTAGAAAAGCTATAACATGACAGTAAAAGGCAGTTCCTTAAGGTGGGTAAATTTAACTCTATCTCAAGTTCACTGCTCTAACCCTCATGTTCTCATTTCACCATCCAGTCTGAGAATCCAAATGACACACACAGGAAAACTCCGTCCTGTAGGATCACTGTCCATGGACTGGCATCTGAAAACTACTGCTATCAGGAACCTTCTCTTAAATTCATAAAAGCCAGGGATTCTTTCCTCTGTCTTATATTTTATATGTGTAGTTTAGAAATCTAGAGGAGAGCAAGGCTGGGTGCAGTGGCTCACGCCTGTAATCCCAGCACTTTGGGAGGCCGAGGTGGGCGGATCACTAGGTCAGGAGATCAAGACCATCCTGGCTAACACGGTGAAACCCCGTCTCTACTAAAAATACAAAAAATTAGCCGGGCATGGTGGTGGGCGCCTGTAGTGCCAGCTACTTGGGAGCCCGAGGCAGGAGAATGGCATGAAGCCGGGAGTCAGAGCTTGCAGTGAGCCGAGATCGTGCCACTGCACTCCAGTCGGGTGACAGAGCAAGATTCTGCATTAAAAAAAAAGAAAAGAAAAAGAAATCTAGAGGAGAGAGCCCCCGATTTTCAGTTCTGGATTTGCCACTAATTAGCTTCAGTTACTGAACCCTTCTATGAACTTCAGTACTTAATATCAGATAAGAATAACACCTTTCTGCCCATTTCACAGGACCGACTGGTTCAAAGAAAATTAATATGTGAGCAAGATTTTTTTGTAAGCTACCATGCTTAATATAATGATTAAGCACTAACATTTATCAAGCATTTTTGAAGTGCCAGATGCTGTTCTAAATGCTTCCCAAATGGTATCCCATCCAGCCCTGTTGGCAGCCAAGTGAGGAAACTGAGGCTCAGAGAGGATAAAGAACATGCCAAGTTCATACAGTTAGTGAGGAATAAGGTCAGGACTGGACCCTATGACTGTCTGGCTGCAATTCCATATTCTTTTTTTTTTTTTTCTTCTTTTTTTTTTTTTTTTTAGACAAGGTCTCTCTCTGTTGCCCAGGCTGGAGTGCAGTGCTATAATCTCGGCTCACTGCAACCTCTGACTGCCGGGTTCAAGCGATTCTCCTGCCTCAGCCTCCCTAGTAGCTGAGACTACAGGCACCCGCCACTGCACCCAGCTAATTTTTGTATTTTTAGTAGAGAAGGGGTTTTGCCATGTTGGCCAGGCTGTTCTTGAACTCCTGACCTCAGGTGATCCACCTGCCTTGGCCTCCCGAAGTGCTGGGATTACAGGCATGAGCCACCACACACGGACTAATTCCATATTCTTAATCATTATGATATACTCTTTTGTAATTAGTGATATAATTATATCACTGCAGTTCTTGTATGCTACTGGCTGAATAGCTACTGGCTGAACATGCAATGTTAATTAACAATTTGTCAGACTCGAGCCCTTCTAAGTCAGCAAGACCTCCAGATGATAGCTTTTAGTTTAATAAACAAAGGATTTGCTCAGGATCCATTCAGCTAATAGAGGCCACTTTTTTATGTTCAGATATTAACCTTCGTAGATAATGACATGCCCTAGCAGGCAGAGCCCTAGTCTACATTGCTAAGTAAAAGGATTGGGCATTATCGCACTCAAGCTGGAAACATGTCATTGGGTAAAGACATAAAAAAATGGGAGGAAAATGAGATACAGAATCAGAAATGTCAAAACTTTTGAGAAGTGTAGTCAATTTGCTAAATCTTTAGTAAATACACGTGCATTAAAACAGGATATGAGGCTTGCTGAGCTGAAAACTTATACCTTAAGTGACTCTGTGGCATACTATATTTTTCTCATTCATTTGATTTTGTGATTTATCTAGAATAAAACATCACCTACTTTTTCTTTTACTCAAGGCAGAATCATTTTTAGTTAACATTGGCTTTTGGCTTTAGCATGTGGCATTAGTGCCAGGGCAGGGTCTGCTAGGAGAGAGGACAGCATCCAGAGTCCAGGAGCTGTGTGCGGGGATGCGGCCAGCACCAGCATCCTCCATGTGCATCCTTTCTTTGGACTTTCTGGTTTTGTTCCCCTCAGCACAAGACCACATTACCTTACACTTTACTTGGCAGTTTCCCAAGTAAACTTCCAGCACCTCCACCCTTCCCCTCTTTGCTGCCTGGAGCCACACTAGTGGCAGAATAGCATCATGCTATTCTCCGTCTAGGAACTAGCTGGCTTTCCTGGTCTCTGTGGCATCTGGTCTGAAGTTCTCCCTTCAAGGTCCTACATAATTAGCTTCCATCTACTTTAGCCAATTACTTTTTCATGACTTCACCAACCCAACCCTACTTAAGGCATGCAGGGGACGTCACCTTTCTTTAGCAGACAAAATGCTTATTCTTATTCTCCCATCTGGAATTTTCTACCTGTTCCCTCTACAGGGTAATTAATATACTACGAAGAATGTAGACTTTGGAGTCAGACAAGATATAGCTATGACTCTCAGTCAGATTATCTCTCTGTCTCTCTTTCTATGTATTTTCAAACACATATTGAGCGGTTACAGCATATGAAAAACCGTGTGAAGATCTTTGTCTCATTAAGTAATTTATTCATCACTGTATACCTATGAGGTCACTATTATTAAGTTCCCGGTTTACAGATGAAACAATGAAAGCACAAGGAGATGAAGGGTAGCCAGTCGGTGAGAAGCTGAGATTCAAATCTAACACTGCTTGGAATGCAGAGCCAATCATCCTAACCATGACTTAAGAGCATCTCACTAGTTGTATAAACTTGAGCAAACTGCTTAACCTCTCCAGTCCTTAATATTCTCATGTATAAACAGGGATATAAATGTCTACTCAGCAAGATTAATGAGATTATGTGTATAAAGTTGCTATCAAAGAGTCTGGCATTCAAAAGAGGCTCCATAAATGTTTCTGTCTTGTCTCTTTTCTGCCCAATTACATTCCATTCATCTTTTACATCCTGCCTCTTCCATGAAGACTCTTTGGAAGATGCAATGACCTATTTCAGCCTACAGTGATTTCTTCCTCCTGTAAAATCCAAGCATTCTAAAACGTAGTTTTAAACTGTTTCCCAATGATTTCATTTAACTTAGCCTTTGCTTCCTCAACAGAGGTTTTTTATAAGGCAGTAATCACATATTATATACCTCATTTACATCCCCTATAATTAGCCAAGGATACATGTGACTGGCCTAGTGATACAGTCCCTGCATACAGTCTAAGACAGATGTTGCTTTAGAAAAATTTCATTCTATATTTAACAATGCTTATAAAAAGGTATACGGCAAATACAAATTGATAATCCACCATTTATACAGTATAGGTAGCAATGAATTAACAATTCATACAGACTTCAATTTAACTTTCCTACCTGTGTATGCCTGTGCTACGCCTAGTCATTGAAGACTAACAGACAATTGGTATTTGCTTACGAAGCTAGACTATATCTTGCCAAAATTCAGTATTACCAAGAAAATGACCATTCCAGAAAACATTAATAACACTTATCCTTAAATATAAACAGCAGCCCATTAGGGCTAAGTGCTTCATAGACAGCTTCATAGAGTTGAGTATTCATGGCTGGCGATTGCCCTCTGAGGTAGCTATGACGACTAGTAAGGTAACTGGAATTTACAGAATTGGGTAACTACTGTGTTAAGCCAATCCTGGGAGTGAGCCAAGATAAGAAAGCCAAAAATGATTCCACTGCTATAAACTAAAGCCAAACAATGAAGACAACTGATTTAAGACTCCAGACACTGTTCATTCTCAAGTTCTTAACTAGGCCTAGACCACTGAAATCTGGCTCCAGCATATTCCATGGAATGAACGATGTGCCAAGGCCTATGACTGGCCCTCCTCCAGCTAGGACTGCTTTCCCCACACGGCAGGCTGCACAGCCCCACTCGCTGTCCCGTGGGGCAAGGTGGCACAAACCCTACTTCTGCTTTTAGCTTTTGTCACTGACTCTTCTTCAAGAGGTAATTTGACCTATTACCTTTTTAATAAAACAAATTGCCTCATTCCACCTATAGCTTCTCAATTTGAGTCTCCTGGCTTGAAAAGAGCCAGTGGGAGTCAAGAAACAATGAGAAAGGTAAGGGATTTTCTAACATGGATGTGTGGCCAACCACACTGTTCAGCCGGGCTGCAGCCAGGCCAAATGGAAAGATGTCTTAAAAAAAGAAGACCTCAATTTAGCGATTTTCATAATTTATGAGGAATTGGTTAATTTCAGATACAATCAGAAATAAGCATTTTTATTTTTTAATTGTTTTGTGGAGATGGGGTCTCACTACGTTGCCCAGGCTGGTCTCAAACTCTTGGGCTCAAGTAATCCTCCTGCCTCAGTCTCCTGAGGCTGGAGCCATCATATCCAGATGCCTGAAATAAGTAGTTTTAAATGCCAGTTTCACACTATACCTTTAAAAGTTATACATTTCACTACAGCAAATGTCAAGCAAATTGATTTTGAGGTGGAATAAAGAGACACGACATCGATACCTAAGCTTCCACACAGGGAAGAGGATTTACAAAGACCCAGAAAGCCAGACAGAGAATGGTCTATCTTTCTGGGCAAAGTGTCCAGAGGCAGCTGACAAGACCCCATAAGTAATGCTGCAGTGTCTCAAGTCCCTCTTCAGTCTGCTCAGTGTCCCTCCCTGTGACTCTTACATGCGATTTATTACACCTTTCACTCACAGGGGAGGATGTGTCAACACAAAGGCAAATTCAAACATTCCGATGAAATCTAAAACACAACCTAGTTTCCAAACAGCTTTCTAGTTGGCCTTGTACAGGCTCAACACTCAACAGCCAGATGACTATTCTCAATTTTTTTCTCATCCCTGATTAAATAATTTACAGTACTGACTTCCCTTCAAATGAGAATTCCAGAAAGCATTGCCTAAACATTAGCAATCTTCTTGTTATTCTTTGCCATGGGTACCATCAGGCTACCTTGGTGATGTTTAGATTGTTAAGGATTATAAAGATACCTCTTCATAGGAGTATCTACCAATCCACATTCAAGGTAAAGGAGCCGCGGGGACCAAAAAACTCTTATACTACCTCAACACATGTTTTGCTGAAATAGATATTCATTCTTTTCTTTTCTTTTTTTTTCTCTTTTTTTTTTTTTTTGAGATGGAGTCTCGCTCTGTTGCCAGGCTGGAGTGAAGTAGCGTGATCTCGGCTCACGGCAACCTCTGCCTCCAGGGATCAAGCGATTCTCCTGCCTCAGCCTCCCAAGTAGCTGGGACTACAGGCATGTACCACCACGTTCGGCTAATTTTTGTATTTTTAGTAAAGACGGGGTTTCACCGAGTTAGCCAGGATGGTCTCAATCTCTTGACCTCATGATCTGCCCGCCTCGGCCTCCCAAAGTGCTGGGATTACAGGCATGAGCCACTGTGTCCGGCCGATATTCATTCTTTCTAGAAAGTTTGCATTTCTTATCCGGAAAGTCTGAAACAGAAGTCCCAAATTCTCTTTAGGAGTAAAAGGAAAACAAAGCTGTAAAAAAAGAATAGTTCAATAAACTGCAAGTAATCTCTGGGATGGTTCCCAAAAGTGTACAAAAAGGAACCCAGGGTCATCATCTCCCAAGAGGCTGGAAGGCAGTACAAAGACAAAGAGTTCACCATGGCCAGAGCCCCTCTCAATAGTGCCGAGTGCTTGCTGATTTATTACCTTTGGTCTCTGGACTGTACTGAAGGAAACTGGAATGTCATACCTTCATTCACAACACTGTCTCATGGAATTATTTTTTCCGGATTCCTTGGGAAGTTAAAGTATTTGAGAAGAATATCAGGAACTGTTGTTTCAGCCTGTTTTGTGAGTAGATAATTGCCTTCCAACTCCATTATTTCAGGAAATGATGTGTGCGGCATTGTTCCTAGATGAGGGGAGCAATGTGTTTCAGCAAGACCCATACATGCATATGAAAACAAAACAAAACAAAAGGCATGCAGTCTAAGTCACTTCACTGAACTCAGACTTTTAAAATCTGGTCTCTAGATAAGAGGCTGGCCCCAGACAACCTACTCACATACCAGGAACATTCTTTTGAAAGGGTGTAAGCAAAATTTGTTTTAAGAAGTGAGAAATTTTTACGAAAATTACTAAATGTGGTAATAAATAACTTGGACAAATTAAGTGCTATCAAAATGGGTTCAGCAGAGACCTATTTGAAAGGCTAAATTTTTCTCTAATTTGGGTCTGAGTCAAAGACCAGCATGGGAACTAGAAGTAAAACACATTTCATCCTGAGAACTACCTTTGATTCTATGGAATATATTAGCTGATCTTCCTGAAATGTGACATCATTTGTGGTACCAGCTGTATGGGTGTGCCATCTAAGGATTTACTAAACTAGTATTTCTTTGGTTTAATACGTATTTTAAGACCACAGAAAAAAGTCTAATCCAACTAAGTGGTCCAGGGGGAACTGTTATGGACTTCGCCCTAAGAAGCTTAAATTTCTTATGATCATGACCTGTCGACCTTTTAATGGATGGATTACACAGAGCAAATTCCCAAATGGACATCTAGAATTGATAATGATAATAACTGTTACAAAGGAAATATTAAATATAGCACCTGTGAGGTTCTATTTTACATATATTAACTCATTTAATTCTCAAAACAAACTTATGAGGTTAAGTATTGGTCCTTTTACCATCCCTGTTTTACAGATGGGGAAACTAAGGCACAGATATTGAGGTTTGAGATGCCTATTAGGCATCTCAGTGCAGATATTAATCAGGCAGTCAAATATGTGACGGAAAAAAACAGGGTTGCACATACAAATTGGGGAGTTTATAGTTAACATCCTAAGACTGGCTGCAAGGAAGTATCTGCAGGGAAGAGATAGTTGGAGGTCTGGCCTTGAGACATATCAATAATTAAAGGTTGGAAAGAGGAGGAACAGCCAGAGAGGCAGAAAGCAAACCAGGAATAGCTGGTCATCAAAAAGCCAAGTGAAGAAAGTGTTTCTAGGAGGGAGTAATCAATTGTACCTACTGCTGTGGAAAAATAGTGTGAAAACTCAGGACCATCGGATTTGGCCCAATGGAGATGGCTGGTGGTTTCAGGGGAGGAGAAGTACTGAAAGCCAGGCTGGAAAGGGTTCAAGGGAGAATACAGAATGAGGTAAGTGGACACAGCAGCAAATACTGGCAGCTCTTTCCAGGTATTTTGCTATAAACGTGAGCAGATAAATGGCGCAGTAGCTAAAGGGAAAATGGGGAGCATAGGGAAGGCTTCTTGGGGTTAGGTGGCAGTTATAATGCATTTATAATATGCTGAATTAATGATTTTGCATAATCTAAATTTTCTTCATCTTCTGAAAAAATAAAATTAGTTTGATAATATTCAAAACATGCATTTTTGTTCTGCATACATTTAATCCACGTTGTTTTGTTTTGCAAGAAGCAGGATAGGTTACAAATGGTTGTCCACACTTGGTTCAGCCAGTCAGTCAGCCTCAGCAATGAGTGTTCCAGATTACTTTTCGGTTGCTATAGCCTGCAATTTTGCTGTCCCTAATACTTACAGAGGGAACTTGCTCTTTTCTTCATGAAAACTTAGTCTAGATGCTCCTAGGTAGGCAATGGAGGGGAAATGTCCACATGGAGAACAGTAACTAGACCTCATGGGACAACATCCACCTTCTCCTTTGAGATTGCTCCCTGCCATCACCACTATCCAATACATTTGGTGTTGAGGGACAGCCCCTTGCTTAACTTCCTCTACACAGCCGAGATCATGTTGGAACATTTAAAAAAAGTTTCATGGAGAATTTGGGGGTTACAACATGGAAATGGCTGCACAATAAAATATAACTAGAAAATCTGGTTTACAAAGCATAACTCACTCATCTCTGGTTCAGGTGCTCCCACAAAGATGACCGTGTGACTTGTAGTCCACTTCCATGAGGCAGAGGTTATCTGTAACCCCTGCCCACTGAGGAGGGAGAGGGAGAATAAAGAAAAGGGGCAGGGGAAGAGAGAGGGTGAGAGAGAGAGAGAGAGAGGTAGTTTCTCACACCCACCTAGTCCTCTTTAAGAACGCATCCCTTTCTCAGGTGATTAACATTAGTAAGGTCTATTCATTTCAGGACTTGAGTACAGAATTATTCTGTGGCCTTAATTAGATACCTACATAAGATTTTAACACAATAAACCCAACATCCATACAAGGCATGCACACACACACCAGATACAGAAGAGAAGAGGGATTTTGTTATGCTCTCATGGTTTCAGATACCACCAGGACCTGGGATCTCCAAGTGGGAGCCTAATTCACTTCATGAGATACCTAGGTCTGTGAAAGCCAGGAGGAGCCAGTTGGAGCAAGAAGGAAGGGGTGAAAACAAATCCTTGGGGACTGCTCTGCACTTTCACCAGTCATTTGTTCAGCCCTAGGGGAATCCCGTAGGCAGCAACCTCAGGGCCGACTTACCCCACAGAACATCCCACAAGAAGGAAACCAAGAAGAAAATGTTACAGACCTCGTTTCATGTGCACATGGAGATGCTTTTATCCAGTGATGCGTTTAGGGAACCATCAGTGTCACCAAGCGCTTTAAGTTGTGTGTGTGTGTCTAGTGCTGGTAGAAAGGGGTGCTTCTCATCTGCTTCTCCTTTTTGTCAAAAATCTTAGTAAAAACTTCAAAATATCTTCAGCACCAGATAAAAGGGAAACTGTGAGACTTTTTCTGGAAGTGAGTTGAAGAACTGTTTTGAGGTAGGAAGTAAACAGAAAGGGAAGCAGGCCGGTGGGAGGCTGGGGCTGCGGCTGCAGAGTGAATGGTCCTAAACAGCAGACGCCTCCTTCAGGGACCGGGAGCTAAGAGATTCTGCTCTGCTTTCCCACCTGGCAATATGATTTTCAGAGCTGCAGCCAAATGGGTACATCCCAGGTCCCACAAGTTAAGACTCAATACAGTTCTTCAAAAAAAAAAAAAAAAAAAAATCAAATATAGTGGCTGATGATTAGCTTAGAGCATTACATATCACTACTGGCACTATGGTATTTTGAGGCATGATACCATCTTTGTGGGCCAGCTAAAAGCTAATCACCATGTGCATCATTGTTTCTATTGGGAGATGCATTCCAAGTTCCAAACAAATGACCTAAGTGAGGTTTTGGGGGAAAACTGCTAATTGGGGTAATTTTTTTTCCAAAAAGGTAAAATTTCAAGTTTCTACTTTTGCAGTATATAGCTTACTTTAAAAGCTTCAAAGCCTTTCCAGAGAGAAATAGCAAAGTTTATAAACCAGGTGATGACAGACTATTGAGGATCCTGAAGTTTTGATTAGAAACAATGAAACACATTCATCTAGTCTTTATGCATTCGTCATATTCAATTATTGTAAAACATAAATGCAATGTAAATAGCAAGGATAACTCAAATCTTCCTTAACCAAACTAACACACGGTGAGCCTTGTAATACAGCAAGAACTTCCCTTTTCTTTTCTCTTTATTTCAATAGTTTTTGGGGAATTGGTTGCATGGAAAAGTTCTTTAGTGGTGGTTTCTGAGATTTTGGTGCACCCATCACCTGAGCAGTGTACACTGTACCCAATGTGTAGTCTTTTATCTCTCACCCCTTTACATCCTTCCTCCCGAGTCCCCAAAATCCATTAAATCATTCTTATGCCTTTGTATCCTCATAGCTTAGCCCCCACGAACTTCCTTTTTAAATATGTGGTCAGCACATGAACTATGCAAGGGATATAAAACACCATAACAGCATAAAACACATTCTTTGTCCTTGAATAATTTAGTCTTCTGGGAAAGGAAATGGGAAATCCTTAATTAGAGGTAGCTGCTTAATAAAGCCTGATGTATTTTCACACTGATTATAAAAAGCAAAATACTTGCCTAAAAGACAAAGACCATTTAATAACTTTCTTGATTTCCTACTTATAGTAATGGTGTTCTCAAAAGCAAAAATTGAGTCACTTTGGGCTAAGAATTACTATTTTACATAAAAAAGAAATAGAGATTATCTAAATCTGAAGCCATGCCAGTAATTGTCATAAAGTAACATAAACAGTCCATAGACATATCTATATATGGATGTTAAAAATTCCCATAATCTTAAATTCCAAACCAAGATCTTCATCTCTATCCCTGCCCTGTCTAGACTAGGAATTACTATTTTCAGCTACATTCTAAAAAAATCCTTATGCAGGCTAATAATTTCCTCGATCTATCAGTCATACATCTGAGTCCACAGAGTAATCTTCCTGTAACACTTTCATCGTGTCACTTACGCTAAGAGTCCCATTACCTACAGGATAAGCACAAATTATTAAAGTTGGAAATGATATGAAAACCATCTATGTAATGTGTTTAAAGTCTCTGTACAAATTTAGTGATGGACGCATGACCAAAATGCAAGTCTTCTCTCAACCCAGTGAACTTTCCAATTTCCAGACTGATCCACTACTGCTTCAACATCAAAGAAGTCTATGGATTATTGTCTAAACTTCCCAAAAGTATGTCCACCTGTGTTTTTGATAAACAAGGGCAGAAACCGAGCTTCAGTCAGCTTCTTAGCCCTAGTTCCTGGAACACAGGTGCTTGCTGAACTAAACTGAGTTGGAAAGGTTCTGCCATCCTTTTCATAATGCAAATCCTATTGCATTCAAGTTTTATCTTTATTACAAATGATTCCCTGATCACAACTCACAAAGACAGTTCCTACTTGGGACTCTTTAGTCATACACAGCCTGCTTAGCATATCACAGTCTTTGGTGTGGTATTATGTAATGTTACGGGCTTGGTTTTCTACTTTATTATTACATGTGCACAACTCAATTATAAATTCCTTTATGATAGAGTCCTATTTCTGACTTATCTGCTTTTTGGAATACAATCCTAACAGAGAACAATGCTCATATGTTTATTAAATCCTACTCTGGCTTCCATGCTAGGTGGGGAAAAAAATACTGACAACTAGCTCTTAAATTTCTATTTTCAACCAATTGCTGTATTTTTGTGCCTGTAAACATTAATTTAAAAATTATAACTGCCTTAACTTGGAGGAATGAACCAAGAGTTTTTTTTCTCTTTTCTCTTTTTTTTTTTGGAGATGGAGTCCCGCTCTGTCACCCAGCCTGGAGTGTAGTGGCACAATCCCGATCAGTGCATTGCAACCTCCACCTCCTGGGTTCAAGCGATTCTCCTGCTTCAGCCTCCCGAGTAGCTGGGACTACAGGTGCACGCCACCATGCCCAGCTAACTTTTTTTTTTTGTATTTTTAGTAGAGACAGGGTTCCGCCACGTTGGCCAGGCTGGAACTCCTGACCTCAAGTGAGCCACCCGCCTCGGCCTCCCAAACCACTGGGACTACAGGCGTGAGCCACAGTGCCCGGCCAACTTTTCCAAAACCCATATAAAAACATTATTAGGAATATTCCATTTCTTAATTTGATTTTGGTTATACAAGGTGTAGCTTACTGATTTGTGTACCATTGTATACTTCAACATAGCCCAAATATAAAGGGATTTCTCACTGTACTTTTATTGCTAATAAAACCGCACATCACTTACGTAATGAAAGAATCTGTACGTTTATGACATGAAGAAAGTGACAAAAAAATACAATTCTCCTAAAAACACAGCACTCCTAAAAAAATATAGCACTCATAACTATCACGGAACACATAGGCTTTTCCTACATTTTGGTATTTTTATTCAGCTATATAACTTACATTTATTATCTCCTACGTATCTTTGTCCATAGATGGTATGCACCCATCCACATAAAACTGTTCAGAGAGGGGAAACATGTTATTACAGTGACACCTGCTGGTGTTCAGTTATAAATTTTATATTCTAACTGAAGGACAGATTTTTTGGTGTCAAAATTTTTCTTAATGTTTTCCACTGAAATAACTTGTATAATTGTTACAAACAAATCTATGTAATACACAGCTGACCACCTAAGATTTTTATTTTGTGACAATTATCTGACTGTAATTTTATTAACATTTTCTTTAAAAAGACACTTTCCCAATAAAGCAGTGTAAGTATTCAGATGACATGAAGGTTTTTAAAAAGTGAAATAACGTGTGGTTTTCTTTTCAAATTCTCTACAAATTCTATTTTAAGGGAAACTATTATATTAAATCAACATTTACAGAATATTTTCTCTGAATGGTAATGTTAGCAATATAAACAATTTCACAAAAGTCAAAAATCAGGTCTATGTAGAGAAAATCTCAAGCACAACACAGATAAACTTGTACATTGACTTCTATTATGGTAAAACTTCACACTCATAAATGGTGATAATATTTGCAATGGAGGCTAACTTTTAATGCCTGCCAGGTCTCAACCAAACTTTTGTTTTTTAAAGTTAAAAGGGGAAAACAGGCTGGGCCCGGTAGCTCACGCCTGTAATCCCAGCACTTTGGGAGGCCGAGGGAGGCGGATCACGAGGTCAGGAGATCAAGACCATCCTGGCTAACACGGTGAAACCCTTTCTCCACTAAAAATACAAAAAAATTAGCCAGGCGTGGTGGCAGGTGCCTGTAGTCCCAGCTACTTGGGAGGCTGAGGCGGGAGAATGGCGTGAACCCTGGAGGCGGAGCTTGCAGTGAGCTATCGCGCCACTGCACTCCAGCCTGGGCGACAGAGCAAGACTTTGTCTCAAAAAAAAAAAAAAAAGCTTAAACAGGGGAAAACAATTGCTCCAAGGAATGCTGGAATGCACATATCCTCATTCATTTAAAGTTTTTTTAAAAAACCGGTACTGGCCACATTGGCTGCAGAGTGGACCTGCTGGCCACAGGGGACTGATGAAAGGGCTGGATCTTGTGCACACACTCTCTCCTCTCTTGTTATCAGTAAATGCTGCACCACTTGAGCCTGGTGGTGTCTGCTCTAAATGTCCTTGAATCATGCACTGGCCTCTTCCCAGGGTGGCACTTATCTATCTTAATCTTACCTACATTCATGTTACATTCTTTTTCTTTTTTCCCATTTTTGTGTAGAGACAAAGTCTCACCATGTTACCCAGTCTGGTCTTGAATTCCTGGCCTCGTGATCCTCCTGCCCCAGCCTCCCAAAGTGCTGGGATTACAGGTGTGAGCCACTGTGCTTGGCTTTTTTAAATTGATAGATAATTGTATATATTTATTAGGTACAATGTGATGGGTTGATACATGCATACATTACAGAATGATCCAATCAGGCTAATTAACATATCTATCACCTCATGTTATATTCTATCCTATGGCAAAGCCTGACCACACAGCGAATGGAGAAATAATAGTAAGTATCTCTAATGATTCAAAATATTTCAGAGCAGAATTTCACATATTGACTTATTGTTTGTAGTACATGAGACTATCACTTTAGAAAGCAATGTAATTATAAAGAAAAAATTTTTGGATCCATCTGTACTATGGATTTTCATATCACTTACAGAATTTTTTAAATACCATGAAGGTATTTAGTCTATCTGATGTGTTGTTGCTAGCTCAACATCAGGTGGGCAAAACACTATATTCCTTGTATTTCTGCGCTGTTTTGCTCTCTCTTTAAAAAAATATAATGGGTATTTCTTGGTTATAATGATGAAATAAGATTAAACTACATATGAGGCACTTAAAAAGTAGGCTCTACATTGTGTTATACAAATATGAGTATTGTGTTTAACTTACCTTAATTTTGACTATTTCTTCAGAGATAATTTGAACCTTGAGTTTTTGGGAGGATCAAATGTTAATGTACGTACTAACTTACTGCTCTTTGATGTGTATCACATCTGAATATCCAAGTTTGTTTTCTCTTGCTTATGGAACATAAATAGGAGAATACCAGAGGAAATGCTGTTTTGCTATTGTTGCCAGACCAATCACAAGAAAGCATTATTTGTAGCAGTTAAGATTCAAAAATGAGCAGAGAGCTGGGCACAGTGGTTCACACCTATAATCCCAGCACTTTGGGAGGCTGAGGCAGGTGACGTCAGGTGTTTCAGACGCCAACGTGGCGAAACCACATCTCTACTAAAAATACAAAAATCAGCTGGGTGTGGTGGCAGGTGCTTGTAATCCCAGCTACTTGGGAGGCTGAGGCAGGAGAATCGCTTGAACCCAGGAGGCGGAGGTTGCAGTGAGCCAAGGTTGCACCATTGCACTCCAGCCTGGGCAACAAGAGCAAAACTCCGTCTCAAAAAAAAAAAAAAAAGCGGAATGAGGAAGAGCAGGCAGTAAGTGATATGATACAACTGATTTCCAGTCTCCATTCATTGTATGACCTTGATTTGCACCAAGTCAATAAAATATTAACATTTTATTGGGGTTGAAAATTATGAAATAATTATAAAACCTTTCTGAAAGACTAAGAACAAGCTACTAGAAAATATATCGTCTGTAATGGAAACTTCAAATATTTTGACTGAATTAATGTTTAAAATATTTTTCGGGTATTTTTCATCCTGACAGAGACTTACAGCCCCAAATGGGGGGGGGGGGAAGCCTCCAGGGTACAATTTCAAGAAAGGCAGACATTATGCTAAATTCCAAAGCAATAAAACCCTCTACCTTTTCATTTGCAATGGCAAACAGAAAACCCACTACCTCTAGACATATGCACAGTAGAAAACTGTTCAAACAGCACATGGAAATGTTCAGATAGAAAGTTTATGCATTATAAGAGCAAAGAAGAGAATTCACTATGTATCTTGGAGGCATCTGTGACTCCTCCAGATTTTCATGGCACTTTGGGTTTAATAGCACACATCAAGCCCCTTCTATCTAACATGCCCATAATAGTAGCCTGAGACATTGTCGCAAACCACGGTAATGTCCTAAAGATTAAAAATTCCAAAATTGAGTATTCAGATAAGAGTTATGCAGGTTTAGAACACTACTGGACTCTTCTTTGCCTTCATTAGCTCATAAACAGTAAAAGGCCAATCCAATAGAAGCAATAGAGACAACCATTATTAGTTCATGGATAATAGGAAATAATCTAATATAAAAGATTTAGTATAATATTGAAAGAAAAGTAAAAAACTATCTTTTACACTAGAATATGGGCATGTTCTTTTTTGGAGAAATTTTAGTATAATAAAATCACCATGTACTTGTCTAACATGCCATTTCTGTACAGAGAAATCTGTCTAGCCACTGAACACCAGTAATGCTAGAAAACAATTTAAACTTTATTTATTATTCTTGGTTGAATTTAAGGCAAATTAGTGACAACAACTGAAGGCAGATCAGGAGACAGGGACATTCTATAGGGTAACTGAGCTCTGGATAACTGCCCTAAAGGCGTCCCCATCCCTGCAGCCTAGGAAGGCCCCACTTGTTAGAAGCCATACCTGCGTGAGGGACAGGAATCAAAGTGAGGGACTTCCCACCTGCCGTAACAAAACACCACAGGCTTGGTGGCTTAAATAAAAATTAATTTTCTTACAGACGTGCTGGCAAGAAGTCTAAGGTCAAGGTCCTGAAAAATGTGGTTCCTATGAGGCCCCTCTTCCTGGCTTGCAGATGGCTGCCTTCCTGCTGTGATCTCAGGACTTTTCCTCTATGTGCAGAGAGCTCTGGGGTCTCACCTCCACGCCCTATGACCTCATGACCTCATTTAACCTTAATTACCTCCTTAAAGGCCGTATCTCCAAATACAGTCACACTGAGGTTACAGCTTTACTCGATGAATCCAGGGGAGACAAAATTCAGTCCATGACAAGGACTGAGCTGGATGAGCAGGAGGATTTGTAAAGCCTCAGAGGGCACTGTCCTCAGGAAGTAAACTAGGAGAACACCTAAATTTACCCTTCTTCATTATTCAAGAAGAGATACAAAGGAAGAAAAATGCCTCCTCTGGGAACGCCTCATCACAGCCGACAGTCACGGGTGTGTAGGGCTGACATCCACATTGTGTGTGAGTGTGGGTGCAAAAGCTTAAGGAGCAGAAAAGGGAGAGGCAGGGAATCCAAGGTGAAAACTGATTTTGAAGTGGTCTGTGGTTTGTAGTGTCGCAAGAAACAAATTGATGCTACAGGGGAAAAAAAAAATCTTCTCTGTAGGACTATACATGAAATTTTTAAAAAACCTCCGAAAAGAAAGTTCAGAGGAATGTAAACTTTAAATAAAAAATGACTAACCACATTAGGAAACTAGTCACCATAAACTTGTTTCAGCAAAAACAACAAGCAACAAACTATAAATTCAGATCCACAAAAAATATTGAAATTACCACACACAGAATGTAAAATAAGTACTTTTAATATGTTTAAAGAAAAGAAAAAGAGGGAATAATGGAACTATCCCAGGCAACCCAGGAAAGTTTAAGAAAGAACCAAACAACTCTTCTGAAAATCAAAAAATATAATAACTGTAATTAACAACTTAATAGATGGGCAAAATAGGTTAGAGATAGAGTGAAGACAGAATTAATGAAATAGATTTAAAGAAATTATCCAGAATTCAACACCTAGAGACAGAGAGATGGGAAATATGAAACAGGGATTAAGAGATACGGAGAGGACGGTGAGATCATAAAACGGAAGTGTAATCTGATTTCCTGAAGGAGAGAACAGAGAGAATGAGGGAGATACAATATTCAAAGAGGCAGTAGCTGAGAATTTTTCAGAATTTATGAAAAGTACCAATTCTCAGATTCAGGAATCTCAATGAATCCCAACAGGACAATGAAAGGAAATACGCAGCTAAACATGGCCACATTTGACTGCAGAACACTAAAGATAAAGATCTTAAATATGACTTGAGAAAGAAGGCAGATTAGCTACAAATACTGATCAGACTGACAACTGTCATTTCAGAAGCAGCAATGGAAGCAAGAAGACAGTAGAATATTATTAAATACTGAGAAACAGCTGTCAATCTATAATCGTATACCTAGCTAACTTTCAAGGATAATAAAATAGTAAACTTCTAGGTAAATCTACATAAACACTGACTGTACAAAATAACTACTTTTGTAGTTAAACGGAGATAGAACTAGAATTCCAGGCAACAATTTGTAAATTGAAGAGATAAATCAGACTTTGTACAAAAATTTCTAATGTACAGGAAGAGAGTAAAGATGTTTACTTTAGATTCTGTTAACTATGCAAGTTAAATTTCCTACTAAGCACTTCATTAAAAGTTAATTTTTACATATAAATAAAATACATATTAAAAGTGATTTGGAAACTGGGAAATATTTAACTTTGAAAGTAGAAGAAAAGTAGATGGAAAAACAAAACAAAAACTCAAGCTGAAAGAAAGCAAGAAACAGAAAAGGTGGGACAAAAAGCACAAAATAAGATGATATAAATAAATATCAATATATCAGTAATTCTGACAAATGTAAATGGATTGAACTCCTTAGCTGACAAATGATCAGAAAGAAAGAAAAACACCCAGTCACACTTTTTTTTGTTTTTTAAGAAAGAGTCTTGCTCTGTCTGTCACCCAGGCTGGAGTGCAGTGGCGTAATCTTGGCTCACTGCAACCTCTGCCTCCTGGGCTCAAGCGATTCTCCTGCCTCAGCCTCTTGGGTAGCTAGGACTACAGGTGCATGCCACCATGCCCAGCTAATTTTTGTATTTTTAGTAGAGATGGGATTTCACCATGTCGGCCAGGATGGTCTCGATCTCCTGACCTCATGATCTGCCCACCTCGCCCTCCCAAAGTGCTGGGACTATGGGCATGAGCTACCGCCCTGGCCCCAGTCACACAGTTTTTAAGGGGCATATCTAAAACATAACAGCAAGGTTTAACAGAAGGATAAAAAAAAAGATATATCCTATAAATCTAGCTAGCTGGCATAATCTATATAAATATAATATATATTTTATGTATTTTTATATGTCTATATTTATAATTATAACAAGACTTCAAAATATATAAAAATATATAAAACTAAAATTGACAAAATTATAGGGAGAAATTGGTAAGTTCACTAGAATAGAAAATTTCAACACATCTCAGAGTCTGAGAGATCAAGTAGAAGACAAAAGAATAGTAAAATGGAAAAAAATTGAACTACATAATTAACAACTTTGGTCTAACAGACATCCAACAACTGAAAAACAAGCATACTTTTCAAGCAATCATGAAACATTTACAAAAACAAGTTATAATCTAGGTCATAAAGCAAATCTCAACAAATATTAACAGATCAGTCTTACCTGTACCTATTTTCTGTCCACAATTCAAATTCAATTAAAACAGAAATCAATAAACATAAAATTTAAAAATATACATGCTAGGAAATGGGAAAAAAAGCCTCATACATATGTTAGTCCAGAAAGAAATCATAATTAAAAATACACAGAACTTAAATCTTTCTATGGTGCTTTAAAAATATAAAACATTATTTCATTTGATCCTTACAGTAATCCGATGAGCAACGTAGAACCCATAGTATCTCTGCTCAACAGCATAAACACAGCAGAAATGTTACAAACTGGCTGGGCACAGTGGCTCATGCCTGTAATCTCAGCACTTTGGGAGGCTGAGGTGGGCAGATCACTTGAGATTAAGAGTTCAAGACCAGCCTGGTCAACATGGTGAAACTCCTTCTCTACTAAAAATATAAAAATTAGCTGGACATGGTGGTACATGCCTGTATATTAATATCAGCTACTCAGGAGGCCGAGGAACAAGAATTGTTTGAACCCAGGAGGCAAAGTTTGCAGTGAGCCGAGATCACGCCACTGCACTCCAGCCTGGGTGACACAGTGGGACTCTGTCTCAAAAAAAAAAAAAGGAAAGAAATGTTACAAATTATGCAGTTATTAAAATTATTTTTTACATGTAAATAAAACACATATTAAAAGTGATGTGGCAACTGGGAAACAGAAGCAGAAGTGTTCACCACTAAAAATATCAAAAGGAAGGTAAATAAACCAACTCTTATAGAAGCTATGCTGAATAGTTAAAAATGTTACTAATGTCTAAAGCTCAAAAAGCCCATCAATTCATTTTGGTTTAGGAAGTCCCTTAGGTATTTATGGAATATGTACAAACTTATAAGGTAAAGTATTATTCACATGAGATGAACACAAACTATCAGAAATCTTTGCTATACAAGCTGGGTAGCCACAGTTAAGAATATATTCCCCTCACACATACAATCTTAATTTCTTGGTTACAGCATTCGTTCAATGATGTGTTGGCAATTAATCGCATTCCAAAAAGTGTCCACGGTACAAAGGGAATTTTCATTTAAGGCTCCCCTCCCTTTTCATGTGTGGGATATTTTTGGAAGTTTTTTTTTTTCCATCCACTGAAAGAGAATTAAGAAAATTCCAACATGCCTTGGTGTCAGCAAGTGTGCTTTTGAGTCCAGGTACCAGCAAATGATTGATGAGCCTGTCAAGCCTACAGTAGCGGATAGAGAAAGTTGGCAGAAGTTCAGTGTTACTGAAAAAAAATCTCAAATACTTATTTCATCTCCTCTATTAAGTTTAATCACATTTTCAACATGCAGCCAAGAATGAAGCTTTGACAGTAAGCCATACATTTACACAGGCAGGCATTGTCAATTTTCTGCAGTCGCCACACTGAGATAACACAAGAGAGCTGGATATTTTCTTTCGTGTGCCTTTCTTTACTAAAAAGCAATAAAAAATATGTGAAAGATTTATCCATACCTCAAATTCGTTTACCATAAATCTCTTGAAATTATTGCATTTACTTTTGCTTGGTTTATGGCAAATAAAAAATCAACTTAGTTCTTCAGTTAGATTTTTTTTTTTTTTTTTGAGACAGAGTCTCACTCTGTCACCCAAGCTGGAGTGCAGCGGTGCCATCTCAGCTCACTGCAACCTCCACCTCCCAAGTTCAGGTGATTTCCGTGCCTCAGCCTCCTGAGCAGCTGGGATTACAGCGTGCACCACCACGCCGGGCTAATTTTTGTATTTTTAGTAGAGACAGGGTTTCACCATGTTGGCCAGGCTGGGCTTGAACTCCTGGTCCTCAAATGATCCGCCTGCCTCGGCCTCCCAAAGTGTTGAGATTACAGGTGTGAGCCACTGCACCCAGCCTCAAATTAGATTGTTAAATGCAGGTTTTTAAAGATCACAGTGATGACAGAACTGGTACATGTTTCATCATAATATACCTGCTTATGAGAACAGACATTAGCACTAAAAAGGATTTACATTTAACATGGACCATTTGCCATGTGGGCAAACACTTCTGGTTCATTCAAAGCCAGGAACTTTATATGGTTCCAGAGGGACTCCCTGGCAGATTTTGTTGATTACTCTACTAAACAGTTGAAACATGTATAGATATTATTTATCTTATAAAGCTTACCCACAGCAAAACAGACACAAAAATGAGGTAAATACTATGGGCAAGATTATAGTTCTTGGAAAAACTAAATGTCAAAATACATTTTTGGTAAGCTGTTCTTACTAAGCATGATGTAAAAGCTGAAAATAGTTAAGTGTTGGAAGGCCACAAAACTTAACATGTGTCTTCTCATCCACAGAAGCCCGTGGCATTACGCTGCACTGTAAAATGAGCAACGCTTCCCAAGAGGCAGTTCCAATACCAACATGGCCATCTTTGCCGCAGTAGGGACAATGTTGTCACTCCCACCTCTCTGAAATGTGAGCTCTGCTCCAAGGACAGTTGGGTTTTTTTTTTTTTTTTGGTCTGCATTACTCATGCAGTAACACTTTGTACGTTCTTCCAACAGCCAAGGAGGCTGTGACAGCTAGCTTCTATACCTGCCCATTAAGCCACAACAATAAACAATTGTTAACCCTATATAGAAATGAATTAAATGATCTTTTTAAGAAGTCTATACCTACAGTTCTCTGAGCTAATCAATGGAAAAGATGATCAATTCTGACTAACAAAGAGTACATTTATTCCATTGTCCTTCCTACTTCTCTTCATTCAAATAATCATATAGGCACTTAAAGCTGGAAAGATGTAGCACCTTTCTTTAAACGTCCAATCAGAATGCCAGTAGAAGCTTCTTTCTTCTGATACAAGAGTGCTACTGAATATATTGCTAAGCTTGAAGCAGAGGCTAAATGGTTTGGTGGGAATATTTTTCAGGAGAGAGGTGAATATATTCACATTAGTTTGTGATTGTTGTGGTTCAAGTTCTTAAAAAGTTGAAAATTTCGCTAGGTCCTTCTCCATCTCAGCATATTGTGCTTTAAGCCTCCCCATGGCTTTTCTGTGCTCTTCATCCACTTCAGCCCTTTTGTTGGGTTGCTGCTTCATGAAGTCGTCCCACTGGAGCGTATGCTGTTTCTCACTAGCTACTAAGTGGTCACTGTGAATCTGAGAAAAGAAATTAGAAAGTCACATGACATTTTCCAGACAATAATTTCATAACATTATCTCTTGATATTTGGTTACCGTAACAATCAGCTGGGAAGTCACAAGGAAAAAGTGTTATAATATCCAAAAAAAGATGATACATTAGAGACATCTAAGGCTTCTCTCATTAAAATTAAACATGGATATTCTCATTTCCTAAATTTTAAAAGCAGGCTGGGCACAGTGGCTCACGCCTGTAATCCCAGCATTCTAGGAGGCCAAGGTGGGTGGATCACCTGAGGTAAGGAGTTTGAGACCAGCCTAGCCAACAAGGCAAAACTCCGTCTCTACTAAAAATACAAAAATTTGCTGGGTGTGGTGGCACATGGCTGTAGTCCCAGCTACCTGGGAGGCTGAGGCGTAAGAATCGCTTGAACCCAGAAGGCAGAGGTTGCAGTGAGCTGAGATGGCACCACTGCACTCTAGCCTGGGTGACAGAGTGAGACTCCATCTCAAAAAAAAAAAAAAAAAAAAAAAAATTTTTTTTAAAGCGTATAGTATAAAACGATAAAATCAAACACAATCCAAGTATTTTTTCATATTTCTATTTCTCCTCAAATACCATTTCACTGCAGATATTTTAAAACCAATTTTAAAAAATACATGCTAAAAGAATCATTGCTATAAGAAGTCAAAATGTCTGTCTTACATAAAATATTTTTAAGTGCATTAAAAAGAATCATAAATTATTAGTCACTAGAGAAGAACTCGAGAAATCTCTTCTGGGCTGGGCACAGTGGCTCGCGCCTGTAATCCCAGCACTTTGGGAAGCTGAGGTGGGCAGATCACCTGAGGTCAGGAGTTCAAGACCAGCCTGGCCAACATGGCAGAACCCTGTCTCTACTAAAAAATATAAAAATTAGCCGGTGTGGTGGCGTGCACCTGTGATCCCAGCTACTCGGGAAACTGAGGCAGGAGAACTGCTTAAACCCAGGAGACAGAGGTTGCAGTGAGATGAGATCACGCCACTGCACTCCAGTTCCCCTTCCCAACCAGTGACAAAGTGAGACTCCCTCTCAAAAAAAAAAAGAAAGAAAGAAATCTCCCCTGGGTCAGTTCTAGTCCTTAAAGCAAATCAACATCTCAAACATCTGCGTCAAATATCTCAGTTCTTGAGATGTTCCTTAATACTGCTATATAAGGATGAAAGGTTTTTTGTTTTTCTTTCTAGCACCACAGTAATACAGATAAAATGCTGTATAAATAAAAAAGGTATAAATTTAGTTTTCTCCCTCCTTCCAAAGTATAATTTCAATTATTAACTTTGAATACGTACAACAAAAATCTAAATAGAGAGTATGAAAAAATAACTTTACATCCCTATTTCAACTATTCTACATGTATGTCATTAGCAGTTAAGTTTTGATACAGATTAGGTTCTATTAAACAAACAAAAACTGGGATATGCAAACTATAAAAACATACAAGGTCGAATTGCTTGAACCCGGGAGGCAGAGGTTGCAGTGAGCCAAGACTGCACCACTGCACTCCAGCCTGGGTGACAGAGCGAGACTCTGTCTCAAAAACAAAAACAAAACACACACACACACACACACACACACCCCAACAAAGCACCCAAAGTCACTGTTAATTCTGGCATATTAATTCCAGCACTTGAATGAAAAAGGGACACGCAGCGTACTCAGATGCTGGTTAACTCAGATGTCAGCCACCAGAAAAACAGCTACTAGGAAAAAGAAACCATCTTCAGGCTGTTCATCATGTTCTTGCTGTTCTATTTTCTCTCTCATTCGGGTCAGGACGACAAACAGGATGAAGGGCTGAATAAACCAATGTGCTCTAAGTACCCATAAAATACAAATTTCTGCTAGTTGTTTTGCATAGCTACTTCTAAAAGCCTCTCCTTTAAGATGACATTATTCTCATTTTACAGACAAAGAAATTAAGGCTTAAGGACACTTTTATCCTCCATGGTCACTCACCTAATAGCTTGGTTGTAGATTCAAATTTAGTTCTTTCTGATACCCAAACCTACGCCTTTTCTATCACAGAGTACAAATCAGATCTTTCTAGAGGAAGTTTTACGTAGGTAGCTAAAAATCTCTTTCACAAGACAAACGCTCTTGTCCGAGCCTTTTTGCTAGGCTGATCTGAAGCTCCTCAGCACCAAGACTGTTCAACTTCAGACTTAACGTCAACTTCTTTCCAATTGAAAATTCTTGGTCAAACATTCCTCTAAAATGTTTGACTGTTCCTTTACAGTCAAACATTGCTCTAAAATATGTCCCACAGACACTTGGGATCTGAACAGATATTACAGTGGTAGGGAGAGAGGATTAGGGAGGGGTTTACTCATCCAAAAAATTTGTTAAACAGGTTAAACAAAATGCAAAGAATTATTTTAACTTTTCAGCCTTACAGATTATAACTCTCCAAAAGATGCATGAAGAGTTTATTGAACTATTCTGATGGAACTTTAGAAAAAACTGTTACAGTCTAAGAGAAAAGCCACAGTCACACTAGAAAAAGAAAAAATGCGATAAACTTCATCAAAATGATATTTAGCTTTAGTTGTGTTTTAATAAACACAGAGAATATTAAACATGCATACTCAGATGTTAATTTGTTCATTTCTTTGTAAATGAAAAGTCATCATTGGCTCAGCTGACCCTGTGATGTGAACCACAAGGCAAGAGCCCGTGTTCCCCTTCCCAACCAGAATGCATTTTATCCAGTACAGCCCAATAAAGAAAAATGTAGCTTTGGCAGGCATATAAACCTCGCTTCAAATTCTGGTCTACCTGTCACTAGTTGCATGATGCTGAGCAACTTAGTTTCTTTAACTTTAAAATGAGGAAAACAAATACTCCGCATCCATAAATAATACTTATAAAGACTAGAGGTAGAACATGTCAAGTTCCTAGTTCAGTGCCTGAGGAACTTAATAAAAGGTAAATATTATACAAATCACAAGCAAAGCATCTAGAAGGCAGATCACTCTACTTTTATCCCCCTGCCATTTCAGTTTTTGTTCTTTAATTTTAATAATTTTAGCAACAGATTATTGTAATAATTCAAACAATATAGACAACTCAAGAGCAACAGACTTTCCCCTCCATTCCTATATTCAATTTAATCCTCGATGTAGCCATTATTAACCATTTGGCTACAAGAACAGTCTTTAAGATACTGCAATATATTAGTGAATAAGATACTGCCAAAGATCAGTATTTCTATTGTGTAGTTTCAGAATATTATGAATAAAGATAAACATATTCAAGTAGCCTGTTCATATCAGGCATATCGCTTATTGGTCTTGTAGGCCGAGTGAAAATAAGCTAAAAGATGACAATCGCCAAATCCAAATAAAAATCTAGTTTTGCTTCCTCATCAAGAAGTTCTTACAGTCACTCCATGCTATCGTTTCCTAGCTGCCAGGGCTGGAGTGCAGTGGCACAATCTTAGCTCACTGCAACCTCTGCCTCCCGGGTTCGAGCGATTCTCCTGCCTCAGCCTCCCAAATAGCTGGGATTACAGGCGCCCACCACCACACCAGGCTAATTCTTGTATTTTTAGTAGAGACAAGGTTTCACCACGTTGGCCAGGCTGGTCTGGAACTCCTGACCTCAGGTGATCCGCCCACCTCTGCCTCCCAAAGTGCTGGGATTACAGGCATGAGCCACCGCGTCCGGCCCATTCTTACATTTTTTACAACAATTAGTAAAGAAAAAAAGGGGGAGGGTCACCTATACATTCATGTATTGACAATACTGCGATCTTTACATACAAATAAAACCCAGCTACCTGGAAATAACATTTATCTGAAACTTAGTTGAGAACGTGGTAAGACCTTTAAGTCATCCAAAAGAAAAAGATACTACAAAGTCCATTTACAAATATTGCAGGGCTCATGAAAAGCTCTTCTGATTCTGTGCCTATTTGACCTACATTATATACAATTCTAACCAGCTTAGTTAACTGGTTTCTAAGACAACACCCTATTAAAAAATCACAAGTTAGAAAATGAAAAGGCTGATAAACGAGGGAAGAATAACAGGCATCAGCCTTATAGCAAAAGAGGAGGCAGATAAAAAACTTAAAACACACAGTATCTGAGGGCGGCTGCTACAGAAACATAGCACAGTATCTCTCTTTCTTCTTCCCTAATGACATCACCATATTCACCATTATATAAAGTCGGATATTCTCAATAATGCCTGATTCCTACAAAATTATTCTGTAACATTTAATAAATTTTTAAAAAAACATAAAAGTATAGAATATCTTTTTTAAGATTTCCATCCAAAGTCATCAAAGTTCATGGTGACAGATGACAAGAAGACCCATCGAGACATGGAGACCTACAACATCTCCATTAAGGAGATGCCCCTCAATGTTGCTGACCTTGTCTGAGAGGCTGTCCTGCTACCTGGCCCCAGCTAGGGGCAGAGGAGCAGCAGGCGTGTGAGGATGGCATGGACATCTTGTCACTTTTTTCTCTGTACAAATACCACTTCCTGAGGCAAAAGAAGTTAACTGTGAACACGTCAGACACCCTTTTCTTTGGGGTAGGCTCTTGCCCTAGGGGCCATTTCTTCTCCCCAAAAACACTAATTCATTTCCCTAAGCTAGTTACCTCCAGATTCCAGAGGCTCTCCCCACCCCAGCTGAGTTTCTCTGGATATCATTCAAGGGACTATGTCACTGAACTTCATTTGCTGGAACAAATCTGGAGGGAGAGCTCATAAAACTCCTGAGTGAGGCTGCCCAGGGGATTGTCCCCATGTAGGGGAAGCAGAGGAGAGAAAATGGTAGCCATTTTTACATTGACATTGTTTTGTATAGTGTTTATTGATTCAAGAAACATAAAATTCTGAATAAAATGACTTGGAAACTGCTCCTTAAAAATAAAATAAAGAAATCAGAAAAACAACAAAAAAAGTGGTTAAAGTTATAAGAACATTGTGCTTAAAGAATATAAAAACCTTGGTTTTTACATAGAATTACCATACAAAGCAGCAATTCCACTATTGGGCATATATCCAAAAAAATTAAAAGTAGGAACTTGAACAGCTATTTGTATACCCACATTTACAGCAATGTTATGCATAATAGCTAAAGGTGGGAGAACCTAAATGTCCATAGACAAATGAACAGATAAACAGAATGTAGTCTACACATACAATGGAATATTATTCAGCCTTAAAAAAGAAGGAAATTCTGACACATGCTACAGCATGGACGAATCTCGACGACATTACACTAAAGAAATAGGCCAGTCACAAAAGAGACAAACGTTATATGAGTCTACTTACACGATGAACCTAGAGCAATCAAATTCATAGAGCTAGAAAGTAGAATGATGGTTTCCAGGGGTGGAGAGAAAGGGGAATGAGGAGTTACTGCTTACTGGGTACAGAGTTTCAGTTTTGAATATGAAAGAGTCCTGTGGGCTGGGTGCGGTGGCTCACGCCTATAATCCCAGCACTTTGGGAAGCTGAGGTGGATCACCTGAGGTTAGGAGTTCAAGACCAGCCTGGCCAACATGGCAAAGCCCCGTCTCTACTGAAAATACAAAAATTAGCTGGGCATGCTGGGCATGATGGCAGGCGCCTGTTGTCGCAGTTACTTGGTAGGCTGAGGTGGGAGAATCGCTTGAACATGGGAGGTGGAAGTTGCAGTGAGCCGAGATCACGCCCCTGCACTCCACCCTGGGTGACAAAAGCAAAACTCCATCTCAAAAAAATAGCAATAAATAAATTTAGAAAAAAAAGGTTCTGTGGATGGATGGTGGTGATGGTTGAACAACAATGTGAATATAGATAATGCCACTGAAATGTACATTTTAAAATGGTTATGAAGGTAAATGTTATGTTATATGAATTCTGCCACAATAAAAAAAAAAGTACATCAAGTTTCAGTGGGCTCTTCTTAAATGGAATCAACTGCACTCTTCAAGATAAACTTAGAAAATGCCAACTTTAAAAGAAAATGAAGAGAATTTATTAATAACCTATAACTACACACCAAAAGTAATTAACTATAATGGTGTTATCTCTTTCTACTTAGTAAAATATATACATAAGTTACAACAGAGAAAGAAATAATAATAAACTGGCATGCATGCAGGCACTCACCGCCCTCCACCAATTAAAGATAATTTGAAATAGAAACCAATCCTGAAGACAGGTGTCTAGAACCAGGTATATAAAAGAAGTCTGGATTACGAAATAGAAACACACTTCTGCAGAGATTCGTCTAAGTCAGTGATTTTCAATGGGGGGCAGGGGAGGGCATTTTACACCCCTCTCCCCCAGGAGATTGTTGGTTATCATAACACAGGTTGTGGGAAGGTGCTACTGGCATCTAGTCGATAGAGGTCAAGGATGCTGCTAAACATCCTGCAATGCACAGGACAGCACCCACAATAAGGAATTACCAGGTCCAAATAGTGCTGAGGTTGAGAAACCCTGGTCTACGGGAAAACTCTGAATAATCCAACTAAGGTCTAAAAGGTCTTTTAGAGCATCTGCCAGTAATATACATGCCATTAATTTTATATATGCCTTACAGAGACACAGGAAAAACCATTTCCTTTGGTAAGGAGTGTCAGTATAACAACTGCCAAAAACGATTTTATATAGAACAGTATGTACTGATACGTTACTCTACTTTCAAACTCTATTAAAAACAATGTATAAGCCATTTGAACTTGCTGCTCTCATGAAAGTAATCATAAAGAAGGATAACTGCATCTAATAAATATTTGTGGACAAGGTGAATCAAAAGCATTCACATTTACTTCATAATTACTTCCAGTCTGGTTGAACAGGGCTTCAAAAATTGACACCTGTGCATGAACCTAAATTTAAATTATTGACAGATATTATTAACCATCTCATCTCCACCGGTGGCATATTTTTAAGAGCCAGTGAATTTTATAAGCCAATAATATTTTCCTTTCACTATTCTTATTGCTAGTGCCCAAAATGCAACTTTGTACTAGTGGTAGTTTTGAAGACATGTCAAATAACTAGGGAATGTGCATTTATTGTTCTTCTGAATGTACTTTTAGATATCAATTGTGGGAAACATGATTTGTATGAATGACGTTTATCAGTTTACTTCCTACAGAAATCCACAAATTGTCTTGACATAAAAGAATTAATGAATTCAAGATCAGCCTGACCAAGATGGTGAAACCTCGTCTCTACTAAAAATACAAAAATTAGCCACGAGTGGTGGTGTGCGCCCGTAATCCCAGCTACTTGGGAGGCTGAGGCAGGAGAATCGCTTGAACCCAGGAGGCAGAGGTTGCAGTGAGCTGAGATGGCGCCACTGTACTCCAGCCTGGGTAACAGAGTGAGACTCCATCTCAAAAAAAAAAAAAAAAGATTTAATGAGTAATGGCAGGAGTCTATTTGATTTCATTACTACTCCCATCTTTGTTCTGAGAACCTTTCAAATATATAAAATGTATGCAATAGTATAACCAAGGGCAACAATTAACATTAGGTTGAAAATGCAGCTAGAGGTCAGGTCTTTTGCTTTGTTTACATTGGCTAGATGAGAAATTAAACTTTACCTTTATGACATATGTGTGTGTGCACACACATGTGTATGTGTGGGGTTTGAAACCTCTACCATGTCACAGTTTCAGAAGAAGCTACATATGGCAGTAAAACAAAAAAGTAAAAGAAAAAAGAAATAAAGACATGACTGAAAGTTTATTGCTCTAATAAAAATGTAAAGAATTTTTACTTTTCTCTGAGCAAAGAAGTACATCTGTTTATGACTTTAAGCTGGTTAATTTATTAAATTATCTTCAGGAAAGAAAATCAGGGTAACAAATCTAAGTCTGCTTACAAACTAAGTCTCACAGACTTACCAACTTCTGGTGAAACAAAGTTTCAGTATATTTTAAAATACTAATTTTTAATATATATTCTATAAAAATTAGTTTTAAAATACCCCTAGACATAACATCTATAAGAAATGTCCTTCAGGCTGGGCACAGTGGCTCATGTCTGTAATTCCAGCACTTTGGGAGACTGAGGCGGGTAGATCATCCGAGGTCAGGAGTTCAAGACCAGCCTGGCCAACATGGCGAAACCCTGTCTCTACTAAAAATACAAAAATTAGCTAGGATTACAGGTGTAATCCCAGCTACTTGGGAAGCTGAGGCAAGAGAACAGTTTAAACCTGGGAGGCGGAGATTGCAGTGAGCCATTGCAGCACTGCCCTCCAGCCTGGATGGCGACGGAGTGAGACTTCGTCTCAAAGAAAAGAGAAAAAAAAAAAGAAAAAGAAAAAAAGAAGTGTACTTCATATTAAATATTAAAATATTCTTTTTTTTTTTTTGAGATGGAGTTTCACTCTTGTTGCCCAGACTGGAATGCAATGGTGCAAACTTGGCTCACGGCAACCTCCGCCTCCCGGGTTCAAGTGATTCTCCTGCCTCAGCCTCCCCAGTAGCTGGGATTAAACGAGGCATGCACCACCACGTCCAGCTAATTATATATTTTTTAGGAGACACGAGGTTTTTCCATGTTGGTCAGGCTGGTCTCAAACTCCCGACCTCAAGTGATCCGCTCGCCTCAGCCTCCCAAAGTGCTGGGATTACAAGTGTGAGCCACCACGCTCGGCTTAAAATATTCTTATTTCTTGTGGCCAGTGCTTTTTAAACCATGGGATAGACAGCACTTTTTAATTTGCAAAATCATCAATGGGAAGGTTTCTCAAGTGCTTCTTCACAGACTCTAACAGACTATGGCAGGGCTCTTATCCACACAGTGACTGCTCGCATCTTAAACAAATAGTGAGTTGGCAGGAAAAAAATGCTACTCTACATTTTGACAGTGAGATACAATTTTCAAAGTCATTTCAAATAATTTTTATAATGCAATTTACCCTTCGATCTATAAGATAAGTAGAATAGATCATTATTTTGCAGACGAGGAGCTGGAAGCTCAAGGATTTGTCCAAGGGCTTATAGCTAGCTAGTAAAGGGAACCAATACCAGAAATAAAACAAGCCAGGTATTCTTACCCAATCTGGTCATCTTCCTACTATACACAGGGCCAATACACCACATGTAGAAATAGTTCAAAGCGACAAGAGAAACTGTTCAAATTAAAATTTAATTTTCAGTTCCTTCTGCTCAAGAATGACAAAAATTGCCATTTTTCAGAACTATAACTGCTTTGACAATGTCTTAGAAAAACAGACCAATTAATGTGCTGGTGTACACTCACCTGAATCTACTTAAATCATACAGCAACATGTCAGAGAGGTAACATGTAGCATGCGATACGTCTTCATTTTTATTTTGAGAGCCAAGAGAACCGCATGTGTTGAAATGTACAGCCAGTATTCTATCAGATAGTTATTCGGCTTCTCAAAAAACGGAAAGTTTCTGATGTCCCCACAACAAATTGTTTAATACAGCATTTAAGATCATCCACAATAATCTCTATAAATGTCCATTTAGACAGTCTCCATACCAGGTCCACGAGACAATATGACTTCTCACATCTTTCGCCTTTACTTACAATGTATTCCTTGCCCTACAATATCTCTCTTCTCATCTTCCAGTAACTGAATTCCTACCAATCAAGGTCAGGCTTGAATGCCATCATCTTCCTAATAAATTATACTTTTGCCAAGATCCTAAAAAGTTATTAGTAATGATCACAGTTCTCACTTTATCCTCTATTATTACAGGGTTAGTGCTTTGGGACTCCAAGACTTTTAGCTCCTTAAGTGTAGGAACTGCCCTAAAATTAGCAAAATCCATCATCCCCAGTGGCACCTAGCACAGCAGAGGAATTAAAAATGTATCTGCTGTCCAGTCTGTCATGGTCCACTTACGTCCCCCAGCCCTGCCTGCCTTTCCAGCACTCTCTGCACGCTGTGCAAGCACCCCATCCTGACACAAACTTCCCTGACCACAGATCTGCCTTGCCACTTCATCCAGGAGCTCAGCCATGGCCCTGCTTCCCGAATGGCCTGCGGGGTCCCACTATCCTTGGGCAGCATTCCCATCTGTCTTAAATGTCAAGTCCTTTCAATAAAGTGTAAATTAGCAAATTGTTGACTTTTCAAACTTTATATCAACGTTTAGATTTAAGCAAAGGGTACAGAAACTGAAACTCTGAGAAGGCTCATTCCATTATATTTTTATACAGGGACAGATCTGAACTATTATTGTGGATTAACCACAACACATTCCAGATAAATGGAGACAGTAACATTTGTCGATACACACACACAAGCAAAAAGGTATTATTTTCAGAGTGACTTAGTCTTTTCAATGTTTTTTAATAAGTGTAAGATGTATCTTCATTAGTTTAGAGCAATGAGTAAGTTACAAAAACACTTGATGATAATTGCAAGTGAAAAACACCAAATTATCACAGGAACTTAAATTCTTGTGCTATTTTTCCACATCTGAATTTAGTTAACATATAATTCAAATAAGCAAAGCACTGCCCAGCAAATGATTCAAATACTCCTATGGCTATTCATTAAATAACCTATCCACAGGCATGAATGCTTCCTTTTCTAGAAGAAATATACATAATATACTCAATACTTCAGGCTCAGAGGAAAGATTTATATCTCCAATCTGGTGGATATTTGTTGTTACATGTAAAAGTCCTATTTTCTCTCTCCTCCAGGAGACAAATACCACTTTCAGGGAAAAGATGGAAATGTTGAAAAGGAAAAAAGAGAGTTCTGCAATTTCAATTTATAAAAATATTGATGGTATGACCACGTGACCATACCTTCTCAACACATCTTCAATGAATCAGCCATTTTAAAATATGTAAAAATCACTGCATTCAGAGAATTT
The DNA here is from genome assembly GCF_043159975.1 of Macaca nemestrina. Classification (NCBI taxonomy): domain Eukaryota; kingdom Metazoa; phylum Chordata; class Mammalia; order Primates; family Cercopithecidae; genus Macaca; species Macaca nemestrina. The sequence continues at coordinate 176,165,463 of NC_092129.1, read as the reverse complement.
TCTGATCAAAAGCAATTGCTAATAATGTAACAAACACCCAAGACTTATATGCCCCGTTATCTAAATGATCTTTTACCTTTTTTCGTTCCTGTTCCCTCTGTTGGAGTCTACAGACTGAATCATTAGCTGCTTGCACTGAAATAAAAAAGACATGGGTTTTCAGTCAGCAGACCGTGTTCAAGGAAACACATACCTGGGGGAGGAGTATGTGTGGAGAGCATGTGGATTGTTTTAGATCTCAAAAAACTATGAGAAAACTGACATTATTTTGGTGGTGGTGAGATGGCCAGAAAGGGAAAGTAAGTTTTGCCAATATATTCAGGATGTCATAATTAGAACAATAATTCTTGAGCTTTGAGCTATAAGCTGAAGGACATTTAAATACTAACTCCAATGACAGACTGTCTACGACCACCTCAGAATTCTCCAAAAAGATATAAAATGCCGATAAATTTATCACAACATTCTGATTATGACGTTACATTGTCTGTCTGTCCCCACCGTTCCCCCTTTGTCTCATTCATACTACTGCTCTCTCACTGCAGTACCTGGTAACTACATGACTTCAACACCTTTCTACTCTTCTTGCCTGTGCTCTCTTGATTTCTAATTTATCTCAGCTGCCACTGCAAGATTCAGCTTCCTCTAGACCATCTCCATTAAGTCATTTCTCTTTCTCAAGAACTAACTGCTAGTAATAATTATTCTAATTATTTATTGAGTATTTACTAAGTGCCAAGATCTATGTATTATCCCTCTTAATCCCACATTCGTATTAGAAAATGATCACTATTCCATTTTACAGATGACAAAACTGAGGTAAAGAGAGGTGAAGCTGTCAATCAAGGAGGTTATATAACTAACAAGTACAGGAAACAGGATTTCAAATCAGATCTTTCTGGCTCTAAAGACTTGGCTCTTACTATCAACACTCTACTGCCTCTTTAATTATTTCATCAGTGAAACCAGTTGTAATTCTTCCCTTATTTAAACCTTTTCATCTGCCAGACGCATTTTTTTCTGTCCATAAATGTTCTCACTTACTTCATCCAAATAAAGACATGTAGTGTGCAGGCTAAGAGTGAGCCTTAGTCAGTCAAATTTGGCACTCAGTTGTGTGAATGATCTTGGGCATGTTTGCTTGCTCAATTATTCATTTGTCAAATGTTTACTGAGCATTTGCTTTGTGCCAGGCACTGTTCTTGTTGGCGCTCCTATCTCTCAGCACCTTAGTTCCTCATCTGTAATATGAACATAATTACTAATGACAGGGCTTCAGAAGTGACATAAAATTTAAATGAGAACACAGTACGTACTATGCTTAAAAGTAAATAATTTCAATATTAATAATGATAACCACTTAGAGTAGTTCTTTATATAAAATAAGCAGTCAGGCCGGGCGCGGTGGCTCACGCACGCCTGTAATCCCAGCACTTTGGGAGGCTGTGGCAGGTGGATCACCTGACATTAGGAGTTCGAGACTAGCCTGACCAACATGGTGAAACTCTGTCTCTACTAAAAATACAAAAATTAGCTGAGAACGGTGGCACACGCCTGTAGTCCCAGCTACTTGGGAGGCTGAGGCAAGAGAATCGCTTGAACCTGGGAGGCGGAGGTTGCAGTGAGCCAAGATCGTGCCACTGCACTCCAGCCTGGGTGACAGAGCGAGACTCCATCTCAAAATAAATAAATAAATAAATATATATATATATATATATATGTGTGTGTGTGTGTGTGTGTGTGTGTGTGTATATGTGTATATATATATATAAAATAAGCAATCAAGAACTGTTCACTGTTACCAATATTCTATTTATTGTACTATCCGTAAAGAAAATCCTTTCCTTATTTCTTTTCACTAATTAAACTGTTTTGTTTCAAAAGCCCAGTTCAAGGTTTACTGTCTTCATAAAGCCCTCCTGATTAGTCTCTTCCCTCTGAGGATTTTCCCTATTTGAAATTCCTTTATCAGATGTGTGTGTGTATCCTACCATTTATTAATATCTTGCATTTGCTGAAATTGGAGGTTTGTCTAATTGTTTTAAAATTATGTCTTCCCACCCCACCCCAATCCGGCCCCAACTAGGTCACAAGTTCCACAATAGGGCAGGGACTGTGATTTCTCTTTCAGAGAAATGTTAGGCCTTTCCCTCTGGGAATATGGTAAAAGAGAAGAATTTTGTTTTCAAAAAGTTGTGTTTTTATCAGTAACCATTAATTTTAGCTATATCAAAAGTAATATTTAAGTATTGAAAATTAGGTTCCCAATCATTTTTTTTTAATAAAAGAAAATTTTTTTTTTTAAAAAAGTTGATCAGATCTGCCTTCTTTCTGTGGCATATTAATATGACATCATCTTTCCCAAGCAGTGCTTCTATCATTTCCTGGGCTGATTTTTTCCCCCACTGGCTCTGCGAACATAACTTAAAATCCATTTGGCAGCTGTTAGGAGCTTCATCACTTTCAGAAGATTCTGAGCCTAACCTAAAAGAAGAGTTACAGGCTTCTGCCACCTACTTTGTGATTTGTAACGTCCTTTAAAATTGTAATCAGAACACATCTGACAAAAGTGCACTTCTGTTCCGCGTCAGGATTGCTACGTTTAGACAGAATATCCACTTTCAGAAATCACAGTCCCTTTGAAGCAATTTGCCTTTTAACTCTTCAGGCACACAATGGAAAAGGTTTACTTTCTGAATTTATGAAACTTGCTTTTCTAAAGTTGAAGACAATCACCATACTGCACCAAACATTCCCTTTTTGATCAATTAGTGACACCAAGAAGGCCCATTTCTCTGAACCTTCCCATCACATCTGCATCACTTACTGGTTGTATAACTAAGTACGAAGCCATCTGCCCTGTTGTCTCAGTGTTTTAGGAGAGACTTAAAAAAAAAGTCAAGAATTTATCAAGTGCTTTTCTCTTAACCAAAAGATTATTCAAGTAGATCTGTGCCACGCACAACAGTTAACAATGTCCTATTTTCCTCACATAAAAGAGAAACAAATTCATTCTATCATGGTGTCTATACGTAAACCTCAAACACACACATAAGAAAATAATTTCAGGACTTGCAGTTCCAAAATGCGGGTATAGAAGCGAGCTAGCTTCACTCTCCACAACAGAAAATGAAAATCAGGTACACAGTGCCAGCAATACCCCAGAACTCAAACATGAGGATGAGACAGTTCTCAGGGCCACAGAGACATGAAAACACTCTGAAGAGACAGGAACAGAATCGCACTTCCATCTCTGTACCATTCCTTCCCCAACCTGCCTTGGCACCAAGCACATGGGAAATTTCCCTGACTCATGGTTTCTATGCTAAAAGAGGGATCACGGTGGACGATCAGCTTCCCCACCATCTTGGGCTCCCTGGCAGGAGAACTGTCCCTGCCTTAACCCATGGAAAGCATTGGTGATACCTTAGAGGCAGACATATCCTCGAGGACAGCCAGAGATAAAGGAGAGAGGTGCCACTTCCACCCCCAGCCTTTTAGAAACTCTGTTCTGTAACTCAGCCAAAGAAGACATCAAATCAAAGTGGCTACTCAGCAGCACCACACTGCAGGAGATTCGTTCCACAGGTGCCCTGGGCACAGAGGCTGCCTAGCCAGCCTTCCCACACTAACAAGATATCCCTTTGGGGACCTCCCCTATTCAAGATGAGTGGCATTTTGATTGTTTACTAGAACTAAGGCAGACGGGTTTAAGATGCCATCTAGTGCTGAAAAGAAGCAGTGACCTAGTGAAAGAAAAAAGAAATCTGCAGGTAAAATACAAAGAATCTCTAAGCAAATGGATCCAATAAAAACAGAAACAAGACAGAGGAAATGGGAATAAATAACTAATGCTTCAATGCAAAGACACAGATGTACATCCACAAGAAACAACAGCAAACAAGGAACGTCTGAAGACCTCCCTAAACAGACAAAGCAAAGAACCAGTCAGTGAATGACCTCAGTGAGATGGCAATAAATGAACTCTCTGACCAACAACGCAAAATAGCAGTTTTAAGGAAACTCAGTGATCTCCAGGATAACACAGAAAAAATAATTCAGAAATTTAACAAAGAGATTAAAATAGATTTTTTTCTTTTGAGACAGCTGTTGCCCAAGCTGGAGTGCAGTGGCACAATCTCAGCATACCACAACCTCCGCCTCCTGGGTTCAAGTGATTCTCCTGCCTCACCCTTCTGAGTAGATGGGACTATAGGCGTGCACCACCACGCCCAGCTAATTTTTGTATTCTTAATAGAGATGGGGTTTTACCATGTTGGTCAGGCTGGTCTCAAACTCCTGACCTCATGATCCACCTGCCTTGGCCTCCCAAAGTGCTGGGATTACAGGTGTCAGCCACCACACCCAGTCAGATTAAAATAATTTTAAAAAATCAAACAGAAATCTTGAAACTGGGACATACATTTGCTGAACTGAAAAATTCACTAGAGACTCTCAGCAGTAGAATGAATCAAGCAGAGGAGAGTCAGTGAGCTCAAGAAAGGCCAGACACAGTGGCTCACTCCTGTAATCCCAACACTTTGGGATGCCAAGGCAGGCAGATCACTTGATGTCAGAAGTTTGAGACCAGCCTGACCAACATGGTGAAACCCTGTCTCTACTAAAAATAGAAAAATTAGCTGGGTATTGTGGCAGGCGCCTGTAATCCCAGCTACTTGGGAGGCTAAGGCAGGAGAATCGCTTGAACCCAGAAGACACAGGTTGCAGTAAGCCAAGATCACGCCACTGCACTCCAGCCTGAGTGACAGAGCGACAGTCTAAAAAAGAGAAAAAGAAAATCACATCTCAACAGACTCAGAAAAAGCAATTGACAAAATCCAGCATCTCTTTATGATTAAAATCCTCAGCATAACTGGTATAGAAGGGACATACCCTAAGGTAAAAAAGCCATCTATGACAAATCCACAGTCAACATTATACTGAATGGGAAAACTTGAAAGCATTCTCCCCGAGAACCGGAACAAGACAAGAATGCCTACTTTCACCATTTCTATTCAACATAGTACTGGAAGTTCTAGCCAAAGCAGTCAGACAAGAGAAAGAAAGGGCATCCAAATCGGTAAAGAGGAAGTAAAATTGTCAGTGGTCGCTGATGATATTATTGTATACCTAAAAACCCCTTAAGACTCATCCAAAAAGCCCCTATAACTGATAAATGAATTTAGAAGGTTTCAGGATACAAAATCAATGTACACAAATTAGGAGCACTGCTATACACCAATAGCAACGAAGCTGAGAATCTAATTCAGAGCTCAACCCCTTTTAGAATAGCTGCCAAAAAAGCAAAATACTTAGGAATATACTTAACCAAGGGTGTGAAAGACCTCCACAAGGAAAACTACAAAACACTGCTGAAAGAAATCACAAACAACACATATGGAAACATATCCCATGCTCAGGAATGGGTAGAATAAATATTGTGAAATCTCCATAATGCCAAAAGCAATCTACAAATTCAATGCAATTCCCATCAAAATATCATTATCAATATTCACAGAACTAGAAAAAAAAATCCTAAAATTCAGATGGAACCAAAAAAGAGCCCACATAGCCAAAGCAAGATTAAGCAAAAATAACTAACCTGAGGTCATCACATTACCTGACTTCAAATTACACTACAAGGTTATAGTCACCAAAACAGCATGGAACTGGCATGAAAACAGGCACACAGACAAATGGAACAGAATAGAGAACCCAAAAAGAAAGCCAAAAACTTACAGCCAAATGATCTTTGACAAAGACAACAAAAACATAAACTAGGGAAAGGACACCCTATTCAACAAATGTTGCTGGGATAATTGGCATGTCACATGTAGAAGAATGAAACTGGATCCTCGTCTCTCACCTTATGCAAAAATCAACTCAAGATGGATCAAAGACTTAAATCTAAGACCTAAAACCATAAAAATTCTAGAAGATGGCCGGGCACGGTGGCTCAAGCCTGTAATCCCAGCACTTTGGGAGGCCGAGACAGGTGGATCACGAGGTCAGGAGATCGAGACCATCCTGGCTAACACGGTGAAACCCTGTCTCTACTAAAAAATACAAAATACTAGCCAGGGGAGGTGGCGGGCGCCTGTAGTCCCAGCTACTCGGAGGCTGAGGCAGGAGAATGGCGTAAACCTGGGAGGCGGAGTTTGCAGTGAGCTGAGATCCGGCCACTGCACTCCAGCCTGGGCGACAGAGCAAGACTCCGTCTCAAAAAAAAAAAAAATTATAGAAGATGACAGTGGAAAAACCCTTCTAGACACTGGCTTGGGCAAAGACTTCATGTCCAAGAACCCAAAAGCAAATGCAACAAAAACAAAGATAAATAGATGGGACTCAATTAAACTAAAAAGCTTCTGCAGAGCAAAAGAAATAATCAGCAAACAGACAACCCACAGAGTAGGAAAAAAATCTTTGCAAACTATGCACCCCACAAAAGACTAATATGCAGAATCTACAAAGAACTCAAACAAATCAGCAAGAGAAAAACGATGCCATCAAAAATGGGCTAAGGACGTGAATAGACAATTCTCAAAAGAAGATATACAAATGGCCAACAAACATGAAAAATGTTCAACATCAATAATTTTTGGGGATATGCAAATCAAAACCAGAATTTGATACCACCTTACTGCTGCAAGAATGGCCATCATTTAAAAAAATTTTTTTAAATTGATGGAACGTATCTCAAAATAATAAGAGCTATTTTATAACAAACCCATAGCCAATATCATACTCAATGGGCAAAACCTGGAAGCATTCCCTTTGAAAACTGGCAAAAGACAAGGATGCCCTCGCTTACCACTCCTATTCAACATAGTGTTGGAAGTTCTGGCCAGGGCAATCAGGTATGAGAAAGAAACAAAGGGTATTCAATCAGGAAAAGAGGAAGTCAAATTGTCCCTGTTTGCAGATAACATGATTGTATATTGAGAAAACCCCATTGTCTCAGCCCAAAATCTCCTTAAGCTGATAGGCAACTTCAGCAAAGTCTCAGGATACAAAATCAATGTGCAAAAATCACAAGCATTCCTATACACCATTAACAGAAAAACAGAGAGCCAAATCATGAGTGAACTCCCATTCAAAATTGCTACACAGAGAATAAAATACCTAGGAATCCAATTTACAAGGGATGTGAAGGACCTTCAAGGAGAACTACAAACCACTGCTCAATGAGATAAAAGAGGACACAAACAAATGGAAGAACATTCCCTGCTCATAAAGAATCAATATCCATGAAAATGGCCATACTGCCCGAAGTAATTTACAGATTCAATCTATCCCCTTCAAGCTACCAATGACTTTCTTCACAGAATTGGAAAAAACTACTTTAAAGTGCATATGGAACCAAAAAAGAGCCCGCATTGCCAAGACAATCCTAAATCAAAAGAACAAAGCTGGAGGCATTCAAACTATACCACAAGGCTACAGTAACCAAAACAGCATGGTACTGGTACCAAAACAGATATATAGACCAATGGAACAGGACAGAGGCCTCAGAAATAATGCCATACATCTACAACCATCTGATCTTTGACAAACCTGACAAAAACAAGCAATGGGGAAAGGATTCCCTATTTAATAAATGGTGCTGGGAAAATCGGCTAGCCATATTTAGAAAGCTGAAACTGGATCCCTTCCTTACACCCTATACAAAAATTAATTAAAGATGGATTGAAGACTTAAATTTTAGACCTAAAACCATAAAAACCCTGGAAGAAAATGTGGGAAATACCATTCAGGACATAGGCATGGGCAAGGACTTCATGGCTAAAACACCAAAAGCAATGGCAACAAAAGCCAAAATTGACAAATGCGATCTAATTAAACTAAAGTGCTTCTGCACAGCAAAAGAAACTACCACCAGAGTGAACAGGAAACCTACAGAATGGGAGAAAATTTTTGCAATCTACCCATCTGACAAAGGGCTAATATCCAGAATCTACAAAGAACTCAAACAAATTTACAAGAGAAAAACAAACAACCCTATCAAAAAGTGGGCAAAGGATATGAACAGACACTTCTCAAAAGAAGACATCTATGCAGCCAACAGACACATGAAAATATGCTCATCATCACTGGTCATCAAAGAAATGCAAATCAAAACCACAATGAGATACCATCTAACACCAGTTAGAATGGCGATCATTAAAAAGTCAGGAAACAACAGGTGCTGGAGAGGATGTGGAGAAATAGGAATGCTTTTACACTGTTGGTGGGAGTGTAAATTAGTTCAACCATTGTAGAAGACAGTATAGCAATTCCTCAAGGATCTAGAACTAGAATTACCATTTGACCCAGGCATCCCATTACTAGATATATACCCAAAGGATTATAAATCATGCTACTATAAAGACACATGCACCCGTATGTTTATTGCAGCACTATTCATAATAGCAAATACTTGGAACCAACCCAAATGTCCATCAATGATAGACTGGATTAAGAAAATGTTGCACATATACACCATGAAATACTATACAGCCATAAAAATGGATGAGTTCATGTCCTTTGTAGGGACATGGATGCAGCTGGAAACCATCATTCTCAGCAAACTATCACAAGGACAGAAAACCAAACACCGCATGTTCTCATTCATAGGTGGGAATTGACAATGAGGTCACTTGGACACAGGGCAGGGAACATCACACACTGGGGCCTGTCGTGGGGTGGGGGGCTGGGGGAGGGATAGCATTAGGAGAGATACCTAATGTAAATGACAAGTTGATGGGTACAGCAAACCAACATGGCACATGATACCTATGTATCAAACCTGTACGTTGTGCACATGTACCCTAGAACTTGAAGTATAATAATAAAAAAAAATGATGTTGGCGTGGATGTGGTGAAAGGGGAACACTTTTACACTGCTGGTGGGAATGTAAACTAGTACAACCACTATGCAAGACAGTGTGGAGATTCCTTAAAGAACTAAGAGTAGATCTACCATTTGATCCAGCAATCCTACTACTGGGTATCTACCCAGAGGAAAAGAAGTCATCATACGAAAAAGACACTTGCACACGCATGTTTATAACAGCAGAATTCCCAATTGCAGAAATATGGAACCAGCCCAAATGCCCACCAATCAACAAGTGGATAAAGAAAATGTGGTGTATATATATATACATACACACATGCACACAGATATACACACACACTGTGGAATACTATTCAGCCATAAAAAGGAATGAAATAATGACATTTGCATCAACCTGGATGGAATTAGAGACCATCATTCTAAGTAAAATAACTCAGGAAGAGAAAACCAAATGTCGTTGTGTTCTCACTTATAAGTGGGAGCTAAGCTATGAGGACACAAAGGTATAAGAATAATACGGTGAACTTTGGGGACTCAGGGAAGGATAGGAGAGAGGCAAGGGATAAAAAACTACACATTGGGTACAGTGTACACTGCTCAAGTGATGGGTGCACCAAAATCTCAGAAATCACCACTTAAGAACTTATCCATATACCCAAATACCACTGTTCCCCAAAAGTCTATTTTTAAAAAGGAATAAGAATCCATTTTTTTTTTAAAGGCATAGAGTGGCTGAATAAACAAGACCCATCTCTATGCTGCCTATGAGAAAGGCACTTCACCTATAAAGACATGCAAGTTCTATGTGCTGATGAAAAGAACACATATTCTTCAGCAGTTGGGTGAAATGTTCAGTAAATGTCAGTTAGGCTTTACATTTCCATGCAACCAGAAAAAGATATTCCATGCAACTGGAGACCAAAAAGAGCAGGAGTAACTACACTTAAATCAAATAAAGCAGACTACAAATCAAAGACTGTAAAAAGAGACAAGGTCACTATATAATCATACAGGGGTCAGTTCAGCAAGAGGGTGTAACAATTATAAATATCTATGTACTCAACACTGGAACTCCCAAGTACATAAAGCAAACATTAATAGATCTAAAGGGAGAGACAGAAAGCAATAGAATAGCCGCAGGAGACTTCAACTTCCCATACTTAGTAATGGACAGATCATCCAGACAAAATCAACAGAGAAACATTGGAGAGTTCAACTACAAACTTGACCAGGCCTTAGTGACACTTACAGAACCTTCACCCAACTGCAGCAGGTTACATGTTCTTTTCATCAGAACACAGAACATTCTCTGGAACAGATCACATCTGAGGCCACAAAACAAGTCTTAACAAATTCAAAAAGATAGACGACATTATCAGGTATATTTTCTGATCATAATGGAATAAAATTAAAAATCAACAACAAGAGGAAACTTGGAAAATACACACACACGTGGAAAGCAAACAACAGGCTTCTGAACAACCAATGGGTCAGGTAAGAAATTAAGAAGGAAATTTAAAAATCTCTTGAAACAAATAAAATGAAAACACAACATACCTAAATCTATGAGATACAGCAAAAACAGTACTAAGAGGGAAATTTATAGCAACAAAAGCTTGTATCAAAAAAAATAGAAAGACTTCAAATAAACAACCTAACATTGAACTTCAAGGAACCCAAAATTAGTAGAAGGAAAGAAATAATAGAGACCAGAGCAGAAATAAATAAAATTGAGGCTAAAAAAATCAAAGAATCATTAAACGATTATCAACAACTATACACCAACAAATTGGAAAAGCTAGAAGAAATAGATAATTTCCTAGACACATACAAGCTACCAAGCACAAATAAAATGAGGAAACAGAAAGCCTCAACAAGCTAATAATGAATAACAAGGCTGAAGCCATGATAAAGTCTCCTGTCAAAGAAAAGCCCAGGACTTGATGGCTGCATTGCTGAATTCCAACAAACATTTAAAGACAATTTAACACCAATTCTACTCAAGTTCTTCAAAAAACTTGAAGAGGAGAGAATATTCCCAAACTCATTCTACAAGGCCAGCATTACCTCGATATCAAAATCAGACAAAGACAAAACAAGAAAAAAAAAAAAAAGAAAACTACACACAGTATCACTAATGAATGTAAAGGCAAAAATCCTCAACAAAGTAGTAGCAAACCAAATTCAACAACACATTAAAAAGATCATTCACCATGGTCAAGTGGGATTTATCCCAGGAATGCCAGGATGGTTCAACATACGCAAATCTATAAATAAACCATATGGTAATTTCAATAGATGCTAAAAAAGCATTTGATAAAATCCAACATTTTTATGATAAAAGCTCTCAACAAACTGGGTATAAAAAGAACATAGCTCAAAACAATAAAGGCCATATATGGCAAACCCACAGCTAACATATTGAACGAGGAAAAACTGAGAGGCTTTCCTATAAGATCTGGAACAAGAAAAGGATGCTCACATTCACCACTTTTATTCAACATAATACTGAAAGTCCTGCCAAAGCAATTAGGCAAGAAATAAGGGCACACGAATTGGAAAGGTATTAAGTCAAATTATCTTTGTTTGCAGATCACACGATCTTATATTTAGAAAAACCTACTGACTCACCAAAAAGCTCTTAGAACTAATAAATGTACTCAGTAAAGTTGCAGGATACAAAATCAACATACAAAAATCCATAGCATTTATATACGCCAACAGCAAGCAATCTGAAAAAGAAATCAAGAAAGCAATCCTGTTTACAATAGCTACAAAGAACATAAAATAGCTAGGAATCAATTGAACCAAAGAAGTAAAAGATCTATACAAGGAAAACTATAAAACACTGATGAAAAACATTGAAGAGGGCACACAAAAATGGAAAGATATCCATGCTCCATAACTGGAAGAATGCCATTAAAATGACAATTATACCCAAAGCAATTTACAGACTCAATGCAATCCCTATCAAAATACCAATGACATTTTTCATAGAAATAGGAAAAATAAACCCTAAAATTTATACAGAACCACGAAAGACCCTGAATAATCAAAGCAATTTTGAGCAAAAAGAACAAAGCTGGAGGCATCACACTACCTGATTACAAAGCGTATTATTAATACAAAGCTACAGTAACCAAATCAGCACGATACCGGCATAAAAACACACAGACCATGCATGGCACAGAATCAATAACCCAGATATAAACTCGCAAACTTATAGCCAGCTCATTTTCAACAAAGGCACCAAGAACATACAATGGGTAAAGGACAGGCTTTTCAATAAATGGTGCTGAGAAAACTGGATATCAATATGACTGGGAAAACTGGATATCCATATGAAGAAGAATGAAACTAAACCTCTATCTCTCACCATACACAAAAATCAAACAAAAATGGATTAAAGACTTAAATCTAAGACGTGAAACTATGAAATTACTAGAAGAAACTCTAGGGGGAAACACTCCAGGACACTGGTCTGGGCAAAGACTTTTTTCTGTAAGACCTCAAAAGCAGGCAACCAAAGCAAAACCAGACAAACGGGATTACATCAAGCTAAAACGCTTCCGTGAAGCAAAGAGAATAATCAACAAGTTGAAGAGACAACCCACAGGAGAAGAAAGTATTAGCAAACTATTCATTTGACAAGGGATTAATAACCAGAATATATAAGGAGTTCAAACAACAATCTAGCAAAAAACCCAAAGAATCCAATTTTAAAAATAGGCAAAGATCTATTTCAAAAGAAAGAGATATTTCTCAAAAGACATAAAATGGCCAACAGGAATATGAAAAAAATGCCCAAGATGACTAATTGTCAGAGAAATGCAAATCAGACCCACGAGATAGCATCTCTAGTTAAAATGGCTTTTATTAAAAAGACAAAGAATAATGGATGCTGGCAAGGATGTGGAGAAAAGGGAACTCTCGTACACTGTTGGTCAGAATATAAATTAGCACAACCACTATGGAGAACAGTTTGGAGGGTCCTCAAAAAACTAAAAGTAGAACTACCATATGATCCAGCAATTCCACAATACTGGGTATATATCTAGAAGAAAAGGAGAGAGACATCTGCACTCACGTGTGTATTGCAGCACTAGCCAAAATATGGAACCAACCTAAATTTCCATGAATGGGTAAGAAAATGTGGTATACACAATGGAATATTATTCAGCCATAAAAATGAACAAAATCCCATCTTCTGCAGCAACATGGATGGAACTAGATGTTACTATGTTAAGTGAAATAAGCCAAGCACGGAAAGACAAATATTGCATGCTCTCACTCATACGTGAGAGCTAAAGAAATGGATCTCACGAATATAGAGAGTAGATTGGTAGCTACCAGAGGCCAGGAAGTATAGTGAGGAGGAGGGCATGAAGACAGGTTCATTAATAGATATAAATATACGGTCTGATGGAAGAAATAAGACCTAGTATTTGATACATCAGTAGGCTGACTATAGCTTACAATAACCTATTACGTAATTCAAAATAGGTAGAAGAGAATAATTTGAATGTTTTTAGTGAAAAGAAAAGACAAATATTTAAGGTGATGAATATGTGAATTACACTAATTTGGTCTTTACAAATTATATGAAAGCATTAAATTACCATAAGTACCCTCAAAATATGTACATTATACAAATACAAAAGTAAAGTTATTTTTAAAAAGCTAAGTAAATGTAGTATTAACTTTAAAAAATAATAATAATTTCAGCTTGGCATTAGGAACAGATTTTGGCCGAATGCTCACTCATTCACTTCAATGAACAAATAACTACTGAGTGGCTATAAAGTAGCAGGCACTGTTCTAGGTGCCTGAGATACCACAGTGAACAACAAGAGTCCTGAGCTTACACGGAAGACAGGGATTTGGGACCAGGCTAAAACCACAAATGTGGAATTTAATTATTGATTGGTATACAGATGATATTGAAAGGCGTGATTCTGTATGAGCTCACCAAGCAAGTGAGTTTAAACAGGAAAGAAGTCACGGAACCAAGCCTGCAAGCGCCCCAAGGTTAAAAGTCATGAAGGTAAGTGGGAACTAACAAAGTAGACTGAAAAGGAGGAGCCTGCGTTGTAGGAGGAAATCCAAGAAAAAGTGATAATCCAGGAATAAAGGCAGACTTTTCTTACTACCTTTTCAAAGATACATAGAAGTAACATCCTGAAGTGGAACTTGAGCTCTGGAGGCAGAAGAGCTAGGCTTGCATAATAGTTCCTCCAATTATTATTGGAGAATCTGGAGTGTTCAACCACTATAAATTTCAGTTTTCTCAACTATAAGGCAGGGAAGATGATAAACACTTATTTCACTGGGTTATGAGAAAAAAATGAAAAAATACAGGCGAAAAGTCTAACTAGTAAAGTGCTAAATAAATTAGTTTGTATTTTAAATTACAGTGTGTTCTTAAAGATTTCTAGGTAAAGATGGCAGAGTGAAGCAAAATCACACAAACAGTCCCTTAGATGACTCTCAAAACAAAGTTTTTTAAAAGGTAAAATACTTCACCATTTACTAAACAGTAAAGAATTATAATTGCATACAATAAACTTTGAAAAGTAGTAACCAAGAATAGGAACACAGATTGTAGTCAAGAACTGAGATTCCTGGTGGCTCATGCCTGTAATCCCAGCACCTTGGGAGGCTGAGGCAGGTGGATCACGGGGTCAAGAGATTGAGACCATCTTGGCCAACATGGTGAAACCCCGTCTCTATTACAAAATTGTTAGAACTCTAATACGCTTTAATTTGTAGAAAAACAGACAGGGGAGGGGAGAGGAAAGAAAGGAAAAGAACATATGAAAGACAGATAAGACAAAGTATCCATCCTGGAAGAAAACCTAATAAAAGTCTCTATAAGTCCTTTGCAATAGAAAGTAGCATTATAAGCTCAATAAATGTGATCAAACCTGATGATAAAAATACAGAATGAAATGAAAAATGAAACTACAAAGCTAAGGAAACAGAGAACTGTAACAACATCATTACAGATACAATAAATAAAATCAGAAACAAAGGAACTGAATCAGGTTGGTTGTGGTGGTTCATGCCTGTAATCCCCAGCACTTTGCAAGGCAGAAGCAGGCGGATTGCTTGAGCCCAGGAGTTTGTGACCAGTCCGGGCAACATGGCAAACCCTGTCTCTACGAAAAAATTAGCCAGCATGGTGGCGCATACCTGTAGTCTCTGCTATTTGGAAGGCTGAGGTGGGAGGATCACCTGAGTCCAGAGGGTCGAGGCTGCGTGAGCCGTGACCACACCCCTGCAATTCAGCCTAAAAAAAAGGAATTGAATTGTCTACAACTAAACATTGGCAGAATTTTAACTGTAGAACAGAAAGCAAGTATTATAAACCCTGACAAAGTTAAATTCACAAGTGAGAGAGTAGTGGAAGAGTGGCAGGAAGGGAGGGTTGAAAATCCTCCATCTCTCATGGCAAGGCATTAATTAATGCTACTAACAATTTGAACATAATACAAATGAACAGAAACAACATGACTACAACTTTGAATTGTTTTCTATAATTATTTTCCTCATAATGATCTTTTAGTAACTACTATATTTGATGGTACGAAGTACTTGTTTCAAGGTACTGTCTTCCATTTTACTTTTTGTTCTAATTCAAATGAAATTAAAGTTAATACTTTAACTTAAAAGTTATATGATCCCATTCTTATCAAATGTTTTCTCTCCCTCTCATACCTTCCCCCCAACTTCTCCTCTCCCCTGCTCATTTATCCAGCTATCATTCTCCATACATCGTTCTTGAATACACATAAAGATGCCTGGAATGGTGTTCACCAAAGTTAAAAAGCAACAGCTTTTTAAAGTAGGTTGTTGTTGCTGTTGTTGCTGTTGGTTAGAGACAGGATCTCACTCTGTTGCTCAGGCTGGAGTGCAGTGGCATCATCATAACTTGTTGCAGCCTTGAACTCCTGGGCTCAAGCAATCCTACCACCTCAGCCTCCCAGGTAGCTGGGACTAGAGGTGCACCTCACCACACCTAGTTAATTTTTTTCAATTTTTTTGGTAGAGAGAGGGTGTCTTGCTTTGTTGCCCAGGCTGGTCTTGAACTCTTGGCTTCAAGCAATCCTCCAGCCTAGGCCTCCCAAAGTGCTGGGATTACAGGTGTGAGCCACCATGCCTGGCCTGTTTCTTTCTTTTTACGATTTATTTTCTTCTTTATTTTTTGCTTATTACTAAAATACATTAGGTTTTACTTTTAAATAATGCAAAAATAAAGTCACTGTTCTTAAAAAGAGAGAGGGAGACAAGGAGGGAGGGGATATTCTTTTATTATGGTCATGTTAGTTTATTCGAATGAGGAATAACCTAGAAGCTGTCCATCCTCTTTACTCTCTAAAAATCAAAGGCTGAA
This sequence comes from Macaca nemestrina, assembly GCF_043159975.1. NCBI lineage: Eukaryota > Metazoa > Chordata > Mammalia > Primates > Cercopithecidae > Macaca > Macaca nemestrina. The sequence goes on along the minus strand of NC_092129.1, from coordinate 176,149,237 downwards.
TCCTTGATACTAAGACAAGATCTCCTGACACCAAACGTGGTGAAATTTACAAGTCTATTAAATAATTAATAAATAGAACACAGACACCTTGTCTCAAGGATGAAAAAAAGGTAATGGCTATATCTTCATAACAAGTTACTTTATGGATTGCTCTTACATACCTTGATGGAGCTCCTATTTACTTTTTTGTGGTTCTTAAGGAACTACAGAAGAGTTTTGGTTCTAAAGCCTCTGCTCACCTAATCTCAGGACACTCTGCAAAGTAGGTGGCAATGCAGCCAAAAGCAGAAATGGTTCCAAGCTGAGTTCTGTACTAGGGCTCCATTCAGAGAATTCTAGATGGTCCCACCTTCTTGGCCCTTCATCTGTTAGTTTTGTGCACAATGTCAGAACAATGTGTAAGACCCACATTTGTAGTGTTCTGAGAGGCACAGCTGACCACACACATAGTGTCAAACACGTATATGAAGAGATAAATGTGATGGTTCTACTAAAAAGCACAAAATGAAACCCAACTTATCAATAGTCTTGTACTATTAAATACTGAGATCAATATATTCTATACATAAACTTGCTTAAATGATTTTGCACAACTCCCAGATCGATTAGTAGTGAAAATAAACAAGTCAATACATAATTTAAAATGTCACTTTTAAACATGAAATTTGCCATGAAAGACAGCTTGGCCCAGACTAATTTTCAAAATTACATCAGTTTTAAAGGCAGTGACACTCAGCGATAAAAGGTACAAGAAAATATTTCTGTCAGAGCTTACTACAGAAACTTTTCCTGCTTCCAGCAGAAAACTGTTTGGAAAGCCATTGCCTGGTTTCTACAGCTGGCAAGACCCAATGTATTCCACACACAATGGAACCTCAATTACTAACTTCACATTTTTATGTTTTAATTCTGCCTTTCAAGAAAACGCACTTACGGCCGGGCGCGGTGGCTCAAGCCTGTAATCCCAGCACTTTGGGAGGCCAAGACGGGCAGATCACGAGGTCAGGAGATCGAGACCATCCTGGCTAACACAGTGAAACCCCGTCTCTACTAAAAATACAAAAAAAACTAGCCGGGCGTGGTGGCGGGTGCCTGTAGTCCCAGCTACTCGGGAGGCTGAGGCCGGAGAATGGCGTAAACCCGGGAGGCGGAGCTTGCAGTGAGCTGAGATCCGGCCACTGCACTCCAGCCTGGGCGGCAGAGCGAGACTCCGTCTCAAAAAAAAAAAAAAAAAAAAAAAGAAAACGCACTTAATCTGGATTGTAAATTATCAGTAATACTTTTGTACTTCACTGAGAAGACCGTAATTTTAAGAGGCTCGTCCTCACATCTTCAATAACTTTAGCCCCAGAATGAAGTAAGTCAAAATAGTTTTCACTCAGTTTTACAAAATTTAGTTTTATATACTTACAATGTGGAAAAGGAAAGGTGCATGCATGTCTGCAAGGCATACGTAAACATCTTATTGATAACTGTTGCAGTTTTCCTTTTAGCATGCTAACTAGAATGTTTGACAGGGTTAAGGATGTGGTTATGAACAAATGAGGGCATGTTTGTTGTAAAATGCAAAAGCCTAAGGCCAATTTTATACTTCTGCTGTTCCACTCCGAGAAACCAAATGTGACCTGGGAGATCTATGTTTTCCAACCTCCTTTTAGCATTAGAGTACACAAGAGCATTAACTTGGACCTGGACACAAAGACTTATTTAATTCAGTTATTAACCAAGATCTCTCTGCTGCCTTTCTTCACCAGCCATTCTACTGCAGGTCAGTTTTTTTGTTTTTCATGGGGTTTTTTTTGGCTTTTCTTCCCCTTCAGAAAGATCTGTTTCCATTTTATACTTCAGTGACCCATCATTATTTACCAGCGTTATCCCCACTTGTTGCTCTTGAATTCCTTCCTGCACAACACTTGGACAAGCTGAATATTGGCAATATAAATCTGGATTTTCTTAAATACTTCAAATTTCTAAATCAGTTACTAATAAAACTTTTATTTATTTTGTTATGGTTTGATATTAAAAATATTCATTTTGATCAACTATCTCTCCACATTAAAATATTTTACTTAATGAAAAAAAGTGATAAAGTATAAACATTTATGAAAACATTATTTTCTAAATAAAGCTACCTCTAGTCCCCTGTGTGAAAAAGAAGTTTCATCTCAGATCTTCCCAGTTCCTGGTCATCAATTTTTTTTTTTTTTTTCCGAGATGGCATCTCGCTCTGCTCACTGCAACCTCCGCCTCCTGGGTTCAAGGGATTCTTCTGCCTCAACCTCCCAAGTAGCTGGGACTACAGGCGCGTGCCATCACGCCTGGCTAATTTTTGTATTTTTAGTAGAGACGGGGTTTTACCATATTGGCCAGGTCGGTCTCAAACTCCTGACCTCGTGGTCTGCCTGCCTTGGCCTCCCAAAGTGCTAGGATTACAAGCATGAGCCACCGTGCCCAGCCTCAAATTTTATATATATATATATATATATAAAAATTTTTTTTGTAAAAATAGGACGGCCATGGTGGCTCATGCCTGTAAAAAATTCCAGCACTTTGGGAGGTTAAGGCAGGTGGATCACTTGAGGCCAGGAGTTCGAGACCAGCCTGGCCAACTTGGTGAAACCCCATCTCTACTAAAAACAAAAAAATTAGCCAGGCGTGGTGATACACACCTGTAGTCCCAGCTACTCAGTAGACTGAGGCACGAGAACCACTTGAATCTGGGAGACGGAGGTCGTAGTGAGCTGAGATCCCACCACTGCCTTCCAGCCTGGGAGGCAGAGTGAGACTGTGCCTCCAAAAAAAAAAAAAGAAAAATTTGTAAAAATAGGTGAAAAATATTTTGACTTTCTCACATACTAAACAGACTGTCTCGTGTACCACAGATGCACACAACTCACTTTGGAGATTAATGCTGTTTGGAGATTAATTAATGGCAACACACATTAATCACTAGAAAACCACTTTCTCTGTAACTGAGCTTCCCTCTCATATATCCAGGTTAAGAACTTTCCCTCTCCACTTCTTCTCACCATAATACCCAAGAAAATACATTGTGGTGTGCATTCATTTGAAATGAAAAGCAATTAAAAAAAAAGTCGCTAACTCACATCTCTGGAGAACTTGGCTGAGGTTGTCCCGCATTGTGTCTCTACATTTGGGAAGAGTATGTTCATTTGTTTCATGGATCATATTCTTCAAATTTTCAAGAACTCGCATTTCTCGAAGACCACGCTTTTCCTATTAAAAGAAAGTAAATGACTAATAAATATGGTGTCTTTTTCTTTTTTTTTGTTTTTGAGATGCAGTCTCACTCTCTCACCCAGAGTGGAGTGCAGTGGTGTGATCTCAGCTCACTGCAACCTCCACCTCCCGGGTTCAAGTGATTCTCCTGCCTCAGCCTCCCAAGTAGCTGGGACTACAGGCTACAGCCACTATGCCTGGCTAATTTTTGTAATTTTTTTCTTTTAGTAGAGATGGGGTTCCACCATATTGGCCAGGCTGGTCTCAAACTCCTGACCTTGTGATCTGCCCACCTTGGCCTCCCAAAGCGCCGGGATTACAGTTTGGAGCCACCATGCCCAGCATATTGTGTCTTAAATCTTAGTAATTACTTTCTAAGATATCCACCCAGGTTTTGGTTGTTAGGTTATGACTTATTACTGAAAATTTATGCATAAAATTTATGCCTCATAACCCAGAGGCATTTTTAAAATTATGAAATGCTCCAAAAGTTGCAATATGAGTAATATTTTTATAGCAATGTTAAAAAATTGGCAAGAGAAATACTAAAAGAACCAGAAAAATGGCCCAGATTGCCACATATTTTATTAGAAGGAAATTAAACACCCCTGATCTGATCTTAAATTTCATTTTGTCATTCTTACTATCATATAGCTTCTATTATTATGTGCTATATTTTTTATCTGATTCCTTTTTTTTTCTCAAAATAAAAATGGGTAGTAAAAGTAATATGTAGATACTTCCCTATATAGAAAAGAACACTGAAGGCCTGAGGCTATTATCATTAGAAAGACCTCCTCATACGGTTGGCCCTGGCTTGGGGCTGGAAACTTGACTAGTAAACAGTTCCCTATGTTGGTATAAAACCCTTCCATAAATTACAAAAGTGGTTCACTGTGCCTGAATGGTTTACACCAAGCTTGTCCAACCCGCGGCAGATGGGCTACAAGCGGCCCAAGACGGTTTTGAATGCAGCCCAACACAAATTATAAAACTTCCTTAAAACATTATGAGATTTTTTTGTGTGACTTTTTCTTTTTTAGCTCATCAGCTATTGTTACTGTTAGTGTGTTTTACGTGTGGCCCAAGACAATTCTTCTTCTTCCAGCGTAGACCAGGGAAGCAAAAAGATTGGACACCCCTGGTTTACACAAACAATGTGATTAATGTTGAATACCTCTTTCCTTCTGGAAGTCTGAAAATGTACATGCCAGGCAGAGGATGCCTCCTTGACCAGTCCCCAATAAAACCCCTGGACACCTAGGCTCAGGCAAGCTTCCCTGTAAGATTACACTTTACATGTGTTGTCACAACTTGTCACAAGGGGAATTCAGTGCATCCTGTGTGACTCCACGGGGGGAGGACTCTTGGACACTTCTACCTGGGTTCCTCTAGACTGCTTCTACCCGGGTTCCTCCAGACTGCTTCCCAAGCACCTTTTCCCTTTGCTGACACTGCTTTGTACTCTTTTGCCATAACAAAGCTTGCCACAAGTATGGCCATACGCTGACTTCTGTGAGTTCTTCTAGTGAATCACTGAACCTGCAGGTGGTTTTAGGAACTCCGAAAACATCTCCATTACAGAAAGTAGAGCAAAACCACCCTCCCTGCCCAAAATGAGGGTGGGCTATACTTAGTAACTTGCTTCCAAATAATAGAACAGGGAAAGGGAAAAATATTAACATCATAGTAGAGAAAACTAGCAACATGATAGTTGAGAAAACCAGCAAATGCAGTAATACCTCAACCAAGCCAAGAAGGTTCATATTATCAGTGGTGTCGTGTTGATAGCACGCACTCCTTGATATAATGTGATAAGGGTACTTTACCTTTGTGGTATTCTTTCCCAATACCCAAAACCCCAGTCTAGTCATGAGAAAAACAACAGACAAATCCAGATTGGATACCTAGCCAGTACTCAAGACTTACGTAAAGGTCATAAAAAATAAGGAAAGGCTGAGGAACTGTCACAGACCAAAGACTAAGGTGGCATGATGATTCAATGCAATGTGGTACCCCAGATTAGATTCTGGAACAGAAAGGGGACTGTAATAGAAAAACTGGTAAAATTCAAATAAAGTCTGGTGTTTCATTAACAGTAACGTATCAATGTTGGTTTCTTAGCTTTTACAAATGCAGCATGGTAATATAAGAAATTAAATAACGAAAGAAAGTGGGTGAGGTGCTGATATGGTTTGGCTGTGTCCCCACCCAAGTCTCAACTTGAATTGTATCTCCCAGAATTCCCACATGTTGTGGGAGGAACCTAGGGGGAGGTAATTGAATCATGGGGTCAGTCTTTCCCATACTATTCTCGTGATAGTGCATAAGTCTCTGAGGGACTTATCATGGGTTTCCACTTTTGCTTCTTCCTCATTTTCTCTTGCCACCACCATGTAAGACGTATCTTTCAGGCCAGGCACGATGGCTCACGCCTGTAATTCCAGCACTTTGGGAGGCCGAGGCGAGTGGATCACGAGGTTAGGAGTTTGAGACAAGCCTGGAAGCCTGGCCAACATGGTGAAAGACATGGTCTCTACTAAAGATAGAGACAGGTCTCTACTAAAGATACAAAAACAATTAGCCAGGCGTGGTGGCACGTGCCTGTAGTCCTAGCTACTCAGGAGGCTGAGGCAGGAGATTCCTTTGAACCTGGGAGGTGGAGGCTGCAGTGAGCCAAGATGGTGGAGGCTGCAGTGAGCCAAGATGGTGGAGGCTGCAGTGAGCCAAGATTGTGCCATTGCACTCCAGCCTGGGCGACAGAACGAGACTCCACCCCCCCCCAAAAAAAAAAAAAAAAGGAAGTGTCTTTCACCTCCTGCCATGATTCTGAGGCCTCCCCAGCCATGTGGAACTGTAAGTCCAATTAAACCTCTTTTTCTTCCCAGTCTTGGGTGTGTCTTTATCAGCAGAGTGAAAACAGACTAGTACAGTAAATTGGTACCAGTAGAGTGGGAGGTTGCTGAAGACAGCAGAAAATGTGGAAGCGACTTTGGAAATGAGTAACAGGCAAAGGTTGGAACAGTTTGGAGGGCTCAGAAGAAGACAGGAAATGTGAGAAAGTTTATCAAAGCTGAATGGCTTTGATAAAAATGCTGATGGTGATATGAACAATAAGGTCCAGGCTGAGGTGGACTCGGATGGAGATGAGGAACTTGCTGGGAACTGCAGCAAAGGTGACTCTTGTTATGCTTTAGCAAAGAGACTGGTAGCATTTTGTACTTGCCCTAGAGATTTGTGGAACTTTGAACTTGAGAGAGATGATTGAGAGTATCTGGTGGAAGAAATTTCTAAGCAGCAAAGCATTCAAGAGGTGACTTGGGTGCTGTGAAAGGCATTCAGTTTTATAAGGTAAGCAGAGTATCAAAGTTCGGAAAATCTGCAGCCTGACAATGCGAAAGAAAAGAAAATTTCATTTTCTGAGGAGAAATCCAAGCCGGCTGTAGAAATTTGCATAAGTAACAAGGAGTCCAATGTTAATCCCCAGGACAATGGGGAAAATGTCTCCAGGTAATGTCAGTGGTCTTCATGGCTGTCCCTCCCATCACAGGCCTACAGGCCTAGGGGGAAAAAGTGATTTCACGGGCCAGGTCCATGGCCCCCGTACTGTGTGCAGCCTAGGGACTTGGTGCCCTGTGTCCCAGCTGCTCCAGCAGTGGCTGAAAGGGGCCAACATACAGCTTGGGCTGTGGCTTCAGAGGGTGGAAGCCCAAGGCTTTGGCAGCTTCCAAGTGGTGTTGAGCCTGTGGGTGCACAGAAGTCAAGAATGGAGGTTTGGGAACCTCTGCCTAGATTTCAGAAGATGTAAGGAAATGCCTGGATGCCCAGGCAAAAGTTTGCTGCAGGGGTGAGGCCCTCATGGAGAACCTCCGCTAGGGTAGTGCGGAAGGGAAATGTGGGGTCGGAGCCCCCACACAGAGTCCCTACTGGGACACTGCCTAGTGCAGCTGTGAGAAGAGGACCACCGTCCTCCAGACCCCGGAATGGTAGATCCACCGACAGCTTGAACCATGCACCTGGAAAAGCCGCAGACATTCAACGCCAGCCTGTGAAAGAAGCCAGGAAGAAGGCTGTACCCTGCCTCCCGGCCACAGGGCCGGAGCTTCCCAAGACCACCCACCTCTTACATCAGTGTGACCTGAATGTGAGACGCAGAGTCAAAGGAGATCATTTTGGAGTTTTAAAATTTGACTGCCCCACTGGATTTCGGACTTGCATGGGCACTGTAATCCCTTTGTTTTGGCAAATTTCTTTCATTTGGAACGGCTGTATTTACCCAATACCTGTACCCCCATTGTATATGGGAAGTAACTACTTCGCTTTTTATTTTACAAGCTTGTAGGTGAAAGAGACTTGCCTTGTCTCAGTGGAGACTTTGGACTGTGGACTTTTGGGATTAATGCTGAAATGAGTTAAACCCTGGGGGACTGTTGGGAAGGCATGATTGGTTTTGAAATGTGAGGACGTGAGATTCGGAGGGGCCAAAGGTGGAATGACACGGTTTGGCTCTGTCCCCACCCAAATCTCAACTTGAATTGTATCTCCCGGAATTCCCGGGAATAGAATTCCAGGAATTCTATTGTGGGAAGAATCCAGGGGGAGGTAATTGAATCCTGAGGGCCGGTCTTTCCTGTACTATTCTCTTGACAGTGAGTAAGTCTCACGAGATCTGATGGGCTTATCAGGGGTTTCTGCTTTTGCTTCTTTCTCATTTTTGCTTGCCGCTGCCATGTAAGAAGTGCCTTTTGCCTGCCACCATGATTCTGAGGCCTCCCCAGCCATGTGGAACTGTAAGTCCAATTAAACCTCTTTTTCTTCCCAATCTTGGGTATGTCTTTATCAGCAGCATGAAAATGAACTAATACAGGGGTACATGGGAATTATCTGTACTATCTTTGCAATTTTTCTACAAATCTAAAATTAATACAAAACAAGAAGTTACTAAAAATAGAGTGGTAACCTTGACTATGAAAAAATAATAGGTTAGTTATGTTACTGAAATGTTTTTTTTTTTGAGCCATTCTTATATGGCCAGCTTCTTACTTTTTCTAATTTTCTCATAATAAGATATTAACAACTTATACAAATGTTGCAAGAGAATAATATAATGAACTCTCATATACTCATCACCAATCTTCAACAGTTCTTATGACTGATTTTTTTCCCCTCCATAATGCTCCATACACCTCATCCCCTCTAGATTATTTTGAAGCAAATCCAAGAAAGTATATCATTTCAACTGTTAAATATTTCAACCTGTATCTTTTTGTTTGTTTGTTGTTGTAGAGACAGGGTCTTGTTCTGTCACTGAGATCACACTACTGCTGGAGTGCAGTGATGTGATCATGGCTCACTGCAGCCTTGAACTCCTGGGCTCAAGCAATCCTCCTGTCTCAGCCTCCCAGTAGCTGGGATTACAGGTGCACACCACCACACCTGGCTCATTTTTCTTTTTTAAAAAATTTTGTGTAGAGACAGAGTCTCACTTTGTTGTCCAGGCTGGCCTCAAACTCGTGGGCTCAAGCAATCCTTCCACCCTGGACTCCCGAAGTACTGGAATTACATACATGAGCCACCATGCTCAGTCTCAACATATATTAGTATCTTTAAAACACAAGACTTGCCTTAAACAAACAATAAGACCAGCTCTCTCTCTGTCTCTTTCTCTCTCTCTCACACACACACACACACACACACACACACACACACACACACACACACACACACAGAGTTAACAGTAATTTTTTTTTTTTTTTTTTGAGACAAGGTCTGGCTCTGTTTTCCAGGCTAGAGTGCAGTGGCACAATCTTGGCTCACTGCAACCTCTGCCTCCCTGGCTCAAGCGATCCTCCTACCTCAGCCTTCCAAGTAACTGGGACTACAGGCGCACATTATGACACTTGGCTAATTTTTGTATTTTTTATAGAGACAGGGTTGTACCCATCTCTCTATAAAAGACATTTGTTGACCACGTCTGGCCAACGATTTTTTAGTATCATGAAATATCAAAGTAATGTTCACATTCCCTCACATGTCCTATGTTTTTTATCCCCCAGTTTGTTTGAACCACAACCTAAACAAGTTTTATGTACTGTAATTGATTAATATGTTTCTTAAGTCCGTTTTAACCAATAGATTTCCCCTTTCACTTTTTTCCTTTGCAATTTGTTCGAAAAAAGTGAGTCATCTGTTCTGCACAGTTTCCCACAGTCTGTTGTTTGCTGAATGAATCCCCATGGTGCAATTTAACATACTCCTTTGTCTGTTCTCTTTCCTGTAAATTAGTCGTTAGAACTAAAGCCCTGATCAAATTCAGGGTTCTATTTTTTGTTTGCAAGAATTTTTCAGACATGAGTTGTATACTCTCAACAGCATCTTGGTAGCATTCTGTCTTTGTTTACTAGCAGAAATACTCTATGAAGAGAAACTGCCCCTATCAACAACTTGGTTACTCCGAGGAATGTTCACATACAAAAGGCAAAACAGAACACTTGATTCTTTCTCCCTTATTTACCAGTTTCAAAAATAATGAGTTTGCTCCCTAGTATTCACTAAAGGTGATTAGAAAGGTTTTTTGTTTGTTTGTACATATCCCTATGACTCATAGATTTAAAGATATTTGAAGTTTTTCAATCCATTGCAGTATTTCTCATAGGATGAACGCAAGGCCTTTTGCACCAGATAATTGGTACTCAGATTATCCTAGCTTTGTCCAGTGGGAGCCTATTCAAGCTGGCTCTGGAATGCTTCAGACAAAACTCTAGTATTTTGTAGTAGGTCATTTGCTTTCTGGCATGATCTGATGCTCCAGATTCATCCTCTCCATCTCCTGCTCTGGACTTGGAATGAGCAGGTGTCTAACTCCCACTGGGATGGAGAAAAGGAATTCGGAGACTGAAAACTAAGGCTGCTCACTGCTATTGGGTTGGTCACTATTTCTAACTTTTCAGTGGACAAGGCTAGGAAATATGTATTTTTAAAAAGAATAGATATATCTTGAGTTTATATTGATAGTCAAACTCAAATTCAAGACCATAGAATTTCTAATTACCCTCTTCTGTCTTATCTCTTTCCAGTTATCAAAACACCAACATAATTATTTGTTTTATCACTGATTCAATCAAGTCGTAATACCAATACTAGCATCAACAAAATGATTACTAAAAAAAGAAATTTAAGATCTTTTTTTAAATTTTTTGTTTTGAAGATGTATTTCACTAGGATGTAAAGTCAAATCATTGTGCCTTGAAATTACATGGAAGAGTTGGCTGGGCACAGTGGCTCACGCCTGCAATCCCAGCACTTTGGGAGGCCGAGGTGGGCAGATCACCTGAGGTCAGGAGTTCAAGACCAGCCTGGCTAATATGGTGAAACCCCATCTCTGCTAAAAATACAAAAATTAGCTGGGCATGGTGGTGCGCACCTGTAATACCAGCTACTCAGGAGGCTAAGACAGGAGAATCGCTTGAACCCAGGGTGGCAGAAGTTGCAGTGAGCCGAGACCACACCACTTCACTCCAGCCTGGGCGAACGAGACTCCACCTCAAAAGAAATAAAAGAAAGGAAATTAAGAAAGAAAGGAAAGAGGCCGGGCGCAGTGGCTCATGCCTGTAATTCCAGCACTTTGGGAGGCCGAGGTGGGCGGATCACCTGAGGTCAGGAGTTCGAGACCAGCCTGGCCAACATGGTGAAACCCCATCTCTACTGAAAATACAAAAATTAGCCGGGCATGGCAGGCGCCTGTAATCCCAGCTAACTGGGAGGCTGAGGCAGGAGAATCTCTTGAACTCGGGAGGCGGAGGTTGCAGTGAGCTGAGATCGCGACACTGAACTCCAGCCTGGGGGACGAGCAAGGCTTCGTCTTGAAAAAAAGCAAGAAAGAAAGGAAAGAAAGAATGTGGAACAATTTCTCTCTAAGTAGCAACGTCGCCATCCAAAAACACAGACTTGTTTCTTTAAATTTTACTTGACTTTTTAGGAATTGCTCTTTAAATTTAAAGTTTACCTTAAATTATGTAAAATATTTATATGGCTCCAAAACTACATCTGTAAAACAAAATACATTCAAAGAAGTCTAGCTTCTACTATCCTCCTATCCTTTGCACCCTATCTCCTCTACAGCTTTCCCTTTAGGTAATTATTAACTTATTCAACCACTGTTTTAAGTATATACATGCATATACAAATGCATACGTGTCAATGTGTATATAATTACGTATATACCTTTTTTTTTTTTTTTTTTTTTTTTTTTGGAGATAGGGTTTCACTCTGTTGCCCAGGCTGGAGTAAAGTGGTGTGATCCTGGCTCATTGCAACCTCCGTTTCCTGGGCTCAAACGATCCTCCCGCCTCAGAACCCAAGTAGCTGAAAGAACAGGTACAAGCGACTATGCCTGGCCAATTCTTGTATTTTCTGTAGAGACGGGGTTTCATCATGTTGCCCAGGGCCGGTCTCAAACCCCTGAGCTCAAGCAATCCATCCACCTCAGCCTCCCAAAGTGCTGGGATTACAGGTGTGAGCCACTGTGTCCGGCCAATGTATATACTTCTAAGTGTACACAAGCATACCTCACTTTACTACGCTTTGCAGATACTATGTTTTTTAAAAATTGAAGGTTTGTGACAATCCTGTTTCAAGCAAGCCTATTGGTGCCATATTTCCATCAGCACGAGCTCACTTTGTGTCCCTGAGTCACATTTGGGTAATTCTCATAAAATGCACAAGTTTTCATTACTATTACACCTGTTAGGGAGATCTGTGATCAGTGATCTTTGATGTTACTGTTGTCATAGTTTTGGGGTGCCACAAACCACAATCACATAAGACCACGAACTTAATCTATAAATGTTGGGTCTGTTCTCACTGCTCCACTGACCAGCCATTCTCCCATCTCTTTCCCTCTCCTTGGGCCTCCGTATTCCCCATGACACATTGAAATTAGGCCAATTAATAACTCCACAATGGCCTCTAAGTGTTCAAATAAATAAAGAGTCATACATCTCTGACTTTAATCCAAAGCTAGAAATGATTACACTTAGTGAAGAAGGCATGTTGAAAGCCAAGGCAGGATGAACACGAGGCCTTTCGCACCACATATTTAGCCAAGATGAGAAGGGAAAAGAAACATTTTTTTTTTTTTTTGAGACAGAGTCTTTCTCTGTCACCCAGGCTGGAGTGGAATGGCATGATCTCGGCTCACTGCAACCTCTGCCGCCAAGGTTCAAGCGATTCTCCCACCTCAGCCTCCCAAGTAGCTGAGACTACAGGCAAGCACCACCATGCCTGGCTAATTTTTTTGTATTTTTAGTAGAGACGGGGTTTCGCCATGTTGGCCAGGCTGGTCTTGAACTCCTGACTTCGGGTGATCCGCCTGCCTCGGCTTCCCAAAGTGCTGGGATTACAGGCATGAGCAACTGTGCCCAGTGGAAAAGAAAGATTATTGAAGGAAATTTAAAATATTACTCCATTGGGAGGCCAAGATGGGCAGATTACGAGGTCAAGAGATCGAGACCATCTTGGCCAACATGGTGAGACCCATCTCTACTAAAAATACAAAAATCACCTGAGTGTGGTAGCGCACTCCTGTAGTCCCAGCTACTCAGGAGGCTGAGGCAAGGGAATCGCTTGAACCCGGGAGGTGGAGGTTGCAGTGAGCCGAGACTGCACCACTGAACTCCAGCCTGGTGACAGAGTGAGACTCCATCTAAAAAAAAAAAAAAGGTTATTCCAGTGAACACACAAGTAAGAAAGTGAAACAGCCTTATTGCTAATAGGGAGAAAGTTTGAGTGGTCTGGATAGAAGACGAAACCAGCCACAACATTCTCTTAAGCCAAAGCCTAATCCAGAGGAAGGCCCTAACTCTGTTCAATTCTATGAAGGTTGAGAGAGATGAGGAAGCTGCAGAAGGAAGGTTTGAAACCAAGCCAGCAGAGGTTGGTTCATGAGATTTGAGGAAAGACACCATCTCCATAACATACAAGTGCAATGTGAAGCAGCAAGTGCTAATGTAGACTGCAGGATCTAGCTACGATCATTGGTGAAGGTGGCTGCACTAAACAACAGACTTTCAATGTATATGAAACAGCCTGCTACTAGCAGAAAACGCCATCTAGGACTTTCATAGCTAGAGAGAAGTCAATGCCTGGCTTCAGAGCTTCAAAGGACAAGCTAACTCTCTTGTTAGGGGTTAATGCAGCTGGTGACTTGAAGTTGAAGCCAGTGCTCATGTACCATTCCAAAAATCCTAGGGTCCTAAAGAATTATGCTAAATCTACTCTGCCTGTGCTTTATAAAAGGAAGAACAAAGCCTGGATGACAGCACATCTGTTTACAGTATGGTTTACTGAAGCCCACTATTGAAACCTACTGCTCAGAAAAAAAGACTCCTCTCCAAATAGTACTGCTCAATGACAATACACCTGGTTACCCTGGAGGTCTGATGGAGATACACAGGAAGATGAGTGTTGTTTTCATGTCTGCTGATACAACATCCATTCTACAGCCCGTGGATTAAGAAATCACCTTGCCTTTCAAGACTTACTACTTAAGAAATAAATTTCTTAATAGCTGCCAGAGACAGTGATTTCACTGATGGATCTGGGCAAAGTAAATTGAAGATCTTCTGGAAAGGAGTCACCATTCTAGATGCCATTAAGAACATTAATGATTCATGGGAAGAGGTCAAAGTATCAACATTAACAGGAGTTTGGAAGAAGTTGATTCCAACCATCATGGGTGATTTTGAGGAGTTCTAGGCTTCAGCTGAGGAAGCTGTTACAGATGGGGTGGAAAAAGCAAAACAACCAGAATAAGAAGTGGAGCCTGAAGGCCAGGCGCAGTGGATCACGCCTGTAATCCCAGCCCTTTGGGAGGCTGAGGCTGGCAGATCACGAGGTCAGGAGATCGAGATCACCCTGGCTAACACGGTGAAACCCTGTCTCTACTAAAAAACTACAAAAAAATTAGCCGGGCGTGGTGGCAGGCGCCTGTAGTCCCAGCTACTCAGGAGGCTGAGGCAGGACAATGGTGTGAGCCCAGGAGGCGGAGCTTGCAGTAAGCCGAGATTGCGCCACTGCACTCCAGCCTGGGCAACACAGCGAGACTCCATCTCAAAAAAAAAAAAAAAGAAGTGGAGCCTGAAGATGTGACTGAATTGCTGCATCTCATAATAAAACTTGAACAGATGAGGAGATGCTTCTTATGGATAAGCAAAGAATGCAGTTTCTTGAGATGGAATCTACTCCTGGTGACATCAGGCCAATTAATAACCCTACAATGGCCTCTACAAGTTCAAGTAAAGAAGAGTCACACAACTCTCACTTTAATCAAAAGCTAGAAATGATGACACTTAGAAAGACATGTTGAAAATGCTGTGAACACTATTGAGATGACAACAAAAGTTTTAGAATATTATATAGACTTAGTTAATACAGCAGCAGCAGGGTTTGAGAAGACTGAAATTTGGAAAAAACTTCCACTGTGGGTAAAACACTACCAAGCAGCATTTTATGCTACAGAGAAATATCTGTAGAAGGAAGAGTCAGTTCATGTGGGAACTTGATTGTTCTTTTAAGAAATTGCCACAGTCACCCCAACCTTCAGCAACCACCACCCTGATCAGTCAGCAGCCATTAACGTCGAAACAAGATTCTCCATTAGCAAAAAGATTAAGACTTGCTGAAAGCTCAGATTATTAGCAGCCTTAACAAGAAAGTATTTTTAAATTAAGGTATGTACATTGTTTTTTAGACATAATGCTACTGTAAACTTAAAAGACTACAGTATAAACATACTTTTCTATTAATTGGTTACCCAAGTAATTTGTTTAACTTGCTTTATTACAATATTCACTTCATTGCAGAGGCTTGTAACCAAACCCACAATATTTCTGAAATATACCAATAATATTGTACATACTTTTAAATTACCTTTCTTAAACAGAAACGTGATACAGACTTTTCTTATTTCATGAGTCAAATTCATACACACATACATAATATACATATAATATCTTTCTCTATGTGATCTTTGTTTTCTCTTTTTGGTGCATCTTTTTGTTATTTAGAAAAGTTGGTGTTCTTGTTCTCATGGTTATGTTTATATTAACACAGATCAAAGATCCCTAACTCGAAAATCCAAAATCTGAAATGCTCCAAAATTCAAAACTTTTTGAATGCTAACATGATGCTCAAAGAAAATGCTTATTGGAACATTTTGGATTTTGGAATTTTTGATTAGGGACACCCAACCTATACTTTATATAACTTTGTATATAACACCTTCACTTTTTTGGTGACTGTTTATTGGTTCCCTACTTATTAGCAATATTAATATTAGGTGTTAATCTTCTCTTTTCCCAGTTTTTCCCTCCTTTTTGGGATCCAATTTGAAACAGCATCCTTTTACTTCCAGTTAATATTTACAAGGCAATCGGTAAGGAAATCCTACTTTTCATAGACGCTCACCATTTCCTTCTATTTTCTGATAGTTACACTACATCTTCACTGTCAGAACACAGAGCCACTGGATATTACACTGTCTGCCTTTAACTATGGTTTAGTCTTAATTCGGAAAGTAAATATATATTGAACGCTTACCCACTGTTGTTAGGTAGAAGTCTCTCTAATCATTTTGGTTAGCTGAAATTCATTCTGTTGTATAACAGATTCCTTAGGAAAGGCTCATTGGAACAATCATCCCAGAGTCCTTGTGTGACCTAATAGTGTGTGGTTCCTGTACCTGGGGGTCAGTTTGGCTGGATATAAAACCCCTGGCTGTTATTCCGTTGTCTTCTGGAATGAGACAGATACATCTGTTAACAACTGCGTTTTCTTGCCCTTATAAAGGACTTAGTCATTTTGTCTGGATGCCCAAAGGACTTTTTTCTATAAAGTCTAATAGATTTATTCTTAACTATCTTAGTGTTGTCTGTTCTGGGTTAATTTTCCCTGAATGTAGTGTGCCCTTCAATATAATTTTAGTAGTATTGTACTTCAAGAAAGTTTTTTTGACTCCTAGTTTTTATATTTACATTTTATATTTGCTCTATTATATTGCTTTGGTCTTCTTTTCTAGTGGCTCATTACCACACATATTTCAATTTTTCATTTCAATTTTCAACTTCACTTAAGGACTCTTCAGTTGTTTATTCACTCGTGTTCCTTTTAGTTTAGTTTTCATTTATGACATGTTTTTAAATTTCTTTTTCCTGAATTCTTTCACCTTACCTTTTATGTTTGCTAATTATTTTACCTGACCATTTCTGAGTTTTTCCTTTTATGAGGTATATTGTTCTTTCCTTGCTTCTACAATTTTCTTATGCTCCCAGAGCTCATCTTAAAATACTAGGTTTGGCTGGGTGGCTCACGCTTGTAATCCCAGCACTTTGGGAAGCCGAGGCGGGTGGATCACCTGAGGTCACGAGTTTGAGACCAGCCTGGCCAACATGGTAAAACCGTGTCTCTATTAAAAAATACAAAAATCAGCCAGGTGTGGTGGCGGGTGCCTGTAATCCCAGCTACTCGGGAGACTGAAGCAGGAGAATCACTGGAACCCGGAAGGTGGAGATTGTAGTGAGCTGAGATCGCACCACTGCATTCCAGCCTGGGAGACGAGTAAGACTGTCTCAAAAAGTATATAAAATAAAATACTAGGTTATAGTTTTATTTTTTGTGTGGTCAAATCTTTCTTATTTCCTTGAGGAATATTATTCTGTTCTTTAGCCTCTAATAAATTGTGTGGGATTTGACTCTTGCTCAACTGTAAGTGAAATTAGTTTTCCACTATTTTTAGAAGGGAGGGGTGGTCACAACAGCCTTTTTAACTTCAGAGTTGTAGAACTCCTTTTTTTGTTTCACAAAGTATTCAGTTTCCTACAGCTTTTCTACAGTGTAAAACATTATTGTGAAACAGTGTTTTGGTTTGGGAGTTCCAAAGCCCCTGACTGCTTCAGCACTGTTAGGCTTTCCAACAGCCCGCTAGCACCTACTCCTAAGTTGGAGCCTGTGAAGTCCCCTCCCAGTTTCTGCTGCTGTTCTCCAAATGGCCCACTGCTACAGTTTGAACGTATCCCCCAAAACTATGTGCTGGAAATATAACACCCAATGCCACAGTGTTGGGAGGTGGGGTTTGGGCCTAATGAGGGGTGATTAGTTCATGAGGGCTGTGCCCTCATGAATGGGTTAAGGTCATTATCAAAAGAATGGGTTCCTTTATAAGTAGACAAAGTTCAGACCCCTTCTCTTTCTCTCTCAACTTTTCTTACCTTCTGCCTCCCACCATAGGATGACATAGTCAGAAGGCACTCACCAGATGAAGCCCCTTTGATAACTTTCCAGCCTCCAGAACTGTGAGGAAAATACATTTCTCCTCATTATAAATTACTCAGTTTCAGGTATTCTGTTCTAGCATCACATGACAGACTAAAACACCCATCAGGCTTCCCAAATCTATCTGGTGAGAATTTTGAGGTTGTCTAGCACTCAACGCTCTCACAAGTCCCTCTGCATTCTTTCCACTCCCTCTGGCAGTTCTCATACCACAGAAGCCTTTTAGCTGTTGGTGACTTGGCCACTGATATCATGGGTACCCTGTCCCCTGGTTTTATTACAGATGTAGATTGGTTTTGCTATGCTAATTGCTCTGTTTTTAGATATATTCAAGGAGAAAAAAAAAAACACATAAAACTATGCCACCACCACTGCCACCTTCTCCAGATGGCACTGTAATACGGAAAAATCAAGAGAGTAGGGGAAACGACTTCATTGCTTATGGCAGACTAATTTACATGTACAAGAAAATGATCTCTCAATTCAAAGACAAACAAAACCAAGAACAGAGAGGCGAGCTATGCAGTTCCATTCACAGGACAGATTACTCCGGGGCCTATAAATGGGCTTTGGGGTTCCAGGGTGCTCCTGAAATTGTAGTCAAATTGAAGACATATGTTCTCTATGCATTTTTCTGGGGAAAAAAATTCTTAAAGGAGTCCATGACCTACTAAGAGAACCACTTATTTAAAGGGTTATTTATTGTAGCAGGCAAACTGGTACTTACAGTAAGTGAATTAGTAGCCATACCTCTCTAACAGCCCATTAATAATTAATTTAAAAGACAAAAAAAGGCCTGGCATGGTGGCTCACACCTGTAGTCCCAGTACTTTGGGAGGCCAAGGCAGTTGGATCACCTGAGGTCAGGAGTTCAAGACCAGCCTGGCCAACATGGTGAAACCCTGTTCTCTACTAAAAAATATACAAAATTAGCTGGGTGTGGTGGCATATGCCTGTAATTCCAGCTACTTGGGAGGCTAAGGCAGGAGAATTGCTTGAATCCGGGAGGCACAGGTTACAGTGAGTTGAAATCACACCATCGTACTCCAGCCCGGGCAACATGAATGAAACTCCATCTCAAAAAAAAAAAAAACTCATGACACTATTACACAAAAAAGACATTAGAAAGTCTCTTCCCTTAAACTCACCATCTGGTATGCGTTTGTTTTTATGCTGATATTTTTAACTGAGGGGTACTGTTCACACTTATCACACAAGGAAGAATATAAACTAACATTTGTTTATTTATATATGTATATTGTTTCTGGCATGAAAATTCTCAGAGCAAAGCTCAGCACTCATAAAGCTTGGTTTCTGATGTAATCTGACAGCATCAGAGAGAAAATGAGAGACTGATATAATTTAAATTTTTCTTTCAGTCACAAGATTTTAAACCATACAGTGTATACATATACTTATCACATGTTATATGGAACAGACACTCTGATAAAATGATGTTTTAACCTGACAGTGTCTCTAGTAATCTAACTAAAAACAAGAAATCAGGAGGTCAAGTGAAATTCTTATGCTGCCTTTGGAGGAATTTTCTCTTGATCAATTTAACCCACATTGGAATTAATTAAAACAATCCCTCTCAACTCCTGTACTTATTGCACTGTTAAATACTTTTCTTTTTGCCTCTAATTTTAACCAACATTTCCTTTACTTTTCCTAACCCCTATTTTTCTTTCAGTCCAAACAGCACCTGCTCTATGAAAATTTCCCTGAGCTCTCTTAGAAGTTGTTTCTCCACTTGTTTCCTCTTCTGAGCTCTCAAGTCTTTTGTGCTTATTTTATTATAATAATTACACCACAACAATTCTTTGTTTACATGCCTTTCTTCTTCCTAGATGGTAAACTTCATGGAGGTAGGAATTGTTTCCTATTTATTTTTCACATGTCTGGTATGACAGGTATCTCTGCCTCCATTCTCTTCTCTCTCATTATCAACACCTAAATTTCATTTGGAGTGGCAACATGCCTATAACAGAGACTGCTAGCTATTTCCTACCTGCCTTCCTTTTTGCTACATGAAATGCACATGTAATGGGTGGAGGTCCAAAAGCCACCTTGTAGGCTGAGCATGTGGCTCATGCTTATAATCCCAGTACTTTTGGAGACTGGGGTAGGAGGATCAATTGAGCCCAGGAGTCCAAGTCCAGCATGGGCAACATAGTGAGACCCTGTCTCTACGAAAATTAAACAAAACAAAACAAAAAAGGCCGGCCATGGCGTTGTAATCTGGAAGAATCATGAGAGAGCAGGGTAAACTATTTCATTCCTTATGGCAAACTAATTCACATGTACAAGAAAATGGTCTCTCAGTTCAAAGACAAACACAACTGAGAACAGAGAGGTGAGCTATGCAGCTCCATTCAGAGGATAGGTTACTGTGGTCCCAGCTACTTGGGAGGCTGAAGTAAGAAGACTGCTTGAACCCAGGAGGTTGAGGCTGCAGTAGGCCATGATACTGCCACTGCACTCCAGGCTGGGTTACAGAGTGTGACCTTGTCTTAAAACAAAACAAAAAAAAAAGCCAACTTGTAAGCATAAGGACAAAGGCAACATCCCAGGGGGATAGAAGGTAAAACTGGAAGAAAAAGCTGACATCATAGGACCACCATTCCAGCCCTATGCTAACTCTAAACTCTGCATATTGTGATAGAAAATTAAGCACTTGTTAAATCCACTATTTTTCATATATCTGTCACTATCAACTAAACATATTCCGTACTAATATACATAGGTATTCAGTAACTATTCCATAAAGCCTTGCATGAATAAAGTTTGCTAAAAACTAAACAAGGAACTTATACAGGATTACATACTCTCTAAGCATGTCTAAATACTTATTGACTACCATGAGTCTCTGCTCTTTTCTACATGAGAAAGGCCATAACAGTTCCTCCAAGGCTAGAAAGACAGTAGCACAGAGGACAATGCCTTTACCCACTGATACTATGACATGAATACTCACTGGAAGGATTTCACCTGAAAGGTGAGATCCTTATGAATCTCTGTCCATAATGTCCATTGGAATCAAGGGGAAAAGAGTTTGTATAAAGTTAGGAGAAAGACAGTCAACTGTCCTTAAATACTAATGAAAACAAAAAGAGAGCTTAAAATAGCCTAACGGTACTTCAGTAATTTAAGTAATGCTGCCACCATGTGGCACTTACTCCCTTGTTTTACAAATAAAATTTTATAAAGAAAAAGCTAATTGTTGCCATATACCTTAAGGTTTTTAAACATATAAACAACTTCAGCTTTAAGTGCTAGCCAGTTTTTCTTAAAGTAAACAATATTCAAATGGCACAGAAAAGACGAAACTTCCAGGAGATACCAGCAGCTCTGCTTCGCCGCTCTTCTCTATCTAACCATGCCGCTTTGGGCAAAGACCACATTTACTCATTATCTGATATCACTGTTTCGGCCAAGATAGAAAAGAAGTACAAATAATGCAGATGTATATTCAAACCTAAAGCCTCTGAAACACGTTGAGCTTTTTCCCTCTAATCTGAGAGGAGAGTATAACAGACAGAAAAGGCATTTGAGCCTGAGGTTCTACGCTACACTAAACCCTCAGGAAGACCAATGAGGGAGGGAAGACCAATTGCTCTTGTGTTGGTCACTGTGTGAAAAGACTGGATCAAGCACTTTTCAAAAAAAGCAACTCAAACTTAGCTGATAAAATGTTCTTGAGCCCTTCAGAGATCATTCTTCAAAAATAAAGACCATTCTTCAAAGCACTGTAAGAATGAAGGGTGGGACTATGTCTGTCTTATTCACTGGTAAATCATTACTTCCTGATATTATGCCTCACATAAAATAAGTGCTCGACACATTTTGTTTGACTTTATATAATCAGCTGTTACTATAAGCTGTTTTGACCTGTTAAATTTGTAGTAATTTATTACATAGACTTAGAAAATGAATACAGTGCTATATAGAGAAGTAAATTAGGGTGACATGATAGAGTGTACTGATGACGGCCTTGGACTAAAGGGCTGGAGGTGATATTTAACCTGCAATCTAAACCAAAAATAATGAGTCCTGCAAAAAATGAGAAGTAGCAGCATCTTAGGAAGATGGAATTGCTGATGCTTAACAATAGCGATGTGTTAATGAAAAAGAAAGGAAGAATTGTGGCTGAAACACAAGGAGTGAAGAGTTGTATACAATAAAGTCGGAAAGACAAGGAGAGGTCAGAGATCATCTAGGATTTTTAAGAATAGCCAAGATTTGTAGGCAGCACGGTAAAGGAATAGTCTCTGGATAATTTTCTGTGTCTCCCACATTATTCTTATTCATAATAATAATAAATAATGATGACAAATAAATAAATATCAAAAAGATAAAAAAGACAATTTTTTTTAATGATGACGATATGGTATAATCAGATTGTGGGAACTTACTGCTTAATGAACAATGAACCAATTATGTACATTAATTAACATATTAACTAAACCAATTATACACATTAACATACATGTTACTTAACGTGTATAATTAACTTGGTTATGTACCTAGTTAATTCCTAGGTACCAGACAATATTCTAAAATGCACATATCCTGTAAAGTATTACACAGTTTTTGAGTCACAGCATCTTTTGCACCCAGAAATGGTTATCTAATGCAACAGCTCTGGCCCTCTAGGTAGAGTGCTCTGTACCAACTGGGTTTATTAAAAGGTTCTCTCCTTTTGGCATGTTTGCACATCCTGATTGGTCAGTCTCAAAAAAACTGAAACTTACACAGAATTACAAAATTGTTTGTGTAACACCATTTACCATCCCAACGGTAGTTTGAGAAGTTACCACTTAAAGCACAATAAACCAATTATACATGTACCAAGCTACAGTAATATGAAACAAGACGGCATGTTTGTGCATCACTGTCACTGAAACATAGTATGTAAGGTAGAGTGGCAGGTGGTTAAGCTAGAAAAGCAGGAGCCAGGTCACAGAACAATGCTTGGACTTTATCCTGAAGACAGAAATATTATCAAAGGTTTTAAAAAGTGAAATAATGTTAGATTCCCCTGGCAGCAGGGTGAAAACTAATTTGACTTGGTTGATAAAGCAGGCAAACCTGTCAGAAAGAATGGACATTTATGAGGTAAACATCTAGGTAACGTCTAAAAGATGTGGTCACTGAATGTGGAACCTATAAGAAAGGAAATAGCCAAGGATAATTCTCAAGTTTTAATTTGACTGCTTGAATGATTGGTGATGTCTCAATTGAGGAAAAAAAATACAGAAAATGAGTCTGGAAAACTCAGACCCATCAATCTCTAAAATCCCTTTTTTTTCACTGTATCTCATTTTATAGATTTAAAAATCCTGAGATCGACAGATATTAAATGCCCCAGAGTAGGCACCAGAACTTATGTCTCCTGCTGTTTAGTATGGAATTTATCCCATTAAAAACAACAATTTTTACCTCTTCATCATTTTTACTTCGTATATTTTATGAACACATGAACTAAAATCAGATTTTAAAACTGGGGAATTTCTCTTCTGTATAATAACACACTAACAATTAGGGAAGTACTTTTATAAAATAAGTTTAAATACTCACTTCAAATTCTTTTACAAAATAACGAGTTTCACCTTGAATAACTGGTCTGTGATCCAAAAGCCTTGAATGAATTTCTCCAAGATCTGTAAAGATAAAATGAAATTCAGGGTTAATCCATGCTAAATGGCATCATCTCTAGCTTGTTTTACTCTCTGTCTTCCCCACCAAGAGATGAAGGTTAAAATCCAGTTTAGACTACGGACTAAGAGGAAATCTCATCCACTGCCAGTGGATGCGTGCACTGATGCAACTGCTTTTGAGAACAATCTTTCAGTATCTAATAAAGTTGAAGACATGTATACCTAGCATTTTCATGCCTAGGTATGTAGCCTAGAAAACTCTTGCACAAATTAATAAGGCCATTTATACATATTTATTACAGCATAGGTGTAATATCAAAAGAAAAAACGGGAAACACCTTAACCATACTCATATAATGGAATTCTATGAATCACCAAATAAAAATAAATACATCAGTTACACTTATCAACATAAATATAATAAAAAATATAATACGTATTTTATAATAAATAAAAAGCAAGTTTCAGGAGGATTAAAGCCACTTACATAAACCTTTAAAAATATTCAAAATATTTCCTTTTGGGATAGAGATAGAAGCCACAAAACTATAAAGAAATGCGCAAGAATAATAAACATCAAATTCTGAATGGTGGCTACCTTGAGAGGCGGGAGGGGAATGAGTGCAATTAGAGCAAGACACAGTGGGGCTTTTAGTAATTTATTTATCACGGTGGATGGTGAATGTTCACTGTAAATCTCTTTTTCATAAGTCTGAAAAAGTCATTAAGAAGGTCTGAATTTAAGTCTTTTGGTGACTCAATTTATTATTCTTCTTAGTTACAGCTATGCAGTTTAAAATGCAAATCTCAAAATTCCTTGAGAAATTAAAGTAAGAAGATGTGGTATTCATGTTCATTCACTGGCAATGTTCCCCAAATTTTTCATTTTTGCAGACATACGATGGGCAGATTTCAATTCTCTATTTTAATGAATTTTATTAGGACATATCTTCTTAAGCAGGTCAAGTAGAAAAAATACGAATACAAGCACTGTATATAAGCACCGTATATATCTGGTACATATAAAGAACTACAATTCAACTGTCAAAGACTTTCCCGCAGGAAACAGCGTTGTGAGCTTTAGGAGTCAAACCTAATGCAGGTTCTGTGAGAATCTAGGTTGTAACCTTCTCCCAGCTCAAAGCACACAGGACACACGGACATTTCTGAAGGTGAATGGTTCTTTACGGTGCTATAGGGCGCTTTCGTAAGTGTATCTCACTTACTCCTCGCACGACCAGGAACAGATCGGGGAGGAGAGTGGGTAAAGCCAATGACCCGAAGTCACTCAACTCCTAAGCGACTGCCCCCGCCTCCCAAGTCCAACGCCCTTTTCACTATACGTCGGTCACGAGGCTGCCCAAAGGCTCTGCGCCCCGGGGTCCTGAGCTTGCGGAATGGACAGGGGCGGGCCTGATGGTTCAGGCTGCGGCAGAGGAAAGCGGGGAAACACGAGGAGTTGGGCTGGTTGGTTGCAGTGGGACGCATTTGGAGCGGGGAAAAAGAAGGGAACCAACCACGACGCCCCCACCCGCACAAACGCACGCGCGCCAGCCCGGGAGCCGGGGGTCGGCCCGGGTCAGAGGGCGCCGCCTGGGAGGTGAGGCTGTGCTAGGAACCACCAGGGACTATAGCCCTGACACTCCGTACCCTTGATAATGAGGTGCGCTGAGCCTGCAGTCCCCAGGGAGTCCCTCTTCTTGCTGCCACCGCCCGGGGCGGCCTCACAACCCACAGGGGTCTCTGTCCCTCCGCCACTCATCCCGACCAGTTCCGCCCACCCGCGGCCGCGCTGCGCCTGCGCAAACCTGGCCACCCTCTTTCAAGGCGCGCTCGGGGTTTTTTTTGCGTCATCACAGGGCGCCGGAGAAATTTAATCTATTCAGCGGGCGGTGCCGGAAAGGCGTCTGCCGTGTAGTCAGGGTGTTAACTGGCAGAAGCTCTTGCCGCCATGCTGGATCAGGGCGGATGCTGCTGGAATAGGAAGGTGCTTGAACGTTGGAGCTAAACTCAGAGCCCTGGTTATTTGGCTCAAGGCTGATGCATTCCAATGCAGTTGCCACCTATATCTGCTGAGAATACATTCCAAGACCCCCAGTAGATTCCTGAAACTTCATATAGTACTGAACCATGTATATACTATGTTTTTTCCTGTATATACATATGATAAAGTTTAATTTATAAATTAGGCACAGTAAGAGATGAACAATTAGAACAATTTAATGAAAGTTATGTGAATGTAGTCTCTCTCTCTCAAAATATCTTATTGTACTGTCCTGCAGGTAATGAAACCGCAGAAAGTGAAACCTCAGATAAGGAGGGACTACTGTATAGCAAAGTCAATCAGTTGGGGGCTGTTTCTCTACTATGCCATGAGTGTGGCAGACTATTCCTGCCTTTCTTTTTAGACAGAAAACTGTTTCCTAGAATGCTTTTCTTGCTCCCTCTGCCTATTCAAGTCAGTAAACTTATGCTGTATAATAAAGAATTTGACTGGACTTTGACTCTGGTTCCTGGGAGGTACCCTCAATCCTTGGAATTTCCCAGGTGATAGAATTGTCTTTGTTATTCATGCCGGGCCTCTGGGAATGCACCTGAGTTTATGCTAATGAGGTGACTCATGGAGGGCCCAAGATGATTTCAGAATGGAGGTTGGCCACGCCAGAAGGGCCGGCCAACCATGAGGGCTTAGGCTTTGAGCCACATAAACAGGCCCACCTCTGGGGAGCCGATGGGGGCTGGAGACTGAGTTCAGCCATGTGGCCAATGATTTAATCAACTATGCCTACATGATGGAACCCCAATGAGTACTCTGGACATGGAAGCTCAGGTGAGCTTACTGGTTGGTAATCATTCATCAAAGTGCCAGGAGGGTGAAGTGTTCCTGAGGACACGTAAGCTTCTATTTGGGAAATCTCCCATATCTCGCCCTATGCATCTCTTCATTTGACTGGTCCTGATATGTGTCATTTATAATAAAACTGTAATAGTAAGGAGAGCACTTTCTTGAATTCTATGAGTCATTCTGTGAAACCTGACGGAGTAAAGTGAATAGCAATGAAACATCATGTGTAGAGAGAAGCTGCATGGGTGAGAACTGAGGCACCCTAGCAGACAGTGCTCGGGCCCTGGGCATATGACAGAGACAGCTGGTCAGAAATGCAGGTGGCCTGGGAACCCCAGAGCTTGTGGCAGGTGTCTGAAGGGGAGTCTTGAGGAGGAACATGCTTTGATCTCTGAAGTCTGTGCTAACTTTGGATAGCACTGCGGTTTAACAAACACTTACATGGCACTTGCTACATGCCAGGTAATACTGTAAGTGGTCTACAAATTTGCATTCGTTTAATCCTCATGGCTGGCCTTTGAAGTCATTATTATTATTGTCCTCATTTTACAGATGAGGAGGCTGAGGCACAGAGAGGTTAAATGACTGCCTGACTTGTATGTGGCAGAAACAACTGACTCTGTGTATGTGTTTAAGTATAGGTGGTGGGTGAAGAGAGAATGGGGAAGGGAGATTTGGAGAGAAGGAAGAGAGAAGCCATATTAACTTTAACAGGCCACATGGGCTTTTCATTTTATCATTCAAAACATTTAACAAATACTTTATTGAGCGGCTGCTATGTGCCCAGCACCGTGCTAGGAACTAAGATATAGTGGTGAACAAGACTGATGCAGCCTTTTCCCTTCCTCATGGAGCCTACAGGGGCGCCAACACTGAACAAGTACACAATTACTTTTCTGCAAGTCTGTTGCTTGTAGCCTGTGAATATGTGTTCTAGCCATTTGATTATACACTATTGAGTTGTATTGTTCTCTGCGATGGTGAGGTCCAGCATATGCCTCTGTTCTCTCTCTGCTTTTACAGAAATCTTTACACTGCAGCTCAGACAGCTAGGAGACTGAGAGGCAACACTGGCAGTGCCATTTCACCTGGCACATTCAGCTGCTATGAGTGTGTCCTTGGGCTTTAAACCATGAAATCTCAAGTTTTGGGACTCTTATCCTCTCCCTGAAGGTCTTGTATTATCTCTTATTGTCTCTGGATTGACGAGACTTTTCTTGGATTTTTTAATGAAATTTGTGTTGAGATATTTGTAGATTCTCATGCAGTTGTAAGAAATAATAGAGTTTCCTTTTACACTTTGCCTAGTTTCCCCCAGTGGTAACATTTTGCAAATGCTAATATTACAACCAGGATATTGACATTGATACAATCCACCAATGTGATTCAGATTTCACCAATTTTCCTTGTATTCATTGTGCGTGTATATGTTTAAGTTTATGCAATTTTATTATGTGTAGGTTGATGCATCTATCATTACAGTCAACATACTGACCAGTTCCAGTGCCGTAAAGATCCCGTTAAGGTTCCTGTTTATAACCACAGTTACCTTTCTCCCTGTCCCCACCCTGACTTCTGGTAACCTATCATCTGTCCTCTATTTCTAAAAATTTTTTCACCTCAAAAATATTATAGAAATGAAATCATACATTAAGTACCTTTACATTTTTAAGAATAGCTGTACTCACATCATAACCTCTATACAAGATTGGAGAATCGATATCATATACAAATATAACCATGGGATTATAAAGGGATTTTTCCAATTACTCTACTTTTTGAGAGTCAAGACATCTAAATCATGGAGATATTGTCTATTTAGTAGAAGTAAAGTTCTGACTTTGGGGATAATTATTTGCTGTAATCCCATATTGAATCTTGTGAAAATTAAAAAATAAATGAGTAATTACATGTATACAATGAATAAAATTATAATTTATTCCTTAGTATAAGCCCATCAAGGGGAACCATAATCGGCACAGGGTGGGAGATGGAGGGACTCCTAAGTTTATTTTGTGTTCTATCAAATCCACTCCACGAGATTTCCTCTGCAACATCTATTGACATTATTTCTTATCTTCATTTGTCTAACCTAATTTAGAAATGGGTTAAAAAATAAAAAATAATGCAAAAACTGATTAAGGCAAAGGAGGAGAAAAGAGTAGGTGGTCTTGCTGTTCGCGGTGGCTCATGCCTGTAATCCCAGCACTTTGGGAGGCTGAGGCAGGCGGATCACCTGAAGTAGGGAGTTCAAGACCAGTCTGACCAACATGGAGAAACCCTGTCTCTACTAAAAATACAAAATTAGCTGGGCATGGTGGCACATGCCTGTAATCCCAACTACTCGGGAGGCTGAGGCAGGAGAATCTTTTGAACCTGGGAGGTGGAGGTTGCGGTGAGATGAGATTGCACCATTAATCTCCAGCCTGGGCAACAGGAGCAAAACTCTGTCTCAAAACAAAAACAACAACAACAAAAAAGAGCAGGTGGTCTTTTTGGGTGAGGTACTAAATATTACTGTGTAGCAATCTCATATAGTTTTGGAAATGCGGCCGGGTGCGGTGGCTCACACCTGTAATCCCAGCAGTTTGGGAGGCTGAGGCGGGTGGATCACCTGAGGTCAGGAGTTCAAGACCAGCCTGACCAACATGGTGAAACCCCTCTCTACTAAAAATGCAAAAAAACTTTAGTATTAGCACCGTGTGTGGTGGCAAACACCTGTAATCCCAGCTCTTCGGGAGGCTGAGGCAGGAGAATCGCTCAAACCTGGGAGGCAGAGGTTGCAGTGAGCTGAGATTGTACCACTGCAGCGCAGCCTGGGCAACAGAGCAAGACTCTGTCTCAAAAAACAAAAAGTTTTGGAAATGCTTAGGGCACACTGGGCATGAAAGCCAGTTTACTGTGAGGTAACATGCTTTGTATTAGCATTAGCGGTCTTTAAGGCTGAAGCAACTTTATAATCCAGTACTGAATCTTCCTGTACCAACTGCTGCTAGTAGTTCCCCCAGAGAAGCTTCTGGTGTAGCTCCACCATTCGGAGAACATTCAGGGCTTACTGCAAGAGCTACTAGAAAGTAACTGCTCCGGTGACAGAGCCAACCCACTGGAACACAGAATGCATTCCCTCCACCACCCTGGGTACACCTTCATTAAACTGGACTCAGCTGTGCAAAAAGACAAAAGCATGAGTTGTTGTGTACATGCAGCTAGCTCTGTGTATGTCTGTCACCTAAGCTTTGGACAGGTGTAGTGCAGTGGTTTGCATGGTATGGTCATCACAGCAGCAGTATTAGAATCCTCCTGAATCAGCAACTCAAATTGGATCCCAGAAATCTGTGCTTTGAGAAGCCCCAGGTGATTCCCATGCATGCTAAGGTCTGAGAACCAGTGCTTTATTGCAGTGTCTATTTCCTGTTCCCTCAGCATCTGATAATGAGAGTCAATGATAGAGTTCTTTTATCCAAGTGACAGTGCTCAAGTCAAATGGTGAAAGTGGTCAGGAACTGGAAACCTCATGAGGTCAGTCTGAGAGTTGAAAACTTCTAAGGGTTTTTAAGACAAGGTATGTGTGTTGCAGAAGGTCAGGAAAAATGGGGATGGGGAGAAGGAGAACTTACATTACATGAACAGACTAGTTCATAGACTGCACCAAAGCAGCTTTGGAATTTGTAATCAGGTGGCTGGAAGTTTCTCATCTTGCTCAAAGCAAGCCTGCGGCCTTATTGTTTAGAGCTACGTATGCCTTGTCAAATTGGTCATATGGCTACTGTATTTCAAGCTTAACTTGGATAGACAGGCCTGCCAGGCACAAATTTCTCAAGCTGATGATATTGGGGAGAACAAAAATTATCCACTGCAAGACTCCAAGGACAGATGACACCCAGCAGGAATGGCAAGCCAAATCTGCAGGAGCCATAATACTATTGGCTAGCCCTAGGGACCTGGCCTCTTTGAAGTGGAAGAGACAGTACGAATGAGCCATCAAATTAACTCACTGGGCTGAAAAAGATGCAATGCTTTCATTACCCCCAAAGAAACAAAAGTTTAAAACATTAAAACATTCCTAAAGGAATCATGATAATGGAAGCAGAAATCCTTGAGATAACAGCAAAAATGGCCAGCATCTCAAATTCTCCTGCCTTCCTGCCTACCTTCTTTTGGCCTCCCTTCCTTAAGTGAAAGATGAGTTTTGCTAGATTAGGTAGCAGTTGGAATTAGTTTTATTTGCTAGCAGTATTGGGAATAAAGGCAAAGCCTGCAGGAATGTGGGCGCCAGCAACAAGTAATCATTATTGCAAAATCAAATTCTCCATCTCATCTCTGATATGCCTGTATGTAACCCTAGAGCTGGGCTTCACAGTGTTATAAATCCAGCATACAAGCCACAGAGCAGTGGGATGTGGAGCCCCTTGTGTATCTAAAAGCTCTGCCCAGCAAGAGAGATATATGACGGTAACTTTCTCCCCATTGCTTTTGCAATAAAATTCACCCAGTGCTCCAGGAAGAGTTAGGAATGTAATTCAGCTTCAATAAATCAAGACTAAAATTAAGATGGCCAGATATGTAGCAGCCTGCTCAGGTGTATGGAGAATTTGAAACTACCCTGGTAATGGGTAGTAGCAGATTATCTAATTATAGAGAGAAAGAAGAAATATTGCTCTCTGGGGTGAAAAGCTAAATGCTCTAATCCATTAAACTACCACCTCCCTGCCAAAGCTAGATTAATATTTAAGTTCATGTAACATCTGACTTTTTTTTAAAAGGAATTAAGTCAAATGTTAGAAAAAAATGTAAATGAAAAAGCTATAGTTCACAATAATTCTAATTTGACCACTTGTCAAATAGTGTATTTTATCTTTGGGTGTGATGTGCATGTACCTGATTATAATGGAGTTCTATTCCATCCTAACAATATATCTGCTTAAATTTTTATCAACATGTCTTGAAGCTATTCTGGACGGACTTTCAGCGAGTCTCTCATGAATGACTTTTTTTTTTTTTTGAGACGGAGTTTTGCTCTTGTTGCCCAGGCAGGAGTGTAATGGCACGATCTGATCTCGGCTCACTGCAACCTCTGCCTCCCTGGTTCAAGCGATTCTCCTGCCTCAGCCTCCCGAATAGCTGGGATTACACACATGCGCCACCACATCCGGCTAATTTTGTATGTTTAGTAGAGACAAGCTTTCTTCATGTTGATCAGGCTGGTTGCGAACTCCCGACCTCAGGTGATCCGCCCACTTCCGCCTCCTAAAGTGCTGGGATTACAGGCGTGAACCACCGCGTCTGGCCATTTTTAAGGGGGCACTGATGGTATGACGCACTGGCAGTGGGTGATGGTTCACATTCATTCCACTCCTCCTTTCCTGCCTTCTTCATCCCTGTGGGAGATCTAATGTACTTATTACTGACTGTGGTTAACCGTGGGTTCAGGTATAATTGGGTGGGGTCAATGGAAGATCAACGTGTAACTGGGAGTAAACATGAGAATTCCTATATATCTGCTAAAAACCTTAGTGAATAATCTTATTGCTGAACTGGGGGTGGGAGATGGGGTGTTTAACTGGGAAGTCAGGTCATGGATGGATGATTATGTCATTCTTGGAGCTATGTCACCTTTTCTACCATATTGTGATAGTCATCGCTTGGGAAGAGACTCGCAACCACAAAACTACACAAAACACTTCAAGATCTCTTGGATACTTGGGTATAACCGTGGCTGTGGTTGTTTGACATTGTTCCCATTCTAGAATTTCTATTTGTTGTAAAACTCGTTTTTATTCTAATTAATGAAAAAGTTAACGGATGTTTGGCTGAAGAGTGATTCTTCCCTACTTGGAATTTTTGGTCTGTTCTTGAAAGTTACACATGGAATAGGGACATATATCTAATCAGGGCAGTTGAATCAAATCCAGTGAACCTGGCAACAGATGGTCTTCCAACCCTGAAATCATACAGTTCCCATTTCAGCCATGGTCTAACCAAGGTGGTGGTTAGCATGTGGGTTAGTCTCTGCCTCCTCTCTAGCTCCTAAATTAACATGAGATCATATTACTGTTGTAAAATTCCCACACAGAGCTCAGAACATATTAAATACTCAGTAAATGATATCTAATTATTTCCTTTCAAACAATGCTGAGTGGCTGGCAGCCTCCCAAAGAGTGCTCTATACACCCTGTTTCAGGAATATATTCACAGACCATTGGACTGTAAACTTTATGAGAGCAGGGATGTGACTGTGTTATCTGCAGGGCCTAGCAGAGTGTCTGTTACACAGTATGGCCTAAATAATATTTGGGTTATCATTGGTCAGTGCTGTAGGCTTCTCGGAATTACAGAAAGAAAATCCTTGGAAAGGGGCTTTCACTTTTCTGAAGGAAGATCATTCACAAAGATAACTGCACTGTATCTTAGACAGGTCTCATCAATCTTTGTTTTTAAGAGACAGGGTCTCACTCTGTTGCCCAGGCTGGGATCCAGTGGCACAATCATAGCTCACCGTAATCTCAAATCCTGGGCTCAAGTGATCCTCTTGCTTCAGCCTCCCAAAGCACTGGGATTACAGGTGTGAGCCACCACACCTGGCTCACTGGTCTATTAGAAACAAAATAAGAAAGACAGCATGGTCCTTTTTTTTCAACAGCTTGAAAAATGTAAGAATCAGACTTTTTTATTCTTTTATTTTTTGAGACGGAGTCTCACTCTTTCACCAGGGCTGGAGTGCAGTGGCACAATCTTGGCTCACTGCAACGTCCGCCTCCTGCGTTCAAGTAATTCTCCTGCCTCAGCCTCCCAAGTAGCTGGGATTACAGGTGCCTGCCACTACACCCAGCTAATTTTTTGTATTTTTAGTAGAGATGGGGTTTCACCATGTTGGCCAGGCTGGTCTTGAACACCTGATCTCGTGATTTGCCTGCGTCGTCCTCCCAAAGTGCTGGGATTACAGGCATGAGAGACTTTTTAGACTGGTAAGTAATGTCAATTCGTGTTTTATCAAAATCTCAAGATGCTCTGCCACCATTTTTATCTCAGATAGGCTCACATGTTGAGCAGGTTGGTACTTCAGGGATGATTGGCAGGTGGGAAAAGTCTTAATAATTTGGCTTTATGATTTTACAATCTTCCATAGCAGTTTGTCCTTTACTCATAACTTTCTACATATTAGGCACAGTGCTGGGTAATTTTTATACATTCTCACTGCAAATTAAATGCGATCAGTTATCTTTACCCCCATTTCATATGAGAAATTCCATGTGCAGTAACTCGAGTGAGGTCTCATAGTTAACACATGGTGAGGCTGGTGTGCTCGACTCCACTGCTTCCCCACCCCCAAATTCTTTCATGCTGTATTTCACATATGACAACATTCACCATTTAAAGTGTACAAGTTAGAGGTTTTCCATATATTCCCAGAGTGGTGCAACCATTTCATTTATTCTTAAAATTATGCACCCGTTAATTTTATCTAATACTTAGGGCAGCTTTTTCTAGGTCGGCAGAAACTGATTCCACAAGTTAATTAAGCAGCATTTTATGGCACCCCCTGTAAAGCAGTTTACGATGAAGTTTGAGCAGACATTTGTGTCTGAATCTTAGTCCCTTGACTATTGGTTGGATGATGTTGGGTTAGTTCCCCACCTCTGTGTGCCTCAGCTTCCTTATCGGCAAAAGGGGACAAAAAAGGAGTGAATTCACTTAAAGCAATTAGAATAGTGCCTGATATTCACTGAATGCTCAATAAATGTTAGCTATTATTGTCGTTATTAAAAGTTTTAACAGATATTTTAAAAAGCATTAACAGATCTTCATAACTCTGCATACTACAGAATCCTAAAATTAGCTCTGAATCATGAAAATTAAACTGTCAGTGCAATGTGGTCAGTGGAAATTGTATTATATCCCAATTCTTTGCAAACTGATGATCCATGTGATGTCAGCAATTTATTAACAAAAGATCTTACACAATTGATCATTTGGCACTCAGAAGGCATTTTCCCATTTAAGCGTTACTCACTGTGACAGAGGTAGCTGGTTGCCCATGTAGTATCCCTTTTCCTTCTTTTCTCATTGACAGAGCAGAGCTTTATTCTGGGTGCCCTTCGACTACACATCTGGCCTCCTCCCAGCTGGAGTGGCCAAAATTGTAAATCAATACAGCTGAATAGGGCTTCCAGGAAAGGCCGTCCAGGGGAATTGAGAAGGCTGGGAGAGAAGCCTTTTGCTGTCCCCGTCTTGCTCTTTCTTTGGGTGTTAATCAGATTTGATGTCTGGAGCTCTGACATTAATATTGGACCATACGTTGAACTTTAGAATGGAAACCACTCGTTCAGCATGGAGCAGCAGAGACTGGAGCTGGATGCTCACACCAAAGGTGGACTATTTCCTAACTTCTTTTACATGAGAGAAAAACAACCCACCTTGATGTTATTGGGTCTTTCTGCAATATACAGCTGTACCGGTAACATATACATGTAATTTACACTTATACTTTTCTCAGTCAGCTCAAAAGGAACTTAAAAGAACAGTACATTCTTTTAACAGATTGAGCACCGACTGTGGTGTGCCAGTGATTGTTCTGAGGGCTGGATAAGCAAGGGAAAATATAGTCTCTGCTCTCAAGAAATTACCAAGCCTGGCAGAACAAACAGATAATCAAAAACAGTACAATGATGCCAGTGCCAGAATCAGGGGCTAAGGGCGGGACAGATTTGCCTTCCATGAGGACATTGACAAAGTAGAATACTGAAGAGGTCATCAGGTGAGAAGACAAGGGCATTTCAGGCAAGTGCCCGACAGAAATGACCCAAGAAGCACAGTAGAAATTCTACAAGGAAATGAATTGTTTTGATCTGGATGCTGAGAAGATGATCTAACCCTTGGCTGCAGAAGCCAGGTCTTCATCTTTCGACCATCCCTTCATCCTCCAAGATCTAAGTTAGTTGCGAGAAGTCCTGGGACTTGGTGGTACCAAGTAATACCTGTTCCATCAATGTTTTGCACAATAAAGAATTGCCTAGCCGACTGAGGGATTCAGAGGAATTTAAGACACAGGAAGAAGTGGGAAGAGGGGTCGCTTGACAAAGAGGTGGTCTCCCTCTCTGTCCTCCCGCCCTTTCCTCAGTGCTGACCTAAAATGAAGGAAAAGAGTGAAATACTTGGGATGAGAATGCTTGGTGGCCTATTTCCTGTTGCCTCTATCTGTCCTGCTTCAATCCTCCTGCTGACTGGGAGGAGAAGACAGAAGTGTTGGGGCTAGGTGTAATTTGCAGCAGTGAACCATAATGTGGCGTGCTTATAGCAGACCCAGTGGTTAGCGCGAAAGGTACACAGACCGGGCCTGCTCCTGTAAGACACATAACAACTCCCGCAATTAATGTGAACCCTGTAGTCTCCGAACATACACGAATACAAATTTACAGTTTTTAATTTAAAGATCATGTCATAAAACTAAAAATACTCCTGAGGGCAACGAATTGTGAAATACATCATGTAAAAACTGTCTTGATCTGTTATACAGGAAGATGTGAAAGACAGTGTGGGTTCCTTTCTAGAGAACCACAATAAAGTGAGTATGACAACAAAGTGAGTTGCACAACTTTTTCAGCTCCCTAGTCCATAGAAAAGTTACGTATATACTATACTGGAGTGTATTCAGTGTGCCACAGTATCATGTCTAAACCACAATGTATACACCTTAACTAAAAAATATTTTGTTGCTAAAAACAGCATTAATGATCACCTGGGCCTTTAGGAAGTCAATCTTCTTGCTGGTGGAGGGTTTTGCCTCCATGTAAATGGCTCCTCATTGATCAGGGTGGTGGTTGCTGGAGGTTGGGGTGGCTGTGTCAATCTCTTAAGACAACAATAAAGTTTACCACATTAATCGACTCTTCCTTTCAAAAAACATTTCTCTGTAGCATGCAATGCTATTTGATGGCATTTCAACCAAAGTAGAACTTCTTTCAAAATTGAAGTCAGTTCTCTCAAACCCTGCAGCTGCTTTGTCAACTAAGCCTATGTAATAGAATAAATCATTTGTTCTCATCTCTAGTGTTCACAGCATCATCACTAGGAATAAAGTCCACCGCAAGAAACCACTTTCTGTATTCACCCGTAAAAAGCAACTCCTCACTAGGTGCGGTGGCTCACGCCTGTAATCCCAGCACTTTGGGAGGCCGAGGCCGGCAGATCACAAGGTCAGATTGAGACCATCCTGGCTAACGCAGTGAAACCCCCTCTCTACTAAAAATACAAAAATAATTAGCTGGGCGTGGTGGGGGGGGCCTATAGTCCCAGCTACTGGGGAGGCTGAGGCAGGAGAATGGCGTGAACCCGGGAGGCAGAGCTTGCAGTGAGCCGAGATTGCACCACTGCACTCCAGCCTGGGTGACAGAGCAAGTCTCAGTCTCAAAAAAAAAAAAAAAAAAGTAACTCATGTGTTCAAGTTTTACCAAGAGACTGTGGCAATTCAGTACCATCTTCAGGCTCTACTTCTAATGCTAGTTGTCTTGTTATTTCCACCACATCTGTAGTTGCTTCCTCCACCGAAGTCTTGAACCCCCTAAGTCATCATTTAGAGTTGAAACCAACTTCTTCCAAACTGTTGTTATATTTTGACTTCTTCCCGTGAATCTCACAAATGTTCCTAATGGCATCTAGAATGCTGAATCCTTTCCAGAAGGTTTTCAATTTACTTTGCCCTCTCCATCAGAGGAATCACTATCTATGGCAGATATAGCCTTACAGAAATGCATTTTTTTTTTGAGACGAGTCTTGCTGTCGCCCAGGCTGGAGGGCAGTGGCTCAATCTCAGCTCACTGCAAGCACCGCCTCCTGGGTTCATGCCATTCTCCTGCCTCAGTCTCCCGAGTAGCCCACCACGCCCGGCTAATTTTTTGTACTTTTAGTAGAGACAGGGTTTCACCGTGTTAGCCAGGATGGTCTCGATCTCCTGACGTTGTGATCTGCCCACCTCGGCCTCCCAAAGTGCTGGGATTACAGGTGTGAGCCACCACGCCTGGCCTACAAAATGTATTTCTTATTAAGAAATAAATTTTTATTTATTCCGTTCACCTCTGCATCTCAAAGTGCTGGGATTATAGGCATGAGCCACCTCATCCAGCTAGCACTTTCAATTTCCTTAAAACTTTTCCTTTGCACTCCCAAGTTGGCTGTTTGGTCCAAGAGGCCTAGCTTTCAGCCTGTTTTGGTTTTGACATGCATTCCTCAAGAAGCTTAATCATTTCTAGAGAGAGAGACGTGCAACTCTTTCTTTCACCTGAGCACTTAGGGGCTACTATAAGTTTACTAAGTGGCCTAATTTGAATACTCTTGTGTCTCGAGGAAGAGGGAAGCCCGAGGAAAAGGAAAGAAATGGGGAACAGCTGGTCAGTGGAGCAGTCAGAACACACACAACATTTATTAAGTCTGAAGTCTTATATGGGCATGGTTTGTGGCACCCCAAAAATAATAACAATAGTAAAAAAGGTCACGGGACACAGATCACTGTAACAGATACAGTAATGAAAAAAATTCAAAATAATGTGAGAATTACCAAAATGTGACACAGAGACATGAAGCAAGCACAAGCTGATGGAAAAATGGTGCCAACAGACTTGCTCGAAGCAGGGTTGCCACAAACCTTCAATGTGTTGAAGATGCAGTAAAATGAGGTGTGCCGTGTTCACACACCTGGCCTGTTAAGCCTCCTGACTCAGTAACTTGAGAGGCAAAAATGGGGGCCTGTTACAATCCTCGTTTTGTTATAAACAACAAAATCATGATTTGCCTGGAGAAGAGAAAGGAAACTAACCTTACTGATGGCCAAGAGCTACGTATTAGGCTTTTTTCTTCATGTTGTCTACATTAATCCTCCTAATTTAGCATTATCTTTTTATTTTTGGAGATTAAGAAAACATGATTAACTGCTTTGTTTACAGTCATACAGCTACTAAGTGATAAAAACAGGACTCAACCTGAGTGCTGTATATTTCCCAAGTATCTGCTCTTTCTGCTAGAACTTTGATGGGTCCACTGGTCAGACTCAGCATCAACATGAAAACATTAAGTAGCATTAAACGGGAAAGCCCCCGAAGACCCCATTTTTCTCATTATTTGTAAAGATAAGGTCTTTAGCTCTACAATAACTATTATTTATTCAACCAGCAAGAGTTATAAAATATACAGATCTTTTAATGAAGCGCCTCCGTTCTTCACACAGCACTTTAACAGCAGTTCTTTCCATGAGAGTTGGCTTTCAGTTTAGAAAAAATCTAGTAATTAAAAATCCAAAATTAGTGGGACAGTAAGACTTTCCCATCTCTGTTTTTATATTTATTTTCCTCCTTACAGGAGGAAGAATTTCCCATCTCTTTTGGACCACTGCATATTACAATAAGCCTAACAACAAAAAAGAATCATTAACTCAAGAGGACCTGGAAGAATGTATCTTCCTCCAGTTTCCCGTAGGGCAGTTCGGTAGTTAATTTCACCCCAATGAACACTGACTACAGAAAGAAAGAAACAACCAAGAAATATTTTTTCAACCACATTTACTAGCTCACATAAATATTTAAAACAAATCCATCTGTCTTCCCTGTTTCCTTGGCACAATTTATCACAGTTCTTAACAAACTACCATAAATATCCATAAGGGGAAAATGAATTTTAGAATATGAAAGAGAGATTAATAGCCAAATATGTCAACCATTAAAAGGACCACCAATTTTTGTAAAGATTAAGCCCCTGATTTGCAACTTTTATTGAAATAAATGTCATCTATTAAAAACAAGGTTAATTGATAACTTGATCTCAACTTGTTTAAGAGCAATTGAATTTTGACATAAAAATTGCAAAACTTCAACTAAAGAACAAATAAAACATTCAGACACAAGTTTACACTTCAAAAATTCTATCAACTTCAACAAATAATGACTGACTGTATATTAATTTACATTAGTCCTGTGGCCCAGAGTACATTTTCCATTTAAAACATTTTTAATACATCTTCTGTATGGCATGGACAGCTTCTAGTGGGAATTAGTATAGAGTCTGTTCTTGATGAAGACAACACTAGACAGATGTTGCCTGATGCCTGGATAATGCTGAATGTGACAAAACCAGCGAGACACATTAAGGTATTTCTCCTTTTCTTGAACTGTCAGGTCAACCTAAGTAGAGATTAAAAACATACACACACAACACAGATG
The DNA here is from genome assembly GCF_043159975.1 of Macaca nemestrina. Taxonomy (NCBI): domain Eukaryota; kingdom Metazoa; phylum Chordata; class Mammalia; order Primates; family Cercopithecidae; genus Macaca; species Macaca nemestrina. The sequence goes on along the minus strand of NC_092129.1, from coordinate 176,109,959 downwards.
TTACATAAGCACAACTATTAATACCACTTAAGTAGGAGATAGAAGTTGAAAAACAACAATATCAATCCCCCAAGAGTTCTCAAAAGCCAACATATTCAGATAGGAGTAAAAGTTTCAGCCCAATGAACACTGACTTGTAAAAGTTCTTCATGTTCAATGCTATGTTCAGTTCAAAACCAGATGTGCTTCCTGGGAAATATCAAGTTTTCAACAAATGCAAAATTTACATTAACTGAGGATTTGGAGGTCAAAGAATTTGTTTTTTACTTCATTGGAAAGGAAGATAGATTAAGATACAGTTCCTTCTCTACTATTTTTTAGTAAACCTAAAAAACCGAAATGATCCATTTCAAGTGAATATTGCTTAATATAAGGGGGGGCTATTGCTAGTGGCGTGTGACTCAGATGAAGGAGGCTGAGTAAATGCATGAGAACAGACTTTCGTAATTCTGTTTGCAATAAATCTGAACTCAGTCTTTTAGTGAATGTAGCAGTTCACCCAACTTGCTATCAAGCTACCAGAGTGCTCAGAGATTTGGTTAGAGGGAGACGTGACACAAACTGCAGGTGCTTATCATTTCACTGGGCTCAAATTCCGAAGTAGGTGACTCAGAGACTTTTCTCTAAGGTAAAATTTGGAATTATTGAGAGTTATCAGGTAAAGAGAAAACCAGCAGGGCAGTAACTTGCAGCCATGCCCCATGAATGGGTAGTGTAGTTCCTTCTCCTAAGTCACATTTACTAAACAGACAGTGCAAGTCTCTGTAACACTGACAGGAGTGTTTGCAGAAAGAACGAACTCAGTCACCCCGCAAGCGGTACAAACCCACCAGCTGCCTGCTTGTTGGGAGACATTTTTAGTGAGATGGATGTCCTTTGCTTTTCAGAATTTAGCACATACTTGTTCTACAGGCAAGCATTCTGCTAAGTTACCAGATCACCAAAGGTGAAGGACAAATCACTCTACATGCAATCATTATTACAGAATACAAAAGGATATTAACAATACAATTAAAAAGTAGGCAGTATTTTCTCATTAAATGTTCATTTGGAATCATATTTGTTGGCTCAGTTTACTTAAGTTGTTAGCAGGGAGAATCTTCACTGCTTCTGTTTCATAAAAATGTAAGTTCCGGGTTTTAGTGATACTGAAATCCCAGACACAAGCTGCTCTAGCACATCATAAAAACATATTCATCTGTTTAAGGTGTGTAGGTTGTGTCTACTTAGAAAGATGTTACTATAACTGTCTCATCTATAACAGTCAGTCCATGGCACAGAGATAAAGAACACATCAGTCAAGAAAACTGGCCAAGAATGTCTTTTTTAATGTAAAAGTTTAATGTTTATTAAGAAAATTCATGGTTTCACATGTAAAGAATTACATTAGGCTAATTGGTAGATTCAAACTGAAAGGAGCATCTCCGTGTCAGGTGTGTTTTCATAGGCAGCACTTAATCATTTGTGGACTAAACTGAGCATCAGTCTATATTTCAAAAATATTTTGAAAAATATTTTGTAAAAGAGCATTTTGTTCTCTTTCTAAATCTTTACTATATGTAAACTTCACCAAGGACCTCAAAAGAAAATGTACGATTTATTAAAAGCTCAACCAGTAATAAACACAGCTGCAAATCTAACAAGAAATGGGAGGTTTCTTACGAAAAATGAATGAATGAATGAATAAAATTCAAAATCAACTTCGACAAATTTCTTTGCTGATAGTTAAAGCAAACAGATGTAATAATAAGTTTTACTCCAACTTGATTTCATGTTAGCTGCTGAAATATATGATGATTCAAATCTGACCTCTTTCTTATCATTTTAGTCCTTTCATAGCTCTTTCATTTCAGGTAATTCTCCACTCAGCTATTTGGTAAAGCACTTCCAAACAACAGAGTACTAATGCTTGTTTATATTCAAGTTGTTCACACAGATTTTAAACTAGGTAAAAAGGGCAATGTTATCTGTGATATTTGTATTTCAGAACAGCATTTGCTGTCACAGAGGACTAGTATATGTTGCTCACAGGCCTATTATTTAAAACAATAATAACACACAGAACACAGCAAAACAAATATTCTCCAACTTAAACATTTTACATTTGGAGTCTCCAGTGTCAGGATTATCAACAGACCCACAGTACAAAATAGTTTTTATTCCAAGAGCTCCTAAAGCTTCTAACGATTCCTAATTTATTCCAGTTTTTTTTTTTTTTTTTTTGAGACAGAGTCTTACTCTGTTGCCCAGGCTGGAGTGCAATGGCGCGATCTGGGCTCACTGCAACCTCTACTTCCTGGGTTCAAGTGATTCTCCTGCCTCAGCCTCCCGAGTAGCTGGGACTACAGGCACATACCACCATGCCCGGCTAATTTTTTGTATTTTTAGTAGAGACGTGGTTTCGCCAGGTTGGCCAGGCTGGTCTTGAACTCCTGGCCTCAAGTGATCCACCAGCCTCGGTCTCCCAAAGTGCCTGGGTTACAGGCGTGAGCCACCGTGCCCAGCCCCCATTCCAATAATTTCTAGCTAGATGATCCATTTTACAATAATTTTAGATGATCTATTTTAGAGACTACATTTATTCATTTTCCCTCAGGAAACTTTTGCCAGAAACTCAGAGTTTTTCAAAAAGGATGAGGTTATGGTTACCACTTTCACCTCTTTTTACAGTTTAAACTTTGGAACGTGTCCCTTTGAGTCTGAGATAATTATGAATGACCTTGACTTCTTAACTCTGTTACTTTTTTGGAAGATATTCCCTATATAAACTTCCTGTAAACAAAGGAATGAACAGATTTCTCCCCTCACCAAATTTACAGATTTTAAAAACATTTCTGATGGGATCCCCTGGGCTACTTTACTTACAACACTGGTTTTCCACCATCCCTTTCTAGCTAAAGTTCTTTTTCCTTTCTTACAACAGGAAATAATGCAATTGTTCTAGTTACCATTTCCTGCTTCATGTCGGTCTGCATGCCAGTGTGTCTATAGTGGTGCTTGGCTCTTTCTGCCTAATAATTCCTTTTAATTTATATTGGCACTCTATCATGACTTTGAACTTTAAAGCCAAGCAGATAATATTCTGAATCACTAATTTTCCATGAAGTCATGTGAGAAACACTTTAAGTGACCCATTCCAGATCAGGGTGACACGCTGCTTTGTTACCTTTCCAACTGGCACCACGCTGCCGCCTTTGGGACATTCTTTAGGGCCAGGCCTCCTGGACTATTTTGCAGTTATTTCTTTTATTTTTCCTTTCCTTATAAAAGAACCACATGCCTCCAATGGTGCTCCAAACTTCAGAACAAAAGTATTTCAGTTGATAACAATCTTACAGTCAAGAAGCACATAATATTACAAAGGATTTTAATAATCTTGAGTAACAGTCTGTTCACAGGGATGACTATCTACTAGTGAAATCACTTTAAGAAAGCAGTGAGTCACTGGTGTTATAATAAACAGCCACACTAACAGGCAGTATAACAAAGGAAAGGCAACATAATATTCCTCAAATGGAGTTAAGATAGACCAGATCTCAGAATAACTCAGCCATGACTAAAATTGGGCTCACAATGAAACAAAATACAGTGGGATTATCTGATGACTCGAAGGTTCCTTGACTGCTGTTTTGTACACTGTGCTGATTACATATTCCGTACTGAATAACATGAACAAACAAATGAAGGAATGCATGAGGCCAAAAATAAGTAATACTGCCAAAGCAAACAAAGCACAAAGACCTGGTAAATATCAGCAGGTGGCCAATCTGCACCTCACACCTACCCTACCTTAACACCTAGAAATCACTTATTCCACATCTGTAAGTATTTGTACCCAACTTAACAGGAATGCCATGTAACACCACAGTGCGATTCTGCCATTGTGTAGGTTTTAGTCTGTGAGGCCTGTTCCTTGAGAAGGTGTTTATTTCTCTGATTACTTTGCCTGCACTTGGACTAGAGTGGGAGAGATACTTTGACTCATGACAGGAACCCAAAAGGATGGTCAACAGTGATTTACATATTAATCTATTCAATTTCACTTTGAAAAAGATAAGGATATCTTTAATCATAACATCCTAGTCACTATATATGAAGAGGACATACATTCCAAAATAGAAAATGTTAACACATAGAGAGTGCTAAATATTGTTAAAGTAACCCTAACTTTAACATGCAGTACTGAATGAAACACTTCTAACCTGCCTAAAAACCAAGTGCCCTCCAGTGCACTTAGACTCGTAATTAAATAACTTTGCAGATAGTGCTATGAATATTTTGCACTATAGGATTATGACCTTGTTCATTCTGCTGGCAAAGGAATTCCAAACAAGTTCCCTCCTTTTCAGAGTATTTCCTTTCCTTACTGCAAAACCTGCATAAACTAGAGGAGAGGAAAACTTAATTACACACTTGGATTATGAGTTGCACTTCAGTATCATCTTTTTTTTTTTTTTTTTTTTTTTTTTGAGACGGAGTCCTGCTCTGTCGCCCAGGCTGGAGGGCAGTGGCACATTCTCAGCTCACTGCAAGCTCCGACTCCCGGGTTCACGCCATTCTTCTGCCTCAGCCTCCTGAGTAGCTGGGACCACAGGCGCCTGCCACTGTGCCCAGCTAATTTTTTGTATTTTTTAGTAGAGACGGGGTTTCACCGTGTTAGCCAGGATGGTCTCGATCTCCTGACCTCATGATCCGCCCGCCTCGGTCTCCCAAAGCGCTGGGATTACAAAAATACTCTCCTTCTTAATGACAGCCCGATGCCACAGCAAGCCAGATCTTGTGGGTCTGAAGAGACATTCACTAGCCTGCTGGCTGTCATCACACAGGATGACTGCTGACATTTTTCCTAATATAAAGCTTAAAAAGTTAAATGTCAAAACATATGTCACATTTCAATATATATATTTTTAAAAAGTCAACAAGTTTGTTATTGTGGTTTTCAGATAGAAATTGTTCTTGGAGCCCTGTTGGGTAGCCATGCTCACAGCAGCACAGTCTTACTAAAATCAAGTACAGACTCCCCCAAGTTCAAAGACTGTATGTAGGCTGCCACCAGGAGAGAGATGCTTAGATACCTTAGCAGCAAATCCTCTTTACCTTGGAGACTTTTTCATTTTGAAATGAGGTAAGTTGTGCCTCATCATCATTTTAAATTCCAAAAGCTACTAAAATATATTGAACCTAGAATGGAATAAAAAGAAGCTGGTAATCAATGTATTTCAACTCCAATAAACTTTCTCTACATTTAACTAACATCACTTAAATTATATTACACTTTCACTACAAAGATAAAAAATCTGAAATAGGAACTATAAATGGGTACCAGTTGTTAAATATTGTTTTATTTATTTTTTTAAGACAGGTCTCTCTGTTGCCCAGGCTGGAATGCAGTGGTGCAGTCATGACTCACTGTGGCCTCGACCTCCCTGGGCTCAGATGATCCTCCTACCTCATTCCCCCAAGTAGCTGGGACTACAGGCGCAGAGCTACCATGCCTGGTTCATTTTTTTCTTTTTTTTTTTTTTTAATAGAGATGGGTTTTGCCCTGTCGCCCAGGCTGGTCATGAACTCCTGGGCTCAAGCAATCTACCTGCCTCAGCCTCCCAAAGTACTGGGATTACAAGCATGAGCCATCATGCCCAGACTTAATATTGCTAATCTCAATACGTATTTAGCTGTGCAAGGCACTGTGCTAAAAGCCAAGAGGGGATGAACAGAAATCAGACATATCCTCTCCCGTCCCTTATTTTGTGTAAATTGAATCATATTCTTTGTAAGTATGGGGAACATTCATTCTACTTCACTCCTGTTGTCCCAATGTAATTATTAACAGGCCTTCTTTCACAGTCAAGTGTTTTGGATGAGAAATCATGTGGTCACCCTATTTACAAAGAACATGTGTAATCAAACTTATCATAAGCTTTCCAAAACAATGAAAATTCCCTTAGATAGCCAAGGCCATCCAAATCTTCAGATATTTTTCTGACAATTTTATGATTCTATATTCTACTCATCTGCCTCGTTCATTAATAACATAATATTCTGACCAGAGATTAGCACTGGATTCCATTTTCTCTACTTCATTAATTGCTTTCATGTAAAACAGTCTAATTTCTTCAATAAGATTAATATGCCCCTGAAAATAGTTTTATACTTCTGTTGTCTCCCTCCCAAGTATAAAACAGTGGGCATACACAGTGGGCTTTCAATAAATCATTTAAAACTCATAATAGTCTTACACTAAATGAAGGATCATTCTAAGCCATTACAATAATGTTGTAGAATTTAACATAATCACTGAGGGATCTTTGAGGAACAATTCACAATAAAGTCAAGTAAATTCAAACCTAGGGATTATAGCTTGAGTAGGGGACTAATAACTGTATTATGCATTATTACAGTATGTTTGTGGGGTGAGGGGAAACCAAAAGGAATCCACTTCTACGACTGTCATGAAGCCCAGGAGTTCTGGAGGGAACTACATTCCATTCTGAATTTTCTGGTTACAATCCCTGTCTTCTCTCTTCAACCTCAACTGAAAACCCAGACTCATGAGGCCTCAATCCGTGCCCTCTTATTCTTGGCAAATGGCAAAGCCAACTATGTAGGAGGCTTTTTCAGAGGAGAAAACGACTTTGTTTTTCCAAAAGACAAACCCTCCACTTTGCTTTATGAGGCAGATAGCAGCCCCAAACCATGGACAGGTTGGGGCCTGCGCAGGCCTCAATTATTACGGTATTTCATAGTTTATAACACAAAGAGCTTCCCCACACATTAAGACACTTCAGTCAGAAGACCTAGTTTGGCCCTTCCAAAAACTGAGTGCTGCGCCTTTAAACCTCAAGTTTCCTAAGCATTAGTTTCCTTCTCCGTAAAAGGAGGCTAATAACACTGGTCCTATTTCCTTCTTAGTGATGAGGCACAATGAGAAAGTATATAGGAAACTCCTTGAAAAGCATAGAGAAATACGTTTAAAATTTTATTCAGTGTTTATGCAGGGGCGACTACATACACGTGCCAGGAATTACCTCAGACAATGGTGTTACAAATATGTGCCGCTACAATCATTGAGTCAAGCAGCTTATAATTTAGAGAGAGAGATTTTCAAAGAATTACAGTAAGAGTGAAACAAGCTAGACCTAAGGTGTATATGACGTACAAACACACACACAGGAAGGAGCACCTCAATACGGTTTAGGGGCCTGAGAGGGATTCAGCCGAGGAATGAGCGGGAACAGAGAGATACTTGGAAAATGCAAATGAAGTAGGGAGGAAAGGAAGGGCTGGGACCAGGGAGCAAAAGGGAAGAGCAATGCAAGGACGCTGGGTAGAAAGAGCCCAGCATCCAGCAGGCTCTGGGGCACATGTTGTGGCTGAGAGAATGACAGGAAGGAGGATAGCAAGGGAGGTAGGAGTCAGACGAATTGAGACAGAATTTCACTCTTGTCGCCCAAGCTGGAGTGCAGTGGTGCGATCTCTGCTCACTGCAACCTCTGCCTCCTGGATTCAAGTGATTCTCCTGCCTCAGCCTCTGGAGTAGCTGGGATTTCAGGCACATGCCACCATGCCTGGCTGATTTTTGTAGTTTTAGTAGAGACGGGGTTTCACCATGTTGACCTGGGTGGTCTCGAACTCCTGACCTCAGGTGATCCACTTGCCTTGGCCTCCCAAAGTGCTGGGATGACAGACGTGAGCCACCACGCCCGGCTAATTTTTGTATTTTCAGTAGAGATGGGGTTTCGCCATGTTGGCCAGGCTGGTTTCAAACTCCTGACCTCAGGTGATCCACCCGCCTTGGCTTCCCAAAGTAGCTGGGGTGAGCTACTGCGCCCAGCCGAGTTAATTATTTTGAGAAAGAAAAAGACACAGTCATGAGAAAGACTGCTCCAGGGGTCACCAATCTCATGTCTTACAGTCCATCCTCTTTAGATGAACAAAAGATTCTAAATACTGGAACTTGGGCAATGTCATCGGGATCAGAGGAAAAGACACATGTGAGAGGCATTCAGGAGCTAGACATCAGAATCTGACTGACTGGATGCATGAGGCGCACAATGCACAAAAATGCATGAGTTTGTTTTTTTCCACAGGGGAAGATGGGTGTTAGGGTGATGGGGAGTTGAGCCAAGCTTTTAGGCAGAGAGATGGGTGTAAGAAAGCACACACTCTGGGGCCAAAGTGTCTGGTTTCTGGACCTTGTTCCACCACTTACTTAGGCAATCTCAAAACATTTGACCTCTCTATGCCTCAGTTATCTCATCTGTAAAATGGGGCTGATAATATTAGTGCCTACCCTATATGGCTGTTATTAGGACTAAATGAGTCAACATTTATACAGCATGAAGAACAGTGCCAAGAACATACCGAATATTATGTCATTGTTCACGAACAAATTTAAAATAAAGAGACTGACCATGTAGGTAGTGGGCAAGACTGAAATAAAAAGAAAGGAAATACAATCTGGAGCAAAGATCCAGAAAGGGGGCAGGAGGTGGAGAGGAGATTGAGGTAAGAGTCAGATGAATGGTGATATGGTTTGGCTGTACCCACCCAAATCTCATTTTGAAATGTAACTTCCACATGTCACAGGAGGAACCTGGTGGGAGGTAACTGTGTCATGGGGCAGGTCTTCCCTGTGCTGTTCTTGTGATAGTAAATCTCATGAGATCTGATGGTTTTATAAGTGGGAGTTCCCCTGCACCAGCCCTCTCTGCCTGCTGCCATCCATTTAAGACATGACTTGCTCTTCCTTGTCTTCTGTCATGATTGTGAGGCTTCCCCAGCCATGTGGAACTGTAAGTCCATTAAACCCTTTTTTCTGTTTATATTACCCAGTCTCAGGTATGTCTTTATCAGCAGCATGAAAATGGACTGATACAAATGGATTGGTCTAGGAAAAAGGCAAGGCTGAGACCAGGAAAAGGAGACAAGATAGACAAGGATGCACAATCAGGCAGGCTGGAAAATGAAGGGATTCAGATGAACAGCCTCCATTTTTCTAGTCAAATGATGGAGGAAGGCTTGGTGATAAGGACTAAAGATAAAGGAGGAAGAAGGAAGGGGCTTAAGGAAAGAAGTAAAGGTTTGGAAGTATCCCTGGGAGAAAAAAAAAAAAAAAAAAGAAGCTGATCCAGTATGAGAGCCCAGCTGCAATTGGATAGTAAACATTTTTAGTGGCAATAATCTACAGTGTTGTAATTTCTCCAGTAGAGCTCAGCTTGGATCTTGGATGTAAGAATGAAGACATTTATTTGGACTGGCCAACAGCCGGGAACTTACAGGGAAAAGGTGGTGACTGTAAGGTAAAGCAAAGGAGCTGAAGATATTAAGAGGATGTAGCTGAAGTTACACAAAAGAGGGTCTAGGTTGGGTGGGGAAGAAAGTATACAGATTTGGAAAACAGGAGTCAAATTACATCAGATAGAAATTAGACACTAAGAGATTAAAAGAGCTAAGATAAGCTGTGTATTAGTCAGGGTTCTCTAGAGGGACAGAATTAATGGAATATATAAATACATAAATAAAGGAGTTTATTAAGTATTAACTCACACAATCACAAGGTCCTACAACAGGCCATCTTCAGGCTGAGGAGCAAGGAGAGCCAGTCTGAGTTCCAAAACTGAAGAACTTGGGAGTCTGATGTTTGAGGGCAGAAAGCGTCCAGCATGGGAGAAAGGTGTAAGCTGGAAGGCTAAAGCAGTCTAACCTTTTCATGTTTTTCTGCCTGCTTTATGTCCGCTGGCAGCTGATTAGATGGTGCCCATCCAGATCAAGGTTGGGTCTGCCTTCCCCAGCCCACTGACTCAAGTGTTAATCTCCTTTGGCAACACCCTCACAGACACACCCAGGATTAATACTTTGCATCTTCAATACAATCAAGTTGACACTCAGTATTAACCATCACAAGTGGTTACACAGAAGATGGGGGTACTGAAGTTAAGATCTAGAGGTAGAATGGTAGGAATATGGGGTCCAGGGGATGACAACAAAACCTAAAGCATGGCTGGAGAAGTCACTGCTGAAGAAGAGCAGAAGCACAGGAAGAAAATCAAGGTCAAAGAAAAGGAAGCAACTGTGTTAACTGGATATGTGAAAGGAGTTTTTACATAGGCACTTTGTATACGGTAATTCCTTTCATTTTTATTTGATAAGCTGAAAATGCAAATCTGATTTAAATTCAAGACAAAGTTTTAAAAATCATTCTGAACACTACAGAAAAAAAGCTAGTAACTATTCAAATACTCACTATAAAGCGATGAAGTCCATAGTACAATAGGATATCTGCTAAGGTAAAGTTATACCCTGTAAGGTAGACTTTATCTTCAAGATATGAATTAAGATCCTAGAAAAATAAAAATAAAAATAAATATTAATGTAAAAAACAGTAATAATAAAGTTAATTACCATATAACAACTTAAAAGATTTAGGCTACTAGAAAACAAAATATCGCCATTTAATAAATTTACTCTTTGACATTAATATTCATTCAAAATCACAAATCACACGCCAGTCACCTTATTTTAAAAAAATAGGCTAAACATTACTAGTCTTAAAGAAACAAGAAAACATTAGAAAATGATATTCAAAATGCCATCTATGATCATTTTAAAGTCTAGCTTTTTGTTTTTAGAAACATTTTGTTACTCATGCTCATTAGTTACACTTATTTTTTCCATTACAATATAAAAAATTCCCCAACAATTTCAATCTCTTTAGAGAATTCTAAGAAACTCTATATCCATGAAACAATAATTCACCCATTTCCCCTTGCCTCTAGGTCCTGGCAACCACCATTCTACCTTGTTTCTATGAATGTGACTACTTTAGATACCTCATATAACAGCAATCACAAAATATATGTACTTTTGTAACTGGCTTGTTTCACTGAATATAAAGTTCCTCCATGTAGCGTGTAGCACATGTCAGAATTTCCTTACTTTTTAGGGCTGTATAATAGTCCACTGTGTGTATAGACCACATTTTATCGATTCCTGTGTCAATAGACATGGTTGTTTCCACGTTGGCTATTGTAATGCTGCTGTGAACAGGAGTGTACAAACATATTTTCAAAACCATGCTTTTAATTATTTTGGGTATATACCTACAAGTACAATTGCTGGACCATATGGTAATTCTATTAATGTCTTGAGGAAGTGCTATTCTGCTTTTCATAGCACTTGTACATTTTACATTCCCACCAACAATGCACAAGGGTTACCATTTCTTCATATTCTCACCAACACATGTTACTCTGAGGGATTTTTTTTGGTAGTAGCCATCCTAATGGGTGTGAGATGATATCCCATTGTAAACGTGATCTACATTTCCCTAACGATTAGTGATTCCAGCATCTTTTCATATGCTTGCTGGCCATTGATATATCTTCTTTGGCTAAATGTATACTAAAGTCCTTTGCCACTTTTGAAATCAGGATATTGGGTTTCTTTGTTGCTGAGCTGTAGAAGTTCTTTACATATTCTGAGTATTAACCCCTTATCACACATATGATTTACAAATACTTTCTCCTACTCTGTGGGTTGCCTTTTCACTCTGTTGTCTCCTTTGATTATGTCCAGAAATGTTTAATTTTGACATAGTCCAATTTATCTATTTTTACTTTTGTTAGAAGTATTGTCTGGCAGACCAGCATGAATACGTCAATTTCCTGAGATGGAAACTGTTGGCTTCTCTTAAAATTAACACTTAAATTTAGCAGAACAGGAATTTACATTGAATTACAGTCAATTAAGTGAAACAACAGATTCATAAAACCTTCAGAGGAAGATTTTGTAAATAAGTTATATGAACTATTATTAGATATTCTTTGAGGCTCCTCTAAAGACTAGATATAAAACACTGTCCAGTGATCAACAGCATTTATTCTAGAAGAATTCCTTAAACTATAGAGAGGGCATTTTGTTCCGATTCTCAAATCACATCTGTCTTAGTCCACTTGGGCAGCTGTAATAGAATATATAGACTGGGTGGCTTGTAAACAAGAGAGATTTATTCCTCACAGTTCTGGAGGCTGGAAGTCTAAGATGAAGGTGGTGATGGCAGATGCAGTGTCTGGTAAGGGCTTGCTTCCTGGTTCACAGGCAGCCGTCTTTTCACTTGGTGGAAGGGGTGAGGTCTCTCCCAGGCCTTTTTTTAAGGCAATAATTCCATTCATGAACGCTCTGCCTCCAGGACCTAATCACCCCCAAAGACCCCACCTCCTAACTCCATCACTTTGGGGGTTAGAATTTTAACATATAAATTTGGGGAGGGGGAGTCAAACATTCAGACCATAGCAACATCCCAAAGTGTCTGGAATATAGTGGTTCAGCAGTCAATAAAAAATGTTTGCAGAATTTAATTTAATCTCTTTGAATTTGCAAACAAAGTGAACATGATACACGCTCAACATGAAGAGAATGCGGATGAAGACCTTTATGATAATCCACCTCCACTTAATGAAGAGTAAACACATTTCTCTTATGATTTTCATTTAAAGACAGTCATTTTCAAAACAGTATATGAATATGGGACCCTAAAGGTGGTACAGATGAGAACATAAAGGAATATAGACAGAAATGAGACAGGCATAGAAGAATCAAAATAAAATTCCGGTGGAAAGGGTAGAATGTATTGGTATATTAGGGACTACCACTTAAATTTTACGGTAATCTGTTGAATGGATATGATTTCTCTCCAAATATCTTCAGAGAAATCAACTTTGAGAAAGTATAAGAAATTAAATATCTTAATTAAATTTCAAATAAAATAAATACATCTCCATTTAATTTCAAGAAGAAAGACCTGAAACAATAACAGTTTTGTATATTTTCTCCAAAAACAGAATCTATATCCATGTTTTAGAGATAAAGACCTTTTTTTTTTTTTTTTTTTGAGACAGAGTCTCACTCTGTTGCCCAGACTAGAGTGCAGTGGCACGATCTTGGCTCACCACAACCTCCGCCTCCAGGGTTCAAGCAATTCTCCTGCCTCAGCCTCCTAAGTAGCTGGGACCACAGGCACACAACATGCCCGGCTAATTTTCTGTATTTTTAGTAGAGATGGGGTTTCACTATGTTGGCCAGGCTGGTCTTGAACTGACCTCGTGATCAGCACGCCTCAGCCTCCCAAAGTGCTGGGATTACAGGCGTGAGCCACCGCGCCCGGCCAAGACTCTTAAAAATGTAGTTTTTATAAACGATGACTAGGTAATATTTTCTGGGTTCATGATATAACTAAAATTTTTCCTACCAAAAGACAGAGTTTCACACATTCAAAATATTCACAGGTGAGAACTAATTATGTCTGACGTTTGTGTCTTTTTTTTTTTTTTTTTTTACAATTCTTTCTGATGCTATTGTCAAACTTTTTAAATACTTCCCCTACAATTCCACCTGATTTTTATTTTTCCTTCCGTCTATCAAACTTTCTAATAATACAAAAAAGTTGAAAAAGCAGTAAAATAAACAACTATATACCCTCCATCTAGACTCAACACGTTAGTGTTTTGCACTGCCTGCTTTTTGAAATTATATACTACCTTATTTATGAGGCATTTAAACTTAGCATTGTGGTTTTAGCACTGAAATGGAACTTTGACAAATAAGAATTAAACCCTTTCATAATATCCTAAAAGCAAGAGTTTTAAAAATAAATAATAAAAACCTATACAGCCCAGTATAAACACAGGCAAAGAATACATGTAAATTTTTAAAAATAATAAAATAGCTAATAAGCAGTATGAAAATGACACATTATTAATTGTATTCAAAAAAAATAAGCAAATAATTTTTTGTTTGTTTGTTTGTTTGAGACAGAGCCTTGCTCTGTTGCCCAGGCTGGAGTACAGTGGGGTGACCTTGGCTCACTGCAACCTCCACCTCCCAGGTTCAAGTGATTCTCCTGCCTCAGTCTCCTGAGTAGCTGGGACTACAGGTGTGCACCACCACGCCCAGCTAATTTTTCTGTTTTTAGTAGAGAAAGGGTTCCACCATGTTGGCCAGGCTGGTCTCGAACTCCTAACCTCAAGTGATCTGCCCGCCTCGGCCTCCCAAAGTGCTGGGATTTCAGACGTGAGCCACCGCGCACGGCCTCAAACAAATAATTTTTAAATTTTCTTGTTTTGGTAATTAAATTGGGGTAGTGAAGGAGAAAGAGGTAATACCATGTTAGTTTTGGGGAAGAGGCCACTCTATTACGCTACGATACTATAATGATGTACTTTTCTAGAGGACAAATGAGCAACATAGCTTAAACATATATAGCTTTTAGCCTAGCAGTTTATCTTGTAGGAATTTAGCCTAAGGAGGCCAGGCGCGGTGGCTCACTCCTGTAATCCCAACACTTCGGGAGGCCAAGGCGGGCAAACCTCTTGAGGTTAGGAATTCAAGACCAGCCTGGTCAACATGGTGAAACCCCATCTCTACTAAAAATACAAAAAAATTAGCTGGGTGTGGTAGCATACACCTGTAATCCCAGCTACTTGGGAGGCTGTGGCAGAAGAATCACTTGAACCCGGAAGGCAGAGGTTGCAGCCTGTGTGACAGAATAAGACTCTGTTTCAAAAGAAAAAAAAACAAAAAGGCTAAGGAAACAATGGGAATGTGCTCAAATATTTAGCTACAAATCTATTAACTACCGAGGGATACATAATTTAAATTGTGGTATAATTACAGTTAACCCTTGAACAACGCAGGTTGGAATTGCACAGGTCCACTTAAACACAAATTTTCTTCTGCCTCTGCCACCCAAGAGAATAAGACAAACTCTTGCTCTTCCTCCTCCTCCTCAGCCTATTCGATGTGAAGGAAGACGATGAGGATAAAGACCTATATGACAATCCACTTCCACTTAATGAATAGTAAACGTATTCTCTCCTCCTTATGATTTTCTTAATAATATTCTTTTCTCTAGCTTACTTTAAGAATACAGTATATAACACACATAAAATACAAACTATGTATTAATTTGCTTTATGTTACAGGTAAGGCTTGCAGTTAATGGTAGGATATTAGCAATTGAGTTTTTGGGGAATCAAAATTATACATGGATTTTCAACTGCTCAGGGAGTCAGTGCCCTGCATTGTATATGATGCAACACTAACATGTTATTAAAAGGAGAGTATAAGTAAATACTTGTTGACGTAAAAAGGTGTTGACAACACATTGTCAGTGAACAAAAAAACAGTTTACTGGCCAGGCGAGGTGGCTCACACCAGTAATTCCAGCACTTTGGGAGGCTGAGGTGGGAGGATCATTTGAGTTCAGGAGTTAAGACCAGCCTGGCCAACACAGAGAAACCCTCTCTCTACTAAACACACACAAAAAATAAGGCATGCATGGTGGTGCGCGCCTGTAATCCCAGTGTACCTGTAATCCCATTTACTTGGGAGGCTGAGGCACATGAATCACTTGAACCCAGGAGGAGGAGGCTGCAGTGGGCCAAGATTGCACCACTGCACTCCAGCCTGGGTGACAGAGTGAGATCCTGTCTCAAAAACAAAACAAAACAAAAAAAACCCAACAGGTTACCACGCCCAGTAGGTGTCCGTTTTTTTTTTTTTTTTTAATACATACACAAGTACATACACAAGGAAAAAAAAGCATAGAAAAAACACAAAAGGGGTTTAATAAATATCTGATGGCCGAACATAAGCATTATTAATAGTTCTGTCTTGCTGGTGGGACTATGGATGTTTCAAATGTCTTCCATTTGCTTATTTTTACTTCTTAAATTCTGTAACATTTACTGCTTTTAAAATAAAAACAACACTGTTTTAAAATAGCAAATAAAACAAAACAACTCTTTCCTCATCTGTGCATGTGGCCAAAATCACATTGCAATCCACTCTATACATAATCAGTCTCACCTGCCAGTCTGAGTTCTGTAAGGGCAGAAACTGTGTCTAATGCACCACCAGCCCTTAGAACTGCATCCTGGTGCATTGCAAGTGCTTATTTTGTAGGTGCAGATGAGCAGACTGCGGTCAAACAAGGAAGACAATGCAAATTGCCCAGCTCCACATACATTTCAAAAACAATGCAAATTGCCCAGCTCCACATACATTAGAGGCTCCCAATTAAATATTTACATGTCTCAGAGATAACACTTTGGAAGTTACTTCTATGCTTCTAATACCACATCTATTAATGTAACTTTTGAACCTTATAAACCCAATTCATTGAAATTCTGTTCCTATCTTTCAGAATCAAGTTCATTACTATCCTTTCCTTTGGGAAACTATAAAAGAAGGTTGTGTTCACTTTTTATTTGCCTGAAATCTCAAATTCACTTGCAGGGAGGCTATGACTGCTTCCCCCTGGAAATACTGTCAATAGTAGGGGCACAAGAGAAGGGTCCCGGTGAATGACCACTATGGTATTAAGAATAAATGGTTGATCACGACAGACATACAGAGGGCCAAGTTCTGAAACTGAATTTCTACCAGTTCTCTTGATGGCATCTATCAAGAATACAGTTTGAGCCATTGTGCCCAACGTGATAAAGGAAGACCTTTCTTTCACAACTTTTATTGCCATGATAAAACAATCACAATAAAATTAAGAAACAGAAGGAATTTCTACAGCGATATGCTGTTGTCTGGATAATCTCTCAAGTTTCTCTCAAATTTAAAGCTTCAACAAAATCTTTTAAAATCTGCTTTCTTTTTATATAAATAAATTAACAAAAATAACTTTGGAATTTTTTTCATTCTTGGTAACTCTGAAGCTATATCCAGTAGATTATTATTTGATGCCTTTGAAAATAAAAATTTAAAGCAGTGATTCTCAAAACAGGGAAAGCTGAGCTTTCTCAGATGAGAGTTTTTTCAAACTACAACCCTAAAAGATTCTGATTCTCTCTTGCCTCTAAGAAAGTACTTTACCTCTTAGAGAATCGGGATTGTCGAGTGGAGCATCACATTAAAAAAACAAGAAAAGTCATATTATAATACTGTAATTACCATGACAAGGGTTCTGAAGGAAAAGCACAGGGTGCTGTGACTGCATATAGAACAAAGAACCTCATCCAGCTGAGAGAGAAGTAGTCAAGAAAGTTTCCAAGGCAGCTACCTCAGCTGAGATCTGAGGGGGGGGCCGGGGGAGGACAGAGTCTGTTCCAGGCAGAGGGAATAACAGATGCAAACTACTGAGGCAGAAGGAAAGAGGTGAAGAAAGCCAACAGCTGCAGCTTTTTAATCTGAGGGGAAAGAGATTTCCGATTAACAGTTCATGCATTTCAGCCTATAAGAGAAGTCATGATACCTTCAGCAGTGTGTGGATATCATTTTTACTGGAGTGTCCATCTATCTGAGTGACCCTGTACTCTAACCATTGCTGAACGATTGCTTTTTCTTCTGCAGTACTCCCCAGCAAATATTCTTTGTTGGCTTGCTTGACAAGATGAGCTGCTATAGTAGTCAATCCTGTTAGACTTGGACCATTGTTTGTCTGAAGAACTGGAATCTTAAAAAGAAAAAAAAAGTTCACAGAATTTAAAAAACGAAGACCACATCATGATTACAACTTCTAAGTAACCACAAAATCCCTCAACAGTTTTCTGAAATAATCCCAGATTTTACTCTAAGATACTAAATTACATACAAATGGAAGTCTGGAAAATAGCTGTTAAATAATTTACAATGTGGTAACAGATGCTAGATGATGAAACTGCTATTAACATTGCAAAAATCAGTATAATGTTGCTACAGTAATTTTAAGCTATGTACAGAGAAAATGGAAACTCTAATTATACAGTATTAATTTCAATCAAGTTAACCTGCACCCTACTATATAGCAAAGTGATCATATTTAAATAAACCTGACTTCATGTTTCCCCTATTACAATAGCAACACAAGTTTGCTTGTGTATAAGAAATTGACAATTAATTTAAATTTTCTTGATACACAAATAAGCATAATGCATTATGAGAAATGTAAAAGAAAATGGAAAGTATTACCTAATGGGAAGACTGACCAAACACAAATAATAACTATACAATCTCAATGACTTAAGCAAATGAAAAAAGAAATGTTTTTTTTTTTGGCAAGACTGCTGCTTTTTTCTGCAGTGAAATAGCATCTTTTTTTTTTTTTTTTGAGATGGACTCTCACTGTCACCCAGGCTGGAGTGCAATGGCATGGTCTCAGCTCACTGCAACCTCTGCCTCCTGGGTTCAAGCGATTCTCCCACCTCAGCCTCCTGAGTAGTTGAGACTACAGGCATGTGCCAACACACCCAGCAATTTTTTGTAATTTTAGTAGAGACGTGGTTTCACTATGTTGGCCAGGCTGGTCTCGAACTCCCGACCTCGTGATCCACCCACCTCCGCCTCCCAAAGTGCTGGGATTACAGGCGTGGGCCACCGCATCCAGCCGAATTATATCTTGTTCTCTGTAATGATTTACACTTTGCAAGGCATTTTCATACACCTACATCAACAGGACTTGATGAAGTCTACAAGGAGATTAATACTCTACAGGATACAGATTCAAAGTCAGGACGTAATTTCAAAGTAAAGGTGGTAAAAGTTCTTTCCACTTTCCATTCACTATTCATAGCTCCTTGACTTCTCACTTCTGCCTTCAACTCAAATGAAACCACAATCTCTAGGATCACCAATAAATTAAATGTACTGAAAGAAAACAATATGGAACCCTCTGAGGGGTGCCAGTAATGTTCTATTCCTTGACTGGGTGGTTACCTGAGTGTGTTAACTTTGTGGTAACACTAAGATGTGTGTACTGAATGTATGGTATATTAGGGGATAAAAGAGAAATCAAATGACTCACAATTGCTGGGCGGGAGGGGACAGAACTAACTCTAAAGACAATTATTTGTAAAAATAAATTATCCACAACCCAACCATGCTCTAAGAAAATTCCCAGTTACCTTCTCATCGAATCATTACATCTTGTAAGATAAGGTAAGTAATCTCATCCTCATTTTACAGATAATAAAAACCAAGGTCACTAGGTTTGCAATAGCAGAGCCAGTGTTTGAATAAAGTCCTATTGGCTCAAACGTCCATTTTCTTTCCTTTACATAGCCTAAAGTACACAATTCTTATGCAGTTGCAATTATGAGACATATACTATTTTCACATTCATTTTAAGGTTCCATAGTCCTCAAAGTAATTACTTTTAATGGCTGCATTATGCAATAGCCGTGTACTGCATAATGATGTTCTGCATGGCATATCCAATGGCAGTCCCCTAAGATTACAGTCAAGTGTTTTTACTGTACCTTTTCCATGTTTCAATATATTGAGATGCACAAATACTTACCATTGTGTTACAACTGCCTACATTATTCAGCATAGTAACACATGCAGTACGCGTTTGTAGCCTGAAGGAGCAATAGGCTTTTTCACATACCTACGGTTTGTGAAGTAGGACATACTATCTAGGTTTAAGAATACTATAGGCGCGGTGGCTCACGCCTATAATCCCACCACTTTGGGAGGCTGAGGCGGGCAGATCACCTGAGGTCAGGAGTACGAGACCAGCCTGACCAACACGGAGAAACCTCGTCTCTACTAAAAATACAAAAATTAGCCGGGCGTGGTGGCGCATGCCTGTAATCCCAGCTACACGGGAGGCTGAGGCAGGAGAATCGCTTGAACCCGGGAGGCGGAGGTTGCAGTGAGTCAAGATCGCGCCATTGCACTACAGCCCAGGCAACAAGAGTGAAACTCTGCCTCAAAAAACAAAACAAAACAAAACAAAAAAACCCCAGAACACTCTATAATGTTCACACAATGATGAAATTGCCTAACAATGCATTTCTTGAAACATATCCCTGTCTTTAAATAACACGTGACTGTATGTCAACGTGCTGATGTACCATAATTTAGAGAATCATTCTCCTGGATAAGGATCTCTGAACTGCTTTCAGTTTTTAACTATGATTGGTAATGCTGCAGAGAATGCCTTATCGCTGGCTCACTGCTGTCAGCTGTCTTCCCAAAAAATGGCTGAATCTTATCACATATGGCCAGCACTTTCCCCATACAAGCAAACAGAAATTTTCACTAGCTGCTCACTGCTAAAATGCTTTAATTAAAATAAAATTTAAAACCACACTCTGAACTCCAAAGTCTTCACAGTTGAGCCTCAAACTGTTGATTTGGGGTTTACTTTGCGTTGCATCATTCCACATACTGGTTTACTTATTGCCCTAAACTTCCCAATCCTTCATAATTTATTGGTTTTACACATCTTTCAAAGCGTAATCCCTTAAACGCCAGCTCTTCCATGAGTTTATAAATCCATTTTTATAGTCAGAATTAACTTCCTTTTTCACACTCCTCAACAGTGTTTTCCTCCATGTGGAGTCCTAATTATTGAAAAGTCATCAGGTTGAGGGGACCAAGGGAAAGCAAAAAGAGAAGGCCGATAAGCTACAAGTCTGCCTTTCTTCATGGTCCAGGACACAGCCCTTCTGCACAAATAACTCAATAATCTTTCCGTGTCCAGCTATCACCGGACCTCTGACTGATAGAAAACTCAAGTTAGCTCACTGCAACCTTAGTGTTATCAGTACTGCACAAACCCCTCTTCAGCACACAGCAGAAGTACTATTCCGTAAAATCCCCAGCCAGCCTTTGTTTCCTTGCGGTTAGCTCCTCTCTTACTAACTTGCCCGTTGCACTCTCGCAACATATTTTCATACTTTCTCTAATAAATCTGCTTTTCTTTACCTACAGCTGTCCTGGTGAATTCTTACCCTGGCACCACCCGCCCCAGAGAGTTGCTGCTCACCCGCGACAGTCCATAAAGTGCTTATTATGTTGTGCTTTAAATTATTTGCTGATGATTGTTTCTCATACTAGATAATACTCATATCTTGGCAACGGTCCCTAAAAAATATAAACTACACTAGGCGCGGTGGCTCACGCCTGTAATCCCAGCACTTTAGGAGGCCAGGGCAGGTGGATCACCTGAGGTCAGGAGTTCAAGATCAGCCTGGACAACATGGTGCAACCCCATCTCTACTAAAAATACAAAAATTAGCCAAGCGTGGTGGCGCACACCTGTAATCCCAGCCACTTGGGAGGCTGAAGCAGAAGAATCGCTTGAACCCGGGAGGCAGAAGTTGCAGTGATCGGAGATCATGCCATGGCACTCCAGCCTGGGCAACAGGCGAGACTTTGTCTCAAAAAAAAAAAAAAAAAAAAAAAAATATATATATATATATATGTATGTATGTATATATGGCACTCTTTCAATTTAAATGGTTGCAATGTTTGTCCACTCGGCCATATATATTGTATTTATATTATATATGTATTATGTAATATATACACTAAACTAGCGAGTAGGGGCTTGAAGGGACAGAATCATCACTGGGGCAGAGGAAACACCAAAAGAAGGTCACTTTGGCTCCGATGCCTACTCTGCCACCAATCACAGGGCTGAACACTTAACTCTCTAGGTTTCAGGTTAACTTAAATAAAAACTATACTACTACTTTCTAAACAAGATCAACATGGACCAAATGAAGAAGAGAAAAAATTAAAGACAAAAAACAAACATAATTTGGAAAAAGATCTCAAAGGAGCGAAAAAAACATATCCGAAGTAGTCTTCCTACAACCAATTTCCTTCTCTAATACATTCCCTCTACGACAAACAACTGTAAAACACAAACGTTTTAACAGTACCTCACTAGGCAATCTCATACCTTGTGATGTAATCTCCTCCTCTAATACATTCCCTCTACGACAAACAACTGTAAAACACAAACGTTTTAACAGTGCCTCACCAGGCAATCTCATACCTCATTCTCTGTGGGTCGCACACTTAAATTGATACCCCAAGGCTTTAGAAACGCCTTCCCCGAATCGCCTAGATTGGGCCAAGACTCCTTAGGTGTTCTCTTTGCCATTTATGGTGCAACGTGGCACTCTTTCAATTTAAATGGTTGCAGTGTTTGTCCCACCGGCCAAAAAGCAAGCTTCCTGAGGGGAGGAAGCATGTTCCCCTAAATCAGCACTGTATTCCCCCGGCCCAGCACAGTGCTACCTGACACCCTGTTAGCTATCACGGAATCGCTGCGTAATAACTGAATGAAAGGTGCGATTACGGTTAAAAAAAAAAAAAAGTCAGTTAATACTGAATACAAACGCGGGGCTTCCAGGTTGGTCTAAGAGCCCTGTGAGGACCCTCCTGCAACTGGTTTCGTTTCCTCATAATGGGATGATTTCCCAGGAGGTGAAGTTCAGGCCGAGCCCGACCTGAGCTAGTTATCCCCTCCCTCCGGGAGGTAGGGCGGCAGGGGCCGAGGCCCAGAGGTGCCAGCCTGCTCGCGGCGCAGACACGTGGGGAGCTGGGTAGCAGCATCCTCACTCCGCCGGTATTGGGTGGCCGGCCCGGGTACTGCCAGGGCTCGGCAGACCCCGCTCCCGTCCACCTCTTCCCCTCTGCGCCGCCTCTCCTTCTCACCTGTCGCTCGCCCTGAGCACTGTATTTATTCCCCTTACTCAGTCCCAGGGACTTCTCCAGCAGCGACAACTCTGCGGCCGCCGCCATCTTCCGGCCCTAGCTCCTGGAAGAGGCGAGACTTGCAGAACAAGAACCTCCCGCATTGGTGGAAACGGAAGTCCCACTGCTGCAAACTTCAGCGGCGATTGGCTGAACGGAAGGGGCGTGGCGAGCGCGGGCCAAAGCGCAGGAGGTGGGGCCAGTGGAAGGGGCGGGGCTGGGGGCGGGGCTGAGGGCGGGGTGTGAGACAGGTGGAGAAGTGATGGCAAATTTCCACTCGAAGTGTTTGGGGAGCTACTGGTAGAGTGGCCCTCGGTGGCTGCAGTAGACTGGATCTCTAAATAGCAATCTATTGACATGGCTGCCAGCGGTAACTCGTTAACTCATTTGCTAGTCTAAGAGAATTTATATATGATGGGAACTGAAATTTACCTTAGTTTGGCTCAGAAATCTATACATTTGAACAATCAAATTGAATAGCAAAGAGTTCACAATCCATTAGGAGTTTCTAACGTGTAGCATAATTCATGAGGATTTTAATTGTGTTGTAGTGGTGAATTCGAAAAACTGGTTTTTCTACTGTTAATCTACAGCTCAACACTAGCAGTAGAATTATACATTTAAAGATTATTCACAGACCCCTATGTTAGATAGGGGTCAAATAATTACAGCTTAGGGAAATCAGCCGTTAATGGAATTAATGATCTTTATTTGCAGTACCAGAAAGCTAGTTACGTAATTTATGAAGTTTTGGTATATAAACAAGGTGCATAACTTTGCGCCACTAACTTGCTACATTCTTGTACCTTCAAAAAAAAAAAAAGAAAAAGAAAAAAGAAAATTAGTACTATATTAGTAGTATATATTGAATATTTCTAAAAGATTTGTGAAAATACTAAATATTTTCCACATTGAAGAATGAATAAACAAAGTGTGTATTAGTCTGAGAGAAATAGAAAAATCCTACAAGGTAATTCATCATTGAGTCAGAAATATCAAAGTGTAGTGGGGAATGTAGTTACTGTGTTACACCTTCCCTATCCCAGAATACTTAATAAGTTTACTCTGGCAGCAGAAGTAAACATAAGGAAAAGAAACTTTTGCCAAATCAACATAACAAAATACAAAATAAATTTCAGTATAAGTGGATTGTTAATGCACTAATTATCTGTATTACTTTCCATATTCAGATAATTGAATGACTATTCTACTACTTTTTAAGAGACCAGCCCTCTAAGATAATTCACGTATCTATTTTCAGTGTTTAGGTACACTTCTTGCTTGT
Organism: Macaca nemestrina; assembly: GCF_043159975.1. Taxonomy (NCBI): domain Eukaryota; kingdom Metazoa; phylum Chordata; class Mammalia; order Primates; family Cercopithecidae; genus Macaca; species Macaca nemestrina. The sequence continues at coordinate 176,086,192 of NC_092129.1, read as the reverse complement.
AATAAAACATTTTTTTAAAAAAATTTAACATTTATCCAATGCCAATGGGTGGTATAATTAAAATAAGGTTTGACCTTTACATAATTATAGAATATCAAATTAAAAAAGAAATTTGTAAAAAACTGAAAGCAGAACAAAGCATATTGCACATCAAATTGATGACATCATCACCCAGTGTGGACCTCTTTTAAGTGACTTTATAGCACAGTCATTTAATTGTATACTCTTAGTAAGATATGCTTTAAGGACAAAATTCATGACAAATTGTTTTTGGTTCTTTTTGTTTGTTGGTTTGGTTAGCATCTTGGCAGTGTCAGTGTTGGTATGGTGCTGCATATGTACTGTGGAATAAAGCAAAGACGCAATCATGTGGTGTTGCTGGGAACTTGGGTTTTTGTTGTTGCCAAAAACAGAAGCAGTTGTAAGGTATGTGACATTAAATCAAAACTTTCTGGTCCTGAATTTGAATTCTAATATCAATATGAACTTATGATGCTTTTATCTTAAGGAAAATGAAAAGTATTTCCTACCTAGTTCTGTTTACTTAAAAGGCCTAGAAACAAGGACAATTGAACGGCAATGAGCACCCCAGCACCCAGATTCTGGTTTCAAATACTATTTCCCACAAAAATAAATGAGGGCTCTTTGGAGATTGGCTGAATCCAGACCTGGGCAGGAGATCAGTCTGGACCACCTTGTTGTGGTAGAAAGGAAAGTATCTAAGAGTAATGAGGGGAGTCAAAGGGTAGGGTCAGATCACTTGAGGGTCAATAATAGTCATTACAATTTGAGGGTCAATAAGAATAATTGCAATGAATTGAAACATGTTGAATATGTTTAAATCTATGAGTTCATAATGATACTAAAAAAACAAGAACAAAATAAAAACCCTCATTGGTCATCTTTGGAGGATACTAGAGATCCAATTCATTATTTTGAAAAATTATAAAGAAAACACATAAAGAAACCAACATTTTTTTTCATGATTATTCTCAGGGAAACTAAACTCTGATGAGAAAAATGTCTTTATAGAATTCTAACTAATAAAAACAGAACAATAGAACATCATTGTTTTGCAGCTACTGATATAATAATGAATCTAGGTGACAATTATCAATAACTATTCACCTAATAAAAACAGAGACAAACAGACATAAAGTGCTTCTGAGAGAGGGGTAGATCATTGCCCAGTCTTGCCAATCGAATGTGAATTTGACCAAGCCTTTTGATCTGTCAGTCAGTTTACAAGAAATAATAGTGGGAAAGAGGATCATGTTAAATGATGTCATGGAGATGCAATGAGCAAATTCTAGATCATGAGAACTATGGGACAAATGATCCAGTTGTTTCAACAAGTAAATTGCAAAGCAAAAAGAAAAGGCAGAGAGAGGTGAACCTATAAGTTGAAAGCGTTATAAAGGAACTGTCAACCGATTGCAATGTATAAATCTTTTTTTCAAGTCTGATTCCAACTAATAAACTGTTAGTTTTCTTTTAAAGTGGATTGTCACGTCATGATTGTGGCCAATGTCTACTACATTCCATTTTATATACTATGGATATTGAATTACATGCCCAAATTCACATAACTAATAGAATCATCTGAGGATTTAAAAAAAAATTCCATGTCATACTGGAGATTCTGAGTCACTTTATCTGGGGTGGGACTGGGCGCTATTATTATTATTTTTTTAATCCCCAGCTGAGTCTAATATGTGGCTGGAGTTGAAACCCTCTATGGCTGATGGAGAATTTCAACTCTGCTTTCTAGCTTTTAAACCCACACCATTCTGACTTTCTAATGTCTCCTTTCTCTGTTATTATGGTGAGCAGGTGCAAGCTTTACTTCACTTAACATTAGACATAAGAAAGAGGAGAAAGCTTATATTTTATTAGAAATAATCAATAAATGTATTTTTAGATGGTCTGCATATTTGATCTGGAGATATCTATATCAAGACAGCCTTCCTCATAATAAAAGTAACTTGATGAATTGATTTTGTCAAATAGAACAATTCTCTAATCTGCTATTATCATAGTCAAGTTTTAAATCCACAGTACCTCAGGATATAAATTAAATGTCAAATGAAATTAATTTGGCAAGTGGAACATGAACTGGATGGCTTTTCTTTTTGGAGCATGCCTGACAGCTTTCTGTATGTCATACAGGCATCTGTTAAAATGAGCTGCATATGCCAGAAACTGTTACTGTATCAGATTGCTCTTAGCAATGCCATCATCTGCAAATTTTCAGTTTTAGAAGAGTTTAACTTTCTGTTTCAGAATATGGTAGGGTTTTAAACTTAGGTGTGAATGATATTAAATATGTGCTAAGTGAAGTGATGCAGGTGCCATACATGCATTTTGTTCTCTCTATAGATACCTCTCATATCTATGTATGTCTTGCATTTGTCACACCTGTTTATTGAGCCCTTACTATGCACCAGGCACTGTACAATGCACTGGGGACACATTGATGAACAATCGCTATCAAGCTTAGAGTATCATGAGAGGAAAGACACTAGAAAAATTTTGTGATAAGGCAACGATCAGGAAGTGGAAGGCATGATAAAGAATGCAGAGAAGGCACCCGGCCAGATGCGGTGGCTCATGCCTGTAATCCCAGTACTTTGGGAGGCCAAGGTGGGTGGATCATGAGGTCAGGAGTCCAAGACCAGCCTGGCCAAGATGGTGAAACCCCGTCTCTACTAAAAATACAAAAATTAGCCAGGTGTGGTGGTGGGCACCTGTAATCCCAGCTCCTTGGGAGGCTGAGGCAGAGAATTACTTGAACCTGGGAGGTGGTTCAACCTCACTGGGAGGTTGCAGTGAGCCAAGGTGGTGCCACTGCACTCCAGCCCAAGTGACAAAGTGAGACAATGTCTCAAAAAAAAAAAAAAAAAAAAAAAAAAGATTGCTTCCAGGAGGTCGTGGTGTTCAAGTTGAGACTTGAAGGATGAATAAGAGTTGGTCAGGTGAGAGGTGGGGTGGAAAACTGAGGGAGAGTTCTGAGCAATGGGAATTGCATGTGCAAAGGCTGCAAAGTGGAAGAGAGCATGATTCTTTGGAGTAACTGTTCAGGCTAGACAGGTAAGCAGATGCTGGATCAGAAGGATCCTTGAACGATGCCTCTAAAAATTTTTAGAGGCATCTGGGCATCCTTTGTTTTTGGTGGTTAATTTTGTGTGTCACCTTGACTGGGCTTCAGGATGCCTGGCTATCTGGTTATACATCATTTCTGGGTGTGTCTGTGAGGGTGTTTCCAGAAATGATGAGCATTTGAGTTGGTGGACTGAATGAAGAGGACCACCCTCACCAGTGTGGGTGGCCATCATCTGGTCCGTGAGGACCTGGATGAAACAAAAGAATGAAGGAAGGTGGAATTTGCTCCTGACCTGACTGCTGAGCCGGAACACTGATCTTCTCTTGCCCATAGTGCTCCTGGTTCTCAGGTCTTCAAACTCAGATGGGAATCTGCACCATCGCTCTCCAGCTCTCAGGCTTTTGAATGGTACCCCCATGGATTAGTCTGTTTTCACGCTGCTGATAAAGACATACGTGAGACTGGGCAATTTACAAGAGGAAGAGGTTTATGGGACTTACAATTCTACGTGGCTGGGGAGCCCTCACAATCATGGCGGAAAGTGAAAGGCATATCTCACGTGGTGGCAGACAAAAGAAGAGAGCTTGTGCAGGGAAACTCCTATTTTTAAAACCATCAGATCTCATGAGACTTATTCACTGTCACGAGACCAGCATGGGAAAGACACACCCCTATGATTCAATAACCTCCAACCAGGTTCCTCCCACAACACGTGGGAACTGTGAGAGTTACAATTCAAGATGAGATCTGGGTGGCGACACAGCCAAACCATATCACACCATCTTTCCTGGGTCTCTAACTTCCAGGTAGCAGATAACTGGACTTCTCAGCCTCCATAGTTGTGTGAGCCAATTCTTGTCTACAGTCATATTATTTATATACACCTACCTCTATGTATCTATATCTTTAGGTATTGCATTCGCTGTTTGTATCTCCTATTAGTTCTGTTTCTTTGGAGGACTCTAAAGCCTCCTAGGCATCTCAGACTCATGTCTGACCTGAACTATTATTTTCCCCCAAGCTGCTCCTTCTGCACTAGTCTTGATCTTGCTGACGTTCTTGAACTGACGTTCAACCAGTTGCTCACATCAGAAGTCTACATGCCATCCTTGACTCTTCTCCTCGTTCATGTCCTATATGCAGGCAACAGTGAATGGACTCAAGCCCCATGACAAAGAAATCCTCCTTATCCTGCCACCCCAGCATGGAAAGACTGGCTAGAAGTCTGTACACTGGATTTGTGTTTGGGCCCAGACTTCCTCTGATTTCTGTGGATCCCCTGATGGCTGCCTTTACAGCCACATCTCCCATCCCTACTGCTCATGCCTTAGCACACCCACCATCACGAGCCATCTGAAATTTGTCAGTGGTCTCCCACCTGCGGTCCCAATATCTATTTAGTACCCTGCCCCATCTGTCCTCCACTCTGCAGCTCAGGTGATCTTTCTTTCTTTCTTTTTTTAAAAAAACTTTTTTTTTGGAGGGGGGACAGAGTCTTGTTATGTCATCCAGGCTGGAGTGCAATGGTGTGATCTCATCTCACTGCAACCTCCACCTCCCAGGTTCAAGCAATTCTCCTACCTCAGACTTCTGAGTAGCTGGGATTATAGGCGCGCACCACCACACCCAGCTAATTTTTTGTATTTTTTAGTAGAGACAGGGTTTCACCATGTTGGCCAGGTTGGTCTCGAACTCCTGACCTCGTGATCCACCCACCTCAGCCTCCCAAAGTGCTGGGATTACAGGTGTGAGCCACCACGCCTGGCCTCAGGTGATCTTTCTTAGCTGCCAATCTATTTGGTGACTCCTTCCAGAAAACATGCCTGTGGTTCTTCACAGCACTTAGAATTTAGTCCAGACTCCTTCATCTGGGAGCTAAGGTCCTTTGTAACCTGATCTCTGTTGCCTTTTTCATGCCCACTTCTAGACACTTCCTGCGTGGCATTTTTTGCCGCCAGCCCTGGCCATCTCCTCACAGTTCCTGGGAGCCCAAACTATTCTCTTGTCTCTGGGCCTTTCTGTCTCTGGTTCACTCCAGCAGGAATGCCCCTCTTCCTCTCTTAGGGCTGAATCTGAGCACTCATAACAGCCTTGGGAATGCTCCCGACACAAGACAGACCCCAGTGTGCTGAGGCTGCCTTCTTGGTGTCTGCCTGCCCTGGCTGGCACGCTGACTGAGAACACAGACCGCATCGTGTTTGTTACTGAGTCATCGCACTGGGCACCAGCCTTGGAACAGGGTGAGCACTGGGTACATTCATTTGCTGAATAAATAAAGAATCATGCAAACATATGAAATGATGTTGAAAGCTAGGTCAGTGGGTCAAAACAACTAACATGCGAACTGTGAGGATCTTATACAGTCTCATCTTTAAGCAAACATTAAAAACCAAAAATTTAAAAACCCTTATGTGATGGGTTGACCAGTGCAAATGAAAATGACTCAAAACTACAAGTCAGGAATGGGCAACCAATGTACTGAAAGAAAAATCGTTTTCTTTCACTAGTCTCCCAAACACTCATTCATTGATCCCCCAAACCACCTTCTTTGGGCTCAGGAAGTGGCCATTTATCACATTATCACCATCATCATCACCATCGTCCTCATTCTCCTCCCTCTCGGTATCTGGCTATCAAGCATTTATTGATCATTGCTGTGTGCTGGTCTGTGTTCTAAGCACTTGAATTAACTCATGAATTATCACACCAGCCTTTGAAGCAGATACCATTGTTATCCCTATTTTATAGATGAGGTAATTGAGGCTCCAAGAAAGGTAAGAAAATGAATTTTCAGAGCATTACAGATAGAAAAGTATCTTAGAAAAGAGCAAAGTATCCCCCAGATCATGAGGCCTGCCCTGACATCCTCTCTGTCGCCTCCTAATTCTCCAACTCAGCGCCGACTCAATTTAGAACTCCAGGCTCTACTCAGGGGATGCCAGTTCATCAAGGCTTGGGTGGATCTTGGCTTGAGAGCCATGCTGGGGACCTGCTGCACAGTGTCACTGAGATTGTTGCAGAGGAGGTGTGAGAGGGGAGCTGTCAGCACAGCTCCAACCACAGCCCTGGGGACAATGACGGCAGAGAGTCACAGGATTTCTAGCAGCAGAACATCTTTCCCACACTCTCTGGAGGAAGGCTCAAGGGTGGAGCATGTCCTTGGTGCCACCCTTCAGGTGAAGAGTCAGCCTGGGGCCAGCATGCTGGTGACAGGCCAATTCTTTCTGATCAAGAGCAGCACAGGCCATTGGAGGGACATGTGTCCTGAGAACTACTTCCTTTCAGACTGTGCCCAGGGTCACCTTCTCTCTGAAGACTTTCCTAATCCCTTCCTACCCTCACCCCCAACCCAGGCAGCACTGGTCATCTGTGCTGCGGTTCTGCTGAAACCCTGCATTTGCTCCCTCCAGAGAAATTTGCCATACTTCATCGCACCTATTTATTCACATTTGGACTCTTCCAAATAGACTCTAAGTCACTTGAGATGAAACTGACAGAGTAGGCATTCAATAATATTTCTAGAATGAGTAAATGAAGGTTAAATGAATAGTAATCATTGGGGTGAAATATTAGAGGGGCAGAGGAGTGTTGAAAGAGAATGGGGCTGGGTGTGGTGGCTCACGCCTGTAATCCTAGCACTTTGGGAGCCTGAGGCAAGTGGATCACTTGAGGTCAGGAGTTTGAGGTCAGCCTGGCCAACAGAGTGAAACCTTGTCTCCACTAAAAATACAAAAATTAGCTGGGTGTGGTGGCGCACACCTGTAATCCCAGCTACTTGGGAGACTGAGGCACGAGAATCACTTGAACCCGTGAGGCAGAGGTTGCAGTGAGCTGAGATCATGCCACTGCACTCCAGCCTGGATGACAGAGTGATACCCTGTCTCAAAAAAAAAAAAAAAAAAAAGAAAAGAAAAAAGAAAAAAAAGAAGATGGACTTTAGAGTGGTGCAAAGGCAGCTGGGCATGGTATCATGCACCTGTGGTCCCAGCTACTTGGGAGGCTCAGGCAGGAGCCCAGGAGATTAAGGCTGCAGTGAGCTATGGTTGTATTGTGAATAGCCACTGCACTCTAGCCTGGCCAACAGAGCAAGACTTTGTCCTAAAAAACAAAAACAACAACAAAAAACCAAAGAAACACAAAAAGAATAGAAAGGAAGAAAAAAAAAAGAAAAAGAAACAAAGCAATATACAGGCTCAAGGACTAGCCATCCACACGCTGATGTTGAAGGGCTCCACGTGTTCCCATCTGTGACAGGGACTGTTGGTTTCCTACCCCAAAGCTATTTTCCTCTCCTTTTTACCATATAATGGAGCACAGCTTGCATAATACTGCCAGGAAGTACAGGGGCAAAGCTTATAAAACAAAGGTTGATAACTTTGGTCCCAAGTCGGTAACTTATTCTTTCATGGCATTTCTCTGCTAATAATTTTTCAAGTGGCTTTTAAAGGGTTACCTTAGAATCTTTTGTAAACTTTGGTTCATTTTAGACTTTTTCTTTCTCCATAACATTCATGTGTGTATTAGTTACAGTTGTCTTGATAACAAGTACTTCCACTGTCTCAGGGGCTTAGCACATAGAACACTCACGCCACAGTTCAATGTGGGTCTCTGATTGCCAGTCATTTAGGAACTCAAACTTACAGTCTAGTGATCCCATCATCCTCTAAGGCCTCAAAGTCCCTTTCTGGGCCCTAAGCTCTTGTCATTTGAACTATAGATGAGGCAAGAGGGAGACCACTGAGGACTAACTAAGTATTATGGGCTAGGTCTGAAAATGTTGCACATCACTTCTGTCCACGTCTCGTTGGCTGAAACTCAGTCAGGAAGACACACCTGGCTAAAGGGAGGCTGAGTGAAGTGATCTGATCTGTGTGTCTGCTGGTTATTCTGCACCTGCCACACAGTTTTATTCTCCATTCTCCTTTGCCCTGCTCTTTGACACAGAAGACTGACACTGTGGATGAAATTACCCAGAGTCTCCTACCTTCTGGCTTCCAGATAGGTTCAGTGTGGGAGGCACAGTTAAGAGATTGGAGAGCACAAGTTTGGAGTATTTATGACTTTCTCCCTTCCTGCATTTGGCTGTGCAGTAGAGTCTGACTGTGTTTGTAATGTTTGACTGTTCACAGCATTTAGGCCTCCACCCACCCTTGCCCTGCCCACCATCATGCATCTGGGACTTCATGTAAGGAACTCCCCATCCCCAAGCTCCTGAGCTCTTGATGCAGTGGTGTGTTTGAACCCCTCAGCTTCATCCAGCTTGCACCTGCCCTTCCCCAGAAGTCCTCTGTATGTTAGTAATAGACTTTCTTTGTTACTCTCTTGGTGCATGAAGGAGGGTCATTAGTCTCCACATCTGATCTATTGATTGGGAAGAAGTCCGTTCTCTGTTGGTGGAATGACCAGAAAACAGGCTGTGTTATCTGAGAGCAGTTGGTAACCTAGAAGTGGTCATGGCTTTCTATTCTTGCTAGTCCATGGGCACCTCAGCTTCCCAGAATGATTTTCTTAATGCTTTCCATGCTTCTGTATCTAGTACTTTCTTTAGAGTGTCTTGGAGCATCAGAGTCAGATTCTGTTTCCTGCAGGAAACCTGATGGTATGGGAAGAAGAGGGAACTGGTTTGGTGAGCATTTAGTCAGTTGCTGCCACATTATGGTCAGTGCCAATTTTTAAGTTTTATCCTTGGTTTGCAGTGAATGTGGATATATATGGTCAACATCATTTGTCTAATATAAATGTACTTATATATATATAAAATACATGTACTGATGAAAGTAGATGGACTTTTATGAGGAAATTTAGTAGATGAGGGTCTTTTTCATATTGAAAAGTTTTACTTTCAGATGCTTTTTGACATTAAAATGGCATTTGAACATTGGGATGAAGACTACTCATCTGAAATTGGGCTTTGGCTAACTGGGGACAAATATGCTTTGTATAAATTTTCACTGTAGGGTCCAAAGTAATTCTTTTCTTTTTTTTTCTGAGACAGGGTCTTGCTCTGTTGCCCAGGCTGGAATGCAGTGTCGCAATCTTGGCTCACTGCAGCCTCCACCTCCTGGGTTCAATCAATTCTTCCACCTCAGCCTCCCGAGTAGGTGGAATTACAGGGCCATGCCACCACACCAGGCTAATTTTTTCATTTTTAGTAGAGACGAGGTTTCACCATGTTGGCCAGGCTGGTCTCAAACTCCTGACTTCAGGTGATCCACCCCACCACTCCTAACCTCAGCCTCCCAAAGTGTGGGATTACAGGCGTGAGCCACAGCTCTCAGCCAGCCCCAAGTAATTCTTAGCAAAAGAGTACTGCTGTAAAAATAAGTCTGCAAAGTAGATGCATTTCCCTCTCCAATTCGTCCTGCTGAGATGCACATAGATGTGTGTGTCTCAGAATCAGCTGTTGCTGGGAATAGATTCCTTGTCATTAAGGAGGAAGATGCCAAGGGAGTCAGGAAGAGAGGTATGTGTTCCCACAGTGCTGCGTGGAATTCCACAGATGACCCAGCTGCTCGTGTCTTGCTGTCAGTTTCTGTAGTTAAATCAGGCAATTGTAACTTGTGTTTCTCTACTTTGTTTGATTTCATATCACGCATCCTGCAAATTGGCGGGCATTTTTCAAATTCCCTTAAAGTTTGTGAACAAGAATCTCCAAGGAGCACTTGCCATCCCTGTGCCTGATTTGTGTGTGCTCACTAGCTTGCAGCTTTTTCCAGGCTCTCTGGTGTTAAATTAATAACAAATGATGTAGAGCTGACAGGCAGGTGAAACTGGAGAGAACCGTGATATTAAAAAAAAAAATCTCAATCTATTATGTAGCACAATGTGCAACACTTTGTCAGATTTTGCCTGTAGGTATCTTAATTTTACTTAAATATTTTGCTCATATCTTTTTAACCCAGAGGATGGGAACATAGCCCTTAGCATCTCTCAAGCAGACTGTGTAGCATATGTTAGTGTGATACAGAATACCAAACTCTGCCAGTTATTTGGCATTCTTTGAAAAGGCACTAGATAAAATAAAAATAAGATAAAAATACTTGCATGGTGGAGGAATTGTCTGATTCTCACTCGAAGTTATAAGGGGCATATTTTGGATCAATATAAACATTATTTTCTCACAGGCAGAGCCATCCAACTATGACTGCCTCAAAGTTAGTGTACTGTTTGTCATTGGAAGTATTCAAGCAATTGGAGATCATCTGCCAAGATTCTTTGGAAATGATTCGTTGCAAGTATGCAGAATATTGGAAGAATACTTTGCAGTTTTTAAACTACATATATTAATCTGTTTTACATATTAAATATAAACATAATCTTTTAAAAATACTATGGAAAATTAATATACACACAAGTAGGGATAACAATATAATGAACCCTTATTACTGATCACCCAATTTCAGCAATGAGAACATTTCTTTTAAAGAACAGTGCCACTGCTAAAAACAAATTTAGAAGCTTCTGGATTGGATGATGCCTGAAGTCCCCCAAATTCTATTTTAGAGGCAATGTAAGGGTCAGCTTTTCCGTCTTGCAGGCCATTTTCTTAGTGTAAATTGAAAGATATTTTGATTGTTCCTCCTGTCCCCCAGAGCTGTCCTCTCGGTCACTGGTCTTCTTAGTCTCCACTCCTAGCTTTGCCGGGGACAACTACTTGTTTCTCTGCTGGCTCATGTCTAAAAGTTCTAGATATAACTCCTGGATAAATATTGCTCCTTCTCTATGGTGACCATGGAGGGTGAAGATGGAGCAGGCTTCACGCCCCTTTTCTGCTCTTTTCCTTTGTTTCCTTCCACACCACCAGGCTTTACTTTTTTTTCTATTTGCAAATCATTTATCTGCAAAGGGTCTAGAATACAGAATCCAGAACTCTTACAACTCAATAATAATAAGACAATAACCCAACATAAAAGTGGGCAAAGGATTTGAACAGACATCACTCCAAAGAAGATATACAAAGCTGGACACGGTGGCTCACACCTGTAATCTCAGCACTTTGGGAGGTTGAGGTGGGCAGATCACTTGAGGCCAGGAGTTCGAGACCAGCCTGGCCACCATGGTCAAACCCCATCACTACTACACATACGAAAAAAAAAAAAAATTAACTGGGCTTGGTGACACACCTGTAATTCCAGCTACTCAGGAGGCTGAGGCACAACAATGCTTCAACCCAGGAGGCAGGGGTTGCACTGAGCCCACATCGCACCACTGCACTCCAGTCTGGGTGACAGAGTGAGACTCTGTCTCACAAAAAAAAAAAAAAAAAGATATATGAATGGCCAAGAAGCACGTGAAAATATGCTCCACATCACTAGTTGCTTGGGAAATATGAAAATCACAGGTGTACTTCACAGTAACTAGGATGGCTTTGATTGTTTTAGAAAGGCAGAATAAGTATTGTTGAGGATATGGAGAGATTGGAACACTGTTGATGGGAATGTGAAATGGGGCAGCTTCAGTGGAAAACTGCTTGGCATCTCTTCAAAAAGTAAAACATAAGACCATAAGCCCCAGCAGTTCTACTCCTGCACGTATACCCAAGAAAAACAGAAGACGTATGTCCACACAAAAACATGTACATGAATGTTAATAGCAGTATTATTCACAGTAGCCAAAAAGTGAACACCACTCAATGTCTATCATCTGATAATGAATAAACATAGTATGTCCATACAATTAAAAAAAAAAACCCACCAAGCTTTACTGAAGGGTTGAGGCAACTGCAGGAAATGACAGCAAAAGGAAAAAGCCTAAAATTTCCTTCCAGATTTGACTGTCCCTTTCACTCAAGAACTGGCCCCATCCAGAAGTTATACCTGTCCCTAGGGGTCCCCACATGGACATTCACAGACCCCAATTTCATTTCTTCTGTCCACAGATTGGCACAATTTCATAAAGGTGCTTCTTTTTGCTAAGCTTCCATGATGTGGCTGTCCATTGGTCTTTCAGAAAACCACCTCTTAAGCACCCTAAGACTGATCTCTCTCTTCCAGTCAGTTCATTTCCCCAAGGCTGGTCTGACTTATTCAGTTTAGGATACCACTCCGGAAGAAGGTCTCCAGGATGGCAGTCGATTTTGGCCTTGTCTTGCCAATGACATGGAGTAGTTCAAGGAGATACGAATGTTCCAAGCCCACCCTCACCAGCGGGGCCACTATCTCCCTTTATTCCCCATTTTATTCAATGAATAACTGTTAAAACAAATGTAATTACTCATTTCCTAAGGATAAACAAATGTAATTACCCATTTCCTAAGGAGCGTTTAAGCTGTACACTTGAAACTGAAGGTCACAAACTCTGTAGCCGGGAAATTGGACCTAGTACGTGGATATGTTTTGTTTATCCAGTATGATGGTGGCTTATATAGTTAAAAGAAATTGGAATAGCTGGCAACCATTAAAGTTGAGAGATTTTACATAAAAATCCAGATTTCTGGCTTTGCTTGAGGAATAGGAAAACCTGGTAACTGAGCGTTCATTCCTGCTTTAGAACCAAGCGTCTGGAGGTGAGCGGGTTCTGCTTCTTCTGGAAGAAGGGTGATCTCTCTTTGGTTCGACTCAGACCTCATTTTCTCCTTAGTATTCCCCAGAAATAAGGCAGTGAATTAGTTACTTTTTATCATCTTGCACAGGCCCATTTCTCTTTCTTACCTGGCCCCTTAGGCATTTGAATTTGTGAGCCTTGATTTAAAGCCGTAAAGAAGAGCAATATTTTCCTGACTGCTCTGTTAGCACCCCAATGTTATTGTCTGCTTCTTATGCTAAGAAGTGTAGGTCCTTTTTAAAAAACATCCTCCCCATGCATTCAAATTTGTCTTCCCCAGTTCTGCAGCTATTTTTTTTTTTTGAAAGGCTCATTACTGAGCAGACATCTCTTTACAACCCACCTCTGTAAATCCCTAAATGAATAACGAACTTTGAAATGACTTCATGAGGTTCTCAGCTAAAGTAAACTATCAACTGTACAATCTGGGGAGAAGAGACTAAGGGGAAAGGAGTGACTTTATTTTTTAGTAATACATGACTCAAAACCTCTACTATTCATGATATCACCCCTACCCATGCATGGCTTGCTTCTGGGGTCTCTGAAATAGAATGAATTAATATTTCCATTTAGTTTTATTCTTGAAAGGGTGAGTTTCTCCACACGCAGCATGACTTTGTCTTCTGGATAGAGGCAGTAAATAAGCAAACAGTAAATAATTTAAAAGATTCAGTAGTGATAAGTGCTGTTGAGAAAATAAAAGAGATTTATGTTAGGAGGTGGGTTCAGGAAAGGTCTCTCTAAAAGGGTGGCACTTGAAGTGAGATCTAAATGACATGAAAGAAGGTTTCTGTGGTATAGCAAGTACAAGATTCTGAAGCACAACAGATGTTGATTGAAAAGGGGTTGAAGAGAACTTGGTGAATAGAGAGGAGGAGAGATAGGGGATGAGGTCAGAGTGATGCATAAGGACCAGGACATCGGGGGCCATGATGGGGTCTTTAGGTTTTATTTCAAATACACTGGGGAGCCTTCAGAAGCTTTAAGCAGGGGCATGATGTAATTTGCTGTACACTTTTAAATTTCATACTGGTAGTCATGTGAAGAAAGGATGGTGGGGCAGAATGAATGGCTGCAGGGAAATGAACTTGCAAGCCATCTACGGGGTTCAGGTGTGGGATTACACAGCTTGGTCTATTACTTAGGATTAGGATTGTGATACTAATGGCTGATTATGTCATAAACTCAACTACATTGGCTTCATCAAAGGGGTTTCTCACATAATAAGAAGTCTCTTGATGGCAGTCCATGGCAGTCCATGGTTGCTTTTTTTTGCCTTTAGAGTCCAGGCTCTTTCTGTTTTCAGCCTCTGTCATTCCAACATGTTGCTCTTGTTCTCATGGTTGACAGATGGCTGCTGTACCTCCATTGCATGTGCCTTTTTAGGCCAGGAGGCCAAAAGGGAAAAGGCACTTCCCTTTTATCAGGAAAATATTGTACTGGCTATGGTTATCTGCAGAAAACTGAATTTACTCTAGCAATACTACTGCAATCCTACTTGGCCCCTGTAATGTTCAAGACCAGATGCTAAAGCTTCATCACCACTGCTCCTGGAAGATCCAGATCAGACTGAGTTCCCAGCACAGCTACCTCCCCTATTCTCTTCTTCTTCCCTAGTAATGGAAACCCTGATTCATACATGGACTCATGACTGTGCACAAGAAAGACTACATTTCCCAACTCCATGCATCTAGGTGAGGCGTATGGCTCGGTTCTGGTTAGTGGGATTTAGGCCAAAGTGTCATGTGAATGAGCCCTCCCTTGTCTGACCTTCTTCCTTTTGCTGACTGGAAAGCAGATGTGATGGCTTGAGCCACAACAGCCATCTTGGATGATGAGGAGGAAGCCGTACATGAATGTGGCAGAAAAACAAGAGAAGAAGCCTGGCTCGCTCATGACTATGGCGTTGCCACATCTGGCTTTCTTCAAGAAGTGTCTAAATGGCTTTCTTTTTAGTCTTCAGTGAGAATCCGAAAATCTCTATTGTTAGGAAAAGCCCCATCTAGAAGAAGGGCAGAAAGCAACTGAAACCTAGCTCCCCTCCTCACCCCATCCCTGTTCCCCAGAGACTAAAGGTTGGATGGGCCTGGGTGATATGATGAAATATGCCAATCTTGATCACGTGCCAGATGCCTCCATGTCAATCTTCTGGCTCCCCTGGGTCACATTGGAACAAGGATTGTCCTGGGCCACACGTAAAGTACACTAACACTAACAATAGCTGATGAGCTAAAAAAAGGAATTCCAAAAAAAATCTCATAAGTTTTAAGAAAGTTTATGAATTTGTGTTGAGCCACATTTAATGCTGTCCCAATGCATCCTGAGGGCCATCGGTTGGACAAGCTTTTTCTATGTAATCAAGAAATAAAATTTGTTTTGCTTATGCCATTTAGTTTTGTGGGTTTTTTTTTTTTTTCCTGCCACATATATAGCTAAACCTAGTCCTAATTATGTCAAAGGTTTTATTTGAATGTCTTTTGTCTACCTGGCAATATCTTATTTATTCTTCAACACTCAACTCAGTATAAACTCTCTAACTACTTTTTTGTCTTCTCCACAATAGAACTATTCACTCTCCTATTTCTTGTTTAAAGTATTGTTTGCAGCCATCTTTTCCAGCACATATATATCTATATATTTTATTTTAGGATGGAGTCTTACTCTGTTGTCTAGGCTGGAGTGCAATGGCACGATCTTGGCTCACTGCAACCTCTGCCTCCTGGGTTCAAGTGATTCTCCTGCCTCAGCCTCCTGAATAGCTGGGATTACAGGTGTGCACTACCATGCCCGGTTATTTTTTGTGTCTTTTAAGTAGAGACGGGGTTTCACCATGTTGGCCAGGCTGGTCTTGAACTCCTGAACTCAGGTGATCCACCTGCCACAGCCTCCCAAAGTGATGGGATTACAGGCATGAGCCACCATGCCCAGCCTCCAGCACATCTTATATTATGTTATATTAATGGCTTATATCATGTCACCTTTGCCTGTCAGTGAACTACATGAGGATAGAGACTGTTATTTATCTGTGTATATCTGGTCTTATAACAGTGCCAGATAAATAGTAGATATACAAAGCTAACTTGAACGTTTACTTTTTTTTTTTTTTTTTTTTTTTGAGACAGGGTCTTGCTCTGCTCCTCACGCTACAGTGCAATGGCACCATGATGGCTCCCTGCAGCCTTGACCTTCTGGCCTCAAGTAATCCTCCCACCTGGCCTCCCAAGTAGCTTGGACTACAGGTGCATGCCACCGTGTCTGACTAATTTTTATGTGTAGATATGAGCTCTCGCTATGTTGCCCAGGGTGGTCTTGAACCCCTGGGCTCAAGTGATCCTCCTGCCTTGGCCTGCCGAAGTGCTGGGATTATAGGTGTGAGCCACACTGTGCTAGGCCTGAACTTCTAATGTTTGATTTTTGTCTTTTTCACGTTTCAATCATGGTTGTAGGGTTTTGATTTTTTCTTTCTTCTGGTGGGGATTACTGGGGGAATCTGAAAGCTTTATGCATGAGAAAAAAAGTTGCCGTTTTATACAGATTGATGACATTTTGCAAAATTTATTTGTAAAATTACCCAGAAGTGGAAGTCTTACAGTGTCATTTCTGTCACACACTGTTCACCGGGGCTGTTCAAATATAAAAAGAAAGGAAATAGATTCTACCTCTTGAAAGAGTGGTGGCAGCCAGGTGCGGTGACTCACGCCTGTAATCCCAACATTTTGGGAGGCCGAGGTGGGTGAATCACTTGAGGTGAGGAGTTCGAGACCAGCCTGACTAACATGGTGAAGCCCTGTCTCTACTAAAAATACAAAATTAGCTGGGCATGGTGGCCGGCGCCTGTAATCCCAGCTACTCTCAACCAGGAGAGTTGCTTGAACCCAGAAGGCAGAGGTTGCACTGAGCTGAGATCGTACCATTGCACTCCAGCCTGGGCGACAAGAGTGAAACTCCATCTCAAAAAAAGAAAAGAAAAAAAAAAGAAAGAAAGAAAAAAGAAAGAGTGGTGGCAAGATTCTGGAAGGACACAAAGGGGCTAAAACTATTGTTGCAGCCAGTTTTGAAAAATACAGTCCGCTACCATCTATCTTCTGGCCACAGTAATGCATATCCCTCACACATTCAAAATACATTTGCCCTAAAGCTTCATCCCATTTGGACTTCAGGCTGTGTCTCAAGGTCTAGACTCCCAACACTTAAATCAGGTCCAAGTGAGGATGAGGTTCTTCAAATATTGTTCCTCTCAAGCAGCTCCTTGAGAACTGTTCCTTTTGATCGGAAGACCTGTAACTAGAGGGACACATTATCTGGGTCTCACTTTCTCAACATGCAGTGGTGGGATAGGTTTGCAATGGCCACTAGAGATACTCCTGTTCAAAAAGAGTGAAGGGACTCCCTTTAAAAGAAGTGTCTGAGTTTAGAGGGTTTATGTTTAATCCAACCTTAGCCATCTTATCTTGTTTTCTTCAGGAAACGTTTCTAACTTGCTTTTTTTTCTAGCCCTCAGTTGGAATCCTAAAATCTCCATTTCCAGGGAAACTCTTGTCTAGAGCAACAGCAGAAAGTAACTAAAATTGGGCTCCTCCCGTTGCCCCATCCCACCTCCCCAAAGACTAAAGGCTGGGTCAGGTTGGATGAAAACCAAGGGAGTGGAGGGTAGATAATTTTTGAATTAGATTTCTTTGAGGGCAGGAAATGTCCTTGTAATGCGCTGGTGAAAGAGAGAACTGGCTGGGCACAGTGGTTCATGGCTGTAATCCCAGCACTTTGGGAGGTTGAGGCGGGCGGATCACCTGAGGTCAGGAGTTCAAAACCAGCGTAGCCAACATGGCCAACATGGTTTCTACTGAAAATACAAAAATTAGCCGGGTGTGGTGGCACATGCCTATGGTCCCAACTACTCGGGAGACTCAGATAGGAGAATCGCTATAACCTGGGAGGTGGCAGTTGCAGTGAGCCAAGATCACACCATTGCACACCAGCCTGGGCAACAGAGCAAGACTCCATCTCAAGAAAAAAAAAAAAAAAAAAGAGAGAGAGAGAGAGAGAGAGAACTAAAGTGAACGTCAGTCATTATGTGGCTTTAAGCTTCCTCACCAGGGAGGTAAGGTCCTAACCACATTCTTTCCAAAGCAGCTGTCTGATTTGAAGACACTATAATATCTGTGGGCTGAAACTCACCTTTCACCTGGATGCAGAGATGTGAGGGAGGTGTTACCTTATCTCGGTGTTAGACTCAAGGAAAGTACTTCTCTGGCAGGGGAGTGGGCAGGTGTGAGGTTCTGCAGTATGGTGAGGAGACTTCATCCAGTCGGACAGATAGTGGATCTGGATCACTTGGAAAGGATGATGAGGCTTCCTTGGGCTTACTAGCGAGACAAAAATGATGGCTGCCATGTGAAAGGATGTCTTTGTGACAAAGACGTGTTGACAGCACACGATGAGGGAGACATGTTCATTATCTTGATTGTGGTGATGATTTCACAGTTGCCACTTACCAAATTGTCCAATTTAAGTACTGTAGTTTTTCTATGTCAGTTACATCAACAGAACTGTTTTATAAAATGTAAAAAAAAAAAAAAAAGAAAAGAAAAAGAAAAAAAGGGTAAGGGCACACAGCAGTTATAGGCACACAATTCTGAAATCCAGCATGTGCTGCCAGCTCTGTGATTAGGGCTCAATCCTAATGTCTAGGTCGAACACTAGGCCTTAGGATTCAATGTGGCTCTTGGCTCCATCTTCTGAAATCCTCTTTTTTTTTTTTTCATAAAATGTGGCCCCTGTGCACACTTGAGTAATTTTCTCTCTCTGTTTCTTACTCACAGAAATTTGAGGTTTTAAAAGCTTCATTTTATTTTTTTACTATCTATCCCTTTTACTTCAAGTAATGGTATTCCTTTGAAAGTGTTGTATTTTATTGTGTGAATCAATTTGTAATTCATTCCGTTAGAAAAGCCACAAATCTCTTCCCAAATATCTCTAGCATAGACTCCCTGTAAGGCATCTGAGGGACAATGACATGAAGACTCATCTTACAGGGACTTTTTTTTTCTGTTTGGAAGGGCAATGCCTTCCGAGACCATAACACATGGTTTTACAGTTACATCCTTGGCTTCATCTTTAGTTCATGCTTCCCTGATAGTGCCCTGGAGGGCTTTTTTTTTTTTTTTTTTTTTTTTTTTTTTTTTGCATAGGGGAGGGTTGGGTCTGGAAGGTATTTCTTACTTTTTGTATTTTTTGTATTGTTCGTTATCTGGAAAGCCAAGGAAGGAAAACAGTTTTATTTTTAAACCTAGCAAGACCTAGCTGCTTTATATTAACAATTCTTTCTTTACTTTATTTAGTTCAGTTTGTTTCTCTACTTACATTTTACGGTAAGTGGCAAATAGAGCCAGGCATCACCTTCACCACTTTCCTTAGAAATCTCCTCAGCTAATGTATTAGTTCATTCTTACATTGCTATAAAGAACTACCTGAGACTAGACCATTTATGAAGAAAAAGAGGTTTAATTGACTCCTGGTTCTGCAGGCTGTACAGGAAGCATGGCTGAAGAGGCCTCATGAAACTTATAATCATGGTGGAAGGGGAAGGAGAAGGGGAAGCAGGCATGTCCTACCTGGCTGGACCAGGAGGAAGAAAGAGAGAAGGGGGAAGGGCTACACACTTTTAAACAACTAGATCTAGTGAGAATTTATTCACTCTCATGAGAACAGCAAGGGGGAAGTCTACCCTGGTGATCTAATTACCTCCCACCAGGCCCCACCTCCAGCACTGGGGATTACAATTTAACATGAGATTTGGGTGGGGACACAACTCCAAACCATATCAGTTAGATTGTCCCTTTCAGAATAACGTTTTCTTTTCTTCATATTTTTGAGACAGAGTCTTTCTCTGTTGCCTAGACTGGATTGCAGTGGCATCAACTCAGCTCACTGCAACCTCCACTTCCCAGGCTCAAGCGATTCTCTCACCTCAGCCTCCTTAGTAGCTGGGACTACAGGGGTGTGCAACAACACCTGGCTAATTTTTTTTTTTTTTTGAGATGGAGTCTCACTCTATTCCCCAGGCTGGAGTACAGTGGTGCGATCTTGGCTCACTGCAAGCTCCACCTCCCGGGCTCATGCCAATCTCCTGCCTCAGCCTCCCGAGTAGCTGGGACTACAGGTGCCCGCCACCACGCCCGGCTAATTTTTTTGTATTTTTAGTAGAGACAGGTTTCACCGTGTTAGCCAGGATGGTCTCGATCTCCTGACCTCATGATTCGCCCGTCTCAGTCTCCGGAAGTGCTGGGATTACAGGCATGAGCCACGGCGCCCAGCCTAATTTTTGTATTTTTTATAGAGATTAGGTCTCTCACCGTATTGTCCAAGCTGGTTTTGAACTCTTGGGCTTAAGTGAGCCTCTCACTTCAGCCTCCCAAAGTGCTAGGATTACAAGCATGAGTCACAGTGCTTGGCACTCAGTGACATTTTCTATTTCCATGTTCTCATAGTGCTGGAGTTTAGATATTTGTCTCCTCTGAATCGCATGTTGAAATTTGATCCCCAAGGTTGGGGGTGGGGCCTCAACAGAGGTGACTGGGTCATGGGGCAGATCCCTCATGAATAGATGAATGCCCTCCCTTGGAGGTGAGTTCGTTCTCACTCTGTCAGCTACTGAGAGAACTGGTTGTTAAAAAAAGGCTGGGACCTCCCTCTTTCTCTCTCGCTCATTCTCTCGCCGTGTGACCGCTGCCTACACTGACTTTCCTTCACCTTCTGCCACGAGTGGAAGCAGCCTGAGCCCCTCACCAGAGGCAGGTGCTGGCATCATACTTCTTGTATAGCTTGCAGCATTGTGAGCCAAATACAACATCTTTCTTTCCTTCCTTCCTTCCTTCCTTCCTTCCCTCCCTCCCTCCCTCCCTCCCTCCCTCCCTCCTTCCCTCCTTCCCTCCTTCCCTCCTTCCCTCCTTCCCTCCTTCCCTCCTTCCCTCCCTCCCTCCCTCCCTCCCTCCTTCCTTCCTTCCTTCCTTCCTTCCTTCCTTCCTTCCTTCCTTCCTTCCTTCCTTCCTTCCTTCCTTCCTTCCTTCCTTTCTTCCTGCTTGCTTGTCTCCGTCATCCAGGCTGGAGCGCAGTGGCACAATCTCAACACACTGCAGCCTGTGCCTCCCAGGTTCAAGAGAATCTCCTGCCTCAACCTAACAAGTAGCTGGGATTACAGGCATACGCCATCATGCCCAGCTAATTTTTTTTTTTTTTTTTTTTTTGTATTTTTAGTAGAGACGGGTTTCACCATGTTGGCCAGGCTGGTCTCAAATTCCTGGCCTCAAGTGATCCACCCACTTTGGCCTCCCAAAGTGCTGAGATTACAGGCGTGAGCCAATGTGTCTGGCCGAAACATTTTTCTTTGTAAATGACCAACTCTCAGGCATTCCTTTACAGCAGCACAAAATGGACTAAGACACATAGGCAACATTGTTACTAGATTTTTTGCTACTCAATAACAAGGATCCCCTTTCCTTCCTCTAGCTTCTGGTAACATTTTCTTAACTTTTTTTATGAGCCCTCTATGACTACCTCTTAGGGGCCATGATCAATTCTGTTAATGGTCTCTTCGGGGTCCTTAGGACTTCTACTGACGACTAGTTCATGAAGCCACTAGCATATATTCTACAGCCTTACTAGAGCAGCAGCCCACTTCCAGGTACCAAAATCTGTTGTTTTTTCTTTTGAGACGGAGTTTTGCTCTTGTCCAGGCTGGAGTGCAGCGGTGCAATCTCGGCTTACTGCAACCTCTGCCTCCTGGGTTCAAGCGTTTCTCCTGCCTCAGCCTCCCAAGTAGCTGGGATTACAGGCACCTGCCACTACGCCCCGCTAATTTTTGTATTTTCAGTGGAGACGGAATTTTGCCAACTTGGCCAGGCTGGTCTGGAACTCCTGACCTCAGGTGATCCGCCTGCCTCAGCCTCCCAAAGTGCTCGGAATACAAGCGTGAGCCAGTGTGCCTGGCCCAAAATCTGTTTTTAACTTATCTATGTAGTCCGTAGCACAGCACCTGGTAGACGCGGATATTTGCTGTAGAATTATATTTTTCAGTTCTTTATTTTTGTCTTTTTTCACATTTTAAATGATGGGCATAGGTAGTTATGGTTATTTTCATTTTTCCTTATTAGATGGGGTCCAGTGGGGAATCTTAAAGCTTTCTGCATGAAAAGAGAGTCATAGTTTTTACAACAGATCAATGACATTTTGAAGAATTTTTCTTTTAAAATTACTTGAGCACACAATTTGAGACACTGTAATTTGTTTTTATTCCACAAGGACATTTACAGGGGCCAGGTAATAGTTTATCAAATAAACACAGAGACCAAAGTCATTTGAAATTCAGACTGATTTTCTATCTTTTTTGGGGGAGATAACGGGAGGTTGTTGAAAAAGATAAACCTTTCATTCATTTTTATTTAGGGCCATTCTTGCCAGCAAGGGAAATTTAATCCATTCCAACCACCAAATCATTGACTGTACATTTATTCATTAAAGTAATCAATCAGTAGGAACAGGGTTTGCTTTCTTTTAAGATATTAAATGGTAAAAATGATGGGTTCATAAAAGTGTCTAGGAATTTTCATTTCTTATCTTAGGTCAGCTGTCTGCAACAGTGTAATCCCAACAGTGGGACTTTGACATAGCTTGCCTGCTTTTTCAGTTGTTTTATGTGCACATGTGCCATTTGTCCATATATGTAGCTTCCCATACGCCCCTGTGCAAGAAGAGAGTGCTGGCAACAGTAATTCAAATTAAGGGCACAAGAGAGAACAGAAGCATCAGAAGTGGCACATATCTGGAGACAAACACTGGCACCTTAGTCAGTAGTTGATGCACTTCTCCAACTGTCCCTGCAACTGCTCAGTCCTGGTGTCTATGACTGACAAGCCCTGTGGTCTGTCCTCTGTCATAGACCCTGGCAGGAACAAATCCACTCACAGTCTTTGAATTTCAAAAGCAGATCATAAATGAATGCAATCACACAATTATTTTTCTGTCATCATAAACAATTTATGAGGATGGTCTTTGATATTTTTTAAGATGGTAGATATTTTAAAGAAAATAGCACATTTGGCCAGGTGTGGTGGCTCATGCCTGTAATCCCAGCACTTTGGGAGGCTGAGGCGGGTGGATCACCTGAGGTTGGGAGTTCAAGACCAGCCTGACCAACATGCAGAAACCCTGTCTCTCCTGAAAATACAAAATTTGCCAGGCGTGGTGGCGGGTGCCTGTAATGCCAGCTGCTCAGGAGGCCGAGGCAGGAGAATCGCTTGAACCCAGGAGGTGGAGGTTTCGGTGAGCTGAGATTGCGCCACTGCACTCCAGTCTGGGCAACAAGAGTGAAATTCCATCTAAAAAAACAATAGCACATTTAAACAGTTTTTATTGCTGCACAACTTGCACACAGAAAAGTGTGCCAGTTGTAAACATACATCTCAACATTTCACAAAGAGAACACACCTGTGCAACCAGCACCCAGATCCAAAAGCGCCCTCTCATGCACCCCTTTCTAATCCTTCCAGTTACTGATCCTAAAAGTAACCACCACCTTGACTTCGAATACCATAGATTAGTTTTGCCTGTTGCTAAAACTTTATATAAACATAGTTATGTGGTAAGTAGCTTTTTTAAAGCATTTATTTTTAAAGCTTTGTTCAGGCATGATGTTGTATGATACATTCCACATATTTAGAGGATACAATTTGATGAGTTTTGACATGTGAATACACCCATGAAACCATCACCACAATCAAGATAATGACCATATCCATCATTCCCAAAGTTTCCTTATCTACCCTCTCCCTGCCCCTCCTCTACTCTCCCCAGGCCACCACTGATCTGCTTCTGTCACCATAAATCAGTTTTCATTTTCTAGAATTTGATGGAAGTGGAATCATAAGGAATGTATTCTTTTTTTGGTCTTTCACTCCCTATAATTATTTTGAGATGTACCCATGCTATTTCGTGTATCAGTAGTTTGTATTTTTATTGCTCTTTAGTATTCTGTTGTTTGGACACACCACAATTTCTTTATCCACTCCTCTGTTAATACTTTTTTGCATGTGGCTGCCTTTGCTTAACATTATGCTTGTGAGATTCATTCTTAGGAGGACATTTACGGAAGAAAAGGGAAAGTTACTAAGTAACATACCAGGGGATAAAACTCTACACCAGAAAAGATGAATCAATCTACATTTGTGAGGCTATGGTCAACTTAAGTCATTCATATATTAGTTCAAAGCATTTATTGAACATCTACTTTGTACAAGATGTGTGAGACAGTGAGTATATAGTGGAAGGGTAGATTGTATTACTGTTCCTACTTGTTTTCTGCCTTCCCTTGTGAGAAGATGATATATCCCTGTCTCTAGCCATGTGGCTTGCAGTACATCCCTAAGTGAGGATTATACTTTTCTGCCCTACTTATGTCAGGGGTGGGCATTTGACTTACTTTGGCTGAGGAAATATGAGAAGAAGCTTGAAGAGCTATTGGGTGGTTTGGCCTTAACACTTTTTTCTCTGCCACAAGATCATTATGCCCCCAGATGGGGGTTGGGGTGGGGGTTCTTCAGCCCGTATTTGAAAGAAGGCACACAGATCAGAACAAATGTTGACTCGTGACTGATACAGATAGTGAGCATGAAATCTTTGCTGTAGGCAGTAGTTACAAATAAGAGCGTGGTCACTCCACACAAGAGAAAATAAATTCTTCAATTATTCAATAATTTATTGTGTTTTGATGATAATACAACATGCCAATGCACTTAAATTTGTTATTTTATTTTATTTATTTATATTTGTTGAGACAGAGTCTTGCTTTGTTGGCCAGGCTGGAGCGCAGTGGTACAATATTGGCTTAGTGCAACCTCTGCCTCCTGGGGTCAAGCCATCCTCACACTTCAGCCCCTTCCTGAGTAGCTGGGATCATAAGCGCATGCCACCACGGCTGGATAATTTTTGTATCTTTTTCCAGAGACAGCATCTCGCTATGTTGCCCAGACTGGTCTCAAACTCCTGGCTTAATCGATGCTCCCACCTAAGCCTCCCAAAGTGCTGGGAGTACAAGTGTGAGCCACTCTGCCTGACAGCACTTTACATTTTTAACACTTTTTGAGTTTTAATCATCTCCCCCCATTTTTCCTTTACCAATATATTTTCTTTACCTTTAAAAGCAAGTTTACCTTTAATTAAGAAATAAATAATTTCCTGCATGCCTCATTTATCTCATTTAATACTTCGCTGCCTATACAAATGACCAAAAACATATGAAAAGTGTTTAACATCAGTAATCATCACAGAGATGCAAATCAAGACCACGATGAGATACCATCTCACACCAGTCAGAATGGCTATTATTAAAAAGTCAGAAAATAACAGATGCTGGCAAGGTTAAAGAGAAAAGGGAATGCTTATACATTGTTGATGGGAATATAAATTAGTTCAGCCTTTGTGGGAAGCAGTTTGGAGAATTCTTTCTAAAACTAGAATTACCATTCAACCCAGCAATCCCATTACTGGGTATATACCCAAAGGTAAATATATATACCCCAAAAGAGACCTGCACGTGTGTGTTTATCACAGTGCTATTCACAATAGCAAAGACATAGAATAAATCCAGGTGTCCATCAGTGGTGGACTGGAGGAAGGAAATGTGGTACATAGATACTACACAGCCATTAGAAAGAATGCAATCATGTCCTTTGCGGCAACATGGATGTAGCTGGAGGCCATTATCCTAGGTGAACTAACGCAGAAACAGAAAACCATATACCACATGTTCTTACTTATAAGTGGGAGCTAAACATTTGATATACACAAACATATAGATGAGAACAATAAACATTGCAGATTCCAAAAAGGGGAAGGGAGGGCAAGGGTAGAAAAACTACCTATTGGGAACTAGGCTCACTACCTGGATGATATCAATCATACCCCAAACCTCAGCATCCCGCGATATACTCGTGTTGCAAACATGCACATGTACCCCTGGATCTAAATAACTGAGAACTTGGTCATCTGATTTCTTCTCCTCAGGATACTAGGAGGTTTTAGGGCATGCATGGTGCTGTATGCCTGTAGTTCCATCTACTTGGGAGGCTGAGGTGAGAGGATCGCTAGAGCCCAGGAGTTCAAGGCCAGCCTGGACAACATAGGGAGATCCCATCTTTTAAAAAATATACTAGGTGGTTTTAGACTGTTTCTTGGGATCCAATGAATCCAATGATCCCAACAATTTTCCCCCATCCCCTCTCTTCCTGCCTCAGGGTATAAGCATGATACTCTCCATTTTTCTTTCCCTACCTGTCAGCCTCCTGTTCCTGCATTTATGTTCTACTTCAATCAGACTCTCCCATATTGTTAGGACAGTGGGCCGGGTGTGGTGGCTCACGACTGTAATCCCAGCACTTTGGGAGGTTGATGTGGAAGGATCCCTTGAGACCAGGAGTTCAAGATCAGCCTGGGCAGCATAGCAAAACCCCCTAAAACCCCGTCTCTACAAAAAATTAGCTGGCCGTGATGGTGCACACCTGTAGTCCCAGCTACTTGGAAGGCTGAGGTGGGAGGATCACCTGAGCCTGGGAGGTCAAGGCTGCAGTGAACAAAGATCATGCCACTGCACTCCAGCTTGGGTGACAAAATGAGACCCTGTCTCCAAAAAAAAAAGCAAAACACAGGGTTAAGAAACTATCAGCACCTTGTCAAAATTCCTACCAAAAGTCTTCCTCTGTTAAGCAGTGAAGGAGAACGTCTGGACTAAGGTCGACTCAGCTATATTTTCTTATGACCACACTACTGAGTGGTTAATTTTCTTGTATTATGAGTTCACACCAGGCCTAACTGGCATAGCTGTGCATCTCTCTAAAAGGAGACTTTTATGTCTCAATATTGTCTGAGAATCCATCTATACTGTGCTGCAGTCTCTACCTTATATTGTAAAATTAAAATTTACTCATGAACTATGAAAGTCATGCTCTTTATTTGGGCTCATGATCATACTTGTTGTCCCTGGAAGGTTTAAAAATTCCCATTTCTGAGAGCTTAGTTCCAACTTGCACTGACTACCAACTACCAGTATTACCTGTTTGAAGGAATCATTACAAAATACTCTTTGAGAACGTAGCTTATGTGAAGGTTGGAAAAATACAAAGACCTGGTGATTCTTGGCTGTAGTTAGCTTCAGGTGTGGTTGGACGTGGAGTGATTTTGTGTACTTGAGGCCTTCTATCTCTTTCTTTTTTCTTTTTTTGAGATGGAATATTGCTGTGTCGCCCAGGCTGGAGTCAGTGGCACTATGTCGGCCCGCTGCAACCTCTGTCTCCTGGGTTCAAGCAATTCTCCTGCCTCAATCTCCTGAGTAACTGGTGTCCACCACCATGCCTGGCTAATTTTTTTGTATTTTTAGTACAGATGGGGTTTCACCATATTGGCCAGGCTGGTCTCGAACTCCTGACCTCATGGTCTGCCCACCTCAGCCTCCCAAAGTGCTGCGATTACAGGCATGAGCCACTGCACCTGGCCCAAGGCCCTCTATCTTTTTTTTTTTTCTTTTTTTTTGAGATGGAATATCGCTGTGTCACCCAGGCTGGAGTCAGTGGCACGATGTCGGCCCACTGCAACATCTGCCTCCCAGGTTCGAGCAATTCTTCTGCCTCAGCCTCCTGAGTAACTGGGGCTACAGGTGCCCACCACCATGCCTGGCTAATTTTTTTATATATTTAGTAGAGATGGGGTTTCACCATATTGGCCAGGCTGGTCTTGAACTCCTGACCTCGTGGTCTGCCCACCTCAGCCTCCCAAAGTGCTGCGATTACAGGCATGAGCCACTGCGCCTGGCCTGAGGCCCTCTATCTTTGCGCTGCCCTTAGCTAGGACCCAAGAGCGGCATGGCAGATGGGGAAAATCCAGGTATCCAAGGCCAGGCTCCCCACGGCATTCCCTTTCCTACCACTTACTAGGGGTGTAGCCCGGGTGAAGCTACTTCACATCTCTGTGTTCAGAGTTTCAACTGTTAAACGGACTATTTCTAAAATAGTACTACATACCTCTAAAGTTAGTCACGAGGGCTAGCTAACGGAGCTAATGTAAGTAGAGCACTTAGAACAGAGCCTGGCACCTAAGAAAGTGCTATAGAAATGTTAGCGTTATTACTTGGCTGGATCAGCCCACCCTGTCCCTCCATGGGGTGAGCATCCTTTTGGGATCTGCTGGGGCATTCCGGTCTGCAGATGGAATTGTGAGGTGGTTCAGTGATGCTGCAGTTTCATCTAATTCCTGAATAGGACTGGCACCAGGCCGCTTTGAGCAGTGAAGCTGGTCTTCAGGAGTATTTGGTTCTTCCCGTCAGTGTTTGAGTCTTATTCTTCTCTTTGTCCCAGTTGGCCAAAGTCTTGCTGAACCAGATCCTGACAACAATGGCAATGGGATGGGTCCATTCCTATCAGAACCGACACATACATATTTCCAATTTCTCATTATACTTTTTTTTTTTTTTTTTTTTTGAGGCAGATTCTCCCTCTGTCTCCCAGGCTGGAGTGCAGTGGTGCGATCTTGGCTCACTGCAACCTCTGTCTCCTGGGTTCAAGCAATTCTCCTGCCTCAGCCTCCCAAGGAGCTGGGACTACGGGCACATGCCACCACAACGGCTAATTTTTTGTATTTTTAGTAGAGACGAGGTTTCACCGTGTTAGCCAAGATGTTTTATTTTACTTTAAATGTATCCAACAGAAGATTCATCCATCCACCCACCCACTCACCTATCCATCTATCCATCCATCTAACAAACATTTATGGAGCACCTCCTATGTGCTAGGCAAATTCAAGGCATTGGGATATGCTAGGAAATGGCATCATTTCTGTCTTCAGGAAGCTTGACGTTGATACTGGGTTAACCCATAGGAAATGACACGAAATGCTGAGAAGTCTGGCATTTTGATAGGCTACTAAGAGAGATATTTACATTTTCTTTAAGGGACTATTTAAAAACCTTTACATGGTAACATGTAAAGCACCCTCTCCTTATTTAAAGGCATGATTCCTTATACAGGTATTTAAAAGGGGCATGAAGCTGGGACATTCTAAGAGCCAAGAAGTTAGGAAGGCTGTGAAAGGGGAGTAGGTATCGTGGATAAAAGTAGAATTTTAGGTAAAAATTGTGTGTCATGAGCTCTGTAGCTGGGACTTATCTGCCCTGCCCAAAACAGGTCAGTAGTTGTGCACCGAGGCTCATCAGCACAGCATGACGATGAGGTGATGATTGGATCCTTCTTTCTGGCTGCAGGATCCAGGTTGCTATTGCCGCAGCTGGCGAGGATGATCACAGCACTGTCCAGACATCTCCAACGAGTCGGGCACCCGTCTGATGGTGCTGCAATGCTCATTCTATTTCCAGCAAGTTATGAGAAAAATGTGCATAAGCATTGTGTAAAATGCCAACAGAGTTACCTTTGTTGGTTTTTCTCACTTGAGATCTCGAAGTCAAGTCAAAATTCTTGAGGGGCTGTCCCTGTCCTTGGTAACTGGATTCCCACCTCGTTCAGCCCAATGTCTCCCATGACTTCCTAATGTGCAGCTTGGCTCTGTCAAGCTGCTGTCGTTCTTGCTCACTAAAAATGACCTAATTCCCTTGGCCGGGTGCGGTAGTTCACATCAGTAATCCCAGCACTGGGAAGCCGAGGTGGGCGGATCATGAGGTCAGGAGTTGGAGACCAACCTGACCAACATGGTGAAACCCCATCTCTACTAAAAATACAAAAATTAGATGGGCGTAGTGGCATGCACCTGTAATCCTAGCTACTCAGGAGGCTGAGGAAGGACAATCGCTTGAACCCAGGAGGTGGAGGTTGCAGTAAGCTGATACCGCACCACTGTACTCCAGCCTGGACAAAAGAGCGAGACTCTGTCTCACAAAAAAAAAAAAAAAAAGAAAACAAAACAAAACAGCCTCATTCCCACATCAAGGCTTTCACTTCCCTTCTCCCCCTTGATTAGATACTTTTTACTTTCTCCCACACTTTTCTGGCTCCACTTAAAACTTCTTCAATGAAGCATTCCAGAATTGCTTCACATCCTTTAATAATCTCTATTTCCCCCTGTGAATTTCCAGGCTACTGTGCACATAATTTGGATTACACAATTTAGTCTTTAATTACATATTGCATTGCAGCGCTGGCTAGTTATTTTGTGTGCTGATGTGGTTAACTGATCGAGTAGGAAGCTTCCTGCTCCTTCCCTGGGCATGTCCCTGCACCTAGCACAGTGCTGAGGATATAGTAGGTATCCAACACTTGTACCAGTACATCCACTGTATACAGTATTGCAGTTATGGACCCCAGCTTTTCAAAGTCTGAAGCTTACACAATTTGCAGGAGCCTTTTCCTTAAAGGAAAAGACTACAAGATTAAGAACACAAATCAGGAGCCAAAGTGAATATTTAAGTGAATACATCCCTAAGGCCCCATTTTGGGGAAGAAACTTTCACAGGAGAGAGACTCCGGGGCTCCAGCAGCCCTGAAATGGACAAATCTAGAGGTGCTTTTGGCCTTCGCAATCCACATCTGTCACATACAATCTGAACTTCAGGCCTCATTCTCTCTCCCAAAGGCGCACCTTCCCTACCTTGGTAAACCGGCAAGGACCTCCCCCTATTTAGTCTGCACCAGCTCATAGGGCTGGGCGTGTAATTGCTAGGGAGGAAAACGGTGGTTGACAATTAAGGATCAACAGTGTCATTGATCTTTTGGGGAAGAGAAGAGGAGCTTGTAACAGCCAAAGTATCTACGAATTTATGTATTATGTATTTATTCTATAAATGTATTTATGCCTTATACGGCATATGTCATTTAAATTGGAACGGGCAGAGTGTCAAGAGGCCAGGGCTGTGTATTTATCACCTGAGCACAGTGCGGGGGCGGGGCTGGGCCATTTCCTCTCCATCTAAGCTGTTGTTTGGAAACTGACCAGCTGGTGTCACTATGGGACCGTGAATACAGGCATCTTCAAGAGCCCTTGGATTAGAAGAATTTTGGATTGGCGTTGTAGGCCTGGGAAAGATACCCTTCCTCCCACCAAGCGCCAGCTTCCGCCCGACCTCCTCTCTCCCCCTGCCTGCATAGTTTGTAAAACTGAGAACTAGCTGACGGATTTAATTTTGATGGAGAATTACCTGTAGGCAAGAGGGCAATCAAACCCATACTGTTAAGGGGTGGGGGAACAAAGGTAATGAATCTGTTCTGTACATTTAGCAAATGGAGAGTGTCAGGCTAATAATCCATCAGTTCCTTTTTCCTATGCAATAAGCTTCCGTTACATCTTGTTAGGTACAATGAACTCGGCACTGTCTATAAGGGGCTGATTAACCAAGCAGTGCCTTTTCCAAGCTTCTCATTTCCCATGTCCTTTCTGCCACCTGCCCTTCATCTATTTGGACCATCAAATCAGTCCCAGGTGAAATGCGGATTTCAAATCAGTCTCTCAGTCACCAAGTGTTAGCAAATTATGGAGGTTTGACATGGGAGAAGCTTGAGAATAAAAGTAAGAAGTGCTTTGGAATTCACTGCAGGTGGAAGGCATTTCTGCCTGCGTTTCCTGTCACTACTGAGAACCATGTACAGTCTTTCATGGACCACAGGTGATCAGATAAAGCTCTCTGAGTTTAAATTTTGTTAAAAGAAGAGTCCTGCTGACCCACAGTCATTAACTGGCTATCCCCAGTTTGCCAACATTGCCATCATAAAGTACCACAGACTGAGCGGCTTCAACAGCAGACATTTATTTCCTGACAGTTCTGTAGGCTGGAAGTCCAAGAGGAAGGTGCAGGCAGGGCTGGGTTCTGGTGAGACCTCTGTCCTTGTCTTGTAGGTGGCGCCTTCTCACTCTGTCCTCATGCCGTCTTCCCCCTGTGTGCTCCCACCCCTGCTACCCCTTCCGTGTCCAAATTTCCTCTTCTTATAAAGACACCAGTTAGCTTGGATTAGGGCTCACCCCAGTGGCCTCATTTAACCTAATCACCTCTTTAAAGGCTCTATCTTAAATACATCTCATTCTGAGGTACTAGGGGTTAGGGCTTCAACATAAGAATTTGGGGGAAACATAATTTAGCCTCTACCCCTGTCCCCATCCCTTCACTGGTCTGGATTGAAGTTGACCAGTTTGAGATGCTGATTCTCTGACTGAAATGTGTCTCCTCGGCTTTTATTTTGTTTTATTATTATTTTTCAAGACAGGGTCTGGCTCTGTTGCTCAGGCTGGAGTGCAGTGATGCGATCTCAGCTCACTGTAGCCGCTACCTCCTGGGTTCAAGTGACTCTTGTGCCTCAGCCTCCTGAGTAGCTGGGACCACAGGTGTGCACCACCACGCCTGGCTAACTTTTTGTAATTTTTGTAGAGATGAGGTTTTGCCATGTTGCCCAGACTAGTCTCAAACTCCTGGGCTCAACTAATTCACCTGCCTCGGCCTCCCAAAGTGCTGGGATTCCCTTCAGCTTTTATATGCCATTTTGAGTAGCATGGTTCATACTCGCCAACAGCCCATGATCCTCCTCTTCAGAACCATGAGAACATAAAGAATTTCTTCTCGATGCCCAGAGACCCTCCCTGAAGACCACAGAACCTGGGAGGACAGAGGGACCTGTTCAGGTGACAGGACCTAGGGCCTTGCCCAGGGTCCCTAAAGAGTTTTTGATTGATCTCAGGGTTCCCTAGCTTGGTCTTCTTTCTTTTGTCTTCAGGTTTTTGCTGGAGTGCAGTGGTGTGATCTCAGCTCCTGCAACCTCTGCCTCCCGGGTTCAAGCAATTCTTGTGCCTCAGCCTCCCTAGTAGCTGGGATTACAAACATTTGCCACCACACCCGACTAATTTTTGTATTTTTAGTGGACATGGGGTTTCACCATGTTGGCCAGGCTTGTCTTGACCTCCTGGCCTCAAGAGATCTGCCCACTTCAGCCTCCCAATGTTCTGGGATTACCGGTATGAGCCACGGTGACCAGTCTTCAGGCTTTAGATATGCATTTTAAAGAAATTCTTCTGCCAAGATGTTGTAAAGTTAACTTATTGAAAATAGAATTGATGCAACAATAATTGAATTCACAATGTAATTTTGCTATGCAGTACAGAAAGCTTTCACCTTTTACCACATAAAAATAAAGCAATACGAATTAAAATAATGTGCCGATGTTATGCTCTTATCAAATTAGCAAGTAATAAGGTTCACGCTAGAAAATTTAGAAAGTATAAACAAAAGGAAGAAAAATCAAATATATGCAGCTCTTAATATAGAGTTATTTATCTCTTCTTTACTTCTTTTTAGGTGTAAACATATTTTACAAAAAAAAATATATAGAGAAAGATTATACTATAATACTGCTTTTTTTGGGGGGGGGTGTGTGGAATCTTGCTCTGTCGCCCAAGCTACAGAGCAGTGGTGCCAACCTCCGACTCCCATGTTCAAGTGATTCTCTCAGCTCAGCCACCCAAGTAGCTGGGATCACAGGCACGTGCCACCACATCCAGCTAATTTTTGTATTTTTAGTGGAGACGGGGTTTTGCTACATTGGCCAGGATGGTCTTGAACTTCTGACCTCAGGTGATCCGCCCACCTCGGCCTCTCAAAGAGCTGGGATTATAGGTGTGAGCCACTGTGCCCAGCTTATAATACTGCTTTTTAACAAAGGGAAAAAAATTACCCCCCCCACCCAAATTAGCAACTTAATGGAATTAATGAATCCAGTCATGTATACAATAAATATTGCTGCCTACCATACCAGCACTGTTCTAGGGCTGGAGACATGGGGGTGAACAAAATAGACACAGTCCCTGCACTCACATTCTAGTGGAGAGACATAAACAACAAGTAGCAAATCAATATGCGCAGCATTCCATGGATTCCAAATGCATATACATTTTTAGAGTATGTCTGATATTGGGACACATCTTAGGGTCACTGTTGGTCTGTAGTGGTCACTGCCTGAAAACGTGTGACATCAAAAGCTTCAGGATAGGTATCAAGAGCCTGGAAGAAAATCCCAGAGACAACGTGGCCCACTCTCTTAGCATCTATGAACAAACGGCTCTGGGGTGGAAGTCAGGGCAGCAATGAATTAGCAGAACGTAGCAACCTCCCGGAAGTGGGAGTTGAGTTGTCCTGCACTGCATCGTGTGGAGCCGGCCAGGAGGCCAGCACTGGTGACTTTATGTCTCTTATGAATTTATTTTAAGAAATGCTGCAAAACCAATGATCCTAAGGTACCGAAGATGACATTGTTTGGCAAAATGTAAACATAAGACGGCTCTAAGTCAAAAAATGAGTCACATGAGTGGGATTCTGTGAGAAAGTTTTAGGAATATCTTTTATTTTTTTTGAGACGGAGTTTCGCTCTTGTCGCCCAGGCTGGAGTTAGCGGCATGATCTCCGCTCACTGCAACCTCCACCTCCCAGGTTCAAGCAGGTCTCCTGCCTCAGCCTCCCAAGTAGCTTGGATTATAGGCATGCACCACCACGCCTGGCTAATTTTTGTATTTTTAGTAGAGTTTTCACCACGTTGGCCAGGCCGGTCTCGAACTCCTGACCTCAGGTGATCCACCCGCTTTGGCCTCCCAAAGTGCAGGGATTAGAGGTGTGAGCCACTGCACCCGGACTGTTTTAGGAATATCTTAACTAATCTATTTCATGTCTTCAACATGCATGCACAGGGGTGATACATGATAAAATCTATCCTCAGTCAGGTCTAAAAAAGCTCTTTTAATGAGCATAAAATGATTGTCTATGTAGTAAGAAAGCATGGTGTCCTTGTAGAGTTAGTAGTGGTTTTTCTCTTAGTGGTATATAAAATGTGGCTGCGTGTCACAATCCACAGTGTCTTAGATTTTATGAAATATGGTGGTCTATTAGGCAGTGATAAGTGGATCAGATAAATTTAAGGTAAACTTGGAAGCACCCAGCTGGACAAAGTGATTTGCATGGTGGGATGTGGAACTCAGTGTTTTCGTCCTGGCTCTCCTGTGAAGTTCCTGTGTGATTCTGGAGAAATCCTTTAATTTCTCCCAGTCTCAGCTTTCCCATCAGCCAAGTGATGCCATCCTGCTTATTTGGTAGGGGGTGAAATGATGGTCAGATGATTGATGGGTAACGAAGGTCACCTAAGACCATCCTGCGGGTCTGTGCTTGGCGCTGGGAGTATAGCACTGAAGAAGGCAGAGATGGTACCACTCCTTCAGGGGATAACATTTGATGACATACCGTTCCAGTTTTCCTCACGTATCCAGGGAACTTTTTCTGATTCTTTCTGCTTTCTCTGCCCAACTAATAAAAAGTAATGTGCAATGTGTCAGGAAGTGTGTGAGCATTTTTCATCACTCATTTAAGCCATATTTGAAAAAAATAAGTGGACACTATTAAATTGATTTTAAGACCTGAGAATTGTTTAATTCTTTTAACATTTGTATTGGGCCTTGGCAAAAATGTAAAACTAAAGAAGTTGACCTTCAGAAGGCCAAATATCATTTTGGATAAATTTCCTCTTAATGTTGTGGATATAACCTTTTAAGGAACTAGTGTCTCTAATTCCTTCACCCCATTCTTTCCCTGCTCTCCCCCCATCTACACATTTGTGTTTTTTTTTTTTTTTTTTTCTTATTTTTTGAGATAGAGTCTTGTTCTGTTGCCCACGCTGGAGCACAATGGTGTGATCTTGGCTCACTACAACCTCTGTCTCCCAGGTTCAAGCGATTATGTTGCCTCAGCTTCTCGAGGTGCCCACCATACCCGGCTAATTTTCACAATTTTTTTTTAGCAGAGATGGGGTTTTACCATGTTGGCCAGGCAGGTCTCAAATTCCTGACCTCAAGTGATCTGCCTGCCTCAGCCTCCCAAAGTGCTGGCATTACAAACATGAGCCACCGTGTCAGGCCCATTTGTGTTTTCAAATTTTGCTTTTGGGAGCTAGCTTATATGAAGTGGTAAAAGACTAATAAAAACCTTGAAGTACAACCCTTCTGAAATGTTTGCATTTTAACTGGGATCAGTGCTTTGAGGTGAAAAATATATAATATTTTACACATGGATTTCAGGTCATTATCCTTTTTTTTTTTTTTTTTTTTGAGACGGAGTCTCGCTGCGTCTCCCAGGCTGGAGTGCAGTGGCGTGATCTCGCTCACTGCAAGCTCCGCCTCCCGGGTTCCCGCCATTCTCCTGCCTCAGCCTCCCAAGTAGCTGAGACTACAGGCGCCCGCCACCACGCCCGGCTAGTTTTTTGTATTTTTAGTAGAGACGGGGTTTCACCATGTTAGCCAGGATAGTCTCGATCTCCTGACCTCGTGATCCACCCGCCTCGGCCTCCCAAAGTGCTGGGATTACAGGCTTGAGCCACCGCGCCCGGCCCATTATCCTTAAATGAATAACTTGATTTCCATCCTCCTTCCCCATTATCCTTCTCCTCTCCTGAGGGCTGTGTAGGGATACTTAAACCATCACAGTTACGATTGCTTACTTTGCCTTCAGTTAACGTTGCTTCTACTTAGGAGGAAGTTTTGTTGTTCTATTTATTTCTTATTACAATTATCAAATATCTCTGAAACTCAAACACATTTTTAAGGAAAACCTCTTCCTTAACTCTTTTTTTTTTTTTTTTTTTTTTTTTTTGAGACAGAGTCTCACTCTCTCACCCAGGCTGGAGTGCAGTGGCGCCATCTCGGCTCACTACAAGCTGCACCTCCTGGGTTCACGCCATTCTCCTGCCTCAGCCTCCTGAGTAGCTGGGACTACAGGCGCCCGCCACTGCGCCCGGCTAATTTTTTTTTTCTGTATTTTTAGTAGAGACGGGGTTTCACTGTGGTCTCGATCTCCTGACCTTGTGATCCACCCGCCTCGGCCTCCCAAAGTGCTGGGATTACAGGCGTGAGCCACCGCGCCCGGCCTATTCCTTAACTCTTAACAGCAAAGGCCCTACGTCTAACCCCAGAGAGTTTTATTTTACATTTAATTTATTTGAGTGCTTGTTATCTACGTGTTGGAATACACCCTTGCATTTTCTTGAAAAAGTAAAAATAATACACATGTAAAATAACATATTTTATTGATAGTCCTAATTCTCACATCTGATTCATTTTATTGAAGGACAAAATATTGTGATTCCTTGATTTAACCATAAGAGTGGCCTTTTTTGACTTTAAAAGAATTTCTCTCTCTTTGCTATTAACACCAACTGACAGGACTGTAGCCAACAAGCAGCGCCCGTCATCTTGAACAGTGACGGATGTTTGTTATAGCCCAGGCTTGACTAGTATTATCTGTGCAACTATGTTTTTATCATCAAGTCAGCCTAATTTGATGTGAGTTTTGGGAAAGAATGTTCTCAACACTGAACAACGACCAAATAAAACCACTTTTATTTGGTTAACCAAGGTTTAATCAATAAACCCATCACCATTAAATGTGCTGCACTGCCCTGTGTTGTAATGTGGTTGTTCTCTCTCTCTGGTCATGCATTTTGTCACTTATGGGATGGAAGTTCACTGTGCACAGCAGTTTTGGCACTTGGGAAACAGAGGCACATGGATAAAGGACTCTTTTGTAGCTCGAATTCTAGAGACATTTAGCCAGGTTCTGTCTTTGCTCTATGGGCTTCAGTAAAGAGCAGTGGTCGGGAGAAATAGTCCATCTTCACTCATCCTGCAGCTGAAGAGGGATGAGAGCAGGGAGAAAGGAATCAAGCACTGCCTTTTCTATGGAAACATTAACCATTTCAACAACATGAGCGTCACAACACGCAATCCGGATGGAAGAAGCCACTGTGTTAACAGATACACTTCCATTCTCTTCAAAGCGATTTCTTTTTCCTCTTGGACTCCCATTGGGGACCAAAGAGTGAAGAGCCTTCAGGTTCATTTAATGTTTACTATGCCTCAAGCGTTTCCTTTGATGTCTATATCATTCCTCTCATTTTACAACTGAGGAAACACTGGGCTCAAAAGGGTTAAATCACTTGTCCAAGGTCACACAGATGTCAACAGAAGAACTAAGCTTTTGATTCCTAAAATATATATAATTTAAAAATTATTATATATTATTATATACATATAAAATTATATATATATAATTTTCTAATACACATAGTAGAAAATCGCACTGCTTATTTGTATAGATAACAGTCCATATTTGTAGATCTTTAAATCTTGTATTATAGGCTTTTTTTTTTCTTTTTTGAGACAGAGTCTTGCTCTGTCGCCAGGCTGGAGTGCGGTGGCGTGATCTCTGCTCACTGCAACCTCCACCTCCAGGGTTCAAGCGATTCTCCTGCCTCAGCCTCCCAAGCAGCTGGGACTGAATACAGGTGCGCACCATCACACCCGACTAAATTTTGTATTTTTAGTAGAGACGGGGTTTCACCATGTTGGCCAGGATGGTCTTGATCTCTTGACCTCATGGTCCACCCGCCTCAATCTCCCAAAGTCCTGGGTTCACAGGCAGTATTATAGGCTTAAAAAAAACAAATAAAAGAAAAACCCTTTCTGCCTTAAAGGTAGAAGCTACTGTTAGAAACTTTTGGAAAAGTGGAAGATGAGTGGCCTTTGTAATTAAACATTACTGGGCTTGAAGCCCACAGCTAGCGGTGCGGCCTTGTGTGACAATGCTTTTCCCTCCCCCCACCTCATATTCTTCATTTATTTCAGGAGAATGCTTCTACTGAGAAATTGTGGACACTCTATAAATGTTACCTTGGGATAATTCTAAACATATCACATGAATTGATCACAATGACGGAATTTTTTTAAGTATGTTGAATATTTCTTTAAGGTGTTATTTAATTAATCTCCACACTTTTATAATGTTCATGCATGATAATTTGGGCAGAGAAGTCGAGTTGATAATATGCCCTATCAATAAAACAGGGTCAAATTTAATAGACGATAATGTAAAGATGGGAATAAATTATAGTTTTCCTTATTGTTTTTACTTGAACGTGCGTAACTCAGCCTCCATTCTCATAGATGACAGAAAGACACTTACATTTGACAAGTAAAGATAATGGTCTTTTTCTTTTTAAAATAGTTCCTTCCAGATAAATTGGTTCAATTAATAAACTTCAGATTCCCTCTCAGGGTCTTTCCTCCCACTCATCATTCCCACAATGTCACCTGAATGAAAGGAGAAGCTCATGAATTTCTGGGGAGCTGAGACACTCTCTCCTTCCTGGTCACTTTGTACCCTGCACAGGGACCTGCTGAAGTGTGTTAGGTCCTGTGTGGCATCCTTCTGGGGCCTGCTGGGGCATTCTGTCCCCTCAGACTCTGAGATGTCTTTGGACTGACCCCAGACCTCCTCAGGCCATTGGTCCCCTCAGCACTTTCATTCAAGAGTCTGTTGAGGGAAGCAGGGTAGCTAAACAAACAGTGAGTACATAGCATAACAAATGCTACAATGGAGGAAGCACTCATTGTCAGGAAGCACCATTTCTATGAAAATGGAAAGTCCAAAAACAGTCATTACTTTGCTTTTGCCGGAATCCAGGTGACTTCTGGCATCAATGCAGAAATCAGGGGTGCTGAACCCAGACTCCACTGTCTGAGAAAGGCTACCTGTGAAAACTGGCTCTGGAGCTGCAAGCTGAAGGAGGTGCAGGAGGCAGCTGGCCAGACTAAGGGTTTTGAGAGTTGGGGATGGAAAGGAGGAGTGCATGTGTCCATTAGAGACTCAGGCATGTGAGAGGGCCCAGTGGGAGGCTTTTTCAAGAAACTGAAAGGTGGGGGCTGGTGTGGTGACTCACGCCTGTAATCCCAGCACTTTGAGAGGCCAAGGCCAGTGGACGGCTTGAGCCCAGGAGTTGGAGACCAACCTGGGCAGCATGGTGAAACTCCATCTCTATAAAAAATTTAAAAATTAGCGGGGCATGGCAGCATGTGCCAGTAGTCCCAGCTACTTGGGAGGCTGAGGTAGGATGATCACATGAGCCAGGAAGTCAAGGCTGCGGTGAGCCATGATTGCTCCACTCCAGCCTGGGTGACAGAGCAAGACCCTGTCTCAAAAAAAAAAAAAGAAAAAAAAGAAAAAAGAAAGAAAGAAAGAAAGGTGCGGTACCATGTGTGTGGGTGGAGCTGGAAGCATCACACAATCAGGCTGAAGGAGGAAGCTGGGATCAAGTTAAGAAGGGCCTTGGTAACCATGGTAACATTGGTCACCACAGCCAGTCACTGTCAAGAGCACTGGGAAACCATAGAAGTCTTGGGAGCAAAGGAATGACATGATCCCCTTTGTGGGAAGATGACTGAGCTGTATGTACATGATGGGTGTGAGAACCTGTTGTAAGAGTCTAGGGATTTATTAGAAAAAATATATGATTAGCTTAACAAAAATCTCATTTTTATGGCATGGGTTGGCATCCAGGATCATTAATCAGAATTCCCATTTTTTTTTCTGGAAAAGTAGAAGTCAACAACATACACTAAAATGTTATCAGAAGAGTACTCTAGTTTAACATATGGATACTTTTATATTCTATATATTCCATATAATATATTCTATAGTCCATGGCTCTTTCCATCCACACTCCATTGAAAATAAATTATGGAATTATTGAAAAATAAATTATGATACTAAAAAACTCAATGAATAATAACTTAAAGATAAAAATGCATACATCTAAAATCTTGTCAACTGGTCCATTACTGTAGGAGCTCTTATTAAGGTTCACATATTTGCATCATATTTCCCGGGCTCAGATCATAATCTCCCATGCGCTTGTGA
The DNA here is from genome assembly GCF_043159975.1 of Macaca nemestrina. NCBI lineage: Eukaryota > Metazoa > Chordata > Mammalia > Primates > Cercopithecidae > Macaca > Macaca nemestrina. The sequence goes on along the minus strand of NC_092129.1, from coordinate 176,045,789 downwards.
CACATTTTAGACAATAAAAATGATCAGAAGAGACATGTGATGCTGTAAGACACTGAGATTTGGGGGACAGTTTGCTACTCTAGCATAACCTGGTCTATCCTGGTGAATATAACTCTATTACATCATAAAATAATACATCAAACATGGAATTTTTAAGTATCTCAATCTCTTATACAAATGGAAAATCTGAAAGCTTTGGCTGGCAACCAGGTCACTTCTTGATGAATGCTTCCTGGGCTTTTAGGTGTGCCAGTGATGGGAAAACTGAGGATGATGAGGAAATGAAGGAAAAAAAGAAGAGAAGTCTTTCTCCAGACCTGACTTGGGAACTTTCCCTTATCTCATCCATCTCCCTTCCCCAGCTTCCTGTCTCAATCTCATTAAGCTCAGCAGGAGACACATTGGAAGAATTTCCCTTGAAGAAATATTACTCGTTACTTTCCAATAAGTGAACTAAATGGATTTAGCACCTGGGCAGTTTGTGCTAAGATGCTTATAAGCCCGAGCTGATGTGTTCACAAGTTCTGAGCACTATGCAGGGGGATATCCAAATCCTGTTTACAGGTGCTTGAATGACACAACCGTGAACAATAATTTCAGTCAAAGTGTGCAAAAGTCGAGCCAACAAAATGCATCTTTTTTTTTATAGTACTGTATCAGTAATTTTGCCCTATTTAAATCATTATAACACTTAAATTCTGGTGTCTTGTATCAAAATGCTTTGGATGCCTGTTCATTAAAATTCTCTGCATGTTATTCATCAGCATCTTGTGTGAGTTGGTTCTTGGTAGTGATTTTAACATGCTTCATCCTTATTTTGTGTTCTTTTATTCCTTTCCCTGCATCCATGTGTTGCAAGGCTTTATCTCTAAAATGCTAATAGAATTGTTACTGGAGGAAGCAGCAGCTACAGAAACAGGCTCTGATCTTTTGGTACAGTTCCACTCTAGTTCCTATGCTAGCAACAACTGAAAAATTAGAAAGCAAGCTCTGCACGACTGATGGCTTGATAAGCAAAGTGCAAAGACCTGCACAAAACAGGCCAAAACAATTGCTGCTTCAAGAATAGAAAAGAAAAATAATAATACAAAAAAAGAAAAAAAAGAAAAGATGTTGGGATCAGGGGTCTTTCACCTAAGGAGAAAAGCTTTATCTTTTCTGCAGATTTCACCAGTCACCGACATTGTACGCGAATAGTGACATTTAGTAAAATAGTAAATGAAGGGAATAAAGTTTACGGTTGCATGTTACTTATGATTATGTAGATTATAAGGGGAAGTTGGATGGTTTCCTTAGGTTCTTTGGAGGGAAGTCTACAGTCAAGTTTATGAAATGGAAATATGGTCCACAAAGAATAACCTCTCCTACAGCACAGGGAGGCATGTGTCCTTCTAGAAATCTGCTTCCCATTTTTCATGTTTTTTGTCATTTTATCTAACTATTCATTTATCATGCCAAAATTATTTGAAGCAGTTTATGAATATTTGGCTTTTAGATGAAAAAAACCCTACGTGGTCATGAAATGCAAATGATTATTGAAAGTCCTAGCTTTCCAGATTCACACTTACCCTACTAAGCTTTAGCCACTCAATTTATGTATAGAGAAACATTTTTATTTTATTTATTTATTTTTTGGAGACAAAGTCTCACTCTGTCATCCAGGCTGGAGTGCAATGTCATGATCTCGGTTCATTGCAACCTCTGCCTCCCGGGTTCGAGCCATTCTCCTGACTCAGCCTCCCAAGTAGCTGGGACTACAGGCGTGCACTACCACGCTGGCTAATTTTTGTATTTTTAGTTGAGACCGGGTTTCACTATGTTGGCCAGGCTGGTTTCAAACTCCTGGCCTCAGGAGATCCACCCACCTCTGCCTCCCAAAGTGCTGGGATTATAGTCATGAGCCACTCTGCCCCGCCCAGAGATACATTAAATATCTCTTATTAATATCATCAGTGTTTGTCTAGGGTTATCATCCACAAATGAAGCAAGTCAACCACCACCTTCAAAAGGCAGGATGTCTTACAATTGATTCATCAGAATCCCAGTTGGAGTGGCTTAAGGCTTTCGTACTTCTCTTTGTTATGTAGCATCAAAGATGAGACACTGGGCACTGCTTGAGATAAAATACCTAGGAAATGGTTTCGGTTTATGCAGAGACACAAAGTGGTGTTACTTGTGCTTCTCCCGGCTGTGGGGGATCTCCAGTTCGTCTTTCTGTGCTGAAGAGAAAACATAATTACTGCGTTCAGGTTTATGTTTTAAAATCTCCTTTTCTTGAGATAACTCTGTGTGACTGTCAATGCTCCTAATGGAGTTTGAAGCCCGGCCATATTAAACCAGGGAGCGATCGTGTCATGCTGGCCTCCGTGAGTGCACTGTCCCTGTCCAAGCCGATGTGGCATTAGACAGCCTTCCAAATTCTGGGCTCAAGTTTTGGATGTGCAATCATGTTTCCTTTGGAAAATGATTTTTTAAGTGACTGAAATAAGATTGATTTTCCTTCTGTATGTTAGTTGCACTTGTAAAAACAGCTTTAACCAAATTTTAGGGTCTTTCTAACGTAAGTCATTTCTACAATTAAAAGTGTTGTGTTTAAAACAAAAAGTCTATTTTGCAGATGAACACTTCCTTCATCATGTGTCCTTCCCTTCCTGCATAAAAGCAAATAGAATCTGTTTTATTTTTTATTTTTTAGATGGAGTTTCACTCTTGCTGCCCAGGCTGGAGTGCAGTGGTGCGACTTCGGCTCACTGCAACCTCCACTTCCCAGGCTAAAGTGATTCTCCTGCCTTAGCCTCCAGAGTAGCTGGGATTACAGGGCACCCGCTGCCACGCCTGGCTAATTTTTTTGGTATTTTTAGTAGAGATGGGGTTTCATCATGTTGACCAGGCTGGTCTTGAACTCCTGACCTCAGGTGATCCTCCTGCCTTGGCCTCCCAAAGTGCTGGGATTACAGGCATGAGCCGCCATGCCTGGTTGCAAAAAGAATATTTATATGTTCTCTGGAGAAAAGGTCAGAGGCTCTGTCTGGGTATGTGTGTGTTTTCCAGAACATTCTTTTTCATAGTAGTCTCTGCGAACTTCCAGATTTATATAGCCTGTAAAGGTGAAAGCAAATGTAAAGAACGTTGTTTGGTTTCCTTAGAAGAGAGGTGCAGAAAATTTGTCTGGCTCTATTACTTGGATAATAAAATAAATCTTAGGGATTTTGAGCCTTTTTTAGAACATGTTCTATGTTACTCCAGTTAGCAACTTGCCAATTTTTAATATTTATTTATTTATTTATTTATTGCAGTTTGGTACAGGAAAGTTTATCTGGTATTAGAATAGACAAAGCAAAAATTCCCTCCTTTTTTGAGGAGTTCCTCAACTGAGGTAATATGAGCCACCTCACAATATTTTTGTGAGGGTTAAATGAGATAATGCATTAAAAAAATAGCATCACATCAAACATAAAATAGTCACTCCATAAATATCCATTGCCTTTCATCTTGTTCTCTGACATTCTTTTTCCTTAAGGAAAATCTTACATTAGCCTTATAGTCAATGAGACAAAATGAATGAAGGATGGAAAAAGGAAGGGAGAAAGAAAGAGAGGAGGCCAGGTGCAGTGGTTCACACCTGTAATCCTACCACTTTGGGAGGCTGAGCTGGGTGGATCACCTGAGATTAGGAGTTCAAGGCCAGTCTGGTCAACATGGCCAAACCCCATCTCTGCTAAAAATACAAAAGATTAGCGAGGCATAGTGGTGGGTGCCTGTAATCCCAGCTACTTAGGAGGCTGAGGTAAGAGAATCCTGCAACCCAGGAGGTGGAGGTTGCAGTGCGCCGAGATCGTGGCACTGCACTCCAAACTGGGCAACAAGAGTGAAATGCCATCTCAAAAAAAAAAAAAAAAAAAAGAGAGAGAGAGGAATAAAGAATAAAGGAATGGTATCAACATCACATAAAAACCAGTTCAGAAGCACAATTTTAGTTAAAATGATCACTTGGTATCATGCTAACCAAAGTAATTGATTCAGCCTTTAAAGAAAAATTGGTTGTATAACATTTACTCAGCATGTACTAAGTTCCAGGTACTGGGTTAGGCAGTAGGTATTAAAAGGTGAGCAGCTGGGTTCCAGCCCTCTAGGAGCTCAACTTCTATGGAGAAATAGACACAAAAATCAATAGCTCCAATACAATATGCCAAATTCTGTAACAGAGGAAAGGCTGAACATGGGTGATGTTCTTACACTGAAAGGATTACTTAGATTTAGAGCCATGAGTTCCGATTGTCTCTAGCACATTACAGATAGTTTGATGCAATGCTTTTCCCTTGTGAGAACTCCTTGTCATTGGATGGACAGTCAGGATAATTTGTTGCTTAGACTCAACTTCTTTTGGCTTCTGTAAAAATTATCTGAGTAGCGAGGCAAAATGCTTGAGAATTAGGGATAGCCATAGACATCAGTTTCCTCAAGGGGTAAGAAGTTTTATCATTTGCGTTTTCATCTGTAGCAAAAAATACAAATGCATAAAAGATCAGGACCCAAATGAAGTATTTCACCACCTGGGCCTCTAAAATAAGTTGGCAGCTCCAAAGAGAAGGTGTAGATTGAAAAGAGGCCCCTATCCCTCATAGCTTTAAGCAGACCTGACAGTTTCTTATTTAGAGAGTGTTCCTTAGTTGACATGAAAAGTTTTGATGACACACCACCCTAATTATCCCCTACCCTCTGGAAGAGCTGAATCCACAACCCAATTCTGGGTGACATGTTTTTGCCCTTCTTGCTATTATCAGTCTCCACTAACTGGTCATCACATCAAGTTAACCTGCAAATACAAACTCCTGAGCCATTTAATGAGACCCTGATCTATGGCCAACTTGAGGCCCTCCTTGCCCATCTCTTCCTCCATTGAACAACATCAAATAATGCTTCCAATAAAATTGATGCATCTTTGTTAGAGATGTCAGGTTTAGGGGTGTCTGGCCTCTGAAGCTGGCTAAGGCATGAGTCCTTTTCTAGACAAGGTAGAGAGCTCACTGGAGTGATTAGAGCAATTATTCAGGGTTACCTGTCATATTTAATCAGCTCTGGCCCATGTGGTGGGAAGAGGTGACCTAGACCTGCCTTTTCAGACCAACTATTGCTGGTCGGATGGCATCTTTGCCTTCAGCATCTCCTTAGATATGCTCGAGTTCCAAACATCTATTGGCAAAACTTAACTTTCTTGCATTTATTTTTTTATTCTATTGTAGTAGCCCTCTTACTCAGAGGTCAGCTGAGGCTTGTTATGATTTATTTTTCTTCTGCAATTTCTCTTTTATCCTACCTGACATATTTTATTGCTAAATTTCCCGTGTGATAAAACAAGAGTCCCTCTAAGTTATGGAAAACTTCTTATTTCCTTTCATCCCATCAAATCATCCTGAAGAGCAGATAAAAGCCTTTTAGTGAAACCTGGTATTACTGAAAAAGGGAAGAAATTCTAAAACCATAGAAACATGGCTTATATCTGGTGCAGAAGTTGTTGATGAAGTAGACTTTATTGTTAACATTATGAGCCTTATCATCATCATTATTATCATCATCATCATCTTCACTGGCATTAATTCTTGCTTGCACCTCCATTAGGTACTTGCGTGTATGCGAGCAGCACTAGAAATGCCATAACAATGGAATCATATGTCCACAGTCCTACCTCTTTGAGCCATGCAATTTAAGGCAGGTAAATTCAAACATGCATTAAAAGTAACACATTACATTTTGATTTAAGAACAAACAAGAGCTTGGATTGTAAAAATAATTGAAACATTGCCTTTATGTATAACATTTTATTTTTTTAAGCGTGAGAAGTGAAGGAAAACCACAAGTGCTACGTATGTCATCCAGGAGAATGTTTTTACCCCCTGCTTTAATTTCTCAGAGGGATAATTAGGGCAGAGGTGGGACATTACATTATTAATTACTTTAGAAAAGGGAAATCGATGTCTTGTGTGATAGGGCATTTCAGCCATATTACCACCAAAATTAAAATTAGGTATTTTGGTAATTTTTATAAAAGTGAGATTTTTTCTTTGGCTAATGATAAGATTGGGATAGCATCTCCTTGGTGATCAGAAATACCCTTGATATATGACAAAGTATGTGACTCAATCTGGGTCAGTGAAAATTTTCTCTCCCCCCGATTTCTATTCATTGTAAGTAAAAACTCACTCTAGAACTCTGTGAGAACTCCTCTTATTTGTGGCCCAGAAATAACATTTAATAGTTACTTGTTATTACTCCCAAATCAACACATTTCCAAGCAGAGTCAAAGCAATATGCTCTGCCAGGGTGGATCCAGGAAAATGGTAACCACTCATGAAATCCGTTGTTCCTTTTGTTCCTCTTGCCAGGGGTAGCTTTTTGGAGCACCATCATTTACTAAAACCTGCTTTCCCATTCTTGTTGGACCCATGTTGCCATTGGGAAGTATTTTTTTCCAAGTAAAGTTGTCTCAAGTGTTATTTGGGGCTTGGGACAGTGGGGTGGTCCCACTGAATTCTATAGTATTTACTGCCTTACAAAACAGATATTACCTTTTATTATTATTTTTCCTTTTCTGCATGAGTTCTGTCTATGTAACCACACACTATGTCTTTTCAGACAGATGTGACCTGGTGGAAGTCATGTCATCTCACTGAGCTTCAGAGTCCTCATTTATAATGTGGGGGGTAGTAATACTATCTTCCTGATCCACGTCACAGGCTGTTTTGACACGAAGCCTGAGATAATATATGTTGAATGAATGAATGAATGAAAATGTGTTGAAAAGTATAACATACTGTGCAAATTTAAGTCCACAGGTGCCTAGAATAATAGATCTCTTCGACATGACCTAGCCCAGTGCTATTGTTTCAGAGATGAGGAAACTGGAGTCCCTGCAGGTAGTCACGGAGTGCCTTAGTGCAGCTGCGCCTGTGTTCAGGTCTCTGGACTCTCAGCCTGGTGCTCTCAGTTTTCTACCATGTTGCTTCTCTCATCAAGCAGGGCCTTCCATGTGATGGGCACCAAGTAACTGATTATTACCAGACCAGAGGCAGCACAACCAGAGGCAGCACAGCCTGGTCTGCCTTTGGGGTGTGAAAAACTGACACTACCTCCTTTCTTGAAAGCAGAAGGTGGCAGAAAGGTAATGAGAGGGTTGGTGCTTGTACAAGGGATGGGAGAAGCAGGGCTTCGGAGGATGAAAAGGAGTACCAAAGAGGATGGCCAAGCCCTATGGAGATGACCTTTGCTGATGTACATTTTCCAGGTTGGTTATGGGTAGCTTAAGGTGGGGAAACCTTATGGGGATTTATGCTTGAATGGAAAGCTCACTTTCCCCCTTCCAGTAGTACTCTGCCTTCCATGTGTGACCACTCATGCCTGCTATCCAATGGGTGACTCATTTCTAATAGGAACTACCTGCAGGCATAGGACTCAGGTTGAGAAGTTGCTTCCAAACAGCAAAGTCGTTATCAGTCTCAGATCCAGTTCATGAATCTGGCACACCATAGCGGGAGACAGATCAGAATTCAAAGATCTGGAGAGGTAGCCATTTCGAACATCAACCTTGTTGGGGAGAGATGGGAACCAGAGGGGCTATTGACAAACGAGCAGAGATCTGTAACAGTCAAGATATGGACTGGGATGCAACTGGGTAAATGTGGCGGTTCTGGACCAAACTTCATATAGGTAGAGAAACTGCAGGCATTCCTTTTACATGAAGCTCATTGTTCGTTGCCGAACTGGGCTGGCCTATGGGTCACATTGGCATCCTATATAAAGCTTTGGTTGGTACTTGTGTTAGTCCATTTTGCATTGCTATAAAGGAATACCTGAAGCTGGGCAATTTATTTAAAAAAAAGAGGTTTATTTGGCCAGGGTTTCTGCAGATCATACAGGAAGCATGACACCAGCATCTGCTTCTGCTGAGGGCCTCAGGAAGCTTTCAACCATAGGGGAAGGTGAAGGGGGAGCAGGCATGATTCATGGTGAGAAGGGGAGCAAGAGAGAGAGGAGGAGGCGTGGCAGACTCTATAGACCATGAACTGTTGTTCATGAACTCTCATGAACTAATAGAGCAGAAACTCATTCTTTTCTTTTTTTTTTGTTTAGACGGAGTTTTACTCTTGTTTCCCAGGCTGGAGTGTAATGGTGCAATCTTGGCTCACCGCAACTCCCACCTCCCGGGTTCAAGTAATTCTCCTGCCTCAGCCTCCTGAGTAGCTGGGATTACAGGCATGTGCCACCATGCCTGGCTAATTTTGTATTTTTTAGTAGAGATGGGGTTTCTCCATGTTGGTCAGGCTGGTCTCGAACTCCTGACCTCAGATGATCCGCCCACCTCAGCCTCCCAAAGTGTTGGGATTACAGGCGTGAGCCACCACGACTGGCCAGAAACTTTCTTTACTGTAGGGATGGCACCAAGCCATTCATGAGGGATCCTCCCCCATGACCCAAATGCCACTCACCAGGCGCCACTTCCAACATTAGGGTCACATTTCAATATGAGATTTGAAGGGGACAAACATCTGAACTATATCAGCCTTTAAAAAAACTAGGAGGAGAGGATGGAAATGCAGTTAAGCTGTGTCTACCATACTTCTCCTCAGGGTACTGCTGTAGGAAGGCAAGCCAGTGTCTCATTTCAGGGGGTTGAATCATCTATGCTCTTCACACCTCAGTCAGAATACAGCTGCTGCTTCTTTGCCACCCACGATAAAAAGGAAAATATTTGTTTGAGCAATCAGGGCGTTCAACTTCTTCCAGTGCCCTAGAAGTAACTGAAGCAATGCAATTATTCTTGAAGAAGACAAAAGAAAGTGCTGCCAGACATCTTAAATTAAAGATGCAGTGCAAAACCTTACTGTTATGTCTGAATGCTGTACTCAATGGCAAACTCACATACTAAACAGATTTAAAAACACTTATGGTAGCAAAGTCGTTCACTTCTATTCTTGATCCAGCTGTTGGTGAAGTCTTGAAGAGACAGAATTATTCTCTTCATATTTTGACACTTGTATTCAAAGTCTATTTGAATTAGCAGGTTTTGAAAAATGACATGTTTGCCCCTGTGGCTGAAGGAAAAAAATCTAGGTCAATGATAACCTCACTTCAACCTTCTCACTTTGGAATGGGTGCGTTCCCCCTCAATGCTGATGAGCGGTCAAAGCCCCCCAGGCACGCAGCCGTATTCACTGCCATCACTTCCCACAGGAGCAGAATGATAACACTTGTAAATGGAGGTGTTGCGCAGGCACATGAATTAATGCTCTTACTGGCTGGCCTAATAGATCCGTCAATTAGCAAAAGGATCCTATGCTACCACTCAAAACTAAGAAAACTTAGGCACAACCGCCTCTCACCAATTCAATGTACCTGGAAACATCCCACTTTAAGGCTTGGTGGGGGAGAAAGACTCTCCTGTTTCATTAGTAGGAAGGAAATCCAAATCAAGTGTGAGTGATGGAAGCAGTGCCAGTAATCTTGAAAGTGGTGTGATTGCTCTGTGTGATATTTCAAAACCTCCTCTGAAGGGAAAAATCAAGACGATCGGGTCAGTCAGTTTCACACCAAACTGTGGCCTGGAGAATGGCAGCCTTTTCGTTGCCGCACGGTTAGAGAATGTCTGTGTGATGTGGATGTGGCATCTATTTTCGAACTGTAATCCAGCAGCTCTGGCATGCAGGGTTTTGTATTTCTGCACACTCTTTTGGGCTTTGTATTTCTGCAATGTTTGCCTGAGCTAACATTTCTCATGAACAGAAAATTGAAAATGTAAAAAGCAATTATAGATGGTGCGAAATAAAAAGACACCAGGGACATTGTATTCAGGATTTTTCAGAGAAACAGAGCCAGTAGGGTGTGTGTGTGTGTGTGTCTGTGTGTGTGTATGTGTGAAATAAAAATGCTTATGTGACGATGAAGGCTGACAAGACCCTAAGTCCTAAGATGTGCAGTTGTCATGCTGGAGACCAGGAGAGCTGATGGTACAGTTCCCGTCTGGGTCCGAAGGCCTGAGAAAGAGACGGAGTCTCAGTTTGAGTCCACAGGCAGGAAGAAACTGACGTACCAGTTTGAAGGCAGTCAGGTAGGAGGAATGCTCTCTTACCTGAGGGAGCTCAGCCTTTTTGATCTATTGAGGCCTTTGACTGATTGGATGAGGCCCACCCACATTTGGGCGGGCAGTCTACTTTTCTCAGTCTCCTGATTCAAATGTTAACTTCATCTAGAAGGGCCCTCACAGGAACATCCTGAACAATGTTTGACCAAATATCTTGGCACCCTGTGGCCCAGTCAAGTTGACACATAAAAGTAACCTTGATAGATTTTCACTGAGTTCGAAACTGGAAGCCAGTAGGTCTGTGAGGTTAGGTATTTTTTTGAAAAGCTGATGAGGAAAATTCCTGTAACACCCTGCTATCTCTTCACCCTTCTAATCTTCCCTGTCATGGGCAGGTAAGCCGCACGTCACTCAGATAATGGGCAATTGCTCAGCTGCTTTCTGGCCCTTTGGTTGTAGAGTTTGAGATCCTCATATGCAAAGTGGTGCTTATATCGCCTGCCTTTATGAACTGTAGGAATTCCTTGAGGATCACATGCTGACCGGGAATCAGGCACCCTGGCTTTTGGTTTGGGTTTGGCTGCTGATGTGTTGTGTGTTCACGCAAATTATCTGAGTTTCAATTTTTCTTTTTGTTTTTTTTTGAGACAGGGTCTCACTCTGTGACAGAGTGCAGTGGTGTGATCTTGGTTCACTGCAGCCTCCACCTTTTCGGCTCAAGCAATCCTCCCACCTCAGCCTCTGGAGTAGCTAGTACCACAGGAACAAACCACCATGCTTTTTTTTTTTTTTCTGTAGAGACAGAGTTTCACCATGTTGCCCAGGCTGGTCTCAAACTCCCGGGCTCAAGCGATCCACCTGTCTTGGCCTTCCAAAGTGTTGGGATTAAAGGCATCAGCCACCACGCCCAGCCCATTTTTCTTATTTGTAAAATAATTCACGTGATCTCAAAGATCCTTTCCAAGTTTCAAACCTTGAAATTAATAAATGGCTTGGAAACTGCACAGAGAGCTTGACTGTACATGAGTAATCTGGGGATGTGGATAAAATATTTTACTTTGATTTCCTAGTCAAAATGTGGACCTAAAACACACAAAAGAGTAGGCTGAGAGGAAAACTTACTTCTTACTGCTCTTTATTCTTTATTTTTATTTGATTAGTGTCTTATGTTTGAAGGATACTTCAGTTCTTTTAACTTTTCAATATCTAGAAATGATGAGCTTCTTATTTCCACATTTGGAATGAATTTTATTCTAAGTAATTGCTTCAAATGATTGCTTCTATTATTTTGTTTTGGTCCTCTGCCTAAAACATACCTTGAAGATTTTTTGAAAATACGTTCATTTCTTTCCACAGCAATAAAAGTATATTTTATGGTAACACTTGACATGCTTTGTGCTAATACATATGCTCTTTGACTTATGATGAGGTTATGTCCTTGCAAACCCATTTTAAGTTGAAAATATTGAAAGTAGAAAATACACTTAATACACCTAACTTACTGAACATCGTAGCTCAGGCTATCCTACCTTAAATATATTCAGAACATCATTATGAGGCAGTATCATATTGCGTGCCACTAGCAAGGGAAAATATCAAAATTTAAAATTTGAAGTATAGTTTCTGCTGAAAAGCTTATTGCTTTTGCACCATGGTAAAGTCGAAAAATCCTAAGTCAAACCACCATAAATCAGGCTGGAACCCAGCCTTGTTTTTTCATCAGTCAGTTTTGAATCCAATGACAATTATGTACCAAGAAGACATTAAAAAATGTTAATTTACACTTTGTGTACTTTTCTATAAAATGAAACTTTAGCATAAATGACAGTTGGATTTATAGTACGTGGGATAGAAGATACACTTCCTATTACTGTTTTCTTTTGTAAAGAAGGTAAGTAGCCTACTGCCTAGTGATAAGACTGCTAACCTCATAACTTCACATTTGAAACTCAACCTCCATCTCTTTTAGTTCCACACCGTATGTCAACAACAGAGATGGAGGCTATTGATCAATATCCTTGTGGACCCACCCATATATTCTTCATAGAATTGTGGCTGACAAAGTGACATGCTATGTGTTTTCACGATGACATAGAGATTGAAAATGGGAAAGTTAAATATAAATCTTCATGGAAGTTTCAGTAATTTTTAATAATTTGTTCTTTTGTGGCATGCATATGTGAATGATATATTTGTCCTAGAGCAATACGAATTCATTTCCCCACATCTGTAATATCTGCAGTAAGCTAAATTAAAAATGCATTTGTACTTGTACAGTTAAATGATCATATTTAATGAAATGTCAGAGATGAATCTTAGCAAATAGTCAGGAAATTATTGCAGGGAGTGCAGCATTTCATTACTAGCAGTCAGAGAAAAGCAAAGTGATTAAACAAATGGTTTACCGCTCTAAGGTGGTGACTGCCCAAGAAGAAGAGAATGCCAGTGTGTGGAAGTGAGAGACAAATGCTGCCTTTTCTGTGTCCGCCGTCTCTCTTCGCTGGTGCCCCTCTACCCCCACGGAATCCTGAGTCTGATAGTATCTCAGAGTAGGAGCTTTGGAGACTGTTTTCATGCTGAGGGAAATAGCCATTAGGAAATGGCTAAGGTGTATGGGAATCACCTCACATGAGGTCCAGGACCAGGCTTTAGCAAGGCTTAGGCACATGAGTTGAGTAGGAGTCCCAGATTAATTGAAAGAGGACAGGAAGGAACTGGTTGAAGACCAATGGATATGTAGGCCTCCAGATCTTTACCCAGTGGGGGACAATTGGATGTGGGTGGCCAGCAACACAGAACTGGGAAGACACAGGGGATTAGTAGCTGTGCTGTGAGTAAGAACAGAGTGGAAGAGGATACGCAGTAAGTGACAGGCAGCAAGCAGGCACAGAGGAGAAGGAGAATCAAGTGGATAGGAGGGAGGTTGAAGGGAGGACTCTGGTCATTTGAAAGGGCACAGTCCAGCTAGTTTATTTGTTCCCAGGGCAAAGTCATGCCTCACACAAATCTCACACAAGCAACTCGAATCATCAAATCATCAACTGTTTTGGTTGGTGTTCTCGGTTGGTTGTTGTCCCCTATGAAGATATGTTTAAGTTCTAACTCCTAGTACCTCAGAATGTGACCTTATTTGGAAATAGGGTTGCTACAGATTTAATTATTAGGTTCGTGCAAATGTAATTGAGGTTTTTGCCATTAAAAATAACGGCAAAACTATTATTAACCTAATAGTTAGGAAGAGCTCCTACTGAAGTAGAGTAGAATCTTCATCCCGTGCCTGATGTCTTTAGAAGATGATGTGGCCTGGCGCAGTGGCTCAAGCTTGTAATCCCAGCACGTTGGGCGGCTGAGGCCGGTGGATCACTTGAGGTCAGGCGTTCGAGACCAGACTGGCCAATATGGTGAAACCCTGTCTCTACTAAAAATACAAAAATTAGCTGGGTGTGGTGGTGCACACCTGTAGTCCTGGCTACTTGGGGGGACAAAACAGGAGAATCACTTGAACCCAGGAGGCAGGCGTTGCAGTTAGCCGAGATTGTGTCACTTCACTCCAGCCTGGGGGATACAGTGAGACTCTGTCTCCAGAAAAAAAAAAAAAAAGGGAGATGATGTGACAGAGGCAGAAGAGGCAGAGAGTGGAAGTATACAACTGCAGGTCAGGGAACTCCAAAGTTTGACAGCCACCAGTACAAGCTGGGAAGAGACAGGAAGTCTTCCCTAGAGCCTTCAGAGAGAGGATGGCCCTGCTGACACCTCGATCTCAGACTCTTCCAGAGCTGTCAAACAATAAGCTTTGTCGTTTTAAGCCACCCAATTTGTGGTATTTTCTTACGGTAACCCTAGGAACCTAATACAGTTGGTAAAACCCAATTCTGAATGGCCAAATCAATAAGTTATATTTCTCAGTCTTTGGAATTGTTTCTTAAGGAAATTCCATTACTTTTCATTTAAATTTTTGGTACTGTCATCCAGGGCTAGGGTGAGATAAGTTAGGCACTTACCTCAGCTGCAAAATTTAAGGAGCTGCCAAAAACCTAGGTAGTTAAGAGACTATTTCAGGACAATATTTTTTAAAATTAAAATTTATGCAAAAAATTATGATGAGGAGAATATGAGCATTTTAAATACAGGATCACTATTACTGATTCTTTTTCTCTTGAGTCTGTATGGCCTGGTACCACATTGTCAACATCTAAATAAAACAAGTATGTTTAAAATACATATAGTGAAAGACATAGATGCAAACATATTCATATAAGATATATTCTATATTCCAATTTTATCTTAGGAAGACACCCAAAAAAGATGACAAGGTAACAGCAAGGTGACTTGGGTTGAATTCACTTTTCCCCATGTGAGAACTTAGATTGTATTGACAGTGGGAAGACCAGATCAGGAACATTGGGTTACAAGGAGAGCCCAGGTCAGCATTGCTTAAACATGAAATCTGCATAAAAAACGCGAGCTGCTATAATTGCAGTAGCAAAGGGAATTAGATTCTTTGGCCTTTACCACATGACAGTATATGACAGCATAATAAATAAAGCAAAAATGATTTCTGACTTATACTTTTCACATCGTATCCCCGAGGCACTTTGCTATTGTTACAAGTATATTAAATGTAGGTCTGATTATTTTTCAGATGGAGCTGACAAGAGGCATAGTCTGGTACATGGAACTTGTGGAAAATGTTTGGTGGTTAGGATTTACCGGCTTTATACCTCTCCTGAAGCTAAGGAGAGATCAGTGATACAACTAGGAGAGCCCGAAAGTGGAATGCCTTTTCACACATGTAATTCACATGAACTTCCTTCAGTTGCTTAAAGATGTCGTTGAGTGTTTTGCCTAGCATGTGAAGTTGGTTATTAGCTATTCTCTTATCCTCTAAAAGTGCAAGTATCACTCCAGTGACCAATGGAGAGGACTTAGATATGGATTCTATGACTGGGAGAAAATGGACAAGATGGACATAGATGAAACATGGAGATCTATGTTACTGAAAAAAAATTTTATTGACCTGTTTTTTTTGGTGTATATAGTTCTATATATTTTAACACATGTATATATTCATGTAACCATCACCACAATCATATGAAAACTGTTTTATAAACCCTCAAACTCCCACATATGACTTCTTTATGGTCACATTCTCTAAAACTTTTGTCTTCTCTTTGCAGAATGCTCTGTAAATACTGATTATTTTAGAGTTTATTTTCCTTAATTCTTATGCTTTAAGATGATTCCATCTATTAAAAATTCTGCAAATTCATTTTGATTGAAATAATTCAATGCTGTATAGCTCTCAAGGTTTAGAATCTCTGACTCCAGGTTAATGGTTTAATAAAGGTTGTTTGATTGTGATCATTAGAGAAATGCAGATCAAAACCACAATGAGATAACATCTCATGCCAGTCAAAATGGTTATTATCAAAAAGTCAAAAAACAACAGATGCTGGCAAGGTGGTGGGGGGCAGGGGAAAGGAACACTTTTACACTGGTGGTGAGAGTGTCAATTAGTTCAACCATTGTGGAAGACGGCGTGGAGATTCCTTAAAGACCCAGAGGTGCAAATACCATTTGATGCAACAATCCCATTACTGGGTATATACCCAAAGGAATATCAATCATTCTGTTATAAAGATACACGCAAGTGTATATTCGTTGCAGCACTATTCACAATAGCAAAGACATGGAATCAACCTAAATGACCATTAATAATAGACTGGATTAAGAAAATGTGGTATAAATACACCGTGGAATACTATGCAGGCATAAAAAGGGGTGAGATCACGTCCCTTACAGAGACAAGGATGGAGCTGGAAGCCATCATCCTCAGCAAACTAATGCAGGAACAGAAAATCAAATACCACATATTCTCACTTATAAGTGGGAGCTAAATGATGCAAACACATGGACACATTGCTGGAAACATCACACTCTGGGGCCTGTGGGCGGGTGGGGGACGGAAAGAGGGAGAACATCAGGAAGAATAGCTAATGGATGCTGGGCTTGATACATAGGTGATGGGAGGATCTGTGCAAACCACCACGGCACATGTTTACCTATGTAACAAAACTGCACATCCTGCATATGTATCCCTGAATTTAAAAGTTGGAAATCAAAATATAAATAAGAAAAAAAGGTGTTTGAAAAAAGGGCAAAAGTATGCAGATACGAAAAATGCGGTAAGATAATTGTTTGAATAGAAGGATATACTGAATAACAGTCAGCCAGTAACAGTATAAACTACTGCATGTAAGAAATTAAGCATACATTTATCTTTTAAGGAATCTTTAATGTCTACAACAAAAAAATTATTTCAGCAGTAGTATTTTACGTTCAATATTTTTGATAACGTGAAAAGCATTCAGATTTCTTGATCAGCATGGGAGTTTTGACCTGCTGCATTTCCCACTTGGCCCGGTTCACCCCTCCTTAGGCAACCTGGTGGTCCCCCGCTCCTAGGAGGTCACCATATGGATGCCAAACTTAGTGCGGACACTCCATTGGCACAGTGCGCCAGCCCAGAACTCCTGGATTCAAGCGATCCTCCTGCCTCGGCCTCCCGAGTAGCTGGGGCTATAGGCACGCACCACTGCACCCGGCCACATTTCTTTCTTTCTTTTTTTGAGACGGAGTCTCGCTCTGTCGCCCAGGCTGGAGTGCGGTGGCGCCATCTCAGCTCACTGCAAGCTCCGCCTCCCGGGTTCACGCCATTCTCCGGCCTCCGCCTCCCGAGTAGCTGGGACTACAGGCGCCCGCCACCTCGCCCGGGTAATTTTGTTTTTGTATTTTTAGTAGAGACGGGGTTTCACGGTGTTAGCCAGGATGGTCTCGATCTCCTGACCTCGTGATCCACCCGCCTCAGCCTCCCAAAGTGCTGGGATTACAGGTGTGAGCCACCCCGCCCGGCCCAGATTTCTTAAGTTCGTTTTCTTTAATAGCTTCCCCCCCTTAACAATTTTCTAAGCGTACAGTATAGTGACATTAAGTCCATTCACATTGTTGTGCAACCATCATCTCCATCCATCTACAGGACTTTTTCATCTTCCCAAACTGAAATTCTGTATCCATTAAACACTAAGTCTCCACTCCCTTCTTCCACAAAATCCTGGTCATCATCATTCTGCTTTCTGTCTCTATGAATTTTACTACTCCAGGTGCCTCATCTAAGTAGAGTCATACAATAATTGTCTTTTTGTGACAGGATAATTTCACTTTGCAAAATATCCTGAAGGTTCATCCATGTCGTAGCATATCTTGGAATTTCCTTTCTTTTGAACACTAAATCATATTCTATTGTGTGTGCATGTGTGTGTGTATGTGTGTGTATATATATTTATACACACACATATACATACGTATATACATACATATATACATATATATATATATATATATATACAGTTGACCTTTGATGAACACTAGTTTAAAATGTGCAGGTCCACTTATATGTGGATTGTTTTCCAATAAAATTTGCCCCACGTGTGCCTGCCTCTCCTGCCTCCCCTACCAACTCCTCTGCCTCTTTTGCGTCTGCCACCACTGAGACAGCAAGACCGTCCCCTCCTCTCCCTCCTCCTTCTCACCTTACTCAATGTGAAGATGACAAGGATGAAGACCTTTATAATTTACTTCCACTTAATGAATAGTAAATATGTTTTCTCTTCCTTATGATTTTCTTAATAACATTTTTTTCTGTAGCTTACTTTTTAAAATAAGAATATAGTATATAATACATATAACATAAAATATATGTTAATTGTGTTATTGATAGGGCTTCTGGTCAACAAATAGGCTATTAGTAGTTAAGTTTTTTGGGAGTCAACAGTTATATGCACATGTTTGACGGCACGGGGGTGGGGTGGGGAAGTTGGTGCCCCTCAATGTTCAAGGGTCAACTGTAATTGTCATATCCAATGTCATGAAGCATTTCTCATATTTTCTTCTAAGAGTTTTATCATTTTAGCTCTCATGTTTAGGTATTTAATTATTTTGAGTAAATTTTTGCAGATAGTATAAAGTGAACATCCAAATTCATTCTTTACATCTGGATATCGGTTTTGCTGGCACATTTGTTGAAAAAATTGTCTTTTCACCATTAAATGGACTTGGCACACTTGTCAAACATAACTGAACCATGCATGTGGGAGTTATTTTTCTGGGCTCTTTGTTCTGTTCTGTTGGTTTATATGTCTGTCTTCACTCCAGTACTACACTGTTAGGATTTTTGTAACTTTGTAGTAGGTTTTCAAATCAGGAAGTGTGAGACTTCCAATTTTGTTCTTCCTTTTAAAGATTGCTTTGACTGTCATTCAAGGTTTCCTGAGATTCCTATACATTTTAAAACACAAATTTCTGTTTCTGCATAAAACATCATTGGGATTTCGATGGGGATTGTATTAAATTTATAGATTACTTTGAGTAGTATAGACATCTTAAAATATGACTTCCATAATACAGGTTGTCTTTTCACTTATTTATACTTTGTTTTGTTTTTCATCCATGTTTTTTATTTTTAGTGTGTATGTTTTTTGCCTTGTTAAAGAAAAAAATATTTAATGATAGTTGCTAAGGCATGGTAAAAAAGACTTTATTCAGGACCATCACAATAAGTATCAGGACCAGTGCAATGAGATTTGTAGTTGGGGAGAGAGATTGTGTGTTTCTAGAAATTTTTCCACTTCGTCTAGGTTATCCTGTTTGTTGGTATACAATTATTTATTGTACACTTAGAATTCCTTTTATTTCTTAAAATTGAATTAATGTCTCCTTTTCTGTTTCTTATTTTAGTTATTTGATACTCCTCTCTTACTTTTAGCCAATTTAGCTAAATCTTTGTTGATTTTGTTGATCTTTTCAAAGAACAAATTCTTGGTTTTATTGATTATCTCTATTGTTTTTCTGTCCCCTATTTTATTTATCTCTGCTCTAATCTTTATTATTTACTTGGTAATGCAGGTTTTGGGTTTAATGAGATTCTTGATTTAAGATCTTCTTTTTTAGGGTAAGCATTTGTAGCTAGAACTTCCCTCTTATTATTGCTTTTGCCCTATCTCATCAATTTTGATATGTTGTGTTTTCATTTTTATTTATTTCAAGATATTTTCCAATTTCACTTGTGATTTATTCTTTGACTCATTGCTTGTTTAAGAGTGTGTTGTTTAATTTCCACAGATTTGTGAATTTTTCAGTTTTCCTTCTGCTGTTGATTTGTAGTGTCATCGTATTGTATTGGAAAAGATAGTTCGTATGATTTCAATCTTTCACAATTTATTAAGACATATTTATGCTGTAGCACATGGTGTATCCTGAAGAATTCCCCATGTGGACCTGAGAAAAATGTGTATTTTGCTGTGTGGGGTGGAGTGCTCTGCATATCTTAGGTCTAGCTGGTGCATAGTGTTACTCAAGTTAAGGGAAGTTTAAATTTTTCCTGTGAAGTGTTAACTTGAGCCTATAAAACAAACAGATAATAGAGTAACAGAAAAAAGCATACAAATGTATTAATGTGCATTTGGGCATGGAAGTCATACAAAATATGAAAACCTCAAAGAAATGACCAGATGGTTGATGCTTTTAAACCTTCTTGAGGTTACAGAAAGAATAGGGGCTTGGAGGAAGATGGCAAAACAGGTTATGGTGCCAAGACAGGTTATGAGAGGGAGAAAAGAGGACGAAAGGCATGGAGCAAAGGTAATCTTATTAAGGAGATGACACGTCACAGGGATCAGGACTCAGAAAGAATGAATGGTAGCCCTGGTAATTGCTTATCAGACCTTTAAAGGTGTAAGACTCTCAGTTAATCTTTCTAGATCTGGATAAGGGGGGAGGGTCTCAGAGAAAGCTTATTTGCATCTGTTGTTTACTTCATTTTATTTCCTCTACAGATGTAACCTTTCCTCTCAACAGACAGCTTTGCAGGGCTGTTCTTGTGTTTGCAGGCCTTCTGTATAGCCTTCCCAAAATATGACAAATGGCATATTTTGAGGTAAAATATTTTCAGCTCCTTTAGATGTTTGTATTTCGTTACTGATTTTCTATCTGGCTGGTGTATTTATTACTGAAAGTGGGGTAGCAAAGTCTCCTTCTGTTATTGTAGATCTATCTGTTTCTTCCTTTAAGCTGTCAATATTTCATTCATATATTTTGGAGTTCTGATGTTTGGTGCAGACATGTTTATAATTGTTATATATTCTTGGTGAAATCACTCTTTATCATTATATAATATCCTTCTTGTAACAGTGTTTGACTAAAAGTCAATATTGTTCTGATACTTGTATAGCTACTCTTGCTCTTGTAACAGTGTTTGACTAAAAGTCAATATTGTTCTGATACTTGTATAGCTACTCTTGCTCTTTCTTGGTTACTATTTGCATGGAATGTCTTTTTCATCCTTTTACTTTTAGGCTGTACATGTCTTTAGATCTAAAGTGAGTATCCTATAGGGAGTTGATAGTTGAGTCCTGTTTTGTTATTTTTATTTTTATTTTTTTATTTACTCCATTCTGTTCATTTATGTCTTCTGATTGAGGGTTTTAATCCATTTACATTTAAAGTAATTACTAACATGAAAGGACTTACATTGGCCACTTTAGTAATTGTTTTCTGCATGTGTAATAGCTTTTTTTTGTTCCTCATTTCCTGCCTTCCTTAGTGTTTAATTTTTTGTAATGACACATTTTCATTCCCTTCTCATTTTCTTTTGTGTATATTCTTTTTTAATTTTTAAAATTTTATTTATTTATTTATTTTTGAAATGGAGTCTCACTCTGTAGCACAGGCTGGTGTGCAGTGGTGCGATCTCAGCTCACTGCAACCTCTGCTGCCCGGGTTCAAGTGATTCTCCTGCCTCAGTCTCCTGCGTAGCTGGGATTACAGGTGCCTGTCACCGCGCCCGGCTAATTTTTGTATTTTTAGTTGAGACAGGGTTTCAACATCTTGGCCAGGCTGGCCTTGAACTCCTGACCTCATAATCCACCCACCTCCGCCTCCCAAAGTGCTGGGATTACAGGGGTGAGCCATCACGCCCTGCCTTTTTTGTGTTATTCTGTAGATATTTTGTGTGTGGTTACCATGGAGATTACTTGTAATGTTCTAAAGTTATAACAATGTATTTTAAATTAAAACCAATTTAACTTCAATTGTATATAAAAAGTCTATTCTCTTACAGCTCAGTTCATCAACTTTATTTTATCAATGTCATCAATTATATCTTGTTGTATTATGTACCCATTATCATTTACAATTATTTTTATGCATTTGTTTCTAAATCCTATAGAAAACAAAAAGTGAAATTACAGCCAAAATTAAAATAATACTGTTTCTTATATCTGTTCATGTATTTACTTTTACTGGAGAACTTTATATTTCCAGATGGCTTTGATTTACTTTCTAGCATCCTTTCATTTTGATTTGAAGGACTCCCTTTGGCATTTCTTGTAGGGCTGCTCTAGTGGTAATGAATGACCTCAGCTTTTTGTTTATCTTAAAATGTCTTCATTTTTCCCTCACTTTTGGAGGACAGCTTTGCCAAATATAGAATTTTTAGTTGATGATTTCCCCCCCAGCACTTTAAATATATTGCACCACTACCTTCGGCTTGCAAGGTTTCTCTTGAGAAATCCACCAATAATTTTATGGAGGACCTCTTATACATGATGAAACATTCTTCTTTTGCTGCTTTCAAGATTCTCTCCTTAGTATCTAAAGTTTGATTATAATGTATCTGAGTATAGGTCTTTTTGAGTTTATCCTACTTGGAGTTTGCAGAGATTCTTTGTAACTACATGTCTTTTCTCAAATTTGGGAAGTTTTTAGCCATTGCTTCTCCAAATGATTTCTGCTTTTCTCTCTCTCTTTTCTCCTTCTGAACTTTCATACTCATCCTCTTGATGGTGTCCTGTAAGTCCTTTTGGCTCTGTTCACTTCATTCTTTTTTATTTTTGTTCCTCAGACTCAGCAATTTCGAGTGATTTGTCTTCAAAGTTGATTCTTTATTTTGCCTGGTCAGGCCTGCTTTTGAACTTCTCTAGTGAATTTTTCAATTTAGTTATTTTAGTCAGCTTCTACTTTTTATTTTTTTTGTTTTAAAATTTTGCTGATAAGTGTGTAGTTTAATCCTGTGGTCTGTCATGTTGGATAACCTGCTACATTGTCATCAAATGATTTTAGTAGAAAACACTTATATCACTGAAGAAGAGTTTAGGGTGCATTTTAACGTCCTGGAGAGCAGAATTGATAAACTAATATTGGCCATTAAATCTCTCAGAGGTTTATCAGTATAAAGATCACTTTCTGTCAAAATGCTCTATATTTTAAAAAATGAGCTTTCAAAATATTCTTATACAGTGGAGAAAATATTGTGCCCTGAATTTTAAAAGACAGGCACTCTCAGGTGCCAGGTTTTGTTAGAGGTTACAGAACTGGACAGGGTTAGATTTCAGGCTGGTAGTGTCTTCATCATCAGAATGTAACATTCTTCCCTTATTCAGGACACATAAATCATAATATATCTTGAAAAACCATTGTGTGATTCTCTATCAATGGGCTGTCTCTAAATCCTGAACAAAGTGGCAGCCAGAGTAATAATGCATTAGGTTTAGTTTCTGTTTCCCAAGACACAGACTCTTTGCATGGCAAAGAGAAAATATATTAAGGCAGGGTGCAAGCATGAGGCATCATTGACCTTACACATAACCTAGTTTATTCTTTGCATTGTCCTCAGTAAGGAGTTCACTTTTTGATTGTTTGTTTGTTTGTTTGAGATGAGGTCTGGCTCTGTTGCCCAGGCTGGAGTGCAGTGGCGTGATCTTGGCTCACTGCAACCTCTGCCTCCTGGGCTCAAGCGATCCTCTCACCTCAGCCTCCCAAGTAGCTGGAGCTACAGGCTCCTGCCACCATGCACAACTGATTTTTGTAATTTTTTGTAGAGACGGGGTTTTGCCATGTTACCCAGACTGGTCTTGAATTCCTGAGCTCAAGTCACACACCTGCCTTGGCCTTCCAAAGTGCTGGGATTACAAGTGTAAGCCACTGTGCCTGGCTAATTAGCTTTTCTAAAGTGCTAAAGATTTTTAAAAAATTAAACAAATTTTAGAGGATTTATACAGATGCATTTTCAGGAAGCTGGATTATTTAGTTATGCTTGATGTGTCATTTATATGAACCTAAACAAATTAAAAGAGAAAAAACTTCAGTCAATTCACTAGTGTACACAAGGACAGGTGATATTTTTGATACATTTTGCACCATCAAATTAATGAAATTACTAATTGCTTTGATTTCTGTTACACAAAGCCCCAAAGCTGTCAAATGCTAGAAAGTAGCACAATTAAAGTCATTTGCTTTTTACAGAAAATGAAGGGTCTTAAAATGTTTGGAATATTGAAAGCAGGTATTGGATACTGGGTTGGTCTATTCTCATGCTGCTATAAAGAAATAGCTGAGGCTGGGTAATTTATAAGGAAAAGAGGTTTAATTGGCTCACAGTTGTACACATTGTACAGGAAGCATGATGCTGGCATCTACTTGGCTTCTGGGGAGCCCTCAGGAAACTTACAATCATGGTGCAAGGTGGATGGGGGAGAAGACATGTCACATGACTAGAACAAGCGCAAGAGAGAGATGGGGGAGGCGCCGCACACTTTTAAATGATGAGAACTCACTCACTGTTTTAAGGAAAACACCAAGGGGATGGAGCTAAACCATTAATGAGGAATCTGTCCCCAATGTCCCCATGTATCCATCCTCAATCATCTCTCACCAGGCCTCACCTCCAGCGTTGGGGATTACAATTCAACATGAGATTTGGTGGGGACACAGAAACAAACCATATTAGATACCTTCTTAAACTTGCTGGGGAACACATGCAAATTACTTTATTTACACAAATACAGTAAAATGGAATAAGACAGAGAATCTCTGGCTTAGTGCAGATAGTTAATCTAATATTTTTTTTTGAAACGGAGTCTCGCTCTGTCGTCAGGCTAGAGTGTAGTGGTACAATCGTGGCTCACTGCAACCTCTGCTTCCTGGGTTCAAACGATTCTCCTGCCTCAGCCTCCCGAGTAGCTGGGACTACAAGCATGCGTCACCACACCCAGCTAATTTTTGTATTTTTAGTAGAGATGGGGTTTCACCATGTTGGCCAGGATGGTCTTGATCTCTTGACCTCATGATCTGCCTGCCTTGGTCTCCCAAAGTGCTGGGATTACAGGCATGAGCCACCGTACCCTGCCTAAATTTCTTATTTGTTAATTGAGCATAGATATTTAATATAAAATTTTCTTTGAATGCACATAATTTGTTATTGATTTATTTACTCAAAAAAATTTTTCAAGTGCTTGAGATGCACCAGGCCTGTAAGGCACTGGTTCTGAAAGAAGGTACAGATGGAGACTGCACCCTTAGAAAATTTGCTTTTGGGTGGATATAGGCCTTAGAGCTGTGATGACTGCAAACACAAAGTGAAGCGTTGCAAGAAGCTCAAAGACAAAGGTTAGGAAGTTCAGAAAGAGGAGTATTGTTTTTGTTGGGCAGAAGGGTGGCTTTGTGGGAATGATGCTGTTTAACTTCAGTCTTGAAGACTGGGTAGGATTCAGATGTTTAGGGATGGAGAATAGCACTCCAGGCAGAATGCACAGAATGAGCGCTGCCAAGGTGCAAAGGTGCAGGCTTCAAAAGGGACCCCTTGGTTTGAGGTGGAATGCAGGAGAAAAGGATGTGAGGTTTGGAATAAGGCTAGAAAAGAAAGAAAACGTTTGACTTTATTGAGTACCAACTTTGCAGCATGTATTGAGAATTGTTTGCGAGAATGTCATAGTTTTCAACCCCTAAAACTACTGTCCCCAAATAAGTTTATTTCTCCCTTTTGTTATTTCCTGTTTGTAAAGTGTTATTGTTGCTTTTCTGCAGTTGGGGAAACTGAGGTGTAGAGAAGTTAAAGGACTTCCTGGAGTGGCAGGACTAGCATTTAAATCTAGTTTTGACTGACTCTTAAGTACAAGCTCTTTCCAGTCTACCGCACTGCCTTGAATGAAATCCTAATGAAATGGAAGGTGAGACGCACTCTGAACTGAACCTCTGAGGGGTTTTTTTTTTTTTTTTTGAAAGGAAGTCTCGCTCTGTCGCCCAGGCTGGAGTGCAATGGCACAATCTCAGCTCACTGCAATCTCCACTTCCCAGGTTCAAGCGATTCTCTCACCTCTGCCTCCCGAGTGGCTGTGACTACAGGCACATGCCACCATGCCCGGCTAATTTTTGTATTTTTAGTAGAGACGGGGTTTCACCATGTTGGCCAGGCTGGTCTCAAACTCCCAACCTCAGGTGATGTGACTGCCTTGGCTTTCCAAAGTGCTGGGATTACAGGCATGAGCCACTGCACCTGGCCTCTCTGAGGTTTTGAGCAGTTGAGAGGCAGTGTTAGGGATCCTTGTTTAGAAAGCCGGTGGAGGCTGAAGGCTGGGCCGAAGGAAACCTGGTTTTTCAGTTTTATCCTCACTGAAGAAATGTACTAATTTGTATTTGAAGAAAATTTAACTTAATAATACACCCTTTTCTAGATGATACTAGGCTACAGTGATCCCTGGGCAGCTGACTACAAGATTTCACTTACAAAATTGTAAAACTTTAGTGAGTGCGATATCCATTACTGTGCCTAGCACATTAACAGACTTTAAGTAATGAATAGTCATAACAACCTGAAGCTTGGTGTTATCATAATTTCACTGAAGGGAAAAACTGAGGCTTAGAGAAGTGAAGTCGCCTGTTCAAGGGTAGAGCTAATTAGCGGCAGGTTCAAATCTAGGATTGTTTCCATAATTTTATAGTAGCCTCCTACTATTTGCCCAGAAAGGCAAAGGAATATTAACTTTAAAAATGGTTGCACCCAATTCTGCCACCTGTGCAGGTAGCTTCCTTGTGGACTTCAGATGCCACCGTGATTACCCCATCCTGACCCACTCTTGGGGCTTCCTGACTGTCACCAACCATCCCT
This sequence comes from Macaca nemestrina, assembly GCF_043159975.1. Taxonomy (NCBI): domain Eukaryota; kingdom Metazoa; phylum Chordata; class Mammalia; order Primates; family Cercopithecidae; genus Macaca; species Macaca nemestrina. The sequence continues at coordinate 176,019,717 of NC_092129.1, read as the reverse complement.
CCTCTTCATTGTCTTGGTTCACTCCTGAGGGCTTCCTGTGTCATCTTTTATGGCCACCCTAATGTACACAAATCACTTTCACAGTGTCATGAGTATGAGGTGAGCAATTCATCAATGTCAACATATCCTTGATGAGCGGTGGTTTGTCTTTGCAAGGCCTGAAAGAGTCCAGTGAATTTTTATTTGCTGTGGCTTGCTGGGAATTGAAGGGATTATGGTTGATGAGAGGTTTGAAATTCAACCAGCTTATTATTAGTGGGGGCACATGAAGTTTGGAAATCTTGGTTGTCTTGAACTATCTTTCTTTTCTTCCTTTCCTTCTTCATTTAATCTTTCCCTTTCTCCCTCCCTCCCTCCCTCCCTCCCTTCCTTCCTTCCCTCCCTCTTTTCTGTCTCTCACTCTCTCTTTTTAAATGTAAGGGGAAAAGGGCACACTGGTCAGAAACGCAATGAGCTAGTTGTTGATTTTTGTCACAATTATTCATATGTCAATTTCTATTTTTTCCCACTTGATAGTTATCCCAAACATCTAGTTTTTACTGCCTTCTCAAAATACGTAATCCATTTAGGTTCAGTGTACTTACTGAGTGACTACTATGTGCAAAGCATTGTACTAGGTGTTCTAGTACTAGTGTAGAGTCATTCACATTAAAATGGAAAGATGATGACTAAGTGAATGAACAAAATTTGGGATGTCTTGCCTCTTGTGTTTTTCACATAGGTGTTGGTTATTTCAAATGACATGAATGAAGGTCCTCATGTAAATCTGGAGAAAAACCAAAAAAAGTCAATTGCTTTAAGCTATGGTTGGTACTTGGTAATTCATAACACTAATTATGGTTGATATGAGGACTACAACAGGTTTGTTACAAGCACCTATAATTCCCCTTTATCATGCTTGAATTATATTTCATGCAGCTTGGATAGCTTACAGTCGCTAAAGGCTCATGTATAATATACCTACATCTCCAGACACAACGCTCCTTTTTGTCAATCTGGGAAAGAATATAGTGAGAATTGACAATTATATTACTATGAAATAAGCCATCTTTTCTCACCCTTGCCAAGTTCCCTTTTTTGCTGGCCCTAGTGGCTAGGGAAAAGTCTGAAATGGTGATTTTTCCAGTCCATCTTTTGAGTTTGAAGAAGCATTGCTATTATTACAAATTTATTCTAGGAAAATTGAATAAAATAATAGCTTCACAGAAAATTAAGCTTCAGAAAATTTCCTTGCCCGATGACAGCAGGCTGAGGAGTGTCTTTATCTGGTGTTGATGACTGTGTGTGAGTGTGTGGGGTTCTTTTTCCTTCCCTGGGGCTGTATCAGATTGTGGGTCCTCAGATATTTAGGCTTCTCATAAAAGGCAAGACTTTAAAAAAGTATTGGTGAACTTTGGACTAGAAGGAATTTCATGTTTTGGGTAACTCTGGGATTTTGGTGGAGACTGGTTTGGGATAAGACTGATTCTGGAGTTGTAAACACCTAGAATTTTTTTTTTTTTTCTTTTTTAAGATCAGTGACTATACTTCTTGTTTCTTGTTGCTGCTGCAGCAAATTACCAGCAACTGGGTAGCTTAACACAGCAGAAATTTATTCTATCACAGGTCTAGAGGCTAGAAGTCTGAAATCAAGAAGTCTGCGTGCCCGTGTTCCCTCCACAGGCTCTAGGGGAGGATCCTTCCTTGATTCTTCCAGCATCTGGTGGCTCCAGGTATCCTTGACTTGTGTGCACACCACACCAGTCTCTGCGTCTGTGATCACATTGTTTCCTTCTCTTCAGTCTGTCTCATGTCTCCCTCTGTCTTTCTCTTATAAGAACATGTGTCATTGGATTTAGGGCTCACCCATATAATCAAGGATGATCTAGTCATCTTGAGACCCTTATCTTAATTACATCCACAGAGAACCTTTTTCCACATGAGGTCCCATTGATAGGTTCCAGGGATTAGAATATGGACATATCATTGTGGGAGCCTCTATTCAACCTACTATAGTGGTTTTCAAACTTGTTTTGAATCAAAGGAAGAAATATATTTTATCACATAACCTAGCCCATTGTACACAGGGAAAGAAAGAATTTCACAAAACAGTGCTTTCTCTTACCGTGGGAGATGCGTTCTGTTCATGTTCATTCCATTCTATATTATTGCATTCGATTCCAACAAAATCTTGTTTATTAACCCCCTAAACAGATCTGCTGATCCATCAGTGATGTTGCCACCCATAGTTCTGGATCTCAGATGATCTTGGGCTATATCAGAACATCTGGACTCTCTGCACTGGGGAGCACTGCTTTGACTTGGATTCCTTAGGGCTGGCCGCACTGAGTTGGCTTTGAAGGAGTGGGTGTGAGGTTGAAAGGTATTGTCAGAATGTTGCATTATTTGATGACATTTTAAATACATTAAACACAAATCACCAACATTTACTGACATATTTTCAGGCATCGGGCATTGTGTTAGATATGAGAACCAAAAAAAAAAAAAAAAAAAAAAAGATGAGAACCACAAAAATGAATTACCCAAACCCACTCCTCAACATTTCCTAAATTTTCTTTTATGTTGTACCATACGAATTATTTGAGGTATACATTCTTAATCATCAATTTATCTGCCTAGGTAAATAGCAATAAATGTCCACTTATTACCTTTTCACTTTTACTTAAGTACTTGAAATATGGTGTCCCACCGTAGCACCTAAATTCATACTTTATAAATTGTTTTAAAAGGATTTGGATGCAATTAGGAGAAAACCATTTCAGAGAAGACGCTAATCTGAATTTCTCATAATTGTGTGGACCTTTCAAACACTTTGCAAGTGAGACTATAAATGTAAAAGCAGCAACCAAAAAATTCTGCTTCATTTCAAGCAGGTGACGTAAGAGAACTAAAATCCATGATTAAGAAAAATGAAATTGTATAAATTATAGCAGAAATGCCTGTCATCACCTGCTAAAATGCCTCCAGGGGGTTAGATTAGAAAAAGAAAATTACTTATCTGTAATTCTTATTCTCTTTAGGTAGCAATTATAATAGATATACACTCTTGGGTGTAAGTCATTGGTGTGAGAACCAGGAGTAGACTCGAAGCCAGCTAAAGAATTATAACCCTCAAGGAAGGTGTACCCTGGGACGTCAAGGGCAAAATGTATATGGAATGTCATTGCCCCCGAATATCATTCCTATCTGACCATTGAAAAGCGCAGGCGAATTTGGTCCCTCGGAAGAAAAGAGCGGCTGAGTGGATCTATTATTATTATCATCGTATATTAAATGTATAAAGGTCTAGCCGCAGGCAACATTTGTGAGTTGGGTCTACTCATTTTCTCTGTGCCTTTCTGCCTACTTCGGGAATCCAATACCCACTCACTCGCCATCTCCCTCACTCTGCTTTTAGGAAATACCTCATTCAATTTATTTACACCGAAACCAAGGCATTCACAGTAGCAAGAGACTTGGAGAGGGAATAAGAAGCCACAGGCCTGTCTGCGGCTGGCTCGGCCACCCATTTATTCTGAGATACCAGGTGAGCCATGTTAGCTCTTCGAGTGAGCTTCTGTGTCCTCATTCATACAATGACAGGGTAGAACAAGGGAGTGCAATTTCTGGGAACACTTTCATCTCCATGATTCTAGGTAAAGAAGACAGTACAATTAAAAATAGGCTAATCTTAGGGTAAACTTTTAGGCTAACTATGGTACCCTCGTATATGGCCTTTAAACTTGGGAAGAATCGACATTGAAGCCATAGAAACGAAGACTAGCTTGAGGCATCCACTGGGACCCAGGCAGGTATTTGGGGGGATCATGTTTGTTTGATCTAAACCTTTGCGGCAGCTACACAAAAACCTGAGACTGGCCCTAAATGCACCTGCATGTAACTTGAATTGGGACACAATTCACCTCAGAGCCCCTGGGTGAGGCAGCACTTTCTGAAGCTGCCACTGGGGCAACATTAGTGCCGAGAAGCAATCATTCCTGAAGGGTTACTCCAATGTCTGAAACAGCTACGGACATTTCCAGCAATGGCTGCATCATTGCTAAGGAGCAACTTACACGTGGGAGTGTTTTTCTTTTTCTTTCTTTTTAATGTGTGCAGGGACTAGCTGCTTGTGCCTCTTTGAACATAGGGGCAGAAAAAGGAATTTCCTTCTTTTCTCTCTTTCTCACACCAATCTATGCATTCCTTCTCCTCTGAGGCCATTCCAAGCCAAATGGAAGGGAGAAGTTCTGGGAGGCCTTGCCCAGGTTTTATATGGTTTTAAAGGGAATGAAAGGTTTTTCTTTGGGTGGGAATGTCCAGAGGTTTGCAGGGGTATGTGCTCCTGTGACCCATCACATTCTTTGGCTTATAGTCCTAACCAGATGCACCACTAACCAATTCTCCTATCTGGGCCTCTACTAGGGACATCCCCGCCCAGCCAACATAGAGGTATTTCATATGCGTGTTTGAGATTTTTTTGTAGTGAGGCATGAGTGCGTATGGCTCAGCTGGGTCCCCCTGAGCTCACATCCTAAGAATTCAACAGTGCTCTATGGCCTGTGGACCTGGGCACGGAGGCCAGAGGAATGCACTTACGACCCAGGGAAGTTCTGTCCTTTTCCTCCATTTATACTGCAGTTTAAGGGCCAAACACTGATAAGAGCTAAAGATACAACAGAAAACAAGACACTGTGCTGTCTTCAAGAATTTTATTGTCTGGACTGGGCATGGTGGCTCACGCCTGTAATCCCAGCACTTTGGGAGGCTGAGGTGGGTAGATCACGAGGTCAGGAGATCAAGACCATCCTGGCTAACACGGTGAAATCCCGTCTCTACTAAAAAATACAAAAAAATTAGCCGGGTGTGGTGGTGGGCATCTGTAGTCCCAGCTACTCGGGAGGCTGAGGCAGGATAATGGCATGAACCCGGGAGGCAGAGCTTGCAGTGAGCTGAGATTTCACCACTGCACTCCAGCCCGGGTGACAGAGTGAGACTCTGTCTTACAGAAAAAAAAAAAAAAAAAAAAAAAAAAGAGAATTTTATTGTCTGATGGGGTGAGGACATTTCCAAATCAGAACTCTGCAAGATTTGGGGTTGACCCAAACATAAGGTCATGCCTGGCACCACACCTGCTTTTTCACTGTTTCCAATGTTCCTATTGTGACAACACATAAAGTATGGTCTTGTCCAGAAAGTGGAACATATGTAATTTTGGAAAACTCTAAAAATTTATTTAATTGTTAATATATTGTTCAGGGGAGTCAGAGCCATCCCCAGGACACAACTCTTTGGAGCAACGACCCTTGACCATTGTGCCCTGACAGTGAAGCCACAGGACGCAGCAGGAGATGGGACATTGAGTGAGATCAGAATACACCAGGGACCCATGTGACATCATTTGGCTGTTCCAGTTGGCCTTTTTCTATCAATATTTTCTCACTTCAAATGACCTGGGATGCATGCATTTCTGGAGCATAGTTCCCTGGAAAATACACTCATGAGTTCCTTAACTGTAGGAAAACCTTCTGAGAAATGCATCGGTAGGCAGTTTTGTGGTGCGAACATCATTGAATGCACTTGTACAACCCTAGCTGGAACAGCCTACTTCCCATCTAGGCTAAGTGGTACAGCCTATTGCTCCTAGGTTACAAACTTGTACATCAGGTTACTGTCCTGAATACTGTAGGCAGTTATACCACAATGGTATTTATGTCAAAACATATCCAAACATAACAAAGATACAGTCAAAATACAGTTGAAAAGATAAACATGGTATACTCATAGAGAGCACTTCCCATGGAATGAGCTTGCAGGGCTGAAAGTTGCTCTGGGTGAAACTATGAGTGATGGGTGAGTGAATGCGAAGGCCTAGGACGTGACTTCACGCTACTGTAGACTTTACAAATGCTGTACCGTTAGGCTGCACGAAATAATAAATTCACCTTTGCTTATTGTCATCTTTTTACTTTATAAATGTTTTAATTTTTTTTAACTTTTGACTCTTGAAATAACACTAAGCTTAAAACACAAACATATGGTACGATTGTCCAAAAATATTTCCTTTCTGTATGTTCTTATTCTTTTTTCTATTTTTAAAATTTTTAAACTTTTTCCTTAATTTTTTTTTTTTGTTGTTGTTGTTGTTGAAAATGAAGACACAAACACACGTTAGCCTAAGCCTACATAGGGTCAAGATCACCACCTCCACTGTCTTCTACCTTCACACCTTGTCCCACCAGATGGCGCTTGGTCAAATACCACTTTCGCCCGGAAGCTGAGCCTAGGCTGCTTCAGGTCTTCAAGGGCAAAAACATGCAGGGAGCTGTCGTCTCCTATGCTGACAGTGCCTTTTTCTGAGATCTCTCTGGAAGGAACTGCCTGAGTCTGTTTTACAGTTAACGTCTTAAAAATAAGGAAAAGAGTCCAGGAGTGGTGGCTCACGCCTGTAATCCCAGCACTTTGGGAGGCCAAGGCAGGTGGACACCTGAGGTCAGGAGTTCGAGACCAGCCTGACCAACACGGTGAAACTTTATCTCTACCAAAAATACAAAAATTAGCCGGGTGTGGTGGTGTGTGAGTGTGATTCCAGCTACTCAGGAGGCTGAGGCAGGAGAATTGCTTGAACCTGGGAGGCGGATGTTGCAGTGAGCAGAGACGGTGCCATTGCACTACAGCCTGGGCAACAAGAGAAAAACTCCATCTCAAGAAAAAAACAAAAACAAAACAAACAAACAAAAAAGTAAAAATAAAAGAAGGATAAAAGCATAGTATCGTAAATACATAAACTAGCAACATAGTTGTTTATCATCACTATCGAGTATTATGAATTGTCCATCACTGCATGAGCTAGACTTTTATATGGCTAGCAGCACAGCAGGGTTGTTGACACCAGCTTTGCCACAAACACTGAGTCATGCACTGTGCTTCAGTGTTACCATGGTTATAGGAATTTTTCAGCTCTGTTATTTTACGGAACCTCAGTCATATATGTGGGCTGTGGTTGACCAAAACATTGTCATATGGTGGCTGGGCGCAGTGGCTCACTCCTGTAATCCCAGGATTTTGGGAAGTTGAGGCGGGTGGATCACTTGAGGTCAGGAATTCGAGATCAGCCTGGCCAACATGGTGAAATCCCATCTCTACCAAAAATACAAAAAAAAAAAAAACAAAACAACAACAACAACAAAAATAGCCAGGTGTGGTGGTGCATACCTGTAATCCCAGCTACTCAGAGGCTGAGGCAGGAGAATCGCTTGAACCTAGGAAGAGGAGGTTGCAGTGAGCTGAGATGGCACCACTGCACTCTAGCCTGGGTGACAAGAGTGAAACTCCATCTCAAAAAACCAAAAACAAAAAACATTGTCACATGGTGCATGACTGTGTCACATAAACTGAGCAAACATGGATGTCCTGTATAGGAGATGGAACTCTTCTGTAAGTGACGTGAACTCTACAGATCACTTAGAGAGGTCATGTCCTCATCTCAGCTGGAGAGCATCTGCTGTGGAGAGGACCTGGCTGCTTCCAGACCTCTCTGTCTGACCCCTGACTCTTGATGACCTGTGTCCTCAGAATGACCAGGAAGGCTTGACACTGAGCAGAATCTCTAATTCACTTGAGATTGATTCGACAATCTCATTCTTTGTGTCACTTCAATTTGCAGATCGTTCCATTATTGGCAGCTACTTTTCTTAACTTTTTCCAAGTTGCATTTGATAAATTGTTTCATTCATTCATTCTCTCATTCACTCACTCAACATATATTTATTGTATGCCTACTTCATGCCAGATACTCTTCTAAGTGTGGGGGATATAGCAGTGAACCAAAAAGACAAAAATCCCTGTGTTCCTGGAGCTGACTGACCTTCCAGTGGCAGATGATAGGCAACAAACACCAGTAGGAAAGTAAATCATATTAGATGGTAGAAGTCATGAGTACCATTGGAGAATGAAAAGCAGGATAAGAGAGATGGGGAATGCAGCGGGAGGTGTAACGACTCCAAATGAAGCGGCTAGGGTCAGCTGTCATGAGAAAGTGATATTTGATCAAGTGCCAGAAGGAAGGGAGCCACGTGAATGCTGGGGGAGACCTTTGTGGACAGAGGGAGTGGCTGGAGAGGTGGGAGCCTGTGTGGTCAGTTTGAAGCGCAGACGTGTCCTGTGTGGCTGGACAGAGGACAGCAGAGGCGCAGAGGGGTGAGCTGGTGTTTGCTCACAGATCATTTAAGGCTTTAGGGGTCATTGGGAAGCCTTGAGTGTTCCTCTGAGTAATATGAGGAGACCTGGGAAGATTTTGAGCAAAGGCGTGACATGTCTTGACTTGCATTTTTAAAGGATTGCTCTGAGTACTGTTCATTTTTAACCAGAATTCACCCAAAAAACTTGTTGGGGTGAAAGGTGGTGGGCAGGGGCCTGGAGGGAGCCCTGCAACACTTTAGAGGCAGGTTTATGCAAAACCTCCTCAGAGAATGGGGTGCAAGAAGTCTTCATGGAAGACAAATTTGTCCTGAGCATTATTTTAAGTAAGACTTTGTTAATTACGAAATATAGAACACTTAAGGAAGAAGGTGTGTAAGTCACAAATGCACTGCTCAATGAAATGTAATAAAGCAAATACTCCTATCACCATTGCTGGGGGTCCAGAAATTGAACACTTGCACAGCCTTAGAGGCTCCCATGTGCCCCTTTCTAATCCCAGCTCCCAACCTACTCCCCAAACGCAGCTGCTTTCCAGACTCTCATGGTGGTCACTTCCTTGCTTACTTTATCTTTCACCATCTATGTGTGGATACTGATGCTCTGTATTTTTGCCTGCTTTGTTGGGTGTCTGGCTTCTTTCTCTCAAGTTTATGTGTGTGACTCATCCAGGCTGTTGTTTGAGGCTGTGGTTTGTTTTCATGGCTGTACATTTCATTGTGTGACTCTCTTTCAATTTTTTTCACCTATTCTACTGTTGACAGATATTTGGGTTGTCCTCTGCTATGAATATCCTTGTACATATCTGATGTCCACAGGCAGCCATGTCTGTTAAGTCTATAACCCAGGACTAGAGCTGCAGGGTTGTGAAGTATATATATATTCATCTTTAGTAGATTACATTTGTTTTTTTTGTTTGTTTTTTGTTTGTTTGTTTGTTTGTTTTGAGACAGAATCTTGCTCTGTCTCCTAGGCTGGAAGGCAGTAGTGCAATCATGGCTCGCTGCAGCTTCAACCTCCTGGGCTCAAGTGATCTCACTTCAGCCTCCCAAGCAGCCAAGTAACTGAGACTACACGTGTGGGCCACCAGGCCTGGTTTGTTTTTTTTTTTAGAGACAGATTCTTGCTTTGTTGCCCAGCCTAGTTTCAAACTCCTGACCTCAAGGAATCCTCCCGCTGTGGCTCCCAAAGTGTTGGGATTGCAGGCGTGAGCCATTGCATCAGGTCAGATTCTTATTATTAGTAGTAGACTATCTCTTCCAGAACGATTGTGTCAATGTATACTCTTTCCAGATGTGTGAAGGAATTATCCTTGATATATATTCTTCTCTATACTTGGTCACGTTACTCTTTAATTTTAGCGATTCTGCAGGGTATATAGTGACATCTCCAAAAGTGGTTTTAATTTGCATTTCCTGTGTTACAAAGGAGTTGCACACCTTTTCACATATTTATTGCCCATTTGCATGGCCTCTTTTGTGAAGTCCTTGGTAAGTCTACTGCTTATTTTCTATTGGCAGATCTTTTTCTTATTGATTTGTAGGGTTTAAAAAAAATTCGGGATATGTCATGAATGACAAGCAGACTGTCTCACTCTCTGGCTTAGCTTTTCATTCTCTTATCGATGTCTTTTGAAGACCAAATGTTCTTAATTTTAATGTGGCCATATTTATCAATCTTTTCCTTTATGGTTTGTGCCTTTATGTCCTATTTTAAAAAATCTTTCTCTTCTTTCTGTATTATCTTATAAAGTCTTTCTATTTTGCCTTTCACATTTAATCTAGAATACAACTGGATTGATTTTTGTGTATGATATGAGGCAGAAATGCTCCCTTCCACTCTCCCTTCCTCCTCCCTCCCTTCATTCCTTCTTTCATTCCTTTCTTCCTTTCTTTTTCTCCTTCTTTTTCTTTCCTCCCTCTCTTCTTTCTTTTCTTTCTTTTTGAATCCTTTCCTCCCTGATCTTCAGTGTCATCTCTACCATAAATCAAGTGTCCGTAGATACATGGGGGATTGTCCTTCAGATTTCATTCTAAACTAGCTCATTTGCTTTTTCCTTTGAAAGAAAAGCCTAAACACCAGAAGTCTGACAGTGGTTCTCAGCTTTGGCTGAGGTTTGGAATCATGAAGATACAGAAGCCTGGGTCCCACCTCCAGGGATTCTATCTAGTTGGGCTGGGACGTCATCTGGTCATGAGGATCTTTAAACCTCTCTGATGGGCAACCATGGCTGAGGCTCAGGGGAAAGGAAGACAGGGAACCCACAGTGTTATCATTATGGTTGCCCCATAAAAGGCAGGATTCCCGGTGAAGGCTGAATTCCAGATCATGAACAAATTACTTTTTAGTATGAATGTGTCCTAAATAGGGCATGAGACATACTTATGCTAAATAATTACACAGTGTGACTGACATTTGTATTTAACTGAGTGTTTTTTATATATATATACACATATATGTGTGTGTATATATATATAAAATATACAGATATAGTCATATATATACACACATATGTGTGTGTATATATATAAAACTGTTATATATATATAAAATATACATATACATATACATATATATATATATATATTTATTGAGACAGAGTCTCATTTTGTCACCCAGGCTGGAGTGTGCAATGGGGCAATCTCAGCTTATTGCAACCTCTGCTTCCTGGGTTCAAGTGATTCTCCTGCCTCAGCCTCCCGAGTAGCTGGGATTACAGGTGTGCACCACAATGCCTGGCTAATTTTTTTTGTATTTTTAGTAGAGACAGGGTTTTGCCATGTTGGCCAGGCTAGTCTCCAACTCCTGACCTTAAGTATCTGCACGCCTTGGCCTCCCAAAGTGCTGGGATTACAGGCGTGAGCCACCATGCCTGGCCTGTGTTCTATATTTTTATTTGCTGCATCTGGCAATACTTGTTATCATAAGATGATTCCTCACACGCTCACCTTGTCGGAACCATGGTTTCCAAATACTGTTCATCTTCCCCACTCCATCATGGTGCTGTGCAGGGCTGCTCTTGTCCGGTTGATTTCTCTTTGTGGCTCCAGCTGCCTGAGTAGCTCCTGATTGTTCCATGAAACAAAATACACAGAACTAGACTACCTGGTAGCGTTACAAAAAAAAAGTCACTTGCCTTAATGGGGTTTCAGACTTAAGAAGGCAAATTTAAGAATAAACAATGGAAACGTTCTTTGGAGATCCTGCACAGAAAAATGAAAGACTGACAGAGTAATTTCAGAGAGTCAATGATTTATACACGGTGCAATTAAAACCACAGAGAGAATCATGAGCACCTTCTTTCTCATTTTTCCTGACTAGACTAAGTTAAGTCGTTTAATTAGTTGGTGATTCATAGATAGGACAGTGTCACAGATGGCCAGTTTGTAGAAACAGACAACAGAACCTCCCCCTTCCTTCCCATGTCTGTAGATGTACGCATGCCCAAGTCTCTGTCGTCACTCGAGAGTCTGTCCTTCACTGCTCAACCTGGCAGGTGTTGCTCTCGAGTCCCTTGGAAGGTTCTAGAAGGAAACGACCTCTCACTCCCCCACTTGGACTGTCACTGTTGTGTGATCATGAGGCTTAGAATCCCTCACAGCAGTAGTTTTGCTGCTGGGTTGTCACAGTATCAAGAAATTCTTCCACTCCCATGTTTTTTGGGGATTCCTGACTCTTGCTAAGCACTGACATGCCCACTTATTCTCAAACTTCGAGAGATTATGTTATCTTGAAGGCAGAAAAGGGTACATGAAGGAATAAATGGTTGAGGCTGAGTTCATTATACTATGGTGCTTTTTCAGAACATTGTCCCTTTCTTATAGCATCCTATTTGATTTTAACAGTAACCCTGACTGCTGGGTAAGTAGGGGAGGCATTATTTCACTTCCTTTACAGATAAGAGAATAAGCTCAGCACAGTTAAATAACTGCATAAAGTTATACATCCAGTAAATGACAGGTAGCAGAACGCAGGTCCTCTGACTCCTAATGTCTTGCTTTTTCTAGTATTGGTACTCCCTGACAGAGCACTACCTAACTTTGCATGATCCTAACCACCACTTGAAGATCTTGTTCAAAATGTGTGGATTCCTAAATCCTTTCCCTTACTATTCTAATGCAGTGAGGTAGGGGGGAACTCAAGAGTCTGTAATTGAAAGATTGACCTCAGCAAATTAGCAGAGAGTATTGTATTTGAAAATTATCATTGAAATTCCTTTTTTTTTTCTCTTTGAGACAGGATCTCACTGGGTCGCCCAGGCTGGAGTGCAGTGGCGCAATCTCGGCTCTCTGCAGCCTCGACCTCCCTGGCTCAAGCGATCTTCCCATCTCAGCCTCCTGAGTAGCTGGGACCACAGGTGTGGACCACTACACCAGGCTAATTTAAAAAAAAATATTTTGTAGAGACAAGGTCTCACTATGTTACCCAGATTGGTTTTGAACTCCTGAGCTCAAGTGATCCACCTGCCTCTGCCTCCCAAAGTGCTGGAATTATAGGTATGGGCCACTATGCCTGGATTCACTGGAATTCTTCATTAAAGTTCTGGGGATCCCAGCCACTTTAAGAAGCAGCACAAATACATTGAAGTGGAATTATTTGCTATATCTTTTGCAAAAATTGTTTTTATTTATAGTTTGCTTCTCAAAATTAAGTTGCCAGGTGGAAATATAAAAGTGAGTTAATTATTGTCCATTTGTTTGGACAGTAATTGTTTTGGACTTGTTTGTTTGACACCAAAGCATGGCAGCTTTTGGTGTCAGTGGGGACTAGTTGAAGAAGAGGTCCCTCTCTTTTAGATTTTGGTCAACTTAATCCATTTATCTAATGAATGTTGACTGAAAATCTATAATATACCAGGTACTGTGCTGAACACCGGAGTTAAAGAGTTGGATGAGACACAGTCCTTGCCTTTGAGAGAGAGGCTAAGAGTTTACTAAGTAGACTGACATGCAAATCTATAGATTATAATACATGTGATTGATGGATTAGTAGGGATGTGGATTCCATGTTCTGGGAGCACCGAAGAGGGAAAATTCTGCTCTACCGGGGTCAAGACAAACTCCGAGAGATGAGGCAGAGTCTTGCCTTGAGTTTTCTTGGATGTTGATGAGCCTCCAGCCTTCACTCTGTGCTGTATTGACAACTTCATGACCGCTCAACCCTTTCCTGCAGGGCCAACTCAGAAGACAAATATCATTCAAAACTGAAGTTAAATTCCTGGTGCCTCCCAGCCTGCTGGGTTTCCCCCATCTATCGCTTCCTAGAGAATACCTGAAAATGAGGTTAACATGAACCGGGTGGGCTCTGAGCTTGGGTCCAGCCAGCCCCTTTCGTAGTTTGGAGGAGAAAGGCAGTTATTACGCTGGAAACCCACAGAGCCCACAGTGCACCTCTTCCGTGTTTCAAGAAGGCTGCTTGTGTATTTGCAGCCTGGTTTCAGGTGTGTGGATGTCAGAGAGATTGATGCCATCTTCAATGACCTGTGATCACACATCCTTACAGCCCTCCATCTTTCTGCCTTGCTCAGCAAATTCCACGGACAATAACTCCAAACAGAGCCTTTGGAAAAGGGCACCAAGGACAAATCTGGCCTGTTTAGAATCTAACTTTGAGCCACTCTTCTCAGCTCTTTATTCCCCTCAATTAAACTGTTTATTTGTACAGTTTCCTTGTCTTATTTAATACAGTTTTAATTCCTTTCCTCTCTACCATTACTCTTTCTACCCTCTCTTCCTCCTACTCCCCCTCTTGCAACCAAATTGCCTAAACCATTTTTCACCCTTTGCTTTGATGGCAACCAGTATAAATAAAACCAGAGCGGCAGCAAGTACCCCAGGAGAGGGGCGAGGGGTCACCGAAGCTGCCCTTGGAGGGCTCGGCTGGGCTTTCTGAAGTCAGATGGGCAGCCTGTTTCATGCCCCAAATCCCTCTCTGTTATCCTCCCCGCAGGCAATATTTTTGTTTTTACTGTGGTTCAGCTCCCTGGAATGCAGAGCTCTTTTAGAAGTTGACTGAGTGGAGAGGCTGGTGTCTGGGTAGCCTTTCTCTTGACCTGGAGAGAGAAGTTGGGGGTGGGGAAGGAAGGGGTGGATAGAGTGCAGAGGGAGAAGTGGCTTTCTAAGACAACAGCACTAAGCGTGTTTTATCTCTGAGATCGGTGATTCTGTTTCATCCATGAAGATGGGTTTGCTTGTTAATGTAACTTCCTGTTTTGGAGGCGTCGCTCAAAAATATTAAAGCTTTTAGTATTTGAGCTCTGGAGGAAAAATGATTTTTGTGTGCCTGGGTGCCTGAAAGAATCCATGTCTACTGAATTCTGATTTTGAAGGCCTGAATAAAGATGAGAAAATCAAAGTAGACAAAGAAATAAACATGTTTTGACTGCTTTTCCTTTGCCAGGACTTTTACCTACACGCCTTATTTAATTGTACAATAGTAGCCCTCTGAGTTTCTGTTAGTGTTCTCATGTTACCGATGCCAAAGCTAGGGTCCAGGGAGCTTAGGAAGAGAGCGTAGAGCTGGCGAGGGGCACAGCCGGGACTCTTCATCCAACTGTCCACTCGCCTAAGAGATAGCGTTCGTGTCTTACCAACTTCAGGGAGGTATACACATTCTGTTCTGTTACTAGTAAATGCTACATACTAGACTCTCACTACAACATTATTAGGTGTGCCTGAACAGAAACGGCACCTGCAAATAGAGCTTTATGTAGAAAACTGAAGGGCATGATAAAGGCTGAATGTGCTAAGCACTTCTTAAAATCTTTCTGCTTCCCTCCCTCCCTCCCTTCCTTCTTCCCTATGTCCCTCCCTCCCTCCCTTACTTTCTTCTCTTTTCTCCTTTTTCCGTATTTCTTTCCCTCTTCTTTTCCCTCTTCCTTTCCCTCTTTTTCCTTTTTTCTTTTTTCATTTTCCTCCTTTCTTCCTTCCCTCATGTCTCCTTTCTCCCTCTCCCCTCTTTCCCTCCCTTCCCTCCCCTCTCCTCCCCTCCCCTCCTCCCTCCTCCTCCCCTCCCCTCCTCCCTCCTCCTCCCCTCCCCTCCTCCCTCCTCCTCCCCTCCCCTCCTCCCCCCTCCTCCTCTCCCCTCCTCCCCCTCCTCCCCATCCTCCTCTCCCCTCCTCCTCTCCCCTCCTCCCCCCTCCTCCCCCCTTCCGCCTCCTCCCCTCCCTTCCCCCTCCTCCCCTCCCTTCCCCCTCCTCCCCTCCCTTCCCCTCTACTCCCCTCCCCTCCCCTCCCCTCCCCTTCCCTTCCCTCCAATTTCACTTGCTATGGAGATATGATGTACACACAGTTCAGAGACTAAGTATACATCATATCAAGGACACAGTTCCTGTCCTTGAGGAGTATCTGTCCATTGGCCATATAAGCAAATTGCTCTGATGTCCCATGGCAAGTTCTGTTGCAGAGGTTTACATTCAGTTCTGCAAATAGAGATGAGGGAGCAAGTAATTTTGCTTAGGGAAGTTAGGGGAAGATAAGGAGAGGAAGTGCCATTTCATCTGGGCCTTGAATATTGGGTAAACATTTACTGGGGGCTAGGGAAAAGGCATTTTTTAGGAGATGAAAATGCACTTTAATTCAGCGACACAAATAGGACCAGGATGGTTGGATTTCAAGTACAGTGTGAGGGTTGAGGCTGGGAAGGCCATCCTCGGGTTAGGTTAAGTCTTCTCCTCTGGAAGGGCTTGGGAAGATGTTTTGGGAAGAAATAGAGTTTGACATGAATCCTGGGGTCTGGGTAAAATTTTGAATTATCACAGGAGTCCAAATGTCCCTGGGGAGTGGAGCTGTAAAGTCTACACTTTCACTCTCTTCTCTGACCCATCGACATTTTCCACAGGACAGGGTAACCAGTCACTCACCTCACAGAGCCCTCTGGGAAAATCCCGCAGAAATTCGGAAGTAATCTCTTTCTACTTGCAGTGGATACCAGACTCTTTCTGAAAAAGCTGAGTCTGTTCATTTAATAGAATTGCCCTTGAAGAAACACCGGAAGTTATTGGGAAAGAAATGTTATTTTTGTCCTGTGGAAATAAATGAAGAAAAATCAAATGAGAATAAGCAAAGACTGTTTATTTTTTCAGAACGCGCTATGAGCGAGTCAGCTGCCATCACTTGTCTTTCGGCAGAAACTCAGAGGCAGGCAGAGGAGTGGGGAAGCTTCATAGTGGGGGAAAGGGAAGGCTTCGAGAGCGTGCTGATTGAAGGCTGCTGGTGTGGGAAGCTGGAGGGAGCTCACTGGAAGTGAGGTGTCCTGTGGGATTTGGTAGAGTGCAACTTGGGTTTCTCTGGTTGGTCCTCAGAAATAGGGACAAAAATTAGAAAAACTGTCAGTTTTTAATTAAGTCCTGGTCCTTTTGGCGCAATCGTTACAAGGGTTTTTGTTTGGCTTCCTGGATTGTTACTAGAGATAGTGTGACTTCCTAGAAGTCTGCGTCATAGACATCAGACTGGCTTCCTGGGCTGGCTCCTGCAGCTGATCCGTTGGTTTTCTGGGCTGGTTGCATAGACTGTGGGTCACTGTTTTAAAATATATGTCTGCTTATTTGTATATTCAGCCTCTGTCTATTTGTATTTTCAGTCTCTCAGTCCATATCGCTATGTGAGGTAAGAGATGGTCTCTGGATTTCAGGTGGGCACTGTGAGTGGAGTCTGTCTGGTAGACACATACAGAAGGAGCTGCACACAGAGCTGAAGAGTGCAAGGCCAAGTTGTGTGGATGTTCACAAGGGTGCCAGGCTGTTGGGGCTGGCGTGGGGCTGAACTCAAGCCTGCTGCTCGTAGGGGCAGCATCCCTGGGGGAAGCAACTTTGTTAGGACAACTCTGGAAATGTCCTACCTGAATGATTTGGCTTCTCTATTCCTTTTGACAGACAGTAACTTGGACTCCATCCCAATAAAATGTTTGACCTCTTTCGGATGGAAAACAGGAGCTGGAAGCTTATTGTTGCTACTGGAAATAAAGACCAGGAGAAGTAAAGACACTTTGTTTTGATGAGACCTTATAACAGCTGTACTGCATAGGCATAGCAACATATGACTTTAATAGAAAAGTAACTTTCCTTTTCTCCACCCACCTTCAGTTCTGGAAGACTTGATTGAAAAGGGGAATCTCGCTCTCCTTTTTTTTTTTTTTTCTTTAACTGGTATCAGGTGTCTTACTCAGGTGGTTGGGTAAAGTAGTCAAAATATTTTTACAACAGCTGTAAACGGTTTTACAATACACTTACTGTTTATGAGGAAGGCTGACGTGTTGGGGAGTTTTCATGGCTGTGATGGCACAGAGCAAGCAACCAGCATTTCTTATGGAGTTTTGCTAAAAGGCGTTAATCCTGGTCACAAAGCCAAGTATAAAATTTTAGTGGCTTCTGAAACTGTCGCCTTTTTTTATGTCCCCTGTCTGAAGTTCTCTGGGAACCAAAGGAGTCTGACACAGCTAAACATATTTGCTTCTGTGAACTGTGTTTATGAGGCTATGTTCACTTACAGGCAGAAGGAAGATGGGAAAAGAAATGAAAGTGGAAATACCGCTTTTAAATAATTAGTGAAGTAAAACAATATTACTAGTGTTTTGTGTAACTTTCTAATTTAAATTGAAGGTTTTTATTTTCTCCCAAGTCAAATGACATCTTTTTACATAGAAGAATTTAACAGTTGAAAGATTGAAAAAAAAATTTAACAAAGATAAGGATCTGCTTTTTAAAAAGGCAAGGATAAAGATATAATGAAATAGTGTATATCAACTTCTTCTGCATTGTCAGGGAGTAAATTTACATTATTAGCATCATCTTTAATAGTCTATTGAAAATAACATAGTTTAATGATCTTAATGATATAAATTCTTGGGAATTAACAAAGTGCTAGAAAATTGTAAAGAGGTAAATTAAATGGACACCCACAAGCAATACTGAGAGATGATTACAATTCAGCAGGAATTCTTTAAAAAGCAACCATGAAATATGGCTACAACAATTTTGCTCTTATCTATGTTAAGGATACTGTATAATCCTGAATGATGAAGGTACAAATGGTGCATTGAAATGGAAAATTCAATTTCTTACTCTATGTTCAGGGCAAAAGTATTCCTGAGTGTTTACCTCCTAGCTTTTTTTATGATACCAAACAACAGATATTGTAAAGGGTTGAGGGAGAGGAAATAAATGAGAATGTTTAACTTGTCTGAAAGGCAAGTGACACTATCTGTTCATTTTGCATTGTGAATTTACTTTGTTTTTTAAAACAGGACATGAGTATTTCCACTGGATCTGAAATTAGAAAAGGGAAAATATTTTCAAAAATTCCCCAGATTGGTAGGCTATGTCACCATAGCTGTTGCTGTGCAGTCTTACAATGTGTATCTTCCTCTTCTCAGTTAAGGAGGATAATCCACTGTTCCCTTTATTGGTCTGTTATGAGGATCCATCGAAAGTGAGTGCCTTGTCAGTTATTCATTCAATCGAATGAATGAATACCCATATGCTGGGAGACAGGCATGTTCGTGGCGTACAATATAATACATGCCCCACCCTCATGTAGCTCACACGTTGAGAATGTCTAGAAAAAAGCACAGGGCAGTCACAATTCACTGTCGCAAATTCTACCATGGCAGAAATTTTACCCAAATACAGAAGGGCCATAATCACTCTCTTTAAAAAATTGTCTTGCCTTATTGTTTAATTTTTTAAGTTATATACATTTCTTTTTTTTCCTTCAACTTTTAAGCTCAGGGGTACATGTGCAGGATGTGCAGGTTTGTTATATAGGTAAACGTGTGCCATAGTGGTTTGCTGCACAGATCAATGTGTTATATATAGAGATACATAGATGTAGATATCATTATATATCTCATATATATATATATATATATTTTTTTTTTTTTTTTTTTTTTTGAGACAGAGTCTTTCTCTGTCACCTGTTGCCCAGGCTGGAGTGCAGTGGCACCATCTTGACTCACTGCAAGCTTTGCCTCCCGGGTTCACGCTATTCACCTGCCTTAGCCTCCAGAGTAGCTGGGACTACAAGCGCCCGTCACCACGCCTGGCTAATTTTTTTTTTTTTGTATTTTCAGTAGTTTTCATGGTTTTCACCTTGTTAGCCAGGATGGTCTCGATCTCCTGACCTCGTGATCCGTCCACCTCGGCCTCCCAAAGTGCTGGGATTACAGGCATGAGCCACCACGCTTGGCCGTGTTACCCAGATATTAAGCCCAGCATACACTAGCTATTCTTCCTGGTGCTCTTCCTCCTTCCCCTCAGCTCCCACCCACCAACAGGCCCCAACCAGTGTGTTGTTCCCCACAACGTGTCCATGTGTTCTCATCATTTAGCTCCCACTTATAAGTGAGAACATGTGGTGTTTGGTTTTCTGTTCTTGTGTTAGTTTGCTGAGGATAATGGCTTCGAGCTCCATCCACGTCCCTACAAAGGACATGATCTCATTCCCTTTTATGGCTGTATCGTATTTCATGGTGTATATATGTCACATTTTCTTTATCCAGTCTATCATTGATGGGCATTTAGGTTGATTCCATGTCTTTGCTATCGTGAATAGTGCTGCAGTGAACATGCACATGCATGTATCTTTTTAATAGGTGATTTATATTTCTTTGGGTATATACCCAGTAATGGGATTGCTGGGTCAAATGATATTTCTGCCTCTAGGTCTTTGAGGAATCGCCACACAGTCTTTCACAATGGTTGAACTAATTTATATTTCCACCAACAGTGTAAAAGCATTCCTTTTTCTCCACAACCTGCCAGCATCTGTTGTTTTTTGACTTTTTAAAAATTGCCATTCTGACTGGCATGAGATGGTATCTTATTGTGGCTTTGATTTGCATTTCTCTAATTATCAGTGATGTTGAGTTTTTTTTTCATATGTTTGTTGGACACATGTATACCTTCTTTTGAGAAGAGGCTGTTCATGTCCTTTGCCCACTTTTTAATGGGGTTGTTTTTCTTTCTTGTAAATTTGCTTAAGTTCCTTGTAAACTCTGGATATTAGACCTTTGTCAGATGGCTAGATTGCAAACATTTTCTCCCATTCTGTAGGTTGCCTATTCACTCTGAGGATAGTTTCTTTTGCTGTGCAGAAGCTCTTTAGCTTAATTAGATCCCATTTGTCAATTTTTGCTTCTGTTGCAATTGCTTTGTCATTTTTGTCATAAAATCTTTGCCTGTGCCTTTGTCCCGAATGGTATTGCCTAGATTTTTTTCTAGGGTTTTAATAGTTTTGGGTTTTACATTTAAGTCTTTAATCCATCTTGGGTTAATTTTTGTATAAGGTGTAAAAAAGGGGTTCAGTTTCAATTTTCTGCATTTGGCTAGCCAGTTCTCCCAACACCATTTATTAAATGGGGAATTCTTTCCCCATTGCTTGTTTTTGTCAGGTTTGTTGAAGATCAGATGGTTGCAGGTGCGTGGTCTTATTTCTGAGTTCTCTATTGTGTTCCATTGGTCTATGTGTCTGTTCTTGTACCGGTACAATGCTGTTTTGGTTACTGTAGCCTTGTAATATAGTTTGAAGTTGGGTAGAATGATGTGTCTAGTTTTGTTTTTTTTGCTCAGGATTGCCTTGGCTACTTGGGCTCTTTTTGGTTCCATATGAATAAAATTATATAAATTTCTTAAAATTTAAATTAAAACATTGGAAATAATGTAAATAGGATGATACCATATTTGTTAATATTTTGTGATCTTATTTTTTTGTTTTTTGTTCAACTTTAACATACTTCTTTCTTGTTCTTTTCTCCTATGTCATCCTCCAACAGATGTTTACAGCCTAGAATATATCTTTATTTTTCTTTGTGCTCAAATAATTGTATACACATATATATTTACATGTATTACATATAAATGCAAACATAAGGATTTTGATCATTGCGTTATATAAAAGTAAAGTTATATAGTCATAGGGCATAGTATGATTTGATCTGATTTTAGGATTTAAATGAGGAAATTTATCCTCAGGCTGTGTAACATGGAATAATCTTTGGTAATTTTTATTTCATTCATCAAGCAGAATAGATAAAATAATACTCCAACTATCTTTAATCATTGCTAAAACTTGTAATGAAAAAAATGCAAGAACCTCTTTTCTTCTTTGGTCTACATGCTGCCTCATAGCCAACTGAAGTGATATATTGTTCAGAATTTGAATTTATTGATCATATTATGTTTTCCAGAAATGTGTTAAATAAGGGGCTCTAATACCCCTGCAGACAGGTAGGAAATAACCCCCAAATGTACCTGGGTTATATCCTACACCTTAGACAAATGGTAATAGGGCCTTGCCCGCTCAGGTTTGGTGATGATCAGATTTAGCTGCATCTATCACTGGTTGTTGCTCTTCCTATTGCTCCTAGTGGTAACTCCAGGCTCTACTAGAGAGTGACTAGTTTATTCTTGTGCTTCTTTAAGACCACATTATTACATTTAAAAATAATCAAACTGATCCACACATACAGAGGCCTATTGAAGACCTAACCTTGTCTTCCTTCTGCTCCCAAATAAAGAGGATGTGGGGGAGAGAGAAAGCAGGCTTAAAGGGAAGCCCATCTCTGTCATTTCAGGACAGCCTTGGTCCTGTGCAGAGCTTTCTTAGAGCCCAGACTTTCAATCTGGGGCTCCCAGATTGGGGCTCCCAGTTCTTGGTGCCTGATGGCCCCTCACAGAGCTGACCTAGCAAGGGGGGTCTTGAGAGGGTCCCCGGAAGATTGGTTTTATTCACAGGCTGTCCCCCTACCAACAGGTTTTCCTACCAGCAGGTCCCAGGCTGCTACCCCTCCCCACAGTAAGGATTTTTGGAAGAATGCTAGTTGTCTGAGTATCTTGCCCTAACTGCCAACTTCAGTAAATTCTTTATGAATGGTTCTCAGAGAGCTACACAAGTTGTGTAGGAATTTGGTGTATGGGACAGGGACTGGGAAGGAGAATGGGACAGAAATGGAGGAAAAGGTAGAGGAAGTGGGAAGAAAGGAAGGAGGAGAAAAAGGGACAGGATGAGGCTTGCCTAGAACCTCAGGTCCATTAGGAGAGACAGACTGGATCCCATAGTGTGGGATGGTAACTCTCTTCAGTTAGTTTTAAAAATGACATGAGTAATGAGTGGGGAAGGAAAGAGCAGCCAGTGGGATGGTTCAGAGGAAGCCATGAGGCCCAAGGGAGGAAGTCTGGCAAATGAGGGTGAAGCAGAGTTATTAGATCCTTTGGGAGAAAAATCCTGGAAGACTTAGGCTGATCCTATTTTTGTAGGGATTGCTCACACCATGATTTAGTGGGGCAATTAATGCATTACAGACTGACCATTGATGTCTGTGAAGGTAATCGCTTGCTTTAGTTCATTCATGCTGCTAAAACAGACTATCATAGGCTGGGTAGTTTATAAACAAAAGACATTTATTTTTCACAGTTCTGAAGGCTGGGAAGTCCAAGATCAAGGTGCTGGCTGATTTGGCGTCTGGCAAAGGCCCACTTCCTTGTAGATGGCATCTTCTTGCTGTGTCCTCACGTGATGGAAAAGCGAATGAGATCCCTGAGATTCCTTTTATAAGGGCACTAATCCTATTCTTGAGTCTCCATCCTCATGATTATCTCAAAGTGGCCCCACCTCCTAATACCATCACATTGGTGGTCAGGATCTCAATACATGGGAATTTGGCGAGGGGGGCGGGGCACACAAACATTCAGTCCATAATAATGCTACAAACAGATCTTCTTGGAAGTTGGTTGCCTCCTTGGGAATGGCAAGAAGGTACTCAGAAGTAAAGTTTGCAGTTAGTATTTTCTTTTGCTTTAAGTTGATTTTTCATGATAAAACTAGAATTGGGACCCGTAAAAATACTTAAGACAATTTGTACACATCTCTTCTGCATGTATTTTCTTTCCCTGAGCCCATTTTTATAGTCTTTGAAGCTTAAAAATAAACCTCCAAATGACCAACCCCATCTTTTGCTTGGCATTCTGGTGATCTTTTTTTTTTTTTTTAGAATGGCCTCAGGCACCAACATTGTGGAAATGGGAGGAGTACAGAAGAGTGGCTGTGATAAAGTAATTCAAGAGCGATTAAGGTGTTATTTAAGTACGGGGTGGGAACTATTCTAAGTGCGATACTCCGTCTTCCTGACCAGTGAGGAGCTAGTGAAAGGTAACTAACCTTCCACGATACTTCCAGAGGGCTGGAAGCCCTGACTCTTTGCAGCTTGGCAGGAACACTTGTAAAGGCTTCAGACTGGAACCCACAACTTGCCAGCACTAGTGGGAAGCTAGAAATGCTGTGATCTCTGTGTCTGAATAAAAGCGTTGATGATTGTTATGTAGACACAAATTCAGAGAAACTGTCAGTTCTCTAATAACAAATGAAAAATTCTAAATGATAAAATTTGTATTATTTTCTTATTAATAATAAGATACTTTTTGCAGCACTTATCAGAGCCCTTTTATCTAGACTTGTGAGATTTAGTAAATACGGGCAGTGTTTTATCCAGCAATTCTGCCTTTATCCCATTAGCAATATTAGCGTTTCCATCCAAATAGAGCATGCTTACTTTGTTTTTTTGAGACGGATTCTTGTGCTTTGACCCAGGCTGTAGTGCAGTGGCACCATCTCAGCTCACTGCAACCTCCACTTCCTGTGTTCAAATGATTCTCCTGCCTCAGCCTCCTGAGTATCTGGGATTACAGGCATATGCCACCATGCCCGGCTAATTTTTGTATTTTATGAGTAGAGACAGGGTTTCACCATGTTGGCCAGTGTGGTGTCGAACTCCTGACCTCAGGTAATCTGCCCACATTGGCCTCCTAGAGTGCTGGGATTACAGTCATGAGCCACCGTGCCTGGCCATGCTTACTTTTCTTAGAATATTCACAGAATTGCGTGTCCATCGCTGCAACAGATTTTAGAGCATTTTCATTAGCCCAAGAAGGTACTCTGTACCCCTATGCCATCCATCTTCCCCCAAATCTTCCCCACCCTCTGCCAGCCCTAGGTAACCACTAATCTACTTTTGGCCACTATAGATTTCCTTATTCTGAATATTTCATATAAGTGGAATAATCCATTATTTGTCCTTTTGTGAAAGGCCTATTTCATTTAGCATGTTTTCCAGGCTCATCCATGTTGTAGCATGTGCCAGAATGTCATGTCCTTCCTTTGTAAGGCTGAATGGTTTTCCATTGTAGGGATGGACTATAGCTTTCCGTTCATCGGTTGATGGATGTTTGGGTGGCTTCCACCTTTTGCCTGTTATGATTAATGCTGTTACGTGTATTGGTGTACATGTATTTGTTCAAGTTCTTTCTTTCAATTCTCTTGGGTATACACCTAGAACTGAATTGCTGGACTGTGGGGTAAGTCCATCTTTCACCATTTGAGGAATTGCTATGCTTGCTTTAAAAGCAACATGCAGTTTTTTTTTGTTGTTGTTTTTGAGAGAGCCTCGTTCTGTCGCCAGGCTGGAGTGCAGTGGCACAATCTTGGCTCACTGCAACCTCCACCTCCCAGGTTCAAGCAATTCTCCTGCCTCAACCTCCCAAATAGCTGGGACTACAGGCGCCTGCCACCAAACCCAGCTAATTTTTGTATTTTTAGTAGAGATGGGGTTTCACCTGTTTGCCAGGCTAATCTCAAACTCCTGACCTCAGGTAATCCACCTGCCTTGGCCTGCCAAAGTGCTGGGATTACAGGTGTGAGCCACTGTGCCTGGTCCCAACATGCAGTTTTTCTATTATTTTAAGTGTAAACAAACAAGTGGAAAAATCTTTTAAATTTCTATTCATCCCTTTGGCTGTTTAAATTGGGTAATGTTCATGTAATGCTGCAAAAAGCTTCCTTACTATCTGCTTTCCTGCCCCCAGTAAAAAGGAAGAAAAAATGGAGAAATTATTTCTACATCAAATAAAATGCAAAACAGGAGAGGGAATTCCATATGTAATTACATTAAAAACTGATAGTGAATTTTTTGAGGAATACTGAAAATTCTTCAAGCCCAGGAATGTTTTGAAAATGTTTTGTAAAGTTCTGAAGCTTTGCTTGTTCCTGAATATCAAAACAGAGCCAAAAGTTTTTCTTTTTATTATTTTGAATCAAAAACTCCAAGAATCCTTCATGTAAATCTCGACACTAAGCCCATCTTTCCTTGTCTTGCCCCTTGAATCATTTATTTAAGCGGGTGATAATAAAAGGTGTCAGCAATTCAGTTGTGAGCTCTGGAAGATTTCTGTGTGCACTGACCTTTAAGCGTTTGCATCTTGACAGGTGAGCTGTTCCTACTGTTTCCTGTGAGATATGGTGCGGCCAAGGGGTCAGGCATGCTAATGATAAAATTACCATTTACCTTTTACCTGGCAGGCCCGGTGCCTGACATTATAAATGTAGGTAACCTTTTTCACCTGAAGCTCTCTTTTGCTCTCCTGGAGATTATGTCGGAATGAACTTACTTACAGCGGCAGAAGAGTTATGGGGGAAGAAGGACTGAATTTAGTGCATTTTTTTCCCTTTGGGTTTCTTTTTGGGGATGCCTTTTCTCTCACAGTCATTCTGCATAAAACATTACTGTTCTTGGTGTGGGGCTGGAGGGGGGCGATTGGAGCAGGATTAGGGGAGAAGGACGCTGTTTTTATCATCTTGTGTTCTTGACATTTTTGAAGCATGGCCGTTTCTCTCCTTTCTCTAAAGCTGCAGGTATTAATGAGGTTTTACTGGTGTTCCGCCTTCATCTATAACTGCCGTCCTTTTCCCGCTGATTCCAACAGAATGCCATTTCAGGGCTACTGGATACCAGATACGGTTAAGTAGTTAGAGGAACTGGTGGCGACTGACAGAGGTGCAGGCCTCAAGTGGATGCAGAAGAAAAATAAAACACAGAGGGGCACCAGCAATAGGAGGGGTCTGAAGAGGCAGAGGGAGCTTGGCCAAGTCAAATAAAGTGAATGAAAGAGGATGCGATTGCCAACTTGCTAGGCTAGCCAGTTGATGCTGTCTATGCTGTCTTTTGACATATTCAATGGTTAGTCTTTAAGGTGTCATGGGATGAGTTCATTCTCTATAATAACACTTAGCTAAATATCCTGAGACTGGCCTGAGCCAAAATTAAAATCAGAATGCTTGCATTATTAGGTAGCAAGAGTCATCACTCATCACTGAGTGTCTACTTCCTGGTGGTGCTGAGTGGAGAAAATGAAGGGGGACAGAAGGAAGGGAAAAGAAAAGAAAGTGAGGAAGAGAGCAAAGGAGGGAGGGAGAGAGGGAAGGAAGGAGGAAAAGAAGGAAGAAAGGAGAGAAGGTGGGAGGAGAGATGAAGAGGGAGAGAGCAGGAGAGAGGGGAAAGCCTTATTTTCCACTCTTGGTGGCAAACCCTTCCAAAGCAAGAAACCCAGGTCACTGCAGCCTAATAAGAGAGAGTGGAGGATGCGTGGGGCTCTCCTGCCTCCCTGCCCTCTTCTGCACCTTCAGAGAGATGGATGGTTAATAAGGAGCCAGTAGTCCAATGATCTCTGTCCTCTGCAAAGATGTCCTTCACTTAGGTTTTCTCAGTAAAGTGGTACGTAGGACTTTAGTGACATTTGCCTGGTGGTTATGAGATACATTTGTAAACCAAAAATAAAATTTGAAGCCCCCCCCCCAATCATCTGAATGGATTTCCTCCTCTAGGCCAGGGCCCTCCAAATTGAACCTGAAAGGCTGACTCAGGCCATGATGGGAAGATGGGATGGATATGCCTCATTATGCCCTCCTCCCTTGTGGATTTAGGAAAAACTGACCAGCACTCAACACCAGCACAGACCTTAAGTCTGAAGAAACCTTAAGAAACCTTTACAATCGGCCGGGTGTGGTGGCTCGCGCCTGTAATCCCAGCACTTTGGGAGGCCGAGGTGGGTGGATCACCTGAGGTCAGGAGTTTGAGACTAGCCTGACCAACATGGTGAAACCCCGTCTCTACTAAAAATAAACCCGTCTCTACAAAAATTAGCCGGGTATGGTGGTGCACGCCTGTATTCCCAGCTACTTGGGAGGCTGAGGCAGAAGTGCTTGAACCCCAGAGGCAGAGGTTGTGGTGAGTCGAGATAGCGTTGTGATACTCCAGCCTGGGAAACAAGAGTGAAACTCCATCTCAAAAAAAAAAAAAAAAAAAAAAAAAAAAGATACCTTTGCAATCTATTCTTTGCAATCTGCTACCTGAAGGCTTCATCTCCATGATGAAACTTTGGTCACAATCTCTTGTAAGCCAGACATTCCTTTCTATTGATGATAATTCTTTCAACCAATTGCCAATCAGAAAAAATTTAAATCTACCTATGACCTGGAAGCCTCCCCACTTCTAGCTGTTCTGCCTTTCTAGAGCGAACCAGTGTATACCTTCAATGTATTTGATTGATGTCTCATGTCTCCCTAAAATGAATAAAACCAAGCTGCACCCTGACCACCTTAGGTACATGTTCTCAGGGTCTCCTGAAGGCTGTGTCGTCGGCCATGGTCACTCATATTTGGCTTAGAATAAATCTCTTCAAACATTTTACAGAATTTCACTCTGTTTGTTGATACTTTGTAAATAATGATAATTAGGAGCCCAACAAGTACTGCCTGCTTGTTTAGTGTGTTCATTTAGCTCAAAGTTTGGTACCTTGTAGTTGTCATGTGGAGTAAATCTTCAGCCACAAAATCTCATTACGAATGTGTTCCATGAAGGAGATATAATTTTTTTGACCATTTGTAGCATATTCAAATGAAGGCTGGTGCTAATGAAATTATTCTCATGTAATTAGATGTATTAAATAATGTCCCAGGTTGGTTCAATGACATGGTTGGATTGCTAATTTCTCTTCTTTCCAGGCATGGAAAGAATTCTCTCTGAAGATTTGTGTCACAAATAGCCCCAGAAACTGGCTGATTTTGGAATCATTGCCGCGCTGAATCCAGAGCTCGCCATGGCATCTTGTTTAAGAAAATTAAGTCTTCCCATTCTTCCTCTATAAGCTGGTGACCCTGGACGGCACGTTACAGGAAAAGCTTGGAACTCTTGAGCTCAAATTCAGTGTGTTGACAAGGTCCCAGTGGGGACCCCATTCAGGCTGAATGAATTGGCAGTCATTTCCAGGCTTATCAGATCACATTCTCCTTGTCATGCTTTATTTTGTGAATCAACCCCAACTCGGCAGACCAGAATCACAACAAGAATTTCATTTTTCTAGACAAAGGGCTCAGCCGTGCATTCAGCCATCAAGTTTTCCTTGTCCTTGCCTGGGTCTGGAGTGATACGGACTGAGACAGTGGATCCGTGTCAGGTTTTACTCATGGCTGGACCTCCTTGTCACGCTCCTTGGCACCGAAGGAGTGTAATTGAGTGTGTGTGGCTGTCAGAGGCAGAGGGGAGTCAACAATACCTGATATTTGCTTTGAACTCCTGTTTTACCTTCACACAGTTAAATCTTGCCTTCACATTATTTCATTTGCTTTACTTGGAAAGGAGCCCTAACCTTGAAAAAGGACTGAAGTCGTGGCTTTATTATCCTTGAGAACAATTCTCTGTAATGTGTGGAAAGAGAGGATTCCAAAGACATTCCTCTCTTGTCTTTGCCACATCAACTGCTTTGAGTCCTTTGTTCTCTTTCCTGGGCTATTGTGTGGGGGACATATCTGTGTTTATATACAGCAAGGCCGTATCTCTCTCCCAGAGGGGCAGAAGAGCCAAACTACATGGCTTCAGGAGAGAGAAGCAAGTTTTTCTCAATCTTAGTGAATGATGTTTCTAGAACAGGGTGGATCTCTAAGTCCTTAAGGATGATGCTGTCTGTTCCAGAGAATCCTATATAAAGTGTATGTGTGTGCGCATGCTTCTTTCAGTTTTCTTCTCTTTAAGAAGACAATTATCAGCAGCATTCAACATAGAGTCTTTTAAAGGATCAAATCCTTCCAACATTTAACTTGGGTCGTTTGGGAATGTGTAAATGTAGTTACTCTTCCAGGCCACCGTGGGGGGCTCTTTGGTGTACTCCTAAATGTAGGACTTTTCACATTGAAAAGAATAAACTGGAACAGACTTCCTGATTCACATCAACCAGCCAGGCCTGATCCTTTCATTCCAAAGGGTAATGCATTTTGTGGATCGAGCGGGAAACTAAATAGGCATCCCTCTTTAGGGATGTGGATATCTCTGCTTCAGAAAATGTTTATTGATTCTTTAGGTTCAGAACAACATTAATCATGCAAAAAGGCAAAGACCCGAGACTCAGAATCTGGTATCAGGAGACAGGGGAGCTGCTTTTCTTTTCACAGTATGACTTATGTCAACACATTTCTGAAAATGAATCAATAGTCAAATAACTCAAGTGACAGATTGATCATTCTGGCAGAGACCAAAGTCTATAAGATGTCATACAATCAAAACAGCAACAACACGTAAGGCATTTTATTTGACATTACTCAAAGTTCTACTGATTCTATCACATTTAATACGCCTTTTTCCGTCAGCCTCTGTAGATAGGAAGATAAAAGTAACAGTGAGATGAAATGTAGCCATTACATTAGAAATATGAACTTGCAGGGTGCTTAATGCTATTTCATCTACCATTAAAAAAAAAAAATAAGGTTACACATTCCATATCCGTTTAAAGTAGACTATGTAATATGTTATTTGTAAAGTCTTTAATAAATTATAAAACACTTTTAAAATATCATTTCAATTAAAATCTGACTTTATTTTAGCTGTTTTTTCTTTAAAAAATTTTTAAATGAAATTTTAGCCTTGCAATTTTCCTCCTATAAAATGGGCTGTTTTTTACTTGCTCATCAATACAATATTTCTTTTCTCATATTTAGTTCTTTGCAGGTTGAACCTTGCTGTGGAAGCCTGAGAGCTTTTAACAAAAGAGCTTGGGGGAAGATAGGTCAAAGTTCAAATTCCTACGTCTGGCTTTTATTGGCTGCTTGACCTGGGCAGGTCTTCTGGTCTCTTGAAATCTCCATTCAAGCGCAAAAGGGAATCAGAAGAGTCTATTAAATGATTGTAAGGCAAGGATGAGTTACATGCTTGGCATGTAGCCAGCACTCATGATGCTATTGAATATTATGATCGATATCATTACTATCATTACTCCTATATGAAAGCTGTCTGTTATTCAGTATTTTTCTCTAGAAATCTCTATCACAGAAAAATAATGCAATCCTTAAAATAAATGTTCAAAATAATGATCACAAGGCATTCAAAAATTCTGAATTCTTGAATCACCAAAGAGAAGTTATCTTTTTGGCAGTGTAGCTTGAATGATACGTATATCATAGTATACTCTAATTCTTAAATATTGCTTGTTTATACGTTATATATACTGACCCAGTATATATATGTATATGACCCAGTATAATAAATACTGAAGTGTATATATTACTTCACTGTAATATTCAATTAATCAACACTTGACTAGGTTTGATAATTTAAAAAATTTTTTTGAATTTCAGTAACTTTTAGGGTTCAAGTGGTTTTTGGTTACATAGATGTATTGTATAGGGGTGAAGGCTGAGATTTTAGTGTACTGATCTCCCGAGTAGTGTCCATTGTCCCCAATATGTAGGTTTTTATCCCTTGCTCCTTTCCTACCTGTCCCCTCTTCTTAGTCTCCAAAGTCCACTGTATTGCTCTCTATGCCTTTGCTCCATAGCTTAGCTCCCATTTATAAGTGAGAACATATGGTATTTGGTTTTCCATTCTCGAGTTACTTCTCTTAGAATAATGGCCTCAACTCCATCCAAGTTCCTGCAAAAGGCCATTATTTTATTCTTTTTTTATGGCTGAATAGTATTCCATAGTGTGTATGTACATGCACAATATATATACCCACACAATATATATATATAGCTACACCATATACTATATATATATACACTGTATAACATATATAGTATATAACATATATACTATAGTATGTATACTATATATAGTACATGTATCATATATACTAACTATATATAATATAGTATATATTATAGTATATATAATATATAGTATATCTAAATAGTATATATGATATATAGTATATATATAAACTTTCTTTTTTTCTTTTCTTAATTTTAATTTTTAAATTTTATTTTAATAGTTTTTGGGGTACAGGTGGTTTTTGGTTGCATAGATAAGTTTTTTAGTGATGATTTCTGAGATCTTAGTGTACCCATTACCCAAACGCTGTACACTGTACCCAATATGTAGTATTTTATCCATCACCCCCCGTCCAACCCCCCCAAAGTCCATTGTATCGTTCTTATGCCTTTGTGTCCTTTTAGCTTAGCTACCACGTGTAAGTGAGAACATACGGTATTTGGTTTTCCATTCCTGAGTTACTTCGCTTAGAATAATGGCCACCAGCTCCATCCAAGTTCCTGCAAAAGGTATTATTTCCTTCCTTTTAATAGCTAAGTAGTATTCCATGGTGTGTATATACCACATTTCCTTTATCCACTTGCTGGTTGATGGGCACTTAGATTGGTTTTATATCTTTGTTATTGCAAATTGTGCTGCCATAAACACGCAATGCGCATGTGTCTTTTTCAGAAAATGACTTCTTTTCCTTTGGGTAGATACCCAGTAGTGGGATTGCTGGATCAAATGCTAGTTCTGCTTTTAGTTTTTCGAGGAATCTCCACATTGTTTTCCATAGTGGTTGTATGAGTTTACATTCCCACCAGCAGTGTAACAACATTCCCTTTTCACCACATTCACGCCAACATTGATTGTTTTTTGACTTTTTAATTATGGCCATTCTTGCAGGAGTCAGGTGGTGTCTCGTTGTGGCTATGATTTGCATTTCCCTGACTAAGTGATGTTGAGCATTTTTTCATGTTTGTTTGCTGTTTGTACATCTTCTTTTGAGAAGTGTCTATTCATGTCCTTTGCCTATTTTTTGATGAGATTATTTGTTTTTGTTTTCTTGCTGATTTGTTTGAGTTCCTTGCAGATTTTGGTTACTAGTCCTTTGTTGGATACATAGGTTTCAAACATTTTCGTCCACTTTGTGGGGTGTCTGTTTACTCTGCTGATTATTTCTTTTGCAGCACAGAAGCTTTTTAGTTTAATTAGGCCCCGTATATTTATTTTTGTTTTTGTTGCATTTGCTTTTGGGATCTTAGTCATGAATTCTTTGCTTAAGTCAATGCCCAGAAGAGTTTTTCTGATGTTATCTTCTAGAATTTTCATGGTTTCAGGTTTTAGATTTAAGTCTTTGATTCATCTTGAGTTGATTTTTGTATAAGAGGAGGAGATGCGGTTCCAGTTTCATTTTTCTATATGTGGCTAGCCAGTTGTCCCAGCACTATTTATTGAATAGGGTGTCCTTTCCCCAGTTTATATTTTTGCATGCTCTGTCGAAGATAATTGGCTGTAAGTATGTGGCTTTATTACTGTGTTCTCTATTCTGTGCCATTGATCTATGTGCCTATTTTTATACCAGTACCATGTTTTGGTAACTTTAGCCTTGTAGTGTAATTTGAAGTAGGTATACCACATTCTTTATCCACTCATTGGTCAATGGGCACTTTGGTTGGTTCCATATCTTTAAATTTTGAATTGTTAGGCTGGATCATTTTAAGTTTCTTGTATTCCGTGTGTCATCAGGCATACCAACAGATATATAGTGGAGAGAAATTATAATTCAATTCTGAGTAGTGAGTGAAACCTATAGCTAATAATAGTAAATAATACTTAATTTTATTTATTTATTTATTTATTTATTTATTTATTTATTTAGATAGAGGCTCCCTCTTCGCCCAGGCTGGAGTGCAGTGATGCAATCTCGACTCACTGCAATGCCTACTTCCCAGGTGCAAGTGAGTCTCCTGCTTCAGCCTCCTGATTAGCTTGGCTTTCAGGTGCGTGCTACCATGCCTGGCTAATTTTTGTATTTTTAGTAGAGATGGGGTTTCACCATGTTGGCCAGGATGGTCTCGATCTCCTGACCTTGTGATCAGCCTGCCTCAGCCTCCCAAAGTGCTGGGATTACAGGCATGAGCCACCGTGCCCGGCCAAGCAAGGGTCTTTTGAGAGGTGGCAGTGCCCACTACTCAGATCTGTGCACAATTGATAACTTACGAATTGTTTCATTTCTGAGATTTTCCATTTTATATTTTCAGACAGTGGTCCACCACAGGCAAACAATGAAAAGCGAAAACATGGATAAGGATGGACTACTGTATAATTAACCTAAGTGTCTGTCAACGGGTAAATGGATAAAGAAACCTGGTGTATATACACAATAAAATACTATTCAGCCTTAAGAAAGGAGGAAATCCTGTCTTTTGTAACAACATGGATGAGCCTGGAGAACGTTATGCTAAGTGACATAAGCCAGGCACAGAAAGACAAATAACACATGATCTCACTTATATGTAGAATCTAAAAAAGTTGAACTCATAGAAGCAGAGAATAGAATGATTACTGGGTTTGGGGTGGGGATATGTTGGTCAAAGGATACACAATTTTGGCTAGACACAATGATAAGTTGAAGAGATCTATTGTTTCTGTAATTGGTAACACTGTATTGTGCACTTGAAAACTGGGAGGAGAGAGATTTTGTGTTCTTACCACAAAAAATGGTATGTGAGGTAATGCGTATGTTAATTAGCTTGATTTAGCCATTTCACAATGTATACATATTTCAAACATACAGTTTTCAACAAACATTTGGTATACCACAAATAGATATAATTTGTATTTGTCAATTAAAAAAAAAAGAGAGTTTCTGAGATCACACTCTGGGAAAGGAAATAGGTCTGGTGTAGGAAGCCCTTACTCATTAAAACTTTTCAAGTGATCCTGATGTGCATTTAGTCTTTTGGTTGTACTGACCCTGAGGAGTGCTTTACTCAAAGAAATTAGTCTCTAATGAAGAAAATTTAGGCCTGATGACAGATCAGTGGAGGGCATAAGTTGAGGCTCATAGTAGCCTTCCTATTACCCCTAAAAATCACAACATGTACGATTAGTTTTATTATTCTGTGTACCAGAATTCTCTTTAATATGCTTGATCCAGATCATAAAAGCTGATAGCTAAGAATTTGATTATTTCAAGGTGTTAGTTGAGTCGGATTTGGCTTATTTCAATTCCTATTTCAGAGAACAATGTAAAGCTACTTCCTGACAGTGCTTCCATGTGTACGTTTTTCCGTGGCTAAGCCAATGGCTAAAGTGAAAAATATAGAAGAAAAACACTGCAGTGACTTGGGTGGTTACTATAGGCCATATTCTTTTTTTTTTTTTTTTTTAGATGGAGTCTCATTCTATCACCCAGGCTGGAGTGCAGTGGCGAGATCTCAGCTTACTGCAAGCTCCACACTATAAGCCATATTCTGACTCACATAAGCTACTGGAGCTGCAGTTTCAGGCCTGCAGTATGTCCTTGGACTGCTTAAGGACTGATTTGATGGGTTTTTTCTCATTAACACATTCTGGAAGTGCAAGTCTGAGGCATGTGGAAATAAGTGAAGACCAACCAAATGAGAAGAGGCAATGGTTACTTATTCAGAACTTGTCACAACAAGGGAGTTGGTCACCATTACTTGTGCTTTGTTAGCTACTCACATGCAGGCAGAGGAGTGGAGAAGCCTCACAGTGGAACAGAGCAAAGGCTTCAGGTGCGTGCTGATTGAGGCTGCTGGATTGGGGAAGCTGGAGATAGCTCACTAGAAGCAGGATGTGTGGTATGAATGTGTCTCCCCCAAATTTATATGTTGAAACTTAATTGCCAATGTGATAGTATTTAGAGGTAGGGCCTTTAGGGGGCGATTAGGTAGTGAAGGTGGAACCCTCATAAATGGGATCAGTGACCTTATAAAAGAGGTTGTTTGGGGAGAGAGTGCATCCTTCTGCCTTCCGCCAGGTGAGGGCACAGCCACAAGGCACCATCTTTGAAGCAGAGAGCAAGTCCTCAACAGACACCAAGTCTGCTGGCCCCTTGATCTTGGACTTCCCAGCCTCTAGAACTGTGAGAAATAAGTTTCTATTATTGCAAATTACCCAGTCTAAGGTCTTTTGTTATAGCAGCATGAATGGATGAAGACACAGACATCCTACATGATTAGTTAAGAGTACATATTTGACTTTCTCTGGTTGGTCCTAAGTTGGAAGTGGGAGCAAAAGTTAGAGATTAATTTTTCAAGGGACAGTTAATGAAGTCCTGGACATTTTGGGCCAATCGTTGTGGATGTTACTGCTTGACTTCCTGAACTGGTTGCTAGAGGTGATTGTCTGACTTGTAGATGGACAGTGGGCTGGCTTCCTGGATTGGTTACTATAGATAAGGGATTGGTTTCCTTGACTGGTTGCGGTTCTACTTTTATATATGATCTGGCTATTGTCCATGTGTATTCAATCTCACAGGCATTATCTTCTATTGCAGAGGCACCCGGCATTAGAGGAAGTATGTTGTGGCAAGAGGAGGACTTAGCTATTTATGAGAAACCTCTGTTTCACTTCAGAATCCACAACCAGAAATGTCCAAGTGAGCAAGAGATATGCAAAGCTCCAACTAGCACAGAACGAAATTCTAAAGTAAAAGAAAATCCTCAGGACTCCGCATGGTACCCTTTAAGTACGAAGCTGCCTAAAATCTCATTCTGTTTATTGTAATTTGATGTGTGAAATTCCAGCAGGCATTTACAATTCAGATCCCATTCCTAAGGGATTCCCATTTAGGGTCTGTTCGTATGATTTATTCTGAGCCTCTCTTCATGTATGGACGCTTGAGATCGTTAGGTAAAATGTACATAGATGCCCAGAGATGAAGTGTTTATCATCATTACCTCAATGAATCATTCTGCAGCCTTGACAGGTTCTAATGTCCCCCATGCTTCAACGCCACCCACTCTGTCTTGCTCTTTGTCTGAAGCGTGTTCTCCTTCCTTCTGCCTGCCAGCACCCCCATCTCAAAATTTCAAAGTATTCCCCTCATCAATCATTTGGATTTAGCTGGGGGCAGGGAGGGCGGGGGTGGCTGGACAGCAGCAGAAGCTTTGTCCAAATACCTCGTAACAAGAATAACAACATAGTCATGGCCCCTGTTTGCTGGGTTGGGGAGAATGGGGGCAAGAAGGGAGGAGGGGGGCCTGCTGTGACATCAGACCCAGGCTTTTCTCAAGGGGTTGATGGTGTGGAGTGGCAGCAGCTCCCTTGATGATTGCAATCTCCTTTGCTAAGAAAAAAATGGGGCTGTTCTCAAGGCTCGACCTCCATGAGCTCGGGGGTGTTCCCTAGGGCTACGCTGGAAAGGGTCTTCATTTCTGCTTTTCCAAACAGGGGGCTTCCATCAAAGGTGATAGCGGAGTTAGGAAAACTGAGTCTGGCCTGGTGAAGCTGCATTTTTCCCATTGCTGGATCAAGGGAGGCTGTGATTCTCATGATAAATTATGTGTTCTACTTTTAGCTCTTTCCACCGGGTTACACTGTGACCTTGGGCAAGACCCTGGACCTTTCCGGGTTCCCCCTCCTCCTCTTAGTTTCTCCTCATCTGACGAAAGCACCTTTTAAAAAACCATGACAGTGTTATAAAACAAAATGTAGAATAGATGAAAGGAAAATATATGATCACGAATGTAACAGAAACATTGTTGGTGCTTCTTCCCATTCCTTTTTCTATGCTTTAAAATTATACTTGCAATCATTGAATCTCTACCTTAATAGCTTGCCTTTGTTGTTGTTGTTGTTGTTTTTTTTGCTGGACATGTTCCTAGGTTGCTGAATAATCTTTGTATCATAATTCTTAATGACTTCATAATTTCAAGATGTATTTCTTAGTCTCTTCCATTTAGCTCACCTAGAAAATACCCTGGAATTGAGATACAGTAAAATCCACTGAGAAATTCCCCTTGAATTTCCTCTGGTTATTTTCCCTTTCCTTTGAAACATTCAGGGGTTTCTTTTTTAGAGTAGGAAATTAGCCAGTGCCTTAGAGATTAAAAAGCCCAAATAAAAACAAAAACAAACCTCAACCCCACACTGCCCCCAGACAAACCCAAACACTCGTTAACTCACTTTAAAGTTAGTCTGGGCTGGG
This sequence comes from Macaca nemestrina, assembly GCF_043159975.1. NCBI lineage: Eukaryota > Metazoa > Chordata > Mammalia > Primates > Cercopithecidae > Macaca > Macaca nemestrina. The sequence continues at coordinate 175,982,513 of NC_092129.1, read as the reverse complement.
CATGGTGTCTCATGCCTGTAATCCCAGCACCTTGGGAGGCCCATGTGGGTGGATCACGAGGTCAGCAGATCGAGACCATCCTGGCTAACATGGTGAAACCCCATCTCTACTAAAAATACAAAAAATTAGCCGGGCGTGGTGGCACGTGCCTGTGATCCCAGCTACCCAGGAGGCTGAGGCAGGAGAATGTCTTGAACCAGGGAGTCAGAGGTTAGAGTGAGCTAGCTGAGATTGTGCCACTGCACTCCAGCCTGGTGAGAGAGCGAGACTCCATCTAGAGAGAAAAAAAAAAAAAAAAAAAATTAGTCTGTCCATATTCTCTAAGTAAAATGTTTGATTCTTCTAACTTTTAGATTAAAATGTCCCAAGGAGAAGCCCTTGAGCTTTATTTTTGGATTTGGTGGTAAATTCTTCCTCTGAATGTCAAGTCTCTCAAAGTCTGCAGGAAATCCTACTGGGACTCAGAGATTGTGACATCAGATCTAGTTAGAGTTGCTGAATGCAATGAACTGCAGATGTCTGAACATGCCAGGAGACAGAACTCGCAAAGACCTACAACCAGCATCCAGCTGGATTAGATGTGTGGCTTTTTCTGTCCTTAGGTTACCTGGGGAAACAAATCCCATAGAAATTATTTGATCACCCCCCTCCAGAGCATAAAATGAACAGGTGAGAAAAGGTATCTGTATTATGAGAGCCTCTCTCTATTGTGCTCCCCATAAAAGGCCAACAGCCTAAGAAGGTTTCACTTTCTCTGGGGTGCTACTGTACTGCATCATATACAAATACCCATATGAGGGGAAGAAAACAAAACTTTTCTTCTTCTTCTTCTTTTTTTTTTTTTTTTTTTTTTGAGATGGAGTCTCACCCTGTCACCTAGGCTGGAGTGCAATGGCCCGATCTTGGCTCGCTGCAACCTCTACCTCGCAGGTTCAAGCAATTCTCCCACCTCAGCCTCCCGAATAACTGGGATTACAGGCACTCGCCACCACACCTGGCTAATTTTTTTGTATCTTTAGTAGAGACAGGGTTTCACCATGTTGGCCAGGCTGGTCTCTAATTTCTGACAGCATGATAAGAGAGAATTTTTCCTTTTTTGGATAAATCCTTTCCAAGTGAATTCATCATGGCCATCCATCATATATCATCCTTCCCCCTCCCACCATACCGCACCAAATCCAGCTGCTGCTCCCCTGGATTTCATTCTATTCGGGTAACTGGGGATCATCCTAATTTTGGCTTTTAGTTCTCACATCCAACATTCACATGAGTTTATTAACTCTACCATATACAGGTTTCGTATCAGTGTGCTTCTCCATTCCCATACGGTACTGCCTCATTTCATGTTCTCATCATTTGTAAACTAGATTTCTGGGTTACCACAATTTCCTAACTGATCCACATACTTCCAGCCCTGTCTTCATACTGCATGGTGTCGTTTCTCATGATCACCCAGTTTCTGCCAGTCACTTACATGGGAGTCTTCATTCTCCTTTGTCTGTCTGACCTTGCCACTCATCTGCTCGTAGACCGCATTGCTCCTCGGTAAATTACATGCAGGATTCTTGGCATGGCAGACATGAGACTGCACATCTGCTGCCTTCTTTCCTGCCCAGCCTGATCCTCCCTCCTGATCTCTTAAATCAAAATATCACTTGGTGGAGTCCAGGAAGACACATTTTTAAAAAGCTCCCTGGGCAATTCTCATGTATGGGATCCATTGATAATTATTTGGAAACTAGTATTCCAGAAGCTCAATAGGATGCCATTTATGTCTGAGTTTTCCTGTAATCAAGCCTCAGGAAAGGATGCATCATAATGTATTTCAGTTACTGAGCCCCCTTGGGTTGGGTCCAAGATGGAATTCTGTTATGGTTAATTCTGCATAAAAGATTTTGTTTATAGTTAAACTACGGGATATTAACTTTGCTTGTACCTGAAAAGATTGTGTGTGGTAAGCCTTCCTGTGCACTAAACCAGTCATGTTATTCCCCTGTCTTAATTCAGGGCAGCATACCTCCTTATACCCAAGTCTTAATTTAAGAGGAAGAGAAAGGAACAGGAAATAATGTGATAAGATATAAGAACAAAAGAAGACTGCCCCACAAAATAGCACGGCAAAATAGCACAAATGGGAAATACTAAGTTGCCAAAGTTTAGGGAATTAATGATCATGTGTACTTGCATATTTTATAATTTTACCATCAAACATGAGTTTTTAATAATAAGGAAAATGCTGATTCTGTAATGTTCAGGGAAATGTCAGGATGCAAAATTGTTTTTGTAATCTCAGTCATGTAAAGTATGTTTAGAAAAAGAACACTTTGAAATACTGTATTAAGTTAATATTGCTTCTCTCAGGGGCTGAGATTATTGGTTTTTAATTTTTTAAAAAAATTTCTCATCCCAATATTTAAAAAATTTTTTGAGTTCACAGATAGTATGTTTGGAATCAGAAAAATATAAGCTAACTTTTGATTGTCATTGTTGGAGTATAACAGGAAGGGATATGAAAGTGATAGAGAAGTAGGCAAAGGATGGTGGGGAGGGAGGGAAGGCAAAAGGGGAGAAACAGAAATAAAAGAAAAGGAGAGAGAATATGGGGGAGGAAAGAATATGGCCGTAGGGCGAGGACATACTATGTCTGAAGTCTGAGGACACATCTTTTTAAGATTCCATCTTCACATCGGGGCTTCTGACTCACTCTTTCTTTCTTTCTTTCTTTCTTTCTTTCTTTCTTTCTTTCTTTCTTTCTTTCTTTCTTTCTTTCTTTCTTTCTTTCTTTCTTTCTTTCTGTCTTTCTTTCTCTCTCTCTCTCTCTCTCTCTCTTTCTCTTTCTCTTTCTTTCTTTTTTTTTTTTTTTTTTTTTTTTTTTGAGATGGAGTCTTGCTCTGTAGCCCGGGCTGGAGTGCAGTGGCCGGATCTCAGCTCACTGCAAGCTCCGCCTCCCGGGTTTACGCCATTCTCCTGCCTCAGCCTCCGGAGTAGCTGGGACTACAGGCGCCCGCCACCTCGCCCGGCTAGTTTTTTGTATTTTTAGTAGAGACGGGGTTTCACGGTGTTAGCCAGGATGGTCTCGATCTCCTGACCTCGTGATCCGCCCGTCTCGGCCTCCCAAAGTGCTGGGATTACAGGCTTGAGCCACCGCGCCCGGCCTTCTTTCTTTCTTTTCTTTCTTTCTTTTTTTCCTTTTTTCTTTCTTTCTTTCTTTCTTTCTTTCTTTCTTTCTTTCTTTCTTTCTTTCTTTCTTTCTTTCTTTCTTTCTTTCTTTCTTTCTTTCTCTCTCTCTCTCTCTTTCTTTCTCTCCTTCCTTCCTTCTTCCCTCCCTTCCTTTCCTTCCTTCCTTCCTTCCTTCCTTCCTTCCTTCCTTCCTTCCTTCCTTCCTTCCTTCCTTCCTTCCTTCCTTCCTTTCTTTCTTTCTTTCTTTCTTTCTTTCTTTCTTTCTTTCTTTCTTTCTTTCTTTCTTTCTTTCTTTCTTTCTTTCTTTCTTTCTTTCACAGGGTCTTGCTCTGTTGTCCAGGCTGGAGTGTGCAGTGGTGCAATTTTGGCTCACTTCAGCCTCAACCTCCTGGGCTCCAGTGACCCTCCCTCCTCAGCATCCCAAGTAGCTGGTTCTACACGTGCACACAACCATGCCTGGCTAATTTTTGTTTTTTATTACTTTTTGTAGAGACAAGCTCTCCCTATGTTGCCCAGGTTTGTCTCGAACTCCTGGGCTCAGGCAATCTGCCCACCTCAGCCTCCCAAAGTGCTGGGATTACAGGTGTGAGCCATCATGTCCAGCTAGGACTCCTGATTTTCTAAGCAGCCTAGTACTCGATCAGAAGACGCTATAAAAAGACTGCCCTTGTCTAATGCACTGGTATTCTGTATAATGACATGTGCAAGCAGTTGCTTCTTTTTATCATCAGTATTGAAAACAGCAAAGAGCTCCTGGATATTACTTCAAAGTCATTTGCATATTGGTAAATGAGTCACAAGATGGCAAAGCTTGGATATTTTAGGAAAATATTTCCTTATATCCCTTCTGCCTCTCTCTACTGTCCAGAGTCCTCTCAAATTAATCAAAGGGATAGGAAACTCCAATGCTGCGGACCAGGATAGTCCTTTGTCCCCAGGGTGAGTCCAGTGCTGAGCTGGAGAGGGACTCCAATCATTGTAAGATTGGCGGATGGATTAGGCCATGAATATGCAGAGGCAGGATGAAGGGAGTGAGCACCCAATCCATAATGAGTGAATTACAATTTTAAAATGGAGTGAATTAGATAGTTATTATCAGTGTAATTATTCATAAATGTGCCTAATTATTCATAATTATTCAGAAGCCTATTACTTCCCTGATTGCCATAAGTGATCTCTGAGGCCAATTACAATTGGATTCCGGTCACAGGACTCAGTGACTATTACCCGTGTGTCTTGGTGAATCCGGAGCTTGGTCTCCGTCCTAACAGCCCTTTGTGTCATCTGGCCCTTTAAATACACACAACAAACCCGTTGCTTTAAACCCAGCTGATTTCAAAGCCCCCATTGTCTTTTTCCCCTTTCCGGTCCCAAGCTCCACTTATTTGGGTTCAGGCTGTTCCTTCGAGGGCACACACTGCTGCTGTTTAATTAGGACTCTCTTGTTGTCATTCCTGCATTTGATATCTTAATAGCATTGAGAGCATATGTAGGGAAATAGGCAGAAAGGAAAGTACCTTTGTGCACATAAAGGTGATATGGAGACTCCAGAAGCCCTGGAAGACTCGGCCCTGCTTTAGAGGTTGCACCGTCAAATCAGTGGTTTGAGATTTTCTGTAAATCTTGAGGCCTTCGTACACAGGTGAGGGAATGCAGCTAGGTTTAACTCAGTAGGCTACAGCTTGCCGCCTCTGATACTCTTCACGCTTCTGAGGATCGTTTCAAAATAGTGTGGCTTAGAAGAGCATTTCCAATTTTTCTAGAATGATTTCATCCTGACCTCAGTGTGACCAATTGCTGGATGTGGGCTCCGGCTTGATACCCCGTCTGTGCACAGCGTCTCGTGACTGTGCAGGCATCAGCGCTGAAGCTGTGGCTCAATTTCTACTTTTTTTTTTCCTCCCTGGAAAACATTACAGCAATTACCATATTGTGGGGCGGCATTATCAAGTGCAAATTAGCATATAGATTAGTTCTGGGGGGCAGGGAGGAGAGGTGGGTTAAGAACTTTAAAATCATGTATCGTTAGGCTGTGCAAAGAGTGGCATGCAGAAATCTTCCAGGCCCTGGTCGACCTAACCCTGTGTGTCCATCAGCGGATCTGATGGGTGTCAGCTGATCATTTCTAGGGGAACAAAGACAACTCAGTTCTGACTGTAGCTGAGATACACCTACAAATGGGGCAGTGTAAGAAGTGGCAGAGCTGTTGGTGGATTTTAAGACTTTCATCTGCTTTTTATTCTTGGACAGAGAACCCCTGATTTGGTTAGTAAGAACTCCCTATAATTAATTGGAGTCACTAAATTCACATTTTGCATTTGGTCCAAGAAATGAAAATGGTTAAATTTTTGCTGATGGGATAAAAAAAGAGTATAATCTAGAATTGAGACTTTTAAAAAGATTGTGGCAAAAGATAGGAGGCAAAAAGGAGATTCATTTCCTACCTTCCATCAGAAGAAAATAAAAATAGATTTATTGAAAAATAAACATGTAAAGAACCTCCTTTATTTTTCTAAGATCTCCAACAGTACAGGAGACTGGTTTAGAAACGGTCAATCCATCACTTGGTCAAGTGTTTATTGATAATCTACTATGTACCACACTATGAATGGTACAAAATATAGGATATGGAACTAATCACCAAAGTTCACACATACAATCCTTTAAAGAAATGGCACAGAGGATCCCTATTGGCTGCTATGGAAGAGTTCAGGGAGAACTTTGAGGACTAGAGTGGTCAAGAAAAGTTCAACAGGATTTGGGAGCTTCCTTGGCCACAAAGGGTAAGTGGGGTGTGAATGGGCATTCGTGAGGATATTCCAAGCCAGGGTGATGGACCACAGTCCTCAAAGGTCAAGGGCAGTGTGAAATGGATGGTTTAATGAGGAGACAAGCCTGACAGAACAGAGGGTCTACATGGAGGTGATGGAAAGTGTGTAGGAAACAAAGGTATGAGATTAAGGCAAATGTCTTAACCTCCTTCAACCTCAGTTATCTATTTCATTTGAATGGATCTAACAATAACTTCTTTGAAAAATGATCATGTAATGAGATCAATTATTTTTCTATATGCAATTTCTGGCATACAATAAGCACACTGCCTTTGCTAATTATTTAGTTAAATGTGATATTGCTTAATTGAGTTAGATTTAAAACCACTTAGGGTCAGTTCAGGGCCCAGTGTTAAGCATTCAACTTTGTGGCAAATATTGTCGCTCAAATTAGCAACAAATAAAAATGTTTTTTAAAAAAATAAACACAATTCCTCGGAAGAAAATAACACCCCAAATCCTTTTTGGGATCACCTCTTCAGCTACCCTGGTTGGGGGCAGGCTCCGATTGGGATGTAGGAGAAACTGACCCAGGAAAACAAAAATAAAGGATGTGGACGTGGATGGGTGAACTGGGAAGACTGATGAACCGGAAGGAATTGTGCTGAGATTTATTTTCCCACAGTGACTTGAAAGGATAAAAAGCGGAAGAACACGGCCGCAGAGCCTGATGGGTCTACCTGGCTACCAAGCAGAGCGGGTCAGCACGGCGGCTTTGATTACTGGAGACACTACACATTTCATGGTACATTGGGTAGATTCTAAATCCTAATCTGCTTCCATGAATGGTCAAGGTACGGATTGTTCAATGGGGGATGGACACAAAAGAGCCATGTACAAATGTGTAATTGAGCACGACGTCCTGAGTCTCAGCCCAGCATCCTCCACCATTCACGGAAGGAAGGCCCACCAACGATGCACTCCCTGGACCCCGAAAAGTCATTGAGGTGTATTTTTTCATATCTCCCCTACCCAGATCCTCCAAATGCTGTGAGAGGCAGGAGAAGAAAAGTACAAGGTCTTCAGTCTTGGAGAAAAGTTCCTGACACACAGTAGGTGCTCAATAAATATTTGTGGAAGAACTGTTTGTTGAAAAAAAAAAATCTTCCCTTTTACCCAGTTTGAACCCTCAGGAACCATAGCTTTTATTGGCCTGTGTTGATTTTTCTTATCTAGTTTTGAATGTTTATTACTGGTGTCACAGTGATTTTTCCATCCCGTGAAAGTCTTCTCCCTGTTGGATTTTGAGCTGCTGCAGGACTTTTGTTGTTGTATCCTCTACAGTGTCCAGCTCTGTGCTTTGCTTAGTGCCTGTACGTGCTGAATAGTGACTGGGCAGCTGTGATCCAGTAGGATGGGCAGTAGGTTAGGAATAAGAAAATACCAGTCTGTCTGCTCCCACAGGCAGCATGAGAATGAGTAAGCCATCACCTCTCTGAACCTCAGTTGGGTCACATGTAAAATACGGATAATAATTCACATCTTATCTATATAAGAGGATCAAACAAAGTATTTGTAAAGATTAAATATATCACTGTACACTAAAGTATTTCAGCAATGACTTTTTGCATTTGGCTGTGACTGCACCACCCATGCGTTATCATTTTTATACTGGAGGCCTTCCCATTCTGAGGGGAGATGGATCCGCAAAAGCATTAGTGGGATAGAGGTGAGCTGATACTGGTCTCTTGTTTGCTTGCAGCTGAAATCAGACTAGACCAAAGCCAGGAGAGCTTGTCTCCCCTTCTGATATTGTGTAACAGGTGACACTGTTTTTTTTTTTTTTTTTTTGAGACGGAGTCTCGCTCTGTCACCCAGGCTGGAGTGCAGTGGCACTATCTTGGCTCACTGCAAGCTCCACCTCGTGGTTTCAGGCCATTCTCCTGCCTCAGCCTCCCAAGTAGCTGAGACTACAGGCGCCCGCTACTACGCCTGGCTAATTATTTTGTATTTTTAGTAGAGACAGGGTTTCACTGTGTTAGCCAGGATGGTCTCGATCTCCTGACCTTGTGATCCGCCTGCCTCGGCCTCCCAAAGTGCTGGGATTGCAGGCGTGAGCCACCGCGCCCGGCAGACACTGTTGGTTTAAGAAGAGACAGCCTTGAGCATAGGAAGCAGGAAATGTATGTTTATGAACCTGCTCTCCCACCTCCTTCCCTTAAATAAGAATTGTTGCTGGGAACAGAGAAAAGGATAGAAAAGACTATCCTGTATTAGACAGACAAACCCATCAAGCTAAGCAAATCTCATCAAATGCAAAGCTCTAGGGCATGAGATTCCTTGGAAGAGAGTTCCAAGGACCACCAAACTTTACCTAGAGCTTTTCCTAACTCTCTTCCAAGGAATAGCCATGAGGCACATCACTGTGATGGGGAGGGTGTGGTTGAAAATGTCCAGTTTGCTCAGTTCCTACTGAGTCGATTTCCAATGATAATGTGGTAGTCTGGTTCAGACTTTTTTTTTTTTATGATATCATTTATATAAATATCTGGAATAGACTCTGCCTCAAAAAACAAACAAACGAGTCTTTGCTATTCACAATAACAAATATTCACAATAGCAAAGACTCGTTTGTTTGTTTTTTGAGGCAGAGTCTCACTCTGTTACCCAGGCTGGAGTGCAGTGGCACAATCTCAGCTCACTGCAACCTCCGCCTCCTGGGTTCAAGCAATTCTCCTGCCCCAGCCTCCCTCCCAAGTAGCTGGGATTACAGGCACCTGCTACCATGCCTGGCTAATTTTTTGTATTTTTAGTAGAGATGCGGTTTCACCATGTTGGCTGGTCTCGAACTCCTGACCTCAAGTGAACCGCTCACTTCGACCTCCTTACCGTGTCTTTATTTCCCTCCTACTGCATGTTTTACTAGAGAGTCCTCAAGCCATTGCTGATCCACCATCACCCAACCCAAGTCAGGACATTTTCCTCCTGCTTACTTCATTTTCTTGGCAGCATTGTTGATAAGTGGTTACATTTAGTATCTGATAAAGACAGGAGGACAAACTGTTCTTTGAAAAGGACTCAATAATATATTTTCACTGCAGTATTATAAGCAGCTCAAATAATACACGAGTACACGGAGTAAGATTGGCAGGTCGTATTTTACACATCTCAGTTCAGTCTCCCGTCTCTGAGCTGCCATCAGTGTGGGAAGACAACCTTCTAGCCACATTTCTGTGCATTTCTGTACCTGTCTGCTAGTATCTAATGACGCATATTAATGAAAGTCTATTGGATACTGATCTCTTTTGATTCTCCCATCAATCCACTGTTTAGACACTGCAGGTGTCTCTCCTTCATTTCACAGAGGTCAATAACCTGGCCAACATGTCAGAGTTAGCTGGATTCCAAGTTCGTCTTATTTCCAAGCTTACGAGCTTAAGTTCTAGGTCCTTCTTTAGTTACTCTGATACTTCCTAATCTAGTAGCTGATTTAGGAATGATGTAGGCTGACTGCAGAATAATTGTTTTAAAAGATAGAAAAATTGGATGATGCCAGAAAAGATCCAGAGAAAGCCATTTTGATTTTGTATTTTTAGTCCCATTAGGACTAACTTATACGGGGTGTTAGACTCCGTCTTGGATAGAGAAGAAAGGAAATTTTGCATGGTAGGTTCTGATGTTGACGGTTGAGTTCAGGACTTCCGGCATGGCCCATAGGTGAGAGAATAATTCAGACCTTCCAGCACTGGGAGTCTGCATTTAAATTCTATGAGGAAGTAAAAACATGTTAAAAGTTAAAGCCAAAACGTGAACATAAACCATACACATCAAAAGCCAAAAAGCTTAGGGTTGGAAAGCTGAAAAGCTGTGAGAAGGCAGAATGGGAATGGTTGGGGCTGGGCTTCTTGGTAGGTGGCTGGGCTCTCGGAACTCCTTGGGCCTTCACTGGTGGTCCCATCTGCTCCCAATGCTTGATTTTAGTGGTAACAGAATTCCAGTAAGGATACAAGTCTGGTTTTAACTCGCGCCCACACCGTTAAAAACTATCACTTGTCAGAAGAGAGAAGCGAGCTCAGAGCAAGGCCTTTCCCAAGGTGTTGGTGAAAACTGCCCCTCCCCTACAGGAACTGTGGGTTTAACCCAGCTGCCTCATCAACGTACATTTCACAGATTTCCAAATGGAGCACAGATGAGGTGGAGGTAGGAGATGTTTGCAGAGTGAAAATGACGATTATGGCTATTTTATAACTTGTAGCAACCACAATTTATTCAAATAATAATGTAATGATTGGTTTAATTACGCCTTTAAAGAAGTTAAATGTTTTTAGTTTTTCATTTTGTAAAGTTTAGGTATTTATTTTTTGAGACAGGGTCTTATTCCTGTTGCCCAGGCTGGAGTGCAGGGGCACGATCATGCCTCACTCCAGCCTGGACCTTCTGGACTCAAGAAATCCTCCCACCTCAGCCTCCCAAGTAACTAGGACCACAGTTGCATTCCACCATACCTGGCTAATTTTTTGTATATTTAGTAGAGACGGGGTTTCGCCACGTTGCCCAGGCTGGTGTTGAACTTCTGGACTCAAGCGATCCGCCCACCTCAGCCTCCCAAAGTGCTAGGATTACAGGTATGAGCCACTGTGCTGGGCCAGAAATTAAATTTATTTCACATTTGAAAGGTCTAGCCTAGGGTCCATCAGTCAAAGGTTTGGGGAAGAAACCCGGCTTTATTTTTTTCTTCCAGTTTCACATACATAATTCTATTTAACATTAAGCATACTATGACTGTCATTCTAATTTAACTTCCTCACAGCAGACACCTCTGTACTTAGTGTGGATGTTCGAGGTTATCCAAACAATATGGCATCTCAATGGGTTATCCAGATAGGTTCCAAAGAACTCTCCTCTAAGTCTTGGCTCTGTTCCTGAGAGCAGTAGCCTCGTGGTCTTCAATCCTGGATGCATTTTAAAATCATCTGGACAGCTTGATTCACTGGTTTGGAGTAGGGACTGGGAGTAAGTATTTTTCAAATGCTCCCCGGAAGAGGTAGCTAGAGCTAGGAAACAGATTGTTAGATAAGTAGAAATTCTTAAGTCATATTATTAATATGTATTGGTGTTTAAAGGAATATGGCATGGTCCTTTTGTGATGCAAATAGCCTGTTTCCAGCATTCTAATTTTTTTATTTGGAAGTCTGAATATGTACACAGTAATGTATTGCTTAATGATGGGGATATGTCTCAAGAAATGCATTGTTAGGTGATTTCATGGTTGTGTAAGTACATCACAGAGTGTACTTACACAAACCGAGGTGGTGCAGTCTGCTACACACCTAGGCTGTATGATACAGCCTGTTGTTCCTAGACTGCAAACCTATACAGCATGTTACAGTACTGAATTCTGTAGGCAATTGGAACACAATCGCATGTATTCGCATGTCTAAAAATAGAAAAGCTAAGTAAGACTATGTATTATAATCTTTCAAGGACCACTGTTGGATATGCAGTCCATTGTTGATGGAAACGTTGTGAGATGCCTGACTGTATCTAGTATTGCGTGCAAGTGTGTGTATGAATAATACATAATAACACAACTGCACAGGCTTCATTACATAAGAAACTTCCCTTAGTCCACTTAGAGGATATCTGACCCCAGCACTGACAGTAAGTCTTCATTTATGCCCATTAAGGGCCCTATAATCTTGCAAAAGTGATCACATAATATTTATTCATATCGACATTTAATACACAAGTGAGAAACACCTACAAATTCCATGAGTTTTCAGAAGCGTTATTTTCCTATCATAGTACTTTTGGTGGCATATTTTTTTTTTAACTTTTTCTTATGGACATTGTAAAAATGCATGGGAAAGTAGAGAAAATGGTATACTCAGTCCCCATTTTCTAAACATCCAGCTTCAACAGTGATCAACATTTTGCCCATCTGGTGTTTTGTCTTTTCTTCTTCCTTTATCTTCCCATAGAGACAAACATAACTCCATAATTCTTTCACTTTCTTTGAAAAATTTTGTAATTGTTTAATATTACACTGCCAACAACCCTCACTCATCTCTTGATTGAAGAGGCAGGCTGTAATTCCATCTCTGGTTTGCAAGGTTTCCTTCTAAACCTAAACCCTTAAGCTATGTTCTTGCAGACTGGGACATTAGCAAGATCTCTCGATTGAATTACAGAATTGCATTCCACCAAGGATTCAGTTTTGTAGAGTACTTAACATTGAACTACATGATGAGGCACAGGAGTAATGGGTCTTTTCAGTAATACCATCTTTTTTTTCCCTTCCGTAAATCAAAGGCAGTATTACAAGACCTTTAGCTATTCAGCATGAATGGAGTTAAAAGTATACAGGGGCTGGAAATAGCCCCCAAATTAAGGCCATTCTGTCATCTCCACAAGGTTTATTCTTTTACCCATAGTAGTTAATATGAATAATTGAAGAATCCGAGAGCTTTTCTGTGATTTGAAATTTTTGGAGGTATAGATTCCACAGTTTCCATTGCCCTGGAAGCTGAAACAGAAGAAATGACCTGACTTGTGTCTGCTTTCTGCCGGTGACCCATTTTGGGGCTCTGATGCAATCCCCAGGCAGCGGGGTGCTTTGCCTTCCAACTTTGAGGCTGAGAGTTTATAGGTCACTACTGGCTCTGAGGCAGCTTGGACTTTCCTCTGGGTTTGACTCTGGCAATACAATAAAGAGACCATTGTAGAGAATTTCCCATCCTCAGGAAGGTCCAAGGACAACACTCTTGAACCTGCGCAAACTTGTTCTCCATCTGGGAGCTCAAACTAGGAGGCTGTGGATACTTCTAACCCAGATTCAGTTAACCTCAAGATTTTGCCACGGTAGTTCTGAGCCTTTGAGTCTCAGCCTTCTTTTGTCTTCTGTGACTTCAAGGAGAATATGAATTTTCTGGATGATTTTGTAAAACGATACTTAATTTTATTTTAAAAAAATGTTGTTTGTAAATGTGGAAGCAAAGAGAGGAATTAGGAAAAGAGAGAAAGCTGTAAAAATTTGGGAACACAAATCCCACCAATTTTGGGGGGACAGGTAATGGAACTGTTTTATATCACAATTTTGGTGGTGGTTACGCAAATCTATCTGTGTATTAAAATTCATAGACCTGTGTACCAAAAGAGAAAAAGCAAATTTTACTCTTATGATAATTTTTAAAAGAAAATAAATTGTTAATCGGGGGAAAAATAAAATACCCAATCCTGCTCACGTTTGGAAGTAAAGAAAATTCCTCAAAGGGAAACAGCACCTTGGGGTTATCGATTATTTCAAAAGTTGTTTAAATTTCTGTTGAAGATTTTTTATTTTTACTTATTGTGTAGGTGATATTGTACTGACAGAAATTTTAAAAGTCACCAAGAATCATGTATCCACAGTAAATCATTTGTTTACATTTATTTTTTATTATTTTATTTTATTACAGACAGGGTCTTGCTTTGGTGCCCAACCTGGAGTGCAGTGGTGTGATCATAGCTCCCTGCAGTCTGGACCCCTGGGCTCAGGCAATCCTCTCTCTCTCTTTTTCTTTCTTTTGTGTGGAGATGAGGTCTTGCTACGTTATTCAAATTGGTCTCGAACTCCTGGCCTCAAGTGATTCTCCCATCTTGGTTTCCCAAAGTGCTGGGATTAAAAGCACGAGCCACTGTGCCGTCCATGTTTGCATTAAAAAAAATAAAGAATCCTATAGGCTTCAGTGAAGTTTCTGCTTCTCTTTCACTTTGCTGGACAAAGGCCAGCCTGAGTCAGAGCTTCAGGGAGAGGAGAGGGCCTCCTTATTCCCAGTGTGGGCTGAGAATCATCCACTCCACTCCAGACCTGTGGAATCAGAAGCTGCATTTTAGCAAGATGGCCTTAGGTGATTTACTACACGTTGAACGTTGCCAGTGGCTGGTTGGGGATTTCTGGTTGCCATGCCGATTGCTGCAGAGGCCTGAAGTAAGTCCTTCCTCCTTGGAGGGTGGCCACAGAACACACACCTCTGCTGTTCCCTGTAGTTGAGTGTGAGGTTACTTTCCTGTCTCTATCTGTCAGGGTCCCTTCCAGCGAAATGAGAGCAGCATATTAGAGTTGCCCATGGAAACTTCTGTTAACTCCATTTTTAATATCACAGGCAGTATTTGAGGATTATTTCCCCCTGCCATCCTAAAACATCTGCCTTTTCTCTTAAATTTAAGATGTAAATCATCTTCTAGCCAGTTAAGGGGAGCAGTTGAAGTGCATGGGTAAAAACAGAATCTGGAAGACATGTGGGTATTTCATTGGAAGTTATGGAAGGTTCTAGTTAGCCAAGATGGGCGCCTGGGGCAGAAAGAGTTCTTGTGGTCTTGGGTCGCTTGGTGAAAACAGAATGTTCCATGCAGAGTTGCTGTGTTCACGCACACTGGTGTGGGTAGGTCTATCTGGTCCTGGAGGCAGAGGCGGATCTGTCAGGAACACTTTGTCCTGGGCGTGCTTTCTGACTGCTTGTGTCCAAATGCAACATGAGCCCCAAATGTTGGTGCAGAGAGGACTCCATGACTTGCTGTCACTGGATGAGCCTCTACGAGACCAGCTGGTGTTTCCCTGTGGGTGACCTGACTGGGTCCACATGCCTTTAACTTTATGCAGAAAAAAATCCCAGTAAAAGCATCAGTTGGCGCTCACTGAGATTGCTTGCATCATATATTTTTTCTTTTTAATTAATATTTCATGACCAGTTAACCAGCAGTCTGTTACCCTTCTAATAAAGAAAAAGGTATTATAACCAATAAAATATATTTATTGCCCTCATTTTAAAGTCTTAATTAAGGACCCATCCCTCCCTTGTGAAAGTCTTTTTAAAAATACCATCAGAAGTACACAATAAATGGGGGAAAGAAGCCCTTGTTTGTTTAAAGAAGAAACATATTCCCTAACAGAAGATATAAAAGCGTAAGTCTGCAAATAAAAAATGTGGGTCTGTTTACTCAGTATAGGTTTTGTATCTCGCTCGTGTAGGTATAGTCATTCTCAATTTTGAGGGATTCGGGAATTTTTGCTTTTGTAAACTCAATATATGAGATATAATGCAACTCAAACATAAGAAAATAACTCGTTTTCATTCACATTATGAGAAAAGGGATGTAGTGCCTATAGGACCATCTTACATGAACACAACATATATTTCTAAAGTTATGGCTATCAATTATTCTGGAAGCTTACATTGTGTGTTCCAAGAGTTGGAATCTGTTAAACAGATCTACACTATTGAAGATTCTGTGCAAGACAGCTGGAGAAAGAGCTCAATGATTTCATTCTGAGGTGGCTAAATATCAATTAGCCAGAGTAAGTGAAGAAATTGTAAAGCAAAGGATGTGTGCAGAGCTCTTCCTTTGTGTGGTGAGAGCTCTTGGTTTTGCTCATCAGAGGAGATGCGGAAGGCTCCAAGCCGTCTGCACACTGCTACCATCACTCGAGGTGGTCACTGCTTTAGGAATTTTTCCTAGCTTTTCCTACTTTGATGAATTACTTTGAAATACTTTATTATGCTTCACAACATAAGATTCAAATATAAAAATAAAATCATACCATTTTAAAAGTAAAATAGAACCTTAGAAAGATTCCACTTTATTTAATTTCTCAGTTGAGAGAAAGAAGGTATAAAGAGTTTAAATAATTTGCCTGAGGCAACACAGCTAGCTGGTGGCAAAACTGGGACTAGAATTCATCTCATTCTGCCTTGTGATTTTAGAACTGAAAGAAGCTAAACTCTCATTTGTGCAGCCCATTTCATCAATGGACATTAAAAGTTCTGTTTAAAGTGCTAGTTAATTTACTGATTGCCAGGACTTAGTCAACTGGGGTAAATCCAAAATGTGTTTGATATACCTCAGTAAACAAAAAGGGTACCTTTTTCAGTAAACTGGAGTTAAAGACATACTTACTTTTAGGCAGAAAGACTATTTGTGAGGCATTATGACAATTCCTGAATCTAAATCAGTATAAATGGAGAATTCTATTAAAAGTATTTAAAAAATTGAGTTGATTCTGGTTATTTTGCCAATGAAGTCATTGAATAAATGTTGTAAAAAGCTAGAGAAATCTGTAAAATGTTCAGAATTTGACCTAGATTGCATATGGGTTTTAAAAAATGCTATCACATTCATTATTGTAATTACTTATAAATATGTAACAATACACTTTGCAAATATGACATGCTCGTGTAGAATATTAAACGCTGGTAATCCTTAAGTATTCTGAAAGGTAAAATTATTTCCCCAGTTGTTTCTGCTTTCATGTAAAGAGTAATCAATGGGCTTATTTTGGTTAGCATTTCTGTTAGTTGGTTAGTTGGTGTGTTTACATCTTGCTGGCTCAAAGCTTAAAGAAAAAGCAAAGCAAAATAAATTCTACTGATAGTAATAAAAATATTAAAGTTGAGAAAGAACCACTTGTAGATTCATATCTTTATGTGGCTAAGTTGGTTTTGGTGAATTTTCTGTGTAAAAAACAACCACCAATAAACTAAACCCAACATCTCCCAATGGCATTTTATTTTTCTGTGGTTGAATGGTGGAAAGAAGGCAGTAGTGTGCCACCTGGTGGTTCAACACGGATTGGCATAGTAGAGTTTCCCCAATCCCGTATTAACCAAATGTAAAACATAACCAATATTTCCTCAACTACCAATTCTTTCCTCCTTGGAAATATCTATTTTTCTTATTCTAAAGAGTGCTCATCAGGTACCATTATTCTGTTTGGAGATTGGAAATATGTTAAAATTAAAACAATCACCTCTAATGTGCTTCTCAGATCATGTCTATCCACAGACATTTGCCATTTGTGTTATACCAATGATATTTAATTACATTCAGATACTACTAAGGACTAGAAATAAAAAATAATGCCATCCTGGCATGGTCATGGTGGTGCACACCTGTAACCCCAGCATTTTGGGAGGCTAAGGAGGGCAGACCGTTTGAGCCCTGGAGTTTGAGACCAGCCTGGGCAATATAGTGACACTCCATGTCTGCAAAAATTACAAAAATTAGCTGAGCGTGGTGGTGCGTGCCTGTGGTCCCAGCTACTCTGGAGGCTGAGGTGGGAGGATTGCTTGAGCCCAGGAGGTTGAGGCTGCAGTGAGCCTCGATCGCACCACTGCACTCCAGCCTGGGTGACAGAGAGACCCTGTCTTACACGCACAGAAAAAAGATTGGGAAGGAAGGACGTTTTATAACATAATACAACATTATGCCCTTGATATGACATGTTATTGTGTCAGTCTGCTAGAAATGGAGATAAATTAACAAGACATTGCCTCTTTGACTGAAGATGACGTGATCTTGAATAAAGAACATCAAAGTTTCCAAACCAGAAATGAATACTTTGTTTCACATGCCTACACAGAAGAGAATCTTTATTCACAATTTATATTTTTTAAAAATCAGATGAATGCATTTTACTATTTTTCTAACAGTGTCTGTTTTTTCATTTTCTACTTGAATGGAATGCAAATTTATACTATAACTTCTAAGCTTATAACCTTTTTAAAAGCCTTCATAACCTCAAGAATCCCAGCAGGCCAGGTTAAATAACAGCATGACTGCTTTCAGCCAAAGGTCTATGCAAAGCTAGAGCAAAAAAATATGGTTTCTTCAAAAAACATCTGTTTCAGACAGAAGAAAATTAGGATTTGACAGGAGTAGAAAAAAGTATGATTTCAAGTTTAATTCTGCAAGGTGAACTTCAGAACACTACCTCATTGATTGGGCTGATTTAGCGGCACTGTCTACAATTCTTCTGGCTCTGATTTTAAAGGCAATCTTTGCACTAGGACAAAAGATCAAAAATTAACATCTGGTTTGGTGATAGTAAATTACCATTTCTGGATTTTTTTCTTCAGTGATATGAATTACAATACCCCTCACCCAATGAAACTTCAGCTAGGATTTTAGATAAATAAGGCACAATCTGAGGTAGAATGAGAATCTTGAAACCCTATCCTAAGCTCAAGGACAGTACAAAAGTAGCTTCTTGGGCTAGAGTTGTAAGATGGATCTGCCATACACATGTGACAGACTTACCGTAGTCTAGAATGCAAAAGCTTATCTAGGCTTGTGAAAGGCAAGGTTAACTGTGGAGAGTAACATTTTGTGGTCACTATTGATTATACTCTTTCAAATAGATAAAATGCATACTGATTAGGCTGAGCATTTGATTAAACATCAAGTTGTAGAAATCAGTGTTTATTTGAAAAGTGAACCGAGCATTCACATAGATGAAATAATTTCTGGTATCTTAATAGACAGCCTGTGAACTACAGAATCCCATCAGTTCTGTAGTTGGGATGGCATTGTTGTTATTATTATTATTATTATTATTATTTTGAGACAAGGTCTTGGTCTGTCACCCAGGCTGGAGTACAGTAGCATGATCATGGCTCACTGTAGCCTCAACCTCCTGGGCTCAAGTGATCCTCCTGCCTCAGCCTCCCAGGTAGCTGTGACTATAGGTGCACACCACCATGCCTTTTAATTTTTTGTAGAGATGGAGTGTCACTATGTCACCTAGGCTGGTCTCGAACTCCTGGACTCAAGCGATCTTCCCACCTTGGCCTCCCAAAGTGCTGGGATTATAAGCATGAGCCACTGTGCCTAGCCCCAATCATTTTTGTACAAAGCCAGATATCTGCATATTCTACTGAGTGGCATCTACAGTTCTTGGTGCAAACTTTGAAGCAAATGTTATAGCTCCATCAGGTATATGCAAATCACTGTCCAAAGTCTTATTGGTGAGAGAAACCAGCTTCATTGGGTTATAATCAAATCATAGCTCACTGCAGCCTCAAACTCTTGGGGTCAAGGGTCCTCTTGCCTCAGCCTCCCAAGTAGCTGGGACTACAGGCATGTGCTACCACTCCCAGCTCATTAAAATATTGTAAAGGTGGAGTCTTGCTGTGTTGTCCAGGCTGGTCTTGAACTCCTGGCCTAAAGTGATCCTCTTGCCTTGGCCTCCCCAAATGCTTGTATTACAGGTGCCAGCCACAGTGCCTGGCCAGTCCTGCATCTTTTAGACTATTTAGAAAATAGTAGGAGGCTGCATGTTGGAGAGGGAAGAGCATTTAACTTAGAGTTTCATTCTGCGATTAGAAATGCTTTTAGACTTTGGTCCCAAAGAGGTTTATTTCTGACTAGATTTCCTATATATTAAGTGAGTTCTGCAATGATCTGTAAGATAATTGAGCAATCATTAGATATATCTGGCCTCATATGGAGCCCTCATAATTTGGGGCATAAAGTAATTAAAGAGTAATTACAACTAACCGATTCTGTGGTCCACTTTCAGTTCAAACTTTAAGTAGGAAGAGAGTCTTTTTAAAAGAGGGGCTTTCACGTGCCCCTCGCATTGCCAATGCACCTCATCGAGCTGATGGGGTCAGATAAGTGGACCTTGAGTGGACCTGGGGACCACTCAAGTGGACGCAGGTATAGGACGAGGGCTCAGAAGGAAGGAGGCTGCCGTTCCAGAGTCATCTTTCTTAGCGAGGGGCCGGCAGCCAGCGTATTGGAGGGAATCAAACTTCTCCACGGAAATCCAGTCCTGACCGTAAGCTCAGTGAGAGCAGTGTCCAAGAACAATTCTGGAAAACAGCAAAAGACCAAAGACGTCAAACCAGCTTTGTTTTGAAATATTTTTCATCAAAACAGATTCAGAGTTATTACGTGTGCCTGAGTGAGGGGGAACAGTGATGGTTATCAGAATCCCAGGACTGGACTACTGCACTCAAGAGTATGTTATAAGCCATATCTAGTTCTCATTGCTATTTAGGTTGGTGCAAAAGTAATTGCGGTTTTTGCCATTAAAAGTGTTTTGTTAGCCGGGCACAGTGGCTCACGCCTGTAATCCCAGCACTTTGGGAGGCTGAGGCGGCTGGATCACTTGAAGTCAGGAGTTTGAGACCAACCTGACCAATGTGGTGAAACCTTGTCTCTACTAAAAATACAAAAATTAGCTGGGTATGGCAGTGGGCGCCTGTAATCCCAGCTACTCAGGAGGCTGAGGGAGGAGAATTGCTTGAAGCCAGGAGGCGGAGGTTGCAGTGAGCTGTGGTCACGCCACTGCACTGCAGCCTGGGCGATAGAGGGAGAGTCTGTCTCAAAAAAAAAAAAGGTGATTTGTTGTGGGTTTAATCCTGTCTTCCCCCACAATTCGTATATTGAGGTCTTAACTCCCTGTAATTAAAAATGGAACTTTGTGTGCAGATAGGATCATTAAAGATGATAATTAGTTATAATTAGTTAAAATTATAATTATATATGTATTTATATATAAATATATATAACATATAAATATATATATTTATATAACTATATAACATAAATATATATTATATAATAATATATAATTATATATAAATTATATATATAAACATATATAAATTATATATTTATATATTATATATAAAAACTATATATATTTTATATATAAAAACTATATATATTTAACTATAATTAGTTAAAATAAGGTCATTTGGTGGGTCCTAACCCAGTGTGACTGGTGTCCTTATAAAAAGGAGAAATTTGGACGCATAAACATGTCCACAGAGAAAATGCCCATGAGTAGGAAGGTAGAGATTGGGGTGATGTGTCTACAAGCCAAGGAGTGCCGATGATTGCCAGCAGTCACCAGAAGCTTGGCAGAGGCATGAAACAAATCCTCTCTCAGAGGGAACAGGACTTCCTCAGGCTTCCAGCCTCCAGAACTGCGAGACAATACATTTCTGTCCTTTAAGTGGCCCTATTTGTGGTACTTTGTATGGGAGCCCTAGAAAACTGATATAATGTCATAGCTCAGCAGTTCTCAATGCTTCTTTTTGTCATCTTCATAAGGGCTTGAGTTAAGATTGTCAGATCATGTACAGGATGCTCAGTTGAACTTGAATTTCAGATCAAAATCAAGCATTCCTTTTAGTGTCAGTAAAAGTGTCCTAAGTATTGCATGGAACATGCTAGTACTAAAAAGTTATCCATTGTTCATTTGAAATTCAAATTTAGCTGGATGGTCTGGTTTTTTTTTTTTTTTTTTGAGACAGAGTCTCGCTCTGTCGCCCAGGCTGGAGTGCAGTGGCCGGATCTCAGCTCACTGCAAGCTCCGCCTCCCGGGTTTACGCCATTTTCCTGCCTCAGCCTCCTGAGTAGCTGGGACTACAGGTGCCGCCACCTCGCCCGGCTAGTTTTTTTTTTGTATTTTTTAGTAGAGACGGGGTTCCACCGTGTTAGCCAGGATGGTCTCAATCTCCTGACCTCGTGAGGTCTTGATCTCCTGACCTCGTGATCCGCCCGTCTCGGCCTCCCAAAGTGCTGGGATTACAGGCTTGAGCCACCGCGCCCGGCCTGGTCTGTGTTTTTATTTGCTAAATCCGATAATCCTATCTGGAGTGCCTTTCTCATAGTTATGACAATGAGTAAATGAGTCAATTACCTGGACTCAGTGGATTCTTCTTGGTGCCTGCTAGAGTCAGCAAAAGCAGAGAAGTGGAAATGCTTTTAGACTTCTGTCTCGGTGATGTTTATTTCTAACTATATAATTGGCCATCCGTATCCTCGGTGTGATGGTTAATACTGAGTGTCAACTTGATTGGACTGAAGGATGCAAAGTATTAATCCTGGGTTTGTCTGTGGGTGGGTGTTGCCAAAGGTGATTAACATTTGAGTCAGTTGGCGGGGGAAGGCAGACCCACCCTTAATCTGGGTGAGCACAATCTAATCAGCTGCCAGCGAATATAAAGCAGGCAGAAAAACGTGAAAAGGCGAGACTGGCTTAGCCTCCAAGCCTACATCTTTCTCTCATGGTGGATGCTTCCTGCCCTCAAACATCGGATTCCAAATTCTCCAGTTCTGAGACTCGGACTGGCTCTCCTTGCTCCTCAGCTTGCAGACAGCCTATTGTGGGACCTTGTGATCATGTACGTTAATATTCAATAAGCTCCCATATCTATATCTATATGTATCTATCAATATCGTATTAGTTCCTCTAGGGAACCCTGACTAATACACTTGGGTTCCAAATTTTTGGATTCAACTAACCTTGGATTGACAATATATGATGAAAACATAATAAAAATAAATATTAAAAAACCAATACAACATAACAACAATTTATATAACATTTACATTGTATTAGGTATTACAAGTAACCTAGAGATGATTTAAAGTATGGTATGTGTTGATACCATTTTGAGAAACATTTTGAGAAATGAATCACTGGGCAATGTCATCCTTGTGCGAATGAACACCATGGAGTGCAGCTGCACAGACCCAGGTGGTGGAGCCTGCCACACGCATAGGCTGTATGGTAGAAACCTTTGCTTCCAGGCCACAAAACTGCAAAGCCTGGTACTGTACTGAACACTGTAGGCAATTGTGACACAATGGTAAGTATTTGGGTGTGTGTGCATGTTTTTTTTTTAATGATGGAGTCTTGCTCTGTCACCCAGCCTGGAATGCGGTGGCACAATCTCAGCTCACTGCAACCTCCGCCTCCCAGGTTCTAGTGATTCTCCTATCTCAGACTCCTGAGTAGCTAGGACAACAGGTGCGTGTCACCACATCTGGCTAATTTTTTAAAAATTTCAATAGAGGTGGGGTTTCACCATGTTAGCCAAGGTGGTCTCGATCTCCTGACCTTGTGATCCGCCCACCTCAGCCTCCCATTGCTGGGATTACAGGCGTGAGCCACCGCGCCTGGCCTGTAGTGGTGTACAGGTGTACCACTGTTGAATGGATGGTGCTCGCAGGACTGGAGGCTGCTCTGGGTGAGTCAGGGAGTGAGCGGGCAGTGAAAGTGATGGTCCAGGAAGTTACTGGACCCTACTGTCAACTTTGTAAACACTTTACACTGAGGCTACACTACGTTTATTAAAATTGTTTTTTCTTTCTCCCATAATAAACAGCCTATGGTAGATTTTTAACTTTATAAACTTTAATTAAAAAAATTTTTGACTCTTACGTAATAACTCTTAGCTTAATACACAAACTCATTATACAGCTCTACAGAAATCTTTTCTTTTCTTCTTTTTTTTTGGAGACAGAGTTTTGCTCTTATCGCCCAGGCTGGAGTGCAATGGCATGATCTCGGCTCACTGCAACCTCTACCTACTGGGTTCAAGCAATTCTCCTGCCTCAGCTTCCTGAGTAGCTGGGATTAGAGGTGCCCGCCACCACGCCTGGCTAATTTTTTGTATTTTTAATACAGACGGGGTTTCACCATGTTGGTCAGGCTGGCCTTGAACTCCTGACCTCAGGTGATCCACTGGCCTCGGCCTCCCAACGTGCTGGGATTACAGGTGTGAGCCACCGCACCCAGCCTTCTTTCTTTATATTCTTATTCTATAAGTTTTTTTCTATTTTTAAAATTTTTAATTTTTTTTCCTTTTTAAAATGTTGTTAAAAACTAAGACACAAACAGACACATTAGCCTAGGCCTACGCAGGGTCAGGACCATCAATATCATTGGCCTCCACGTCCACATCTTGTCCCACTGGCCAGTCTTCAGGCACAATGGCACACATGGGGCTGTCATCTCCTATGGTAACAATGCCTTCTCCTGGAATCCCTCTGAAGGACCTGCCTGAGACTGGTTTATCGTTAACTTTTTTCTTGTTTCTTTGAGACGAAATCTCTCTCTGTCGCCCAGACTGGAGTGCAGTGGCGCCATCTTGGTTCGCTGCAACCTCCACCTTCTGGGTTCAAGTGATTCTTGTGCCTCAACTTCCTGAGTAGCTGGGATTACAGGCGTGCGCCATCACGCCTGGCTCGTTTTTTTTTTTTTTTTTTTAAATAGAGATGAGGTTCCACCATGTTAAACTCCTGACCTCAGGTGATCTGCCCGCCTCAGCCTCCCAAAGTGCTGGGATTATAGGCATGAGCCACCGTGCCCTGCCAACTTTTTTCTTTTTTTTGTAAGTAGAAGGAATGCACTCCAAGATGATGATAAAAAGTATAGTATAGTAAATACATAAACCAGTAACACAGTCATTTATTGCTGTCATCAAGCATTATGGACTATACAAAACTGCATGTGCTCTACTTTTCTATGACTGGCAGCACAGTGGGTTTGTGTACTCCAGCATCACCACAGACATGTAAGGCATGCGCTGGGCTGCCAGGTCAGGCCCGGGTTAGGATGGCTAAGACATCACTAGGCAATAGGAATGTTTCAGCTCCATTATAATCTTCTAGGGCCACTGTTGTTGGTGCAGTCTGCTGTTGACCAAAACATCATTATGCGGTGCGCCACTGTACGCAGGAGGGTGTGCAAATATGCAAATAATACATCACTTTATATAAGGGACTTGAGCATCCTTGGAATTTGGTATCCTTGGGGGTTTGGGGGATCCTGGAACCAATACCCCCGGTGGCTACTGAGGGGTGACTGTATTTGCTACATGTTTAGCTGATTCTACAACTAACTGGCTGTAGGACATTGTGCAAATCACCTGACATGTCTGGGCCTCAGTGTTCTCATTTGTTAAATGAAGGAGCAGAACTATCTGCTTTCAAAGGTCCCTTCCAGCCCTTTATGTCTGTCATTCAAGGAAATGCTTCTTAAAGGAACATTTTTAAAAGCCTAGCTTATGAAAGCATTAGGAAGCACTTAGCTGTTTTTATGGTTTGGATCAAAAATATAAGCTGTCGCTTCTTGGAAAGCTTTATTACCTCCACTTCTTAACAAAGGCTGAAGTTTAATATCATTATGTGCCCCGTAATGAGGAGGCTATAATTTAGGAGGGCGTTCATGATGATGATCACTTAAAAAGATCACTGATTTGAGAAATGGTTCAAGTCTTAATGGGCGCTGAGAATGGAGGCTGAGTGATTACTTCTTTCCTGGGCTGGTAGTGTTGATGTTTGCTCTGCTAATTGTACTTAATTTACTGTGAAGTTTTTAAAGAGACTCCTGTTGCTCTGAGTGATGCTGCTACTGGGTGAAGCATTGAACTTGGAGACTGTTAGTCCAAGCTACACGAGACTTAATAGTAAAGACTCCTGAATTTCTTGTTAAGTAATTTTAAGTAAATTTATTTTATTTTTTGAATGTCCATTTGATTTTTAATTTACAAAGTAATTCATGATTGAGTCAATTTAAACAACTCAGAAAAAATCTCAAACCCCAACAAAATTCCATTAGCTAACTGGATATATTTTAGTAAATTTATTTTAAAGTAATTTATTATATTGAAGAAAGTGTGCTGGAGTTAGCTGAGGACTTTTGTATCTTTTCTTTCCTTTTTTTTTTTTTTTTTTTGAGATGGAATCTTGCTCTGTCACTCAGGCTGGAGTGCAGTGGCACAATCTCAGCTCACTGCAGCCTCTGCCTCCCAGGTTCCAGCGATTGTCCAGCCTCAGCCTCCTGGGTAGCTGGGATTACAGGCAGACGCCACCATGTCCGGCTAATTTTTGTGTTTTTATTAGAGACAGGGTTTCACCATGTTGGCCAGGTTGGTTTCAAACTTCTGATCTCAGGTGATCTGCCTGCCTCAGCCTCTCAAAGTGCTGGGATTACAGGTGTGAGCCAGCACGCCCGGCTGACTTTTGTATCTCTTCTTCACGTTACTTCTTAGACACAAAAATATTTTTGTCCATCTGTTTGTGAAAAACCAGGAGTTGGTAATATCACCAATGGTTCTTAAAAATGAGACCAGTCTAGGGATGCTGGCTCATACCTGTAAGCACTTTGGGAGGCCGAGGTGGGTGAATAGCTGGAGCCTGGGAGGTTGAGGTTGTAGTAAGCCAAGGTCACGCCCCTGCACTCCAGCGTAGGGGACACTGGAGGACAAAGCCACACCATGTTTTTTGCTTCTGTTTTTGTTTTTTTAAAAAAGAGACCAGATAGGTATTCCTTAAAAATGTTTCTAGAGGAGCCAGCCAGCAGTTGGGACAGTGGAAATGGGAATGTCAAGAACTGAAGGGAAATGAAAGAAAATAACCTGATGAAAAAGCTGACCAGCCATGGTGGCTCACTCCCGAAATCCCAACACTTTTGGAGGTCGAAGTGGGTGAATTGCTTGAGCTCAGTAGTTCGAGACCAGCCTGGGCAACATATGAGACCCCATCTCGCAAAAGGATACAAAAATTAGCCACGTGTGGTGGCACACGCCTCTAGTCCCAGCTATTCAGAAGGCAGAGGTAGGAGGATTGCTTGAGCCCATGAGGTCGAGGCTGCAGTGAGCTGAGACTGCCCTTCCCTGTGATTTCCTTCCTCTAACTGGGACGTGATGTCTGAAGCCACATGAGGTGACAAGTCAGTAGGATGAAAGGGAAGAAAGATAAAAGTCAGTGTCTTTCACTTTACTGACCTACAAATTACTCTGAACCTCCAACCTCTGGGCATTTTGTTTTATCAGGTCCTAGTCGGTTTTTGATTTTGGGCTGCATCATGAGAGGAACTACGTATTTTCCTCCAGTTAAGCCCATTGTTGAGGTAGAAAGGGGCTGACATATACAAAGAGAAATTGACATTAACTGGGAAATATATCACCCCTGGAAACAAACCATTACCTGGTGATCTATTTTTCCTTGATTTAAAGTGTTTCTTAATTGGAATTGTTACCTGCTTGACTTGGACAGTTTTGTTTTCTATTTATTTTCCACCCACCACATAGGGGTATTTGAATCATCTTGCACGGTAAGCTATCGAATACAATTTAAAATAAGAGGAGTCATTATTCATTATACATTGTGTTCACATTCGCAATAGCTTTCTTTACCTTGTTAGACCTCAGCCACCTTCAGTTCACTAAGGAAAGCTAAGCCACAAATCAGTAGTCTTGCGATTTAAGTTGTACTTTTGCTCCAAAGATGATATGAGAGTTGAAAAACAAGACCATTTATTTACCTGGACCTGGGAAAGTGATTCTCGTCTGAAAACCAGGTGTCTCTGGTTCTTCCACTAAGATTGATTGCTTTGAGTGTCAGCCAGCCTAGGCTGAGCATTCCTGAGTAATGAGGATTCACTTCATTGGCAGGCGAGTGCTGACCTCACCTTGCAAAGCTCTCTACAGTGTCTGAGCAGAGGATCCCCTCCTCCCCGGCATACCTTTGCAGCAATATCCTGGCAGATACTTTATGTCATGTTGCCATGAACTGCATTGTTCTGCCCCAAGCCCCAGGCTACTGGAAAAAATGGTAAATGTTCCAAGTTTAAGCTAAATAATATGTTTTTAATGAGATCATGTGCGTTGCGGATCGAAAGCATCACCAAAAGGTAAAAAGTTCAAAAAGCCCTTTACGTGCACAGTGAGTTTGACCAAAGTGGCTTTCATGATCTTTCTGATAGAATTTTAAAAAGCGCTTTCAAGTTTCTGATCCTAAATGTTACACTTCAGCAGGTTTTCTCCTTGCCTTTCATCACACAGAGACAGGAGCGATTCGGGGGTAGGGTACATCTATTAGCAGGACGATAACAATGCCTTGCAATCTGTGTGTTGCTGAAATAACAGGGTCTAGGAGCACTGGGAAGTGTTGCTGGGGTGCTCTGGAAATCTGATAGAATATTATCCCTTCAAAACGCTGGGGAAAACCCACTGAAACAAGCCCCGGCTAAGGAGAATTGGAGTTCTGCTCAAACCACATCTACTTCATGAGACTTTCCTAGAAATGTCCTCAATTAGAATTAGCAGGAGGAAGGGAGAAAAGAGTCAACGTTTGCTGAGTTTCTATGAAATAATAAATACAGGCTGGGCCCAGTGGCTCACGCCTGGTATCCCAGCATGTTGGGAGGCTGAGGCAGGAGGATTCCTTGAGGCCATGAGTTCGAGGCCAGCCTGGGCAACATAGTTAGATCCTTGACTCTATTAAAAAAAAAATAGCCAGGCATGGTGGCATGTGGCTGCAGTACTAGCTACTTGGGAAGCTGTGGCAGGTGCATCACTTGAGTCCAAGTGTTTGAGGTTGCAGTGAGCGCTGATCACGGCACTGCATACTCCTGCCTGGGTCACAGAGCAAGACCTTGTCTCAAAAAAAAAAAAAAAAAAAAAAAAAAAAAAGGAAAAGAAAAAAAGAAATCACATGTCGGGGCCTTTAGATGCATTATTTCATTTAAACTTCAAATATCCTTACCAGGTGGCGACTGTTAACAATCTCTTATTCTTGGCTGGGCGCGGTGGCTCACGCCTGTAATCCCAACACTTTGGGAGGCCGAAGCATGCGGATCACCTGAGGTCAGAAGTTCAAGCCCGGCCTGGCCAACATGGTGAAACCCCGCCTCTACTAAAAATACAAAAATTAGCCAGGCATGGTGGCATGCACCTGTAATCCCAGCTACTTGGGAGGCCGAGACAGGAGAATTGCCTGAACCTGGGAGGGGGAGGTTGCAGTGAGCTGAGATTGTGCCATTGCACTCCAGCCTGGGTGACAGAGCGAGACCCTGTCTCAAAAAAAAAAAAATCTTCTTCCATTGAACATTAGTTTAACCATGAACATAGAATTTCTTCAAATCATCCTTGTATAAAATTAACTTTTTAAAATAGCCTTAACCTTTAGGCTCTGTGAGGTGAGAGAGCAGGGGCCATGCACTTACTGCTTACCATTTACGGGCCCACTGAATGTTGGCTTCAGTATCAGATTCTCTTATATGTATGTCATCTCCTTTAATATTTGAAAATCTCTGGAGTTTGACATTATTTTGCTCATATCATAGATGATGAAATTGTCTGAGAGATTGAGTCATTTGCTTAAAATCATCCAGTGGGTAAGTGGCAACGCTGAAATTTGAACTCAGTTCTGCGAGTGTAAAGCCCACGTTTCTCTAGTAATATTTAGTAGTTCTCTAGAAATAACATTTCTAGAGTCCTCTGGCTTCCAATCTTGGTGTTGCCCCTAGCACAGGGAGCTTCAGTGTTTGTCCAAGTGAATGTATTGTGAGTGATCCATTTTCCAACAAGTACCCTTGTCTTCCACGCCCTCATCACCAGATTGCAAGCCACCTCAACACACTTGCCCGTGCCATCTCAACGTGCTCCCAATTCCTGCTTGGGCAAAGTGTGGCTCAAGGACACCAGCATCAGTGTCACCTGGCACTTCATGGAAATGCACATTTTTGGATTCTTTTTCAGGCTCTGAATCTGGGGTGGCTCCCAGGAATGTGTATTTTAAAATCAAGCTTTGCAAGTGATTTTTATGCATGCTGAAGTTCAGAAACCCCTCTCTTCACTGGTCTTCTTGTATCTAGGCATGAATCATTCCCTCTATCCTTTAGAGAGCTGCCAGTGATTTTTTTTTTTTTTTTTTTTTTTGAGACAAGGTCTCACTCTGTTGCCCAGGCTAGAATGCAGTGGTGCAATCACCGCTCACTGCAGCCTCAACCTCCCAGGTTCAAGCAATTTTCCTACCTCAGCCTCCTGAGTAGCTGGGACCACAGGTGCACGCCATGATGTTCGGCTAATTTTTTGTAGAGATGCGGTTTTGCCATGTTGCCCGGTCTGTCTCAAACTCCTGGGCTCAAACAACCCAGCCACCTTGGCCTCCCAAAGTGCTGGGATCACAGGCCTGAGCCACTGCACCCGACCTGCCAGTGATTTTTTGAAACACATTTAGCCTAGTGTTCCATAGGCTATAGCATACTTGCTCCTTAAGGAGACACTGTACCCTCGACATGCTTCTATTCAGGAACCCACAACATCTAATTTGAGGGATTTGCTTAAATGACCATTACACTCACTGGCATGGGCCCTTTGAGGAGTTGGTCTGCACCTATACAGCCCTAGTGTGTAGCACCTCCGAAAACTATTTATTGAACAAATTAAGGAAACTGCTAAGTCATGTCATTTTCTTGTGGCAAGAGGGGACTGCGAAATTTATTAATCAATCTGACAAATTAGAAGGATGACCCTAATTCCTTTTTCTAAGTTTTTTTGGATGGTAGATTTTTCCCCGATTAAAACATATAGCTTGGAGTTGGGGGGAAAATAACAGGAGCAGAGCCTGTTGTTAAAAGTTACCTGCAAACATGCCGCTGCTCTGCTTAAGGAATCTACAATGAGATGGGTTATGCTAATTATCCAAGCAGCCACCACTTCGAAAAGAAGCAATTGATGAGCAAAATGTTTATTTTGCAGCTGAAAAAGATTAGGAAGATTTGTCCCCCTACCCTGAAATTGTGTTGAGCGCCCCAAATTTAAAATGTCATTGACAGGCATAGTCTTTCCTTTTCTCTCCCCTACAGAATCCAGAGGAAGAGGCTGCCCTCTCGATAGGCAGGGCAGGAGATTGACAAAATGAGGCAGTTTTAAGGCTACTGAAGATTCCATTTTGTGAGTTAACACATGAAGGCTTATGGAGTTTCAGTAATTTATCTAGAGTTCCACTGGTGGTAAGCAATGGGGCTGGGGCGGAACTCTGGGTTGCCTGATGTAATGGTCTTTCCCTGCACACTGTCTTCTCAACAGAGAGTTCCCAAAGGCCCGAGAGTTCCCAAAGGCCCGAGCCTCAGCATCAAATAAGGTGCTTTAAAAAACATTTCTAGGTGCCACCATGGGCCTACCAAATTAGAATCTTGGAGGTACAGCCAGGAGAATTTGTCTTTTTAAAAATGTTTCAGTCTGGGTGCGGTGGCTCACACCTGTAATCCCAGCACTTTGGGAGGCCGAGGCAGGTGGATCACCTGACGTCAGGAGTTTGAGACCAGCCTAACCAACATGGTGAAACCCCGTCTCTACTATAAATACAAAAATTAGCCGGGTGTGGTAGCAAGCGCCTGTAACCCAGCTACTTAGGAGGTTGAGACAGGAGAATTGCTTGAACCCAGGAGGTGGAGGTTGCAGTGAGCCGAGATCGAGCCACTGCACCCCAGCCTGGGCGACAAAGTGAGACTCCGTCTCAAAAAAAAAAAAAAAAAAAAAAAGTTTGGTTATTTGTTGGTTTATTCTAAATTCTGATGCTTGTCCTTGTTCGGGAAATGTGAAAACAGGCAGCCCCATATTCAGAAGGACTTGAACCTGCCTCAGTCAACCTGGTAGGTATCACCACAAATTCAGTGATTCCCAAGGGTGGCCCCCACGCAGCGGCAGTAGCATCATGTGGGAATTTGTTAAAAAATGCAAATCCTGGTGCCCCACCCAGACTACCTACAGGGGATCTAGGGTGGTGCCTAGCAATCTGTATTTTAATAGTCTTCCAGGTGATTCTAATGGTTGCTAAGATATGAGAAACGCCGATCTAATTGTTTACTGTATAAATGTACGTATTCCAGTCACAGCCATTTCTAAGCTATTATCGGTTACTCGGAGTTCAGTGTAGATGAAGACTCTAAGGGAGGTGAGGAGAGACACAGCAGCACCAGCAGCAGCAGCAGAGAGAGAGAGAGAGAGAGAGAGAGAGCAAGAGAGGGAGGTGAAAGGGGATGAGTGGGGTTAAGAAGGGAAGCAGGTAACTGAACAATCTACCAGACTTCCCAATTTTGCCTGAGGCCAGTCCTGTCTACCTTAGCTCCTGCCTTTCTTCTAAGAAGTAAATGTCAAAAGTAGTTTTCTTTGAAGGTGACATAGGTATTTAACACCTCAAACAGTTAGAACCCCACCAGACAGTTTTACGATGTGATAATTTACCTCTTACAAGTAAGTACACTTTGCCCAGGTAGAAACTGACTAGCTGAATCTGGGTTTCAGCAAGGAATTCTACTGAAACTATTTCTTCCTTTTTGAAGGCAAATCTGATAGAGTTTTTTTTTTTTTAATTGGAAAATTATGTTCCTTTGGGCTCATGATATCACCAAAATATTAGGCTAATGATTGGTCTAAAAACCAGAGTGTCCAGGGATTTCTGTGGTTTAAAAAGATTAAATGAAGGACTGTAGTCTGACTTCTGCACAGTACAGAATGAACACTTTTTTTCCTTTATTTAAAAGTATTCAAGTAAAACGTTCCTTTTTCTGCTTTTTAAAAAGTCAAAAATTTCAAATAACTTCCGGTGTGCACCAATTACGTGTTGGGGATGCAAGGATAAACAAGGCAGGATTCTGATGCCCAGGGAGCTTCCAGTCCAGTGAGAAACTTGTAATCATGATTCACATGCACATACTCTATTCTCTGTGAGAAATCTCTTTGCCCAAGCTGTATGCCTAGATATTAGTTACATAGTTGCCCATACAACCAGGTCTCTTACCCGTAAGAGTATCAAATACATATATCGAGTCAAGAGAATAACTATCAATTTGGGCATTTCAAACAGAGAATTTAATTTAGTGTATTGATAACATAGGTATTAGAAGAACTGAAGAGACAGACAGGATCATGGGGGCGCTCAGCGATTAGCAATGTGAGGAAGGGCTGAAGAGACACGGGGAAAGATGGCGTTACCAGACCCCAGAAGCTGGTTCCATTGGATGGTTCTAGAACCACAATGAGGACTGCTTGGTAGAAGCTGCAATCCTAGACAGATGCAGCTACTGCCGGAGGTGTCCATCAAACTAGAGTGAGAAGGAGAGAATCTTTGGTTTCCCGTTTGTCTTGTGCTCCAGTCTTCTGTGAGCACCTCCCATTGAACAAATCTAAGTGGAAGCCAAGAGGACAAGCATTCTGGAAACCACCAACCCTGAGGTACAGACAGAGCAGGGGGAATGTGGAGAATGGATCTAAGAACAAAGTCCGATGAGGCGCAAACTCCAGTTGTCCTCTGAAGGAACTTCTGGTTCTTTCTCGGCTGGAGCAGGGTAAGAAAGATTCTGGAGAAGTCAGGACCACTCCCTGTGGGGAATGTGGGGAGATGCAACCTCCTGGAAAGCAGCATAGATAGATAGATAGGGAGGTAAAAGCTGTATGGAGGCACAAGGACCCCTGTCAGAAGGAAGATTCTTGGATTCTCCACCAAACCCTACACTTAACCCAAATTATTTTATTTGTCATTATTATTATTTGCTTTTTTTCCTCTTGCAACAATGGTCAACATCTGCCTTCTACACTCAGTGAAAATCAGTGTAATGGTGAACCCACACAGGTATCAATGTATCTACATTGATTTGCCTTTCAAGAACTTGGGAGGCTGAGGCAGGAGAATCACTTGAGCCCAGGAGGTGGAGGTTGCAGTGAGCCGAGATCACGCCACTGTGCACTCCAGCCTGGGTGACAGAGCGAGACTCTCTCTCAAAAAAAAAAAAAATAAATAAATAAATAAAAAATAAAAAATTTAAATAAATAAATAAATAAATAAAAGAACTCAGAGAAGAAATGCTTAGCTCAAAGAAAACAATTGCAAGCATTGTGGCATTTAAGGCAAACAGATTTTGGGCAAAATTCCCCCTGGAACCCTCAATGGGCTCCTGCCTCTCTACTGTAAAGAGTTTTCTGTAGAGAGGTCTGGTTCATGGTAGTTTTACCAGGACCGTTGCAGGTTGAACACAATAACCTCAGCTCAAGACAGTCCTTTTCCAGGGCCAGCGTTTAAAAAAACTTAAAAATAAAAAAAGGTCCAATCCATTGTGGGCCCATACTTTGAAAAAATATAATATATTATAAAAATTACTAGAAGAGTTTCATAGAAAAAGACATACAATACACAGGATCATTTTTAAAATTTTTATTAGATTCAACAGGCATATAGTGACTCTATCCAATGGTGGTGAAAGTTTCTAAATTCTTATTCTTGGTCAGGTGCGGTGGCTCAAGCCTGTAATCCCAGCACTTTGGGAGGCTGAGGTTGGTGGATCATTTGAGGTCAGGAGTTGGAGACCAGCCTGGCCAACATAGTGAAACCCCGTCTCTAATAAACATACAAAAATTAGCCCAGTGTGGTGGTGCGCGCCTGTAATCCCAGCTACTCGGGTGGCTGAGGCAGATGAACTGTTTGAACCCAGGAGGCGGAGGTTGAAGTGAGCTGAGCGAGATTGCACCCCTGCACTGCAGCCTGGGCGACAGAGTGAGACTGCCTGAAAAAAAGAATAATAATAATAAAAAAAAAATTCTTACTCTTGACTCTGTACTTGCCTCCTTGTAGACCAGCCAACCAGTTTCTGGACAGGTTCCAGTCCACTGTCCACACAGCTAGAAACACCGTCGAAGATTGTCCTTATGACTGTAGGAGGCCACTCTGAAAGAAAGTCATTTTTCGCCTTCCTGCCCTCTGTGGCCTGTGAGTTTTGGTAGCCGTGCCTAAGAGTGAACAAAAAGCAGGATCTGTGAGTCAGCAAGGACCTGGTGCAGAACAGATCTGAGGAGGACACTTAGCAATAGCTGAGAAGCATCTCACCCATTCTGCCTTTTTATTTTTTATTTTTTTGAGATGGAGTTTTGCTCCTGTTCCAGTTTGCTGGGGTGCCATGGCGCCGTCTTGGCTCCCTGCAACCTCTGCCTCCCAGGTTCAAGCAATTCTCATGCCTCAGCCTCCGGAGTAGCTGGGATTACCGGCATGCGCCAGCACACCTGGCTAATTTTTGTATTTTTAGTAGAGACGGGGTTTCACCATGTTGGCCAGGCTGGTCTCGAACTCTTGACCTCAGGTGATCTGCCTGCCTTGGCCTCCTACAGTGCTGGGATTACAGGCGTGAGCCACCGCACCCGGCCCCATGCTGCCTTTTCAAGCATCTCTGTGCTTCTCACTCAGTGAAACAGGGTCTGCGTCTTTTCCAACTGCCTCGTTTTATGTTCTTTCGATGCTGACAACTTGGAAAAGGCAGCAGACATATCTAAAAATGACAGTTATCTTCAGGGAAGGGAAAATGGCAAATATTAGACAAAAAAAGTATGAAGTAAATTTTTCACCCTGAAGGGCCAAAGAAATCATTAGAGTTATCTGACAGCCACAGTCTCCAGGCACATGACTTGCCCCCGGCTATCTCATTGCTATTTATATGAGCTGGGATGTCTATCTTGCGGCCAGGGCTCGAATCAGGTGGGAGCTATAGGAACTTAGATATGGCCCAGAGTGAAAGAAACCAGGAAACCCTTATATCTGGCTTTCTAAAGTCCAGATTTCAAATTATTCATCTGGAGTTTATAATTAGCTATCTTCTCCCAACACACACACACACACACACACACACACACACACACATACACACATGCTCACACACACTTTTTATTCTTCTCTCCCTCAAAACATCACATTAAGCAAATTAAAACTTTTGGAGTTAATAATTATTTATCTTCCCCGAGATATTACTATTATTTACAGAGTGAGTGGGTATTGAAATAAGGTGAAATAAAAATTGCCGCTCTTTTTCTAGGACAAAAATATTCAAGTAGACCATGAATTGGGAAATTCAAAAGCCCTCTTACTAACTTTTACACTTGTTAAAAATCTACCAAATTCTGTGTTTAAAAAGTTGCCATGATTGAAGTGTTATTAGAGTAATATTAATTGAAGTTAAATACATACCTACAGAACATATTGTCAAATGCAATTACATAGAGGTGCCATGTTCCTCTCCGGTTGAGGAATAGGTTCTTTCTCCTGCCCTTTATTAAAGTTTAAAGGGAGTGCTGACTTGGTGCTAGGAAAAGGGGTGGCGAATGAGCTTTCTTGCAGCTGACCTTCAGGAGCGGCTCTGTTGCCTGCAGCATTGCTCTTAAACATGGCAGAATGCAGGAATGTTTGAGAAGGAATGTTAAAACAAAACAACAACAGAAACCCAAACCAAAGAGCCCTCATCTCCAAATCAGCCCCCAAATTCATCTCCCAAGATCTGTTTTTGACATGTCTTGATCATCATTCTCCTGGCAGCTAAAATCCTAAGCCGTGTGTCAGTGCCTTTATCAAAAAGAAGCTTGACTGTATTTTTTCATATTGTTTCAGTGATAGATTCTAATCACCAGAACTTAAAAACCTGTTCCCACAATCTTTTGACAAGTCAAAGCTTTCTCCATATTTCAGCCTTTAGCACGATTAAAAAAAAAAAAAATCAAAAACCTCCATACGTATGGAAATTCTCACTGCTGCCGAGTATCTGCCTTCCCTCTGAAGATCACATCTTCTTTTTGACTAGGTTGTGCGTTTAAGACCTGAAAACTGTGACCCCTGTTGCCTAGCAACTGAGAAGCTCAGCCTCAACCCCGGGTGGGGGAGATGATGGAGAAAGGTCAATGAAAGAGGCGGGCCTGTCCTTATCAATATGCCACTGTGGCAGCGACTTTTATTTCTTTAGAGTAATATATCATAATAAGTTTTGTACGTCTTTATACTGTGGTTCTCCCTTTTGAATAAAAGCATAACTAAGACTTGAGGGGATGTCTGATATAACAGAAAATGTAACCATATAAAAAAAAAAAACCCAGAATAGAAATCATCTGACTGCTGAGTACCCTGCCGAGCTGCCTGAGGCAGTTACACATTTCCATTGAGTTATTTTATGATCAGGCCAGTATGTTATTGAAATATTATCTCTTTAGCCTTTCTCATTCTGATAAGAAATGACAGGCTCTCAGAACAGCAATACATACAGAGTACAAAATATGGAGCTGTGGACAAAATTCAGCTGGGGTGAAGAACATTGGCTTTGGAGAATTTCCATGAAAACCAATTATCCTTGGGTTGTGTTTTCAAATAGGGCATGGTACACACTCTAATGTCCACTTTAATTGTGATGAGAATTTGCAGGCTCCGTCGATGATTACATTTAGCCCAATTATCAAACAACATTCAAGAAAAATTGCATTGTTTTTAGTAGCCTCACTTAAGATGCAATTTCTTTAGCAAGTAATGAAATGCTGTAATGTTTCAGAAGCACAGGTGAGAGTTGCAATCAGGATTTGAAGGGTCACTCAGGAAAAAAGGGGAAGGAGATGAAACAAAGAATATAAAATTTCAAGTTAAGTATTCTGAAGGTGGTCTGATTTAGACCTATTTTGGAAACGATATGCAGTACATACAGCTTTGTTAGTTTATTTATCAACATATCACCGGAGGTTTTTGATCTTATTATAGTCTACTCCTTGCTTCTTTATTGTTGCTTAATATGTAAGCCATTTCACATAAATAAAATCGATGTGTATGTATTTATAGATACGTAAGGGAGACACATGGTCTCTCGGGCTGGGTGTCAGGACACCTGCGATTTATTCTCCAATCTGCATGTGACTAGCTGTGTAACCTTTGGGCAAGCTGCAACTTCTCAGGGTCTCAGCATTATCCTCTGTAGAATGAAGAACTTGAACTGCATAATTTCCACCATCCTTCCCTACAATTGTTTTCACTCCCTATCGGCTACATTTTTCCCTCTGTTGTTTCTCCTGTCGCCTAGATATAGATAATCACATTTCTTGTTATGCCAAGTTTGATATCCATGTGATTTTGTATAATTGCCACTTTGTGTGTCTTTAAGACTTTTTGACCTTCTGACAAGTGACTATAAATTCAGGTGTTCCCAATTATTAGCATTGTTTTCAGTTTTTATAAATTGACCTTCCACAAATCTGAAGTTAGCGTTTTCTTCTGTTCAGCCCAGTCTCCATGAACTTATGGGATTCATGACTGTTTTGCTTTTCTCCTCCCTTCTTTCTTCTTTTCTTCTTTTTTTTTTTAAATAGCATTAATGTAGAAGCAGATGTTGTCTCTCTCCTCACAAATGCTGCACAGTGAATCATCGTAGCCTCTCTGTAAAATTTTAACTTAATGGAGTCCTGGCATTTCTGATGAGACGAGGAACTTAATTTTATAGAACAACCTATTGAACAAGCTGTTCTTGGACATTCCCATCTCAACTAAATGTTAAAAGTATTAAAATTCACATTAGCACCAGAGGAAATTTTGCATGGGTAATCCTTTAATACAGTGTTTTATGGCTCTATTAGCTGCACAGCAGCTGGTGACATGATGAATTTAATCCATTAAAAAATTCACTAAGAGGTTTAAAAGTCAGCTTTTTAAAACATTATCTTGCTGCAAGGAAAGAGAACTTCTCCTCGGGGCCAGAAACAGGGGGGCTTCACACTGAGGCAGGTACAGGAAACACACCTGCACGTAAAACTTTCACATGCTTGGATGTTTGCACTTAGAGGAGGGTTAGAATGATAGGTGAGAATTTAGGACACAGGCTGAGAAGGGGCTGACGCAGTGCAACAACTCTGACTCAATCTCCTACTTGTCTCTTGCTTTTAAGAGAAGGTTTAATATAGATATTAAATGATGGTGTTATTTTTGAATGTGCTAACATGTTTTCTTGTGCTGATGTATGTCTTTGTGTAAAATCAGAAACGCGTCAAGCCTTTATTTAGAGACCTAATTATTTATCTTGTGAGAATTTAAGTAAGAAAATGTTTTCCACCCTTAATATAAATCAGCTTCTTTGCAAAGTCAACTGTGTGGAAAGGCTTTGGCCTGAGGGATTTGACGTCTTACCTCAAAGAAATGCTATAGATTTGTACGTCTGTAGGGCATTGGAATGGATCATGGGCAAGGGATGGCGAAGTTGCACCTTGGATGGCTTAGTGAGTGAGGACCTGTCCGGGAACAGAGGAATGGTTTTAACCAGTAGGCTTTGAATCCTACACTGATCTTTCCAAATAAGACTTTCTCAAAAAAAAAAAAAAAAAAAAAGTAACTTGTCCAAGCCTAATGGATTTTGCAAGCTACTAGGTAGGATTATTGTTCTCAAAGTCTTGAGTTTGGTAAAAGGAGAATCAGTTTGTAACAAATATGTATTTCTGAGCAGAGGCAGTAACAGGTCACCTCGAATCAAATTGCCCAACATCCACAAATGAGTTTGTCACTGTATTCAACCCTCATGAGCGGAAAAATAGGTAGCTTAACTTAGCAGTGGTTTTTACCTAAACAACTCATTTATATAATTCCCATGTTCGTGTGAAGTCACTTATGTTGTGTCCTCACTTAGCATAACTTGATGTAGGAGGGGAATTGCTGTTTCTTGTGGTGCAGCTATTATGGCTCGTAACAGCAGAAATGAAATCCACTTCATCTGCCTCGCAGGAGATCTGTAATGGTCCCGCAAGTGTAAATAAACCACCAGGTTGAAAACGGAAACAGCCATTGTATTCTTGAGTATTAAAAATTGGTTTATTTTTCTTCCAACATGAGAGGCTTCATTTTTCTAGAATTGCTACCTGGATATGAAAGGCCTTTCCCTCTGTCCTATAGAAGGGGACATGAATATTCTGAAATTATTTTCCCCACCAAAAATGCCACCAGTAGTTTGCCTTTTAATGGAAAATTTGATGTATTAGAAAACAGTTGAACTTGAGAGCTAAGAGCTGTTAGCTTGAGTGAAATCTGGTTTGATAATATCTCACCCTGTGTTGGAGGCTGACTGATCTCGATGTACCTCCCTGCCCCCTGTGCTTTTACAAAGACCCCTTTCATGGGTGTGCAGTAATGTGTTTCTTTTTCCAATCTACATGGTTCCTTGTGACTGAGCCTGTTGTAAGAAGGGTTATGCAGTCTGAGTGCCCAACTAATGATACTGCCTTCTGTAAAAAAAAAAAAAGAGAGAGAGAGAAAAAAAAGAAACGCAAACTCCATGTAAATGATTTCTTATTGAAAAAAAAATGCATAACCAAAATCCAGTCAATAGTGTCATCATAATCAAATGCTCCATTTCCATATACACAGCATTTTCTTAAGCAAGAAGGATTGTGGTTGACATTTTCGATTTTATAGTAAAGCATCAAACAAATGTAAAATCATGACATCTTTTTGACAAGCATAGGTATTTTGACAGCATTTAGTACGGTACTTCCATCCCCAAAGAATCTGGAAATGAGAGCAATTTGTATTTTCCATGGTTTGATCGATTCCAGTGATTCTTGAATTGCCACTACAGGATAGTACAGGGTGGGCCATGCTGGGTTACTTGATGTGTAATTAGCTAATCCTAGCATCCAAGAAAAACCCCTTAGCCACTTCAACCTCTTCCCTGCTTTCTCCACCTCGCGGTGGGATGCTGGGGAATGTGTGACACCCTCCTCCTCTCTCATATATGTGAGCCACGCATTGATAGCCTCTGCGAACTGGCCCCACAGTTGTTAATTTTTTGACTGTGGGCTGAGACCCATTAGCTCAAGTGCTCGCTAGTGCCCAATCCAAATTCGTACGCATCAATTATTTTTAAAATAGCTCAAACAAGCACATTTTAAAGCCATTTAGAAACTGCTTGCTTTGCACACCTGCATAACCTCACCCAACAGCTGTCATCTATTGATAAGACACGGCCTTCCCGTGATAAAATCCTAAGCTGCCATTCTTCCCAACAAGCCCTCTGAGCTCCCTGACCCAGAGACTCCTCGCTGTGCTGCTGTGCCACATCACTAGACATGTGAGCCCCTCTTCTCTGCTCTTCTCGTGGAGAGTTGCCTATGCTCCCCCATTCTGAGCAGTGGCCTCTGCTTTTTAGCCTCTGAACAGACTTCCGCTGTGAGGGACTTTCTCCCCCTTGCAACCCTGTCCAAGCACCCAGTTTGTTATGTGTTGCTGTTTCTTATGGTCATATATCTTCCTTGATCACCCCCAGATCCCTCAGACCTCTGACATGCTTTTCCCTCCTCCTCTTCCCCGTTTCTTCACAATAAACAAAACAGCCTTGAGTGCTATACGCTCACAGGAGGAGGAGGAGAAAATAAAGGAGGAGGAATACAGAAATTGGGGAAAGGCTGCCAGTATATACACAGACTTGACTACTATGAGACAAAGTAACCAACGTAAGAAGCCACGTTTGCTCATTTCGGCTTGAACCCGCAACTCTGATGAAATGCAGCTCTCTGGAAGAATGCCTTGAAGACAAAAGAGAATAGAGCACACAGCCTCCCCACGTCTCTTGCCTGAGTCATTACATTCCTTAAAAGATAAATGACCTAGCCTTGCCTTTTCCTACACATAAGATAACATCTGACAGGGTTAGTGATTATGCGTCCACACTCTATAACCAAATGTTCTTTAGTAATCTATAACCAGATGTACTCTTACACCCAAATTTTCATGGGATTTGCACGTACTGAATCTTCACCGACTGAATATCAACTGTGAGTTGCAATACTGTGTTGGAGCACTCTGACAGAACTGCCCGCGAGCTGTAGGCTTCAGTCTATAGTTTTCAGTGAGGCTTCTAAATAAAACTTACTGTCATTCTTCTCTGGGTCCTCTGCTGAGCAACTGACTTAGGGGAGGCGCATCTGAGTAAGACAAGGGAGAGCACAGGTACACTTGAAAAGGAAAAGGAAACATGTAGTGGCTGCTCTTCCTGACCCATGTTCCCATAGCTCTGAATTGGTTTCTTCCTCTATTCCCCATCCACTAACATTCACTCACTTATTCTTTTTTTTTTTTTTTGAGACAGGGTGTTGCTCTGTCTCCCAGGCTGAAGTACAGTAGTGTGATCATAGCTCACTGCAGCCTCCACCTCCTGGGCTCAAATGATCCTTCTGCCTCAGTCTCCCAAGTAGCTAGGATTACAGGCATGTGCCACCATGTCTGGCTAATGTTTTAAAAACAATTTCTGTGCATAGGGGGTCTTGCCATGCTGCACAGGCTGGTCTCGAACTCCTGGTCTCAAGCGATCCTCTTGCCTCAACCTCCCGAAGCAGTGGGATTACAGGCATGAGCCACCACACTCACCCCCACTTTTTTTTTTCTTAGAGACAGGGGCTCACTTTGTCATCTAAGCTGGAGTGCAGTGGTGTGATCATGGCTCACTAGATCCTTGATCTCCTGGGCTCAAGCAATCCTCCTGCCTCAGCCTCCTGAGTAGCTGGGACTACAGGCATGCACTACCATACATGGCTGGTTTAAAAAAAAAAATTGTAAAGATGGATTCTTGCTATGTTGCCCAAGCTGGTCTTGAACTTCTAGCCTCAAGCAATCTTCCTGCCTTGGCCTCCCAAAGTGTTGGGATTACTGGTGTGAGCCACTGCATCCAGCCCACTTATTCTTTCATTGCACAAATTCTGATGGACCCCCTCCTATGTGACTAGCCCTGGGCACCAGGGTGCAGTGAAGAATGAAGTATAAATTAGATGATGGTGTATGGGAAATTCCAACCAAATAGGAAAGGAAGCTATGAAAAGAGCCCACCTTCCCACGCCCCGGTGGGCTGTGGGAGGGTGAGAAGAGTTTAGACAGCCAGGTGGTTAGGTGCCAGGAGGCTTTTTTTCACTCCTCTCAGGCGTGAGATCTGAGCCATCAAGTTTTCTTGGCAGACGATTTAGAGAGGCGGGCAATGGTGTGGGGGCGGCTGCAGGTCCCTATGAACACTCACATCACAGGGATCCCAAAGTGGATTCCCAGTAATCCCAGGAAGTGCCCAGGGTAGGACTCCACAGACACATTTGTTTAGCGAACACTCCATACTGCACAGTCCTCTAAGACAATGCTTGATGTGCATGCGGATCACCTGGGGATGATGCTAACTCAGCAGGTCCGTGTGGGGCCTGAGCGTCCGCGTTCCTAACCAGCGCCCAAATGACGCGATGCTGCTGGTCCATAAGCCCTATTTTGAGCAACGAGGGCTTCTGAGATTCTTTCTGCCTCTTGGTGTGCTAAAGGCACCAAGACATCTTTTTATGAACTCGATTTTATTTGTCTAACATGGTCATTTACAAAGTAACTACAGCACAACTGTGAGAGCTTTTGGAAGCATTTCAGGAAACTTTGCACTATTAGCCTCATGGTATTTCGCTACATTATCAAGCAAGAATTCTGTTTGTTGTGTGTGAGTGTGTGTGCATTGGAGGTGTAAGTGTGCCACAGAAGTCTAGGTGGCAGAGTGTATTTTGCAAAAATAATTGACCACACTGTTTCCCATGTTATCTAAGAACCTCATTGATTCCTCCTCAAGAGGTGCCATGTATATTTCTTCCCCTTGAACCTGGGCTTGTGTGACAGTCTTGGCTAGTAGGGCACGGCCAAAGTGTGATTTGTGATGTTAGGTCCTAAAAGGTGATTCTGTTTCCAACTGCTCCCTCTCGGGACAACTGCTCTGAGCTTTCAGTCACCACGTGAGACGTCTGGCTGCCCTGAGGCCGGCACATGCAGAGACCACATGGAGAGATGAGAGGCAGAGAGAGCCGCCCAGGGAACTCCAGCTGTTCTAACACCCAGGTGTTTGAATCCTCCCAGCCCAGGCACTGAACATGAATGAAAAGTTCTTAAGACAACCTCAGCCCTCAGGCCCAGCCACAGGCTGATTGCCTCTGTATGAGAGACCTCAGATGAAAACTGCCAAATGGAGCCCAGCTAGCTAACAGATTTATAAGCAAACTAAATGATTGTTATTGTTTCAAGTCACCATTTTGAAGTGGCTTTTCTGCAGCAATAGATGTCTGGAAGAGTCCTAATAATAAAAATTAATCAGATGGAGGATCTGCTTTTTTATTTTCACTTAGGATTAAGGAAAGGCTTGATATAATCTTCGTTTGAGCTGAGATAAAGAATAAGTTACTCTTAAAATTTTCCAACAAATGGAGTCCTTATTGTCTATAGTTAGTATCCAAAGCTTAGATACTTTCTCTCTACATACCCTTTCAAGGATAAGGCTGTATTTCGTAATGCCAGATGACACAATCTGATAAACAAGCAGATACCCATTAAAATGAATGACTGTCAAAATTTTTTCATGCTTATTTGTTATTAACGACCGAGAATGTGAAGGTGCAATTCAAATAGTTTATTATTGTTATAGGTTTGTGGCAATATATTACAGTTTACGCCTTGGCTTGGAAGTTGATTACAAGTTTTATGAGACTGAGTGCCTGTTATTGGCAATCTTGATGTTTTCTTTTTCCCTGTAACATGTCACAGACAATTGATTTATATGTAGTCAATGATTTTTTATACTATATCATTTCAATAAAAAAATTAAAGAAGGAAGTATGTAGTAGGGAGTGGAAAGAAGACAATGGAGGCTACATCAGTCATATGGTGGAATTTAAAAGTGTATTAATAATCTGCATATACTCTATGAAATCCATCTGAGAACATTTTATATTCGTGGTGAGAGACAAAACAAGTCATCAGAGATTTCTTATAAACACAGGTGGTGCTTATTAACTGAGAAATAAAAATTTTACACTCCTGATGATTAGCTAGACAAGTTTTCATGTGCTCCTGCACTTTTGAGAAATGGTTTTTATTTTCTTTCCTATTTTTTTCTCTCAATTCTGATTACCTTCATGCTATATGAACAGCTTGAGTTAGTGGTGCAGTGATACCTAAAATATCTCTGACAGATTTTGGGGTGGGGGAAGATATTAGCCATCTATTTTACAATGATCATCATAAGAAAATATGACACTCTGCAAATTTGAACAGATATGGCCATGCAGCCTTAATGCAAATAGACAAAGACTTCACATGTGAATAGAGAGTTATGTTTATATCTACAAATAATTGGCTAAGTAGGG
Source organism: Macaca nemestrina (assembly GCF_043159975.1). Classification (NCBI taxonomy): domain Eukaryota; kingdom Metazoa; phylum Chordata; class Mammalia; order Primates; family Cercopithecidae; genus Macaca; species Macaca nemestrina. The sequence continues at coordinate 175,938,238 of NC_092129.1, read as the reverse complement.
AACATCTAATTTACCTGTTCTGTTTTATCTGTCATTACTATACATTGCTTAAGTGATTGTTCTTAAAATTGCCTGAGTCGACTTGTTATTTTGTGACTGTTTCAATACATATGAAGGACAACAGCAACAACAACACAGAACAAAAGAAAAAATTAAGAGAATTTTGTGGATCAATAGGGACAAAATACACAAATGAAAAAGTCTTAATCATTCCTCCAAACAAAGCTGAGTTTGGAGGTTGGTTTGATCACATATATACTCTTTGAGGAAGAAAGAGACTGTAGAGAAATTTTTGAAAGGATCTTAAAACACTTAAAAATTAGAGTGTAAAGAAATCTGAATTTAAACCTCTGGAGTGTAGGAGAGGTGAGAAGTATAGATGGGCATTTGGAGCATCTAGAGGCAAAGACGCTGCATGACATTAGAGAACCTGGGTCAGAGTCTGAACAGAGAAACATGAATTTAATGCATGTTGTAGAGATGGTTTATAGGACAATCTTTAGATGCAGGAGTCCTTTTACTATGAATAAGATTTGCATCTCACAAGCCTTTGTATCAATTCAATTTCCTATTCAAAGTGCTGTAGAAATATTGTATATGAGCAGAGACTTGTGTGTATGAAGGTGGGCAAGCACAAAATATTACTTTAGTTAAATACATAAACATCTGTCTATCTATCTATCTATCTATCTATCTATCTATCTATCTATCTATCTATCTGTAATTCAACATTACGGCATAGAAGAGGATAATCTGAAACCATTCAGTATTAATTGAAATGAGATAATAGCTAAAGAAAAATGAACTGTGTAAAAAAGTAAATGTATGCATCAGAGCAGGGGACCCAGAGTGCAAATAATTGAGAGACAGAAGCCTGGATGGTTGGTCCTGACTACTAGAGGCCATTTGTCAGGGTGGGGTGCCTCATAATCAGATGAGAACAAAGAAACTTCCACCTGCTGCGGAGAATTCAGTAACTGACACCAAAGAACAGGTTTCTGGAAAGTAATCACTTTCCACACTATATAATGGAATGGACTCTTCCAGATGAGGGGTTTAAAACTCAGCACAAATAATTCCAGGTTGAATCAGGTCTCAGAGAACTTTCACCTCTGAACTACTTAAGGATCACTTCTATTATCAGTTTATCCGCCTACTTGCTCGGGGAACTGGATAGGCCTTCTATCATCCATGGATAAGCCTCCTTGGCTGACATTAAATGAACCAAGAGCTGGGAGAGGACAGAGGGAGGAAGATAAATGTCTGCTAAAGAAGCTTTGAGCCTTTTTGTTTCTAGTTTATTATCAATCATATTTAGAATTAAATATCTACTAGGAGAAATGTTAAACATAATTTGAGATATAGAGCCAAGACCGTGCAGAATATGCAATTAAGACTATTTTGTCTCTTAGCAAAGGAATTTCTGGCTGAAGTAGTGGCTCAAGAAAAATGTACAGAGGCATACTGATGGATGAGATTCTTTCGTTCACCTGAGTATTTATTGAGCACATACTACATGTTCAGAATCTGTGAGTCTTGCTTTGGGAATGAAAAGAAACGCAAGTATTATTTTGAAGAGAGAAGTAGAAGTTGATAATATTTGCTGTGTATTTCAGTAGAGGCAGTGGAGAGGTAAGTGTCAGTATAAAGTGCCTCAAATTTAACACCTAGGATTTTGTTTTCTGGAGAATAAAGGATGGGATACCCGTCCATTTAAGATGAGAATGAACTGAGACTGAAGAATTGAAAAGGGGTAAAATAAAACATATAATGTAGTGAGAAAAAAAAAAGCAAGTATATCGATTATACAGATAGGTAGTGAGAAAAAAGAAAAAAGGAAAAAAAAGGCAAGTATATCTGTTACACAGATAGGTGGTTTTCACCAGGTTTCTTCTGTAAACTTCTAATAGTCCCTAGTGGTTGGTATAATGTCTGTAGGCAAAAGGGTAGTTTCAAAGAAATAACAATGAAATTATTTTATTCATATACATTACTCAAATTTGAAAGCTTTTGATAATCACAGAAATTCCATTATATAAGTTGCATGACAGTCCCAATTCTAGAAAATCACAAAAAATATGGTCAAAAGTGATTAATTGGTAATGATGGCTTAGCTTCTATAAACTCAGCACTTTCACAAATAATAAAAAATATCCTTCGGACAAAATATTAAAAAAACAACTACTTGAAGGCATCGGGGAGCAAATAAAAGCAGGCACATGCTAGAGGAGCACTAAAAGCTAAACCAAGTAAGAGAACTGAATGAGTCTCACATTCTTAAGGCTTTTAGCTTGAGGGCAAGTCCCGGTTGCTGTCCTGTGAGGTTGTCAAAACATGGATAAAAACCCGTCATCCTACTGGCTTAAAGAACCATAGGACAGAAGTTCGCATATTAACAGGCAAGGATTTTAAAGCAGCTATTACAATTATGCTCAAGGGTAGGGGAAAATACACTTAAAATAAATGAAAATATTGGAAATCTCACCAGAGAATTATAAACCATAAAAAACTGAAATAAATGGAAATTATATAAGTAAAAAATACAATATCTGAAATTTAAAAATTACTGTATGTGCCTGACAGCATGCTGTATACAATAGAAGAGTTAGTGACCTTGAAATTATCCAAGCTGTAGGCCAAAGAGATAATAATTTAAACAGAAATGAATTTTAAAAACCCACGTGAAACCATGGAAAATATCAACCCACGTGAAACCATGGAAAATATCAAAGTATCAAAAATTTGAGTCCCAGAAGAAAAATTGGCAGAAAAAGTACTTGAAGTAGGCTCAATATAAAAAGAAAATATCTAAACCAGCTAGAGAAAAATGACATTCTACATACAATGGGACAACATTCTGAATAATCACTGATTTCTTATCTGGAACTCTGGGGACCAGAAGGAAATGGACTAACTTCTTTAAACTGCTGAAAGAAAAACACAAGCTTTGAACTCCAAATTCTATATTCGCTGAAAATATCCTTTAAAATGAAGGCAAACAAAAAGCATTTTCAAATAAAACACAATCAAGAGAATTTTTCAACAGCAGACATGCACTAAAATTGCTAATGAAGTTCTTCTGACTGAAAGAAAATAATACTGGATGTAAATTTATGTTTTCAGGAAAAAAAGTATTTGAGATGGTAAATACCTGGGTAAATATAAAATACGTTTTTTCTTACTTTCTTTTACACTACATAGATCTGTTTAAAGCACTGATTACACAAAATTCTTGTGGGGGCATATATTGTCTACAGATGTAATACATATACCAACTGTATCATAGAATATGGGAAGAGATACAATGTTGATTGTAAAAAGACTGAAAAATTTATAGTGTGTATCGTAATCCCCATAGTGTCCAATGAATAATATGCAAAGCAGTAAAACTAAAAAGCTGACAGATAAATAAATTTTTAAAAAATTTTTTAAACATTTTTTAAAAAATTCAAAGAATCTAAAATAAGGCAAGAATAGAGGAACTAGGGAGCAAGAACTTAAAAGGACAGATGGTGAATAAATAATGAAATGATAGGCCTAGTTCCAATCATAGCAACAGTGCACTAAATATTAATGAACTAAACACTCCAATTAAACTGCATAGATGATCAAACTGGATAATAAGCAATACTTAACTATGTACTGTATACAAAAGTGCTCTAATTATAAAGCTATAGACAGATCAAAAGGAAATGGATAGAATAAGATGTACGGTGCAAATAGTAATGAAAAGTAGAGTGCAGTGGAATTCATGTCAGATAAAACAGATTTCAAGACAAAGAGCATTACCAGAGATAAAGATATTTTGTAATGATAAAAGAATTTGTTTTCTAGGAAGTGACGACAATCTCAAATGTGTTTAAGTTTAATAATGGGTTTCAAAATATTAGTCAAAAATTGATAGAATTAAAGGGAGAAATAGTCAATTCCATGAAAACATGAGACTGCAACATGCCTCTCTTAGCAATTGATAGAACAACTAGACAAATCAAGAAAGTCATTGCTGCGGTTTGAATATTTGTCCCCTCCAAAATTCATGTGGAAATGTAATCCCTAATGTGATGATTTTGGGAAGTGGAACTTAATGGGAGTTGTTTGGATTATGGGGGCAGGTACCTCACAAATTGCGTGGTGTTGCTTTCGAGGTAGTGGGTTCTTGCTCTTGGGAGACTCGGTTAGTTCTTTTGGGAATGGATTGGTTTCCTCAAGACTGGAAGTTGTTATAAAGCCAGGACACCCCTCAGATTTTCTCTTATTTGAATGTGTCCATCTGCCATCTGCTACATTGTAATGCAGCACAAAAGCCCTCGCCAGAAGCCGGGACCGTGACCATGAACTTCTCAGCTTGCAGAACTATGAACTAAATAAACCTTTCTATAAAAACAATAAATTACCCAGTCTCAGGTATTCCCTTACAGTAACACAAAAGGAACTAAAACAAACAGAATATCAGAACACTGCTATCAACCACTTTGACCTGATTGATGTTTATATAATGTTTTAACCAACAAATGCAGATTACATATTCTCAGCTGTCAATGGTATGTTCACCAATAAAATATGAACATTAGCTGTGCAGTAAAAATTTCAATAAATTTAAAAGGATTGAAATCACAAAGAATATGTTCTCTAATTATAATAAAATTACATCAAAAATAGAAAACAATATAATCTATAAAAACCCTAAAATTTATAAAAACCTTAAATATTTGGAAATTAATCAACTCTTTTCTAAGTAATCCAAAGGTCAAGTAAAAAATCAGAAAGACATTTCAAGATATTTAAAAAATGAATAATGAAGTACAACATATTAAAATTTGTCAAATACAGCTAAAGCAGGCTTAGAGGGAAACTTATAGCTTTAAATACTTCTGTTAAAATGTATATGAAAATCAGGCTGGGCACAGTGGCTCATACCTGTAATCCCTGCACTTTGGGAGGTCAAGGCGGGAGAATTGTCTGAGCCCAGGAGCTTCAGACCAACCTGAGCAACATGCTGAGACCCTGTCTCAAAAATATATGTAATATATACTATACATATGAAAACCAAAGGAACTAAAAGCAAAAACATTTCTTAATAAAATGACAAAATTGGAAGACTTTTTGCTATATATATATATATATATATATTTTTTTTTTTTAATACTTTCTGACTTTAACATTTGCCATAAGGCTCTAATGATCAAACCGGTGTGATATTTGCAAAAGGATAGACAAATAGATCAATGACACAGAATTGAGTCCAGAAAGAGACCCTTACATCTGGATAAAATTTATACAGGAGTTTTCTGTACTTTTCTTTCAATTTTTCTGATTCTGAAATTATTTCAAAATAAAAAACTTGAAGGAATGTAAAAATGTTACATGATTTAAACAATAATACACTGGAGTAGTTACTAATTGAATGAGTAACAGAAATCCGTAAAACAGCTATGCTAAAAAAATAGCATTTATTGTTCTGAAATGTAAAATTTCCTCAAGATTCATCTGTAGTCTTTTCTTCCATTTACAGAAAAACTTACATATTACAGCTGAGAATGTGTACTTTAATGTGCAATGAATACTCATGTTAAAATCTAAAAGCATACACATTTAAAAAATGAAGCCCCAACAAACCACTTGGGAAAACATTCTTAAATAAAAATGAAAGCAAATCTATAATTACACATTGCAGCAGATGCTGTTGATGCTCATCCATAGCCCCCCAGCCCTTGTCTAAGTTCACTTGCAGCTGAGATGAACAGCATCCATGAGTAGTGATAGTTCCCTGCCTCAAACCACCATGGCTTTCTATTTCTTAGCTTTAGGGATTTTTTCAGTGTGCTTGCTCACAGGCATGGCCGCCTAGAATTACTGAGGATTTAACACCCTCAGGAATGTCTTCCCCTTTCCTCAATGGGACATTTCCAGTACACGCTGTCAACTTTTTATCAGAGATGGAGCTCCCATTGCTCATAGCATTAAACCACTTATTCACTCTTTCATGGCTTTTCGCCTGCCCATTATCACTCTCCCTACTTCTTTTATGCCTCCCAGAATCACATTCTAGATAACTTTCTACACCCAAGTACTTGTTCAGGGTCTGCTTTCTGGGAACCCCAAGCTACAACACACATTATCTTAAAATAGTGTGATGAAGATCACTACCTCTCAAAAGTAATAGGATGTGACTAACAGGGTTTGGACTCATGCAAATTTGTAGCAGTGTAAATTTTTATTATTGAAAAAGAAAAAATAAGAATTATACAGTTTATTTAAAAGCTTAATAACCAATGTAAAAATAAGAATATTATACAAATAAACACAACCACAAAATAAATTTGTTAGAAAGCAAATACAAAATTAAGTTACAAAATCAAAGAACATGCCCTTTGGAAAAAAGTTAAAAAGCAACAAATGTCTGAAAATTCTGATAAACAACAACAAAAAATGAGAGAAGACAAGGAAGCAAAATAGGAAAGCAATTATTACATCAGATATTGAATAAATCAAATAATTGAAAGAGAATGCTGTGTATAGACCTATTAACATAAGTCTATGGTAATAATTTGGTGGAAAAATAAATAATTTTAAAGGAAAATATGAATTATTATAATTAACTCAAGAAATAGATAACTGAATATTGTATGAAAGAAATCAAGTTTTTTTGAAGAAAAGACGCTCTATGGCTGGATTATTCTGATATAATTTTTCTCAAACTTTTAAATCATAGCTCTTTCTAAGCTATACAAGCTAATCATAGATGGAAAACTTTCCAATTCTTTTCATAAAAATGGAATACATTTGATACCAAAACTTGAAATGGATAAATCAAAGAGGAGAAAAAGCATTGAACAATTTTTCTTCTGAATATGCTTAGGATAATGAAAAATATCTACAATCAAAAGGCAATAGTTTACTAGGCAGTAAAGAGCTAGAGGCATTGCCATTATAATTTAGAACAAAACATGGATGTATGCTACTGCCACTATCAATTTATATTGTCCTGAAACCTCCAGCTGTTAAAAAATAAGACCAAAAACAAGGATAGAAGACATAACATGTTTGTTACTGAGGGAAAAAAAAACCCTATTATTGTTTGCCAATGGTAGTTTATCTAGAAATTGCGAGAGATAAACTGAAAAACTGTCCAAACTAATAAGGTTAGTTAGTTGATTAATTAGATAAATGGTTCTTGTAACAGGGAGAGCCTGAATATGATAGATTAAATAAGACAGGAATCTATTTTCACCTGTCACACTAGTCCAGAGATCAGTGGTTCAGGAATGATGGAACTGCTCTGCTCCACATGGTGATTCAGAGACCCAGGTTCCTTCTCCCTTCCTGACAGTAGTCCCCTGGGATGGGAGTTGGCAAACGTTTTCTGTAATGAGCCAGATAGGCTTTGAGATTCATATCGTCTCTGTCACATTTTCTCTTTCTCCATCTTCTCTCTCTCTCTCTCTCTCCCCGCCACCCCCCCCCCCCCCGCCTTGATCTCTCTCTTCCTTTTGTATTTATCTTTTTACGACCATCTAAAAAGGTAAAACGATTCTTGCTCATGGACCATACAAAAGTCAGGCTACAGGTCAGATCTGATCCACAGGCCATAGTTTGCTAACTTCTGCTCTAGAATGCTGTTTAATTCTTTGTGCTTAAAAATGATTCATCTCAAGCTTGTGTTCCAAGATAAAAACACAAATGTTTTTAGTGATAACTTGGAAGTTGCAAATATCACTTCTATCCACATCCCATTGGCCAGATATTTCACCTGTTGAGCTTCAAGGGGGTTTGGGAAATCTGGGTAGCCATGTGACCAAGAAAAGTAGAAAAACACACTTGGATGGGACAACTATAAATTAAAATAATTTTTTTTTAAAAATTAATACTTTTGTAAGTATCAATAATTTCCAGTTAGAAAATATAATGGAAAATGGGTCTTTTGCAAATCATCAATAGCAAATTGTCTCTAAAAACTACCTATAACATTTTGAACCTGAAATGTTCAGGATCTACCTGAATAAATGTAGGAACATATAATAAAGAAAGTAAAAGTTGACAAATTAAAAGAAAGACAAATGAAATTGCTAAATGGAAAGCTGAGTATTTAAAGTATGTATGTCAAATTTCTTAAATTAATTGATAAGTTTGGTATAATTCTAATTAAAATTCTGGCCAGGTGCAGTGTCTCACACCTGTAATCCCAGCATTTTGGGAGGCCGAGGCAGGCAGGTCACTTGAGCCCAGCAGTTTGAGACCAGCCTGGGTAACATGGTGAAACCCTGTCCCTACTAAAAATACAAAAATTAGCAGGGCATGGTGGTGTATGCACCTGTTGTCCCTGCTATTTGGGAGGCTGAGGTGGGAGGATCGCTTGAGCCCAGGAGGTGGAGGCTGCAGAAAGCTATGATTGTACCACTGCACTCCAGGCTGGGTGATGGAGTGAGATCGTGTTTCAAAAAACAACAGACAACAACAACAAAATTTCAACAAAATTAATGTGTGAGTTTGACCCGATGATTCTGAAATGTATGCAGAAAATAAATGTATGTAGGAAAATAAACGGGAGCAAATTCTCAGAAAAAAATTATGTAAAAATAAATGAAATGAAGTGTCATCAGTCAAAAGGGGGCTCAGGAGGCATAGTATAGTTGGAACAGGGAAACTCCTTACCCTTCTAACAATTTTTACGTCATAAAATCTTGGGAAATAGGAGATCTTTCTTTCACTTCCAACCACTTTCTGTGTGACCTTAGGCAAGTTATTTAATCAATGAAAGTGTCAATTTTATGGCAAAATGAACCCAATACCACATCTTTTATAGGGGTTTATTAAGGAATACAGTTTGTTCTGTGCCATTTCTTTACTGTCCTATCTTAGAAGGGAAAGACTGCATCTAACTAAAATGGTATCAAATCCACTGTACCCAGTGTAGTCTGCCACCTAGGATCTCAATACATGCCTGTGGTTACTGATGATGATGATGATAAAGAAGGGGAGGAAGAAGGGGAAGAGGAGGGAAAGGAGGAAGAAAGTGAAGAGGAAAAGGAGGAGAAAAGAATTGAAATGCTACAGAATTTTCCACAGCGATTCATCTAGGCAGCACTTGCCAGTGTCAGGAAAGAAAGCTGTTCTGAATTTTAGTTCTATTCCTAGCCATATAATATTAGAAATGTTACTTAATTTCTCTGTGCCTCTACTTTTTCACTGGTTAAATTTAGACAATAATACTTAACTTGCCTGGCGGTGATGATGGTAACAATAACAAACAATTTATTGATTAGTGGTTGTGTCCCTGGCACAAAGTGCTTATATGAAATGACTGAATTCACACAAATCTTAAGAGGTAGGTATCATCATCATCATCATCATCATCATCATTATGGATATTATTTGCATTTTGACAGAGGAGGAAGCAGAGGTAAAGAGATTACCATAATTTGCCCCAAACCATGCAGTTAGTGGGTGTTGGCATCAGGCCCAGAACTGGGGCAGCTCTTTGCCATGAGGGTACCATCTGCATAAATGACCAGCAATAGGTACTTACCCAGTACAGGTAATAAATAATAACTAGGCCAGGCACGGTGGCTCACGCCTGTAATCCCAGCACTTTGGGAGGCCAAGGCGGGCAGATCACGAGGTCAGGAGATCTGACCATCCTGGCTAACACCGTGAAACCCCGTCTCTACTAAAAATACAAAAAATTAGCCAGGTGTGGTGGCGGCGCCTGTATTCCCAGCTACTCGGGAGGCCGAGGCGGGAGAATGGCGTGAACCCGGGAGGCGGAGCTTGCAGTAAGCCAAGATTGTGCCACTGCACTCCAGCCTGGGCGACAGAGTGAGACTCCGTCTTAAAAAATAAATAAATAAAAAATAAGTAATAACTAACAACTGTTGCATCTGGGCACTCACCTTACAACGGCAGTCAAGTTGCACATTGCAATCTAGCTGGTCTGTCTTGTGAAATCTTTATTTAAACAAAGGATTGTTTAAAGGCTTAGTGAGTCCTTGAGGACAGGGAGTATGTCTTGTTTGCAAAGCTCTTGGGACAGTGCTTTGGCTTGTGGTAAACATTGAATAAACGGGGTGATCAAGGTGGTGGTTCACCATTGTCACCAAAAGGTCTAGACAAGTGCCTGGTTCTTTATCGGTCACTAAATACGTATTTGCTGATTGAATGAATATGTCAACAAATTTCTTAATTTCAAATGTCTTTGGTATTCCTAGTTTTTTCCTAGAGTTATGACTTTAAGGCAGTGCAAGATATGCCATTGTGAAAAGCCTTATAGTCTTAAATCAATGTTTGTCTACTAGAAGATCTTTCCTGTTTAAATTTGGTTAAAACTAGTGAATTTGTAGGGGAATGGTAACAGTCTGCAATAAAGAAGGTGAAACCTTAATTCACTTCAAATCAACAAACATTGCTGTTTAGGGATAGTAATTGATAACTGTTTAGAATTCTGGTTGGAGAGTTTTATTACAGGTATGCATTGTAACCAGTTTCACACAATCCAGTGGCACAAATTTTAGCAAAAGTGATGAATTTCAAAGAAAACATATCTTTTACTTGTAATATTTCCAATTTGACTGTTTTCAGTTGTGAATCAAAAAACGTTTGGTTTGAGACAATGAGTATAGCGATGCAGTTCTATTAGAGTGTGGTGGGCTCACTAATGTTCGTTTATTTTAATCCTCTCTCTAAATTTTGACTAGAAGCCTCTTTATGAACACATACTTTATGAGTTCCACCAAATGGAAATGTCCCAGAAAAACATTACTTTATTGGGGTAGACTAAATGTTTCGCTGGGCAAGAATAAAATCACTGAAGGTAAGAGATAAGTTGAAAATTTGTGCTTCATTACAGAGTTTTGTTTGCTAGAATAGAGGGTGCCCATATTTCTGAAAATTGGGACTGGTTTCCAGAACTTTGCTGTACCATTTTAGATTCCCTTTCTTTAGCTATAGTCTAGTTTACTAATCACTGGGAAATGGAGTGGCCCTGAAAGAGAGAAATTACCCTACTTTATCAACTCTTGGGGAGATGAATCCTTAAAAATGAGAGAAATATTAGTTGGGGGCGGGATGAAGAGAGAGAGAGAGTGAGAAAGAGAGAGAGAAAGAGAGAGCCAGCAGAGGTGAAAAAATAATCCTTTGCTTTCTATATTAGCTTCCAAGATCATCCCCATATAGCTGTTCGAGACCTCAATTTATTGAACCTAATGGAGATGAGCGACAGAATGGTGAGACTGATGATGATTATGATGTGCAGCTTCACTGAGGTCATGGGCTTGGTTAATTCCCTTCCAAAGGGACGGGAGGAGAGAAGGAGAGCAAGAAGGGTGAGTATAGTCAATTCAGCCCCTCACTTTCAAGCTAACTGGGAACTGTTTATAATGAATGTCCCTGCCTCCATCAAGGGCATTTCTTCCATTTAACGAGCACGCAGGAAGCAGACATTGCTCAAGTACAAGGGTTCAGTTTGCAGTGAGCCACAAATCACATTTCATTTATCAGGCCCTACAGATGACAGGATATCATCGAATCCCTGGAGAGCCATATTCATTAAAAAGAAATCTTAAGTAATTACAACAATTAATTGACTTGAAACAGTTTCTGGTGGATAAGGTTTACATAATTCATTTGCCAGACAAAACAAGCCTGATCGAATCTGGGAACATGTTATTTAGAAATGTCCCACTATCTGACAAGGTACCTTCGTGGAAAGGTGTTTATCATCGGGATCCTTTTTTTTTTTTTTTTTTTTTAAAGGAAAGAATAATTGTTGAACAAGAAATGGGACCCTGAAAATGTCTAACAGACTTTATTTTGAGCCCATAAAATGGTGCTACAGCACCTCTTTACTTACCATTGTGACTAAAACTGATGAATGAAAATGACAATGGGTTGTATTAATCAAGGACTCTCTTGAGTTTTTGGTTTTGAGGATGAAGTTTGAGTTGGATCCAAGACAAAGGCCTCCCAAAAAGCTAAACAACCATTTAGGACAAGATCCAAGGCCCAGTTTAAGAACTCCATTATCAACAAAATAAGATGCAGAAAGAACTTCTCTTGTCAAATTAATATTTTGCCAAAAAATTTCAGCCATTAGTCATAAATAGTTTAGCTCCAATATTTTATTTTATTTTATTTATTTTATTTATGTAATTTTTTTTGAGACGGAGTTTTGCTTTGTTGCCAGGCTGGAGTGCAGTGGCGCGATCTCGGCTCACTGCAACCTCCGCCTCTTGGGTTCAAGCGAGTCCCCTGCCTCAGCCTCCGGAGTAGCTGTAACTACAAGCATGCATTGCCTAACTTTTTTATATTTTAGTACACACGGCTAACTTTTTTATATTTTAGTAGAGATAGGGTTTCACCATGTTGGCCAAGGTGGTCTCAGTCTCCTGACCTTGTAATCCACCCACCTTGGCCTCCCAAAGTGCTGGGATTGCAGGCGTGAGCCACCGTGCCCAACTAGCTCCAGTATTTTAAAAGTTGGGGCCTGTGATTAAATGTAGAAAGGGATATCACTGAACAGCCATAACAAATAACCTTTTATGCACTGCAAAATAGGATTTTCCAACCACCCAGTGACACCTGCAACATAATATAACCACATTATTAGCCTTCTGCTATATCAATGTTTATTCTGGAGAAATGATTTAGAGAGGTTCACATAACGAAACACTATCCTCTAATACAGCTCTGAGTTACCTTATTGGGGTCATAGGAAAATGGATGATGGTAACTCTTAGGAAAGCAAGAAAGAAAAGCTTATACTATAGAATTTTTGAGATTGCTATATCTTATTGCATGACCCAAGTGAGGTTTGTCAAGACGTCTGGCTTTTAGGACTCATAGTCTTATATAAAGGGCTAAAAGTTGGATGGGCATTACATCCAAGAGTGATAGTTTCTTAGGTTTGGTTCTCCCAAATCAAGCCATGTATTGGCTGCCTCAGTATCTCCTAAGAAGCTTGCTAAACATATGAATGCAGGACCCAGGGAAGACACATGGAAAAAGAATCACCAGGGTGGGCTCGAGCCTCTGTTGTTTTGACAGGCATCCTGAAACAAGATGACCATCAGTGAGGTTCAGAATCACTGAAAAACCTGTAGAATAAATTTCTTTCTTTCTTTTTTTTTTTTTGGTGTTTTTTAGACATTATTCTATTTTCCCCCTCCACATTTCCCTTTCTGTGCCACTTGTTGAAATGTTGCTCATTTCTGGACCCTAAACTTACATGAAGAAGTTGCAATGGTATGGGTTCGATCCGTAAAATCTTATTCAGCCTTATTGAGTCCCCAGAGCTGGAGCTATAAAATGAATAATGTTTCTAAAAGTTAGTTTCATATTTTCTTGAATTTCTTTATAGATAGATTTTTATTTGTTAGTCTGTTTTTCCACATTCATAATTGCCATGTGGCTTCACAAAAATAACTCCCTTCTCTTTGCTAAGATTTTCTAATTTATTGTTTGTTTTCAGAGAATCTGATGGATTGCTTATATGCTTTCTGATGGCTGAGTTAAAATCCTTTTCAGATCATTCCAGCATTGGATTCAACTGATGTTGATGTGAGTTGGTTGCCTCTTCTCATTCAAGTTGTGATTTTCTTGGTGTAACGGGCAATTTCTATTGTATCCTGGACATTTTGGCTATTATGTTGAGTGACAGTGGATCCCATTTAAATATTTTTATTTTGGCAGGTAGTCGCCTTGTATAGGTTAGTTCTCAAGGGCCTTGCTTAATTTGGTAGGCTGTAGTTCCAACAGTAGCTTAATTTCCTTCCTTCCTCCCTGCCTCCCTGCCTCCCTGCCTCCCTGCCTCCCTCCCTCCCTCCCTCCCTTCTTTCCTTCCTTCCTTCCTTCCCTCCCTCCCTCCCTCCCTCCCTCCCTCCCTCCTTCCTTCCTTCCTCCTTCCTTCCTTCCTTTCTTCCTCCCTCCATCCTTCCCTCCCTCCCTGTCTCACTCTCTCTGTCTTTCTCTTTCTTTCTTTCCGTCTTTTTTGACAAGTCTCACTCTGTTGCCCAGGCTGAGTGCAATGACGCGATCTTGGCTCACCGCAACCACTGCCTCCCGGGATCAAGCCATTCTCCTGCCTCAGCCTCCCGAGTAGATGAGATTACAGGCACATGCCACCACACCTGGCTAATTTTTGTATTTTAGTAGAGATGAAGTTTCACCATGTTGGCCAGGCTGGTCTTGAACTCCTGATCTCAGGTGATCCACCCACCTCTGCCTCCCAAAGTGTTGGGATTACAGGCGTGAGCCACCGAACCCGGCCAGTAGTTTGATTTTCTGAGATTTTGTGGTGTTATTTGTCTGCTTGGTTTATATGTTGCCAGCAAGGCTCTCACCAGTTCCTGCTGGGGCTGCTAGAGGAGCTGAGGGGCTTCCCCAGGGAAGCCTCCCCCATGTGTACCTTGGTGGGCAAGGGAAGTTCCCACTGGAATGGGGACGGGGCTTCCTTGACCAGCTAATTGCTGCTCTGGTATTTCTCACTGGGGTGGAGGAGTCTCAAGCCCTGCAGGGTAGGAGAGCATCTCTTCTGGTATTGTTAGCGAGGCTCTGGGATCAGGCATCTAGTCCCCTTGCCATAGTAAATGGTGCAGGTTTGCCTCCTATTGCAGGAGGAATTCCTATATATTCCAGCAGAGAAATGAGGCTTCCTGGGCTGCCTTCTGTTACTAGGTTGGGATGGGGAAATGCTGGGTCTGAGTCAGCAGGTCTGAGTCCTGGGTTGGTTGGGAGGATGTAAGGTGTCCTGCCCCTGTGATGTTCGTCCAGTCCTGGGACCCCAAACCTGGTGGCTTTCATCTTACCCCCTTTCACGGCTCTCCTTTGGTTGCCTCTTGAGCTACTTCTAGGATTTATAGTTATAATGAGTGGGAGAAAGAAGGGAGAAATGGGTTTGGGTTATGAATAGGTTTCTAAAATTAGTTTCCCATGGAAAGTCCCAAGGATAGGTTTTTAAAAATAACTTCAAAGCAAAGCTTTCTGTTGTGATATACTAACATGTGGCCCCAAAGATTTTTTAAAGACAATTTCCTGTGATGGTTTTTAAATGAGATAAGATGTATTAATAAATTTTTGCCTAATGATATTTCTACTTGGAATTATACATCAAAAATACCATGGGGTTTGAAAAACTCTATAATCTGGGGAGATGAACCAAAAAAGAAATACTTGGTTAAAAAAAAAAGAATAATAAGAGAGAGAGAGAAATACTCTGGCTTCAGTTTCTTGTTAAATACCCAAGGAAGTTCATGTTCTCATTTAGTATGTTTTCTTCTGTCATTCTTAAATGGATAAAGAATTATTTGAGACAGAGGCAGTTTCCAGAGTTTAATACCAGAAGTTTTCCCAAAGGCCTAGGTCAGTAGTGCGTCAGGGCTGGCTGGTTAACAGAAATCCCTAGAGATATTTAAGGCATCCCTGCTTTACCCTTTAAAATTTCTAAGCCAGTGAGGTGAGGGTTTGGCCCCTGAACATTTTTTTGTAAAGTTCTCTAAAGCAACTATGATGATTGACCACATTTGATAACTATATTTAACCAATAAATTGGTACATTTCCAAAATGTGCTTGAACCGGAAAGAGAAGGTCCTTTGCTCAAGGTAACATGTTGTGCAGGGAAAGCCAAAAGAAAGATGGAAATGTTGACCTTGCAATGATTTTAAAAGGGAGAATGAAAACCAGAAACTACCCAGGAGTGCAGCGAGAATTATATAAAAGGTCCAATAAGTAGCATGTGAGAAAAATGCCTGGAATAATAGATGTATTTTACTTGGTGAGGACAAACCCTAGGGAGGATGTGCTAATTATATTCAAATATTTAAAGGAGCATTTTGAGAGGAAACTAGACTTCCACCGTTTGGACTAGGAACCTGCATCTTTAGCAAACTTCCCAGGTGATTCTGAGGGAGACTATGGACTTCACTGGAACATTCCTGGTTACGAGAAGGCTTCATCCAGACTTTTTTTTTTTTTTTTTTTTTTTTGAGATAGAGTTTCACTCTTGTCGCCCAGGCTGGAGTGCAATGGTGTGATCTCGGGGCTCACTGAAACCTCTGCCTCCCAGGTTCAAGCAATTCTCCTGCCTCAACCTCCCGAGTAGCTGGGATTACAGGTGCCCGCCTCCAAGCTCAGCTAATTTTTGTATTTTTAGTAGAGGCGGGGTTTCACTGTGTTGGCCAGGCTGGTCTTGAACTGCTGACCTCAGGTGATCCACCCGCCTCAGCTTCCCAAAGTGCTGGGATTATAGGCATAAGCCACCACGCCCCGCCTGTCTAGACTTTTATAGAATGGTTTGGGGGCTTGAGAATGAGAGAGCTGCTGGGGAGAATTCAACAGGGAACCAACCAACACGAAAAAGGAAGGGAAGAGAAGAGGAGAGGAGGAGAGAAGAGAAAGGAAAGAAGGAATGAACAGAGGAAGGAAGGCAGGAGAGATGGAAGGAAAGAGGGAGGGGAAGCAAGGCAAGGTGCTGTAGGTGTGGAGGGCCTGCCCTTGATGAAATGCTGGTTGTTTGACTGACTGTAATACAGCTCAGCGATTGGGAATAAGGCAGAGAAAGTAGAGTTGCATTCATTGGAAATGAGGAATGGGAAAGGCGGACAGAGTGGAAGGTCACGGGGAGAGGGAGTTTGAGTTGTTGATAAGGGAGGTAAGAGAGTTGTTGGTCATAGAGGATCATGGCCAAATAGGAAGTCAGGTACATAGAGAACACACCAACAGACCTCAGATAGGCAGTGAGGTCAATGGGCTAGAGGTTGCCATGAAGGTGCAGGAAATGTTTAGAAAAAGTGAGGAAGCGGAGAGGACTAGATTTGGAGTTGTTCCCACTCTTCCTGGTCAGTGAGATGGGGAGAAAGCAGCACCCAGCATGGAGCCAGCTGGGAAGCCAGAGTTTTGCCCAGGACAGTGCTTCTCAAACCCAGGTGTGCATCACCATCACCTAGAGGGCCTGCCACAACGCAGGCTGTGGGAGCCACCCCAGAGATTCTAAGGCAGTAGGTCTGCAAGGGGCCCAAGAGTTTGCTTTCTTGACTAGCTCCCAGGTGATGTTAATGTCTTGGCACCATATTTTGAGACAGTGACCTAGGAAAATCCAGCCTTCTGTTAATGGACACACTTGGAAAGGCTGAGGGCAAAAGAAACTGTCCACCATGCAGAGGTCCAGAAAGCAGAGTAGGCATGGAGGGGTGGGATGGGGGTGATTGGGAGCCTGGGGTCACTGTGGGCTGCACCTGGGTGAGAGTTTGGGCCTTTTTACAGGATGGGGTGAATTGGATGAATTCCAGAGTGTTTTGAAGTAGCAGTAAAAGTCTGCATGGGCAGTTCACACTTACCCATCACTAGTTATTTAAAATTGGCTCCTTTCCATGCATATTTCACTTTGTTGATGCTGAAAAGAGGAGTAGCTCATTTCACTGTGCCTGAAAGGGGTTTTGGTTCAGAGCTAGCACCGATAGGGTTGCCCCTCACGAAAATGAAGAGTTTGATAGCAGAGGCCTTGGGTGAAACCTGATGACATGAAGACTTTATTCTTTTTCCGAAACTTTCAATGACTTCCCGTTGTCTTTAGGGTACAATCTAGAATCCATAATGCTAGGTACAGAGGCCTTCACACTCTGGCCTGAGGCAGTTTCTCCCTTCTTTCCTGCACTCCAGTCACAGAGAATGTGTTCTATTTCCTTGCACTCACTGTGCTTTCTCCACCATCAAGGCCTTCACAAGTATTTGTGGGCTTTCTTGGAATGGGTTTTCTCTTACTTTATTAGCTAGCTTCTACTGATTATTCTAATAACAACTTAAGTGTCTCTTTTGCGGAAAACTTTCTTAAGCATCAAACTAGGACCCCTTTCTCCTTTCTTTTCTCAACTTATCTCACAGTTTGCTTTTGTTTGTTTGTTTGTTGTTTGTTTGTTTTGTTTGAGACAGGGTCTTGCTGTGTCGCCCAGGCTGGAGTACAGTAGCACCATCTTGGCCTACTGCAGCCTCCGCCTCCTGGGTTCAAGCAATTCTCATGCCTCAGCCTTTGAGTAGCTGGGATTACAGGCGTGTGCCACCATGTCTGGCTAATTTTTGTATTTTCAGTAGAGATGGGGTTTCACTATGTTGACCAGGCTGGTCTTGAATTCCTGGCCTCAAGTGATCTGCCTACCTTTGCCTTCCAAAGTGCTGGGATTACAGGAGTAAGCTACCATGTCCAGCCTCATGATTGTATTGTAATTCTGTGTTTACTATATAAATTCTCTGTTTTCTACCAGAAATGGTAGGATGGGAGAGGGGTGACCAACTCCTTCCAGTTTACCTGGAACTTCCCTAGTTTTATAGCTCCAAGTCCAGTGTCCTGGGAACTCCTCAGCTGGGGCAAACTAGGATGCTTTGTCATACTAGTCTGGTCCACAACACACTCTAGATCCAGCACTGTGGCCAGCACATATCACACGCTCAATATATGTGCATGAAAAAAAAAATGTGCATGAAACAAAATTTAGTAGTGCTTAAAGTGGGTAAAAGAGAAATTAGCCATCACTCTCAATATTCCCCTGACCTTAACAAACATTCCTTGAGAAGGAAAAAAATGGCAAACAGCCACTCTTCAAAATGATTTTAGGAGTCTGACTCTAACTTTTCACCCTGAAAGACAGTGGTTGAATTTAAGACTATAGACAAATAGTAGGATAATATGTAAGTCCAGTCTGCAGAACGTGGGGGTGTCCATTCATTCATTCAGCAAACAGTATTTTTTTTGTGCCTGTCCTCAAAATACTCTCACCTCTCTACCAGGTTCACTAGTAAATTGTATTCATTCTCTTGGGAGAGTTTTTGTAAATTATCTAGTGATGTGCAAATACTGTGGTAGGAGATGACTCTAAACTCTATCAGCTGTGATTCTGAAGTGGGGAGTGGAATTAGCATGGGTTCCAGGCTAATGTCTGCAGACATTAGGACCCCTACGGTGGCCTAGGTCAGGCTATGAAAACATCCTACTTGCCTTCACATGTGTCTTCTTCCTCCACAACCCCTGGGGACATGGATGTCTCTCTAAGTAAATAAATGATCTGTGCTCATGAAGAAATGAAGTGCCTTGCAAGGAACACAATGTCCTGACTCAAGCTCCGGTAAACAAACTCAGTAATTTATGTGGGAAGTCCTTTGTAATTTTACACAGACCCTCAACTGCTTTAAACTGTTTAGGAGTATTTATTCATACAGCATGTTTAAGAGTCAGCATCCAGGATTTCAGTCTTCCAAACAAGAAAATTAGAAAGCATGTTTTGTTCCCACAGTGACAGAGGAAGGGCAGAGGCTATTAGGACAACTCATCTCCTACAATATTAAAAACACCCTGGCAGGCTTCACCAGGTCACAAGAAGGACCCGCCGGAGCTGGGAGTGGGAAGAGCAGCTGTGGTGGTGGTTCGCAGACAGGTGCGTGGGCAACTTGTTTCTGCTTGTGAGGTCAGAGATTGAAATGAGAAGAAAGCAAGCTGAAATGCTTCTCCCCAGACCCATGATTTCCATTTTACTCAGAAAGCATGTCTTTACTTTAGACATGAGGGAAAATATGAAGCTAAGCAGAGGGTGAAAAACAGTCTAGAGAAGAAATAGGATAAGACGTTCGAATGTTTTTCACCTGCTTAGAACCAAGCCCATTAATAGAATAGGAGCCTCAATTCCCTTCACTTCCCTCATCTCAAGCAGTGGTAATGGAGAAAACCGCGATATTCCTCCAAGCATTCTTGACCCTGACAGTTGTTTCAAAGATACATGGTTCTATCATTGGATAAACCTGTGCACAGAGACCCATTAGTACTTGTTCCAGTTTGCTATTTTGCAAATTACCTTAAAACTTTAGTTGCTTAAAACAACCACCGTTTTATTATATTTCTTGCTTTTATGGGTCAGGGATTTGGGCAGGGTTCAGTTGGAAGGCTCTTCTGTTCCAGGTGGCATGAACTGTGCTTGGTTGGTGGTGGATTCAGTTGGCAGGTGGGCTGGTATGGAGGACAGTTTCCTGCACAGATATGGTGCCTCAGAGGGTGTGGTGGGCCCAATAATGGTCCCCAGAGATATTCAGATGTGAATCCCTGGAACCTGTGACTGTTACCTCATATGGCAAAAGGGACTCTGCAGGCATGATTAAGGATCCTGAGATGGGGAGATCATCCTAAATTGTCTGGGTGGACCCTAAATGCAATCAGAAGTGTTCTTACAAGAGGAAGGGACAGGGAGATTTCACTACAGAGAAGAAAAAGGCTCTGTGAGGACTGACATGAGATGTCACATTGCTGGCTTCCAAGATGGTGGGAGAGGACATGAACCAAAGAATATATGGAGTTCTGCTGTCATTGCTGGGAAAAGGCAGGGAAACAGGTTCTTCTCTAGAACCCCTGGGGGAAGCAAGGCCCTGCTGACGCAATGGTCTCAGCCCAGTGAAATTGATTTTGGGCTTCTGACCTCCAGAACTGTAAGAAAATAATGTGTGCTGCTTTAAGTCACCAAGTTTGTGGCAATTTGTATAGCAGCCATAAAAAAAAAAATAAACCAACAAACCTAACATAGTAGAGATGACCAGATGACTGGAGTGAACTGAGACTACTGAAGAGTGGGTGGTGCCATGGCCTCTCTGGCATGGCAACTGCTCTCAGCATTTCACAGGGCTCCCAGAGAGTGTCCAAAAGAGGAAATAGAAGTTTCCAATTTCTTCACCCTTGGGCAAAGCAATCACAGAGCCTAACCCAGTTCAAAGGATGGAGACTAAACTTTACCTTTCCATGAAAGAAGCATCAAAGACTTTGTGGCTGTCTTTTTACTGCAGGAAAGAACACTTTGAAAATTCATGCCCTACTGACTGTAGAGCAACACCATCATGTCTGCATGCTTATTCAGTCTGCTGACTATCAAAATCCTGGTTCTGTGGTGGGTAAAATCATCTATCAGTTTGACATAAAAAACAGAATCATAGGGATTATTTTGTATTCCTGATGGAATCCAAAATCCACTGGCTTATGTCATTCTAAAAGAGGTCAAGAAAACAAGCAGGCTTGTTACAGTGTGTTCATTTATTCATTTCTAGTCTTTCTGCAGAATTGACTAGAAGACAGACATCGCATCAGCAAGTGGGGCCAGTAATGTAGAAGACAGTGTGACAAAACTGATGGATCTTCACTGCAAAACTGGAGAGCTGGTACAGGATTTCTCCGTTCTTTAGTCTGAGCATAACGACTACCATGAACTAGACAGACTCTACTGCAGCTTCTCAGAAAGTGCTGCTGTCACCTCCACTTCCAATCCAATGTGTTGTATGGATGAATGTGAGCGTTATTCAGGCACTTTCCCCTATGTCATGTCCTTTGATCTTCATCACATTCTACCTCTCAGCTCGTTATTTCTAATAACAGGAAACTCAGCCTGGGAACAGTCACCTAGCTAAATAAATGATCAAACCAAGACTTTGGGTTGGCCTTCCTCTTTTTCCCAGCTGAGGGAAGGTTCCCGGGGGTGGACACATGATACAAGAGCCCAGGGAAGCAGGTTTCCCCCATATTTCTCATGCCATTTTCTCCTCATTGCAGACGTATGCTGATTTCACACAACTGGCTAACTTAACAGGTGTTCAAGCGTTTGAGCACCTGGAGTAGAGATGAATCTGAGATGGGGGTTGCTGTATCAGCCCCATGCAATGCACACTGGCTGATGTCTTGAAGCTCTTTAGATTATACTTTTGCATTTACTTCTACAGTGGAGAATAATAGAGTCAGGACATCAGGGACCTGCACTTTGATCATGAAAACAAACTGGCTGGATCCACCATATTGGTAGAAGCCCAGTCATATACCTCAGCTGCCCTGAGGTATATGTTTGGGTGTGTGCAGGAGTCCATGAGAAGTGCTGCAATGAGCGCCTCTCTGAGTAATCTCTGGGCTTTTAAGAAATCATAACAACATAAGAGCAATAATAAAGATGAAACTCCTCTTACCACAACTGGAGACCTCTGAGGTAAAGGATTATTTTCTGGTTAGAAACTTGTGAGAATACTTTCCTTGTATGGGAACAATGGCTAGACCTCCAGCACTCTTAGCTGAGATCAAGCCAACTCTAGGCCAGGCATTGTATTAGGTCCTTTATTTATAGCTTTTTTTTTTTTTTTTTGGCATAAAAGGTATATTTTCTCCAAAATCCTGTGTTAGCATATTTTTGTGTTGCTATAAAGGAATACCAGAGGTTGGGCAATTTATAAAAGAAAAGAGGTTTATTGGGCTCATGGTTCTGCAGGCTATACAAGAAGCATGGTACCTGCTTCTGGCGAGGGCTTCAGGCTGCATCCACTCATGGTAGAAGGGGAAGGGGAGCTGATGTGTGTAGAGGTCACAAGGGAGGAAAGAAGGGCAGGGAGGTGCCAGGCTCTTTCAACAACCAGTTATCTCGGGAACTAAGAGGGAGAAATCATTCCCTAGAGAATGACACCAAGCCATTCATGAGGGATCCACCCCCGTGACCCAAACACTTCCCACCAGGTCCCACCAGCCCTTTAACAACAGGAATCAACTTTCAACAGGAGACTTGCAGGGCCAGACAAACCCATATCCAAACCAGAGTAGCCCCCTACAAGGAAAGTATCTCCAAATTTCCCTGTTTCTAGTGAGCCACATTACATAGGGCTTCTACGCACAGGTGACAACTTAATCAGAGAAGAAAAAATGAAGTGGAGTTGGAGTTATACTCATAACATTTTAAAGTTTTATTACTATAACAAGTTTCAGAAGCATCTAAGGTGTTATTAATACTAACATTCAAACTTCCATGTTACAGACTTTATAAAGAAATGCGGTAAAGGGGCTGCAGAGTGATATTTGGTCTTGTCACCAACCAAGAAAATGGAAAAGAAGAAATATACTGAAAGCTGCTAGATGCAGCAACCACCACCCCTGGAAGGGAACTGGAAGGGGCCATGTATCAAGTAGGGGTTCCTTCAGTAGAGTGTGAGAGAAAACCCAAAATAGGGGCCAGGCATGGTGGCTCATACCTGTAATCCCTGCACTTTGGGAGGCTGAGGTGGGAGGATTGCTTGAGTCCAAGAGTTAGAGACCAGCCCTGGCAACATAGCTAGATTTCATCTCTACAAAAAACAAAAAGAATCAGCTGAGTGTAATGGCATGCACCTGTGGTCTCAACTACTCGGGAGGCTGAGGCAGGAGGATTGCTTGAGGCAGGAGGTCGAGGCTGCAGTGAGCTGTGATTGCCCCACTGCACTCCAGCCTGCATCACAGAGCAAAATCCCATCCAATGCCAAATAGTTATGTCTTATTCAAGATAGATGCATTTTCTTTCTTTCCATAAAAGGAGACCCCAGGGTAGACAGTATTCTTGGTTACAGGTGTTCCACAGTGGTCAGGGATCCATCTCTCTCTCTCATCCATCCACTCTCTGTCATCTGACGTCCCATGGTCTAGGAAGGTTTCCTGGATTGCAGCCAATGTAGCTGCATTTCATCTACCAGGAAGAAGGGAGACAGAAAAAAGCAGCAGAGATGAACCCACTATCTTTTAAGGGGCCCTCTAGAAGCTGCCACATAGACTGCCACTTTATCTCTATAAGGAGGATGGAAAACGTCATCTTTAATCTGGGTCAACATATACCTTGTTCAAAATCAAAGTCTGCATAACTAAGAAAGATAGGAAAAACCAGTATGGATAGACCAAACATGGCAATTAGGAAAAAGACCTGATTTCTGCCTGGATTTCGGCATATACTACAAACATATTAACATTAACACAGTAACATTTAACAGGTCATGACTCCCCTTTCCAAAACTGCGTTAAATTAATTCTTAACACATGTACCAGGAAACTACTTTTCTTTTCCCCGAAACCTTTTTCTGGTAAAATTGGCGTGTATCTTATGTTCATTCATGTCATATTTTGATAGACATGATAAAAATCTCATTGAATTGACTGCCTCAAACCTATGAAGCAGGCAATATTATTCTCATGGTTCAGGAGGATTAGGAAGTCTGTTTAGGCCCAACCAGGATTGAAATCCAGATGCATCTGGTTTCAAAATATTTAATGCGTTCTGAAAATGTACCAAAACTGTTGGACTTTAGGAAAAACAAAATAGCCTTGGTGAGAGAAGCTCTTCCCAGTTTGTCTCATATGAGAACATTGTTTGGTGGTAAAAAGAGGCATTTTAAAGCTGAGGAAGATGTGGTAGTGCAATATTAATATAAAGAGACATTGTAACAGAATACCGATGTGTCTTGGCCAGACCATTCTGTGTAACTATAAAGGGGTAGTATCTTTGGCTCCTGGGTCGTTTAAGCGACATTTTGCTGCTTCTACAACAGCGACACAGTAGATCCCAGCTGAGTTTGTGTTGCAGTCTGGTGGGCAGACGGTGTAAATAATCCAAACCGAATTTCCTTGCTTGTAAATACTATGGCAGATCCCTGAATGCGGAGCAGATGTGAGAAATAAACTTTTGAGCCATTTATATCTGTTGTAAATTGAAAGGGGGAAAAAAATCCCCAAGTAGAAAAATAGCTTGGTTTGGTATTAGAAGAACGTATATTTTTAAAAGATGCCACATGAAGAAATTTGAGTATCAAAATAACATTGGGGAAAGTTGGTTAATAAAGTGTTGGAATCCAAATGTTTCCTAGAAACAGGTGTTATCCTTTATCAGTATTAAATTTAATTGGGTGTTCAAATGTTTAAGTCTTAAATTCAGGGAATGCCTGCTAGCATTTTGCTCCAGATTCCAGAAAAGTAGATTTGAGTATTGTCATGACAGAAATATATATATGGTTGCTAAGGCCAGAGGTTTACCCACAGGTCCTTCCCTGTATGGCCCAGCCACATGAGAGAAATTTTGAATGAAGCACATCTATATTTCTGTATTGGCTTTGATACAATTTGATGGGCCATCTGCTCCCCGACAGCTAGGTCCCCCGGAGCTGTCTCTAAACATCTGAATAACTCTGGTCCACAGCCAGCTGTGTTCACACAGTCAGAGGCTTCAACACAAGTCCCAGGTCTGAGCTGAAAGCAGTGGTATTGTTTAAAAGATACAGCTCTCAAATTTTACCATTTGAACCGAAATATAGTGAAGGTCATTGCTACCTTCTACACCACTGGAAAAAATGTTGGTTGTGCATGGGTTCACCACAACTTCTGCCCCTGAGGTTCAAGCCATCCTCCCACCTCAGCCTCCAAAGTAGCTGGGACTACAGGCACACACCACCATGCATGGCTAATTTTTTCCATTGTTGGAAAACTGGTAAACTGTTAGTGTCCCAATGAAACCCAATTTTACTGTGAGTACAATTAACCTTTGAGTCCCATGAGGCCCTAAATAAATTATTGGTCCCCAAATCACTGACTTGTTCTCATTAATGCCTTTGGACTTACTGTTAGGTGCAATCACAAAAGATATAAAATGCATCCGCTTATTGTGGAGTTTATCTCTAAAATAGGCAAGATGAGTTCTTTCCTGGATGTATAATTGAGAATTTAAAACACCTTTGGAATGCCAGTTTCCAAACAACTACTCCCAGAGAAGGAATTGTGAAGTATTGCTGCTTATTCTCTGTTCCTTGAGCTATGATGGAGCGCTGTGGAAGACTCTCTAGAGAGGAAGGGGACTGAGGAGACAAGGGCATTTCTTAACCATGGAACTAGAGAAATAGTCCCCTTTCCACCCTCCACACTGTTGAACAGGATCTTTAAGACTGAGATTCATACACTTTTATGGGAAAGTTCTTTCTGGATTTACACAGCTGTGACAGTATCATGCTTCATCATTAAAAAAGTATCAGCCTCATTCTTTCTTTATTTTGTGTTTTTATTCATTCATTTAATTATTATTTCATTCAGCACGTTGTTGAGTGCCTTTTCTTTTCTTTTTTTTTTTTTTTTGAAATAAAGTCTGGCTCTATCACTCAGGCTGGAGTGCAGTGGTGTAATCTTGGTTCACTACAACTTTGCCCTCTGGGGCTAAAGCCACCCTCCCACCCCAGCTTCCCAAATAGTTGGGACTACAGGTGCCCGTCACCATGCCCAGCTAATTTTTGTATTTTTTGTAGAAATGGGGATTTCACCATGTTGGCTAGACTGGTCTCGAACTCCTGAGCTCAAGTGATGCTCCTGCCTTGGCTACCCAGAATGCTGAGATTACAGGCATGAGCCACCGCGCCCGGCCTATTTTTGAGCGCTTTCTGTGAACAGCTACTGTGTTAGTCATTAGAATTATGAGCAGAGAGAGAAAATCTAGACACTGCTGCTTACAGTCTAAGTTGGGGAGAGGGACATCAGTCTGAGGATCCCAGGGACAGAGGTACAACTGCCGTGACCTTCAGAGGAGCAGCTCAAGGTCACACGAGAGTCAGTAACAGGGCACTTGACTGAGGGTGGTCAGCAGAGAGTTCCATGAGGAAGGTATTTTGAGCTGAGAGCTGAAGGAAGCATGGGAAGAAGAGAGAAGAAAGGCAGATGAAACGTTGTAACAGGCAGATAGAAGAGTTTGTACAAAACCCCTGTGACGTGGGGTATATGGTGGGAAGAGGGCCCAAGTGTTCAAGTAATGGAAGAAGGGAACTGTAGGTGGAAGACAGGGATGGAGGGGCTTGGGGAAGAGTCACATTCCCATGTCCCTGCCCTTCCCAGCTCCCGCAGTCATCTTCAGGTTTGCAGAGAAATCCAAAGGAACAGTAGGAAGCTGGTACCTACCTGTTGACTAGGATTTCACTTCCCGTTGTTAGGTATATTTCACTTTTTTGCATCTTGTTTTAAAGAGTGCCAGCAATCCCACTCTTGGTATATGCCCAAAAGGCAATACATTGTTATGTCGAAAAGTTACCTGCATTCATATGTTTATCACAGCGCTATTCACAATAGCAAAGATATGGAATCCACCTAAGTGTCTATCAACAGAGGGTTAAATAAAGAGTCCATAAAAAAGAATGAAATTGTGTCTTTTGCAGCAGCATGGGTGGAACTGGAGGCTTTTATCCTAACTGAAATAATTCAGAAACAGAAAGCCAAATACCGCACGTTCTCACTTATAAGTGGGAGCTAAACAGTGGGTACGCATGGACATAGAGGAGAATAGTAGATGTTGGAGACTCAAAAAGGGTTGGGGGGGAGGGTTGAAAAATGATGTAATGGGCACAGTGTTCACTATTCAGGCAATGGGCACACGGAAAGTTCAGACTTCACCCCTATGTAATATATGAAATAAGAAATCTGCACTCGTACCCCCATAATATAAATAGATTAGATTAGATAGATAGATAGATAGATAGATAGATAGATCAAGAATCCTAGGAGGCTCATAATTAAATCCAGTATTCATGACTGAATTATCCTTACCTCACCTTTAACTTTCATCTACCTGCCTCCTACATCCCCCACTATGATTAATGTGACTGATTCATCACATTTAATTCTTTTCGCTGTTTCTTTGGGTTTTTTATTCCCACATTTCTAATTGTGCTTATACCACTAATCATTCATCTCCCAATTTTAAGCCTATCCATTTGTGTCCTGTTTTTGTAGCTGAAGGCTCAGCCTGTCTCTCATACCTCACTGTCCCTATCACACCAACATGGTTATAGTCACCAGTGTGGACATCGGAGAAACTTTGTGAATATTATTCACTGCGGAGCCTACTATATACTGTGATCATGCATTTTTCTTCACAGTTTTTGGCTTTCCTTGAATTAATACTCTGTCTCATTTCTTTATTTGCTTTACTCTTTGTATATATTCCTTATATTTCTCCATCAAATCTGAAAAAAAATCCTGTATTGAGAGCACATTCCCTGCCACCAGCATTTTGGGAAGAACAGAGTGAGTGAAGGGCATAGCTCACTCGTAGACTTTTCGTAATCTTCCTGTTTTTAGGATGGGATCTCCCTGCCCCTCTACCGTGTCTGGCATCCGGAGCCGCTCTGGGTGAATATATTTAGAGACTAAATCTGCATCTCTGGGGCAAGGTGTCTGGGGAGGCATTTTGAGGGTTCTAGTTGCAGAGTGGCTTCCTCTATCACCCACCTTCCATTCTCTTATCAGCTTCCAAAAATCAGGTACCTTTGCTCGTTTGCTGATGCATCTTCTCCTGTTCTCTTTGTCCCTATGGGCTTCTGCCTATTTTATTCTATTTCCTTTATTTTAGTGGCATTTCAAAGGAGGGCAGGGCCAGCCTGCCATGTTACCTGGCAGTCCCCTGCGGTTCCAGGGTCAGCTGTCCTCTCAGCCCAGTGGCCAGGCCCTGAGTCAGGTCTGAGACTAGTGTGGACCGTGCAGGGATATGGGGGATGGCTTTTGCGTTAACCACCAGTTCCCCTGAACTTCCTGCCTGCCTGCTTTCTGCTTTGCAGCGTTGTGCCAGGCACCGAAGTCTGGGGGTGTGTCAGGGAGCCTCACAGGGGAGGTTCTTGCTCATATGTGCAGGAATGACCCTGACTGATAAGAAACATACTTTTTCATTACTCTTTTAGCAAAACTTTCAATAGTCAAAATCCCCCTCCCCTCGCCTCTCTTTCTGTGTTTCTATAATAACTTCATTGGATCTGGGCATCTGGATTGTAGGTGTTCATTGAAAACCTCAAAATAACAGGGTCTGTCCTCCTTTCTTCTGGGAAGGCCCCATGTGAATTCCACAGCCCATCTTCTAGGATCCCAGCCCCTCATTCCCTGCTTGATGAAGACCTGGAGGAGGGATGGTGGAGAAGGGACCTGGGAAACAGGCAGGCTTTGGCGTTCCAAAGTGAATGGATGTCAAAAGAGAACATCTTGAAAATATCTATTTAGAAAAGGTCAATGAGTGAAGAAACAACATAAAATGTAGGTGGGAGCTCGCTTGACCTCTTGGCCTGGTGTGAAGAAGCCTCACCAACTTCGGGAAATTAACATTCTTCCTGGTTACTCAGCGTCGCCATTGGAGATGGTGAAGAATACAGTGGAATCCATCCACGCAGAGGCTGCACTCCTGGCGTAGGGTCGGCCATGCCACTAGCAGCTGGGAGTGAATCTCTGCAGCCACTGAAAATAGGGATTTGTAATGGAAATGCTGACAGACCCTTAACCATGGCAGTGCTAGCAAGAGCTGCGATAATACAGTAAATAAGGTGAATGGGCTCGGCTTATCTCATTTCACAGCTGAGCTGTGTATTGCCAGATAAATCAAATCAGGGTAAACGGCTTCATCTAATAAACTGGGTCAACATATAATGTATTTGTTCAGGTTCGCACTTTCATTGATTCTCATTTGATTTAAGAAGAGATATTTCAACTCATGTTTGAACATTTTTACTATTCATCCTTCCTTCTGGTAAGGAGAGACTGAGAGGCAGGGACACACAGCTGGGATTTTTTTTTTCCTTTAAATAAATTAAGTTTTCTGATTCTTGTAAGTTCTTCTGCTTTTCATCTTTATGCATCAGCATGGGGGAGGGGTGGCAGGACCGCTTGGGGAGAAAGCCAAGAAGCAGCAAGAGAAAGCACTCCGTCTCTTCATCTGCATTTCCCAATAACGTTTTAGTGATGTTTGCTAATGTATCATTCATTAACCATCAGCCACTATAAAAAACATAATCTATCTCGCAAAGTGGACATTATTATCGCATTAAATCATTTCACAATATACCTGAACGGTTCCACATGAGAGGCCTGGTCTGGCCAAGCTCAGACGCCTCCGGGGCAATTCTTTAGCAGTAATGAGATACGAGGTCTCTCTGTGATGAATACGATATTACTCGTGTCAGTGGTTGCGGACTGCACCCAGAATATTTCTTCTTACAGGTTTTTTTTTTTTTCTTCCATAGCAGAGGAACTCAGGCAAAGCACTATTAACCCAGTAAATGAAGCTCTAAAGATCACAGAGTGTGTCCATTAGGAGACAAGATGGTGACTAATCCAATTTTTCTTGCAGGAAGGGAAGATGATGCTTTGGTCACATCTGGGAACGGCAGGCCCTGCATTGCAGATGAGGCTCTGCGTTTGGGTCCTCTCCATTCCTCTCCTTTCTATCTCTTCCTTCTCTGCCTTTGTCTAAGGGCAATTATTACATTGTCCCCTCCTCTCCCTCAAGCCTCTCTTGCCCAAAACCTCCTTGAAGGTGATTAAAATAATGTCCATGGCTGGAGGAAGAAATGCAAAAGGGTAAAGGGTGGAGGGAGAGAGAAAGAGCCAAAAAGTAAGGCTTCCCACTTCACATTGCTGGGACTGTTTCCTGAGGCTTCAGGTCTGTGTTGTAGACGGGCTGGACTCTGCAAAAGGGTGGGTGGGAGGTGCAGGGACCATTTGCTTTCTGTTTCTGTTAAAATCACGTCAAACAGTCTTGTTTTTTGGGAAATAATCCGTGTTTTTTTCTCTCATAAGGGCCTTCACTTGTTTATTTCTCGGAAAACTGGTATTTGTTTAAAATGTTGACGGATAAATGCAAGATTCCAGATGTCCCTTAACCTAGACAGTCATAGGCTAGGATGGGAGGAATATCGTGAAGAGTAAAATAAAAATCGAAAGAGAGTGGTGATTTTTTTTCCTAACCTTGTTCTAAACCTTTCTCCCTTTCCTTTTCTTCAACAAATACTTATGTGTCCACTTTATGAGGTATCTCGTGCGGGCCACTTATGGTTCATGGCGTCGTTACCTCAGTGAACAAATACAAAACAGATAAACAAAAGGCCACAAACAGAAGAGCCACAAAAGAGCTGCACGGATGCCCCAATTAAAATCGGGTGTACAGGCTGGCAACTGTGTCACATGTAACTAAATGTGATGTGTGATTTTTTTTTTTTTAATGACAACCCTACATCATTACTTCCCAAGAGAACATCAAAAATATATTCCCCCAAAGAGTAGCCTAGAGAGTCAGAAAATAGATCCTTTTTCCCCACAGTTTTGTCTTCTGCGGTTAATCAATTCAGAAGGATTAGCTTAATTTTCCACACTTAAAAATGCAGGTTGAAACACCCCCTTTGAAAGTCAAATTTATACTATTTCACATTGCTCTGGTATATTAGCTTAGGTGATGTGGAAAATGCAATTTAGAAAACATTTTGGCTTACTCGTGGTCTTTAGAAAGAACAGCATGGTAGGAGTCATGATTTTGTGTCTAAATGAATGTACCCTCAACTTCCCTTCTCATGCTGAAATGACCTTATAGATTGTATCAGTTTCAGTGAAATTTATTTACATTGAACGAATGGCTCAATCTCTCTCTGAACCCCCTGACCCACTTTCCCTTGTCCTTCCTGTTTCTCTTCCTTTGTTTCCTTTCTCACGTAACAGAAGGACTAGAAACCAGTTGGTGGGGGCATTTTACTGACAATGTCCTCATTTATACCCTACTAAGAAAATACTTGGGCTGGGTGCGGTGGCTCACGGCTGTAATACCAGCACTTTTGGGAGGCTGAGGTGGGTGGATCGTCTGAGGTCAGGGGTTCAAGACCAGCCTGGCCAATGTGGTGAAACCCCATCTCTACTAAAAATAAAAAATATGAAAAAATTTAGCTGGGCATAGTGGAAGGCATCTGTAATCTCAGCTACTCAGGAGGCTGAGGCAGGAGAATCACTTGAACCCAGGAGGTGGAGGTTGCAGTGAGCCGAGATTGCGCCACCGCATTCCAGCCTGGGTGACAGAGCAAGACTCCGTCTCAAAAAAAAATAAAATAAAAAATAAAAAAAAGAAAGAGAAAATATTTGTTGCCATGTTTTTTAAAAAAGAATATCTAAGGTCTTTTTATTGATTTGACTTATATTCAATTTATAAGGCTCCCTTGAGTTTTTGTTTAAATTAAATGATCCAGACAATGTAACAAAATCTAGAACTTTTAAAAGGTCATATATTTAGCAGAGCGTTGTTCTGGTCACTATTAAGAGGGCTATTTCACTTCATTATATAGTATTTCACTAAGAGATGATTCTTTTTAACTAGAGTGGAACCTATGGCCCACATCATTAGCTCAGTTCTTGTAGTTAAAAAAAAAAAATAGTCCTCTTTTTCTTCTCAAAACTTTAGCTCCAATGTGGTTATTCTTTCTGGACTACTCAATAATGATTTTTTCCCCCTATTTATTTGTCCAGAAAATGTTTATTGATAATGATCAGAGTATTTCTAGCTCTTAGTATTTGTTGGATTCTCTATAGCTCCCACCAAAGTGCTGGGCACTGAGGAGGTGCTAATAAAATGTGTCGAATTGAATGAGCTGTAATTGTCTTCTAGTTGGTTTTCTAGGTTCTACCTTCACCTGGTTCAGAAACGTTTTAGATAGAGCAGCTCAAGGTACTTTTATTTATTTATTTATGTTTTTAGAGACAGAGTCTTGCTGCGATGCCCAGGCTGGAGTGCAGTGGCACAATCTTGGCTCACTGCAGCCTCCGCCTCCCGGGTTCCAGCGATTCTCCTGCCTCATCTTCCCAAGTAACTGGGGTTACAGTCATGTGCCACCATCCCCGGCTAATTTTTGTATTTTCATTAGAGATGGGGTTTCACCATATTGGCCAGGCTGGTCTTGAACTCCTGACCTCAGGTGATCTGCCCGCCTTGGGCTCCCAAAGTGCTGGGTTTACAGATGTGAGTCACCACGCCCGGGCAAAACACTGTTATTTAAATTCTTCTGACTGCTGTTCATGGCTTTCCATGATCTGCCCGAAGATGTATGACGTTGCATATCCCAAGTAAGACAGTTATTCCATCCCGAAATACAGCCCATTCCTTGTTATCACTGCTATCTCCACGTTGTGTGGAAGCTGCACCTGCTGCCTGAAACTGGTCTCCCTGGAGCTGCTCTTGTTCGAATCTTTACCCACTTATTCAAGGCCCTGTGCAAGCCCTTCTCTGGCCCTTCCAAAATCCCTCTTTGATAACTGCAGTCCACACTGATTTTTCTTTTTAACATTCACTTGTATTTTATAAAACTTTTCTTGTACATAAGGATACTTAACACGAGATCCACCCTCTTAACCATTTTTAGGTGTCCAATACAGTATTAACTATGGGTAGAATGTTGTGCAGCAGGTCTCTGGAGGTTACTCATCCTGCTTGACTAAAACTTAAGAACTTTGATTAGCAGCTACCTGTTTCCTCCTCCTCTCCACACCTGGCTGGAATTAAGCAGTATTTGTCCCTCTGCAGCTGGATCATTTATTTTAGCATCACAGCGTCAGTGTCCCTAGTCATCAGGGAAATGCAAACCAAAACCATAATGAGCTATCCCCACACACCTGTCAGAATGGCTGTTATTAAAACAAAACAAAACAAAACCTGAAACAAAAGACAAGCGTTGGCCAGATTGTGGAGAAATTGGAATCCTGTACACAGTTGGTGGAAATGTAAATAATTCAGCCATTATGGAAAACAATACAAAGGATCCTTGAAAAATGAGAACTAGAACTACCATATGACCCGGCAATCCCACTTCTGGGTATTTATCCAGAAGAATTGAAATCAGAATCTCGCAGAGATGTCAGCACTTCCAGGTTCATTGCACCATTATTCACAAGAGCCAAGATGCAGAAACAGCTGAAATGCCTACTGGCAGATGAATGGATAAAGAAAATGTGCTCTCTTTCTCTCTCTTTCTCTCTCTCTCTCTCTCTCTCTATATATATATATACACACACACATACACACACACATATATATATACATACAATGAAATATTTTTCAGCCTTAAAAAGGAAATTCTTCCATGTGTGACAACATGGATAAACCTGGAGGACACTGTGCTCCAGCGAAATAGGTAAGTATTGCTAATCTTTCTTCCATGTAAGTAAGCTAAAGCTCAGAGATGTCATATTATCTGCCCAAGGTTTTAGAGTTAACATAAGGAAATGGGGAAGTTGGAATTCAAATCCGTCTGAAATGTTGCTGCCATACACAAGGTCATCTAGATTTTTGTCGATTCATTTGCGTTTTCTACATGGACAATCATGTCATCTGCTAACAAAGGTAGTTTTATTTCTTCCTTCCAAATCAGTATACCTTTTATTCCATTTTCTTATTTCCAAATCGATACATCTTTTATTCCATTTTCTTGTTTTGTTGCATTAGCTAGAACTTCTAGTGCTGTGTGGAAAGGGAGTGATGAGAACGGGTATGCTTGTCTCATTCCTGACCTTAGTGCAAAGACTTCTACTTTTTACCCATCAAGGATGATGTTCGCTGTCCGAGTTTTGTAGATTTATTTTTTTATCAAACTGAACAAGTTTCTCTCTATTTCTAGTTTGCTGGGAATTTTGTTACAAGAGTGTTAGGCTTAGTCAAATGCTTTCTGTGCATTGATTGATGTAATCATATGGTTTTTCTTCTTTAGCTCGTTGATGTCATGGATTAGGTTAAGTGACTTTTGAATGTTGAACCATTCTTGCATACCTAGGGTAAATTCTACTTGGTCATGGTGATCTATTTCCTTTTTAATTTTCTCTCCTCTACTTAGAATAGAATTTTTACTGCTAAGGTATGAGGGTATGAGTGTGTGTGTGTGTGTGTGTGTGTGTGTGTGTGTGTGTGCGTGCATGCATGCAAGGGAGTTCCATGCCTTAATCCTAGCATGTTGGTATCATTCGATACCCGGTGAACTTGAGTACTCCGTTCTGTTGTCACTAGCGTATACTACAGCTCAGTGAGCATTAGTTTTACTCTGAAGTGCCTTTGAGAACTTCATAGAAGCAGTAAGAATGCTTTGGTCGATAAATAAAATATTGTATGACCATTGAGGGTTGCTTCCTTAGTGACTTCCCAACTTTCTTCCTCTCTGTTCTGTTTAGTTGTTTGCTGCCGTCTCTCCATGTGACCCAGATCCTGACAGTTGAACCAATCAGAATAGTCCCAATTCCCATGCCATCCACTCATTTAGGGGTGGAAATGTGACCCAGCTCAGGATGGTGAAATGCGTGAGGGCGATTCTACTCAACCACTATCTGTGCACTTGGGAAAGGATTCCTTGGTTTTTAGAAGAAGCAAAAGAAAAAGATGGTTTATTCTGGAGTGTCATTTCTGGATGCAATGTCTGCCACTGTGTGGCCCCCAGGCAACCATAGGGGAGCTGGCTTAGGACAATGCCAGTACACCCAACATGACGGAGTTGAGGGATTGAAGAAACCCAGGTCCTTGGGGGCATTGTGGAACTGCCGAAGTTTACTAACCTTGAAGGTGCCTTAACTCTTAGTTTTAATTTTCTAAAGCAGAAACCTGAGGATTCCTGCAATGTCAGCAGGTACTTGCGTTTATGTTGAGAAATTTCTCTGAGTGTGGCCCAAGTACAGCCTATGTCAGAATACTTCAGAATGCCTGCTAAAAAGCTGGCTTCTCTTTCTATCATCCATATTATAGGAAGGAATATCCGTGGTGGGGCCTAGGAATCACTATTTTAACAATTCCTCTATTTATTCTTCTGTTCACTCAAGATTCAGAATCTGTACTTTCAGGAAAAAAAAATCTATTGCAGGGGACTCAGTTCATCACCCCCATAGAGAAAGCCTTGCAATGTATTATATTTTCCTATGTTGATGCCTAATTCTTACAGGGCATCTCACCATTCTAAGATAACACCACCCCAATGAGACATGAGCCTAAAGTCCAGAAATGTGAAACAGATTAGAAGTGACAGAAAGATCAGAAATATTTACTAGGATAATTGCAAGAAGAAATGCTGAAACTCAACAGGATAAAAATATGTCAGTGAGACAATGGGTCTCCTCCAACATATATTCAGAAGGCGGATGGTAAAGTGGGAAGCTAACCCGCTAAGAAATAATTATAATAGGCTATTGGAGACTAGGGAAAGGGAAGTAAAAGATTTATTAAATAGCTTGCACTCCATTTATGCACAAAGGTGGCCAATCATGGATTATGTGTGCATGTGACTGTGTATTAGTGAGAGGAAGCAAGCCTTGGAAAAGGCAGCAGAGCTTAAAGATTGCCTGTGGAAGGCATGAATGCATCAAATGGTCGTCTTATGAGCTGAAAGAGTGATGTCCTTACTTTCAGCTTCACACTGGCCATCAAGTACAGTTTGACTCCTGTGTTGTTAAATGACAGTTGTAAAAATGATGGCTCTGGAATGTCTGATGTTTAAAATACTTCTTTTCTGGCAAAGGCTATTTAGATTTACATTTGTTGAAACCTACAAACACTCATGCGCACACACACACACACATATATACACACAATCTCTCTAGAATAAACCATTTAAACACCTTTACATCCTTTTCCCAAGCCTTCAATAACTTCCAATTACTGAAGCCATAAATGCCCTATTTTACAAAATAATACTCTTGAGGCCGGCACATTTGCCTCACTTAATACCTGGGAAACGCTAAGTCTCTTGTTAGAATAGTAATTTAGATTATATTTAGTTTGGAACTTCATTCCCATGGCCCTGGAGAGCAGATATTGGTGTTTTCATACACCTCACAGGTGGGTCTTTTCTCTTAAATATTGAAGGTTGCAGAGCTGGTCTCTAGTGCACTGTTAGGGAGAGAATTATTGAAATTTCACACAGGAAACACTCGCCATCTTCCTGCTATCAAATATATGAATACGCCCACATCTTTATCAACCATGTCCTCCTTCTCACTTGTTAAAATAGAAATTCTATCTGTTCTTTAAATCCAGTCTCTTCCTGGGTGCTTAGGATTCAATTTACTTCTATTTTCCAGGAATTTGACAGAGCCCCTTCTCTCTATTTTGTATTTGACTCTACCTTTCAATTTTTCTTTTTTATTTATTATTTATTAATTTATTTTTTGAGATGGAGTCTTGCTCTGTTGCCCAGGCTGGAATGCGGTGGTGCAGTCTCAGCTCACTGGAACCTCCGCCTCCTGGGTTCAGGCAATTCTCCGGCCGCAGCCTCCTGAGTTGCTGGGATTACAGGCACCCGCCATCATGCCTGGCTAATTTTTGTATTTTTGTAGAGATGAGGTTTCACCATGTTGGCCAGGCTGGTCTGGAACTCTTGACCTCAGGGGATCCACCGGCCTTGGCCTCCTAAAATGTTGGGATTACAGGTGTGAGCCACCACGCCCGGCCTCAATTTTTCTTTTTTAAAATAGACTTTATTTTTTAGAGCAGTTTTAAGGTCACAGAAAATTTGAGCGGAAGCCACAGAGAGTTTTGAACCCCATTCCCCCACACATGGACAGCGTCCCCCATTATCACCATCTTCCACCAGAATGGCACATTTGTTACAATCGGTGAACTGACGTTGACACATCATGATCACCCAAAGTCCATAGTTGACAGTAAGGTCCACTCTTCGTGTTGGATATTCCATGGATTTGGACAAATGTATGGTTACATGTATTCACCACTATAGTATCGTACAGAGTAGTTTCACTGCCCCCAAAATCTTCTTTGCTCTACATATTCATCCCTCCCTTCCTCAATTCCTGGAAATCACTGATCTTTTACTGTCTCCGTAGTTTTTTCCTTTTGCAGAATGGCCTGTAGTTGGAATTATACAATAGCCTTTACAGATTGGTTTCTTTCACTCAGTAGTATGCATTTAAGTTTCCTCCAAATTTTTTCATGGCTTAATAGAGTGTTTCATTTTAGCGATGAATAACATTTCATTGTCTGGATAGAACACAGTTTATCCATTCACCTACTAATGGACGTCATGATTTCTTTCAAGTTTTGGAAATTGTGAATAAAGTTACTATAAACATTTGTGTGTAGATTTCTGTGTGTACAAAAGTTTTAACTCATTTGGGTAAATACCAATGAGTGCAATGGCTGGATTGTGTAATAAGATTATATTTAGTTTGGTATCAAACTGCCAATGTTTCCAAAAGGCTGTACCACTTTGTATTCCCATCAGGAATGAATGAGAGTTCCTGTTGCTCCACATCCTTGCCTGTGTTTGGTGTTGTCAGTGTTCTGGATTTTGGCCATGCTCATGGGTGGGTAGTGGGATCTCAGTGTTGTTTTAATTTGCACTCTCTAATGACATGATGTGGAGCATCTCTTCATATGCTTACATTTATCTGTATATCTTCTCTGGTGAGCTATCTGTTCAGATCTTTAGCCTACTTTTTAATTGGGCTGTGTATTTTCTTATTGTTGAGTTTTAAGAGTACTTCATCTATTTTGGAAAACAGTCCTTTATCATATATGCCTTCTGCAAATATTTTCTCCAAGTCTGTGGCTCATCTCTCATTCTCTTGACAGTGTCTCTTGCAGATAACTTTTTAATTTTAATGAAGTCCAGTTTATCAATTATTTCTTTCATGGATTGTGCACTTGGTATTGTATCTAAAATGTCATTGTCATACTGAAGGTCATCTAAATTTTATCCTATGTTATCTTCTAGAAGTTTTATACTTTTGCATTTTTACTTAAGTCTATGATACATTTTGAGTAAATTTTTGTGAAAGGTCTGAGGTCTGTGTCCAGATTTTATTTTGTTTGTCATGTGGCTGTTGAGAGTTGTTCTAGCAGCATTTGTTGCAAAGACTTTGTTTTCTTGTCTTTGCTCCTTTGTCAAAGATCCATGGACTATCCATCTGTCTGTCTATCTATCTATCTATCTATCTATCTATCTATCTATCTATCTATCTATCTATCAGTTATCTATGTGGGTCTATTTTGGGCTTCATGTTCTGTTCCATTGATCTATTTGTTCAGGCTTATGCCAACGTCTTGATTACTACAGCTTTATGATATGTGTTGAAGTCAGGCAGTGTCAGTT
This sequence comes from Macaca nemestrina, assembly GCF_043159975.1. Lineage (NCBI taxonomy): Eukaryota > Metazoa > Chordata > Mammalia > Primates > Cercopithecidae > Macaca > Macaca nemestrina. The sequence goes on along the minus strand of NC_092129.1, from coordinate 175,899,558 downwards.
CTCTGACTGTTCTTTAATATCATGTTGTTGGCTATTCTGGGTCTTTTGCCTCTCCATATAAATTACAGAATTAGTTTGTCAATTCTCCTGTCAATTTTTATTTTTCTCTCTCATATTTAAAATCTGCTTAAGACTAAACAAGACTAAACATACAACAAACCCCAAAACAGCCCTCTCAACCTCCCCTCCAATTTCTGCTCTCTCTCCTTTCTCGTCAGATTTCACCCTCATCAATTCCGCCAAAACAGTTCTTGAGGATTTCATTAGTGACGCTTATGTAGCAAAATCAGCTGATATTTTAGAGCTCCCTTGATTTTGCTTCTGAGCCCGTTCATCACTGTTTACCTTTTCCTCTTCTTTGCTGTTTTCGGCAGCCTTGCCTTCCTCAGCCTGGATGTCCGAGGTTGCAGTCCTCAGAGCTCCATCCTGGACTTTCTGATGTTCTTCCTGTCTTCATTTCCTGAGTGGTTCTGACCATGCTTCAGTCACTTCCCTATCACATCCTACTATCGACTGCCAATGTTTACAGATATCCCAGGTGAATTCCTGTGGAGTCGTTACCACAGTTTATGATTATAGATGTAGTCATTTATTTATCTTCCTCCCTAGACTGTTAGTGATATGAGACCAAGGTCTGGGTCCATCTTTGATCCACACTGTCCCTAGAACTTAGCACTTAGCTGACACATCTCAGCTACTTTTTGAATATTGTTAAATGAAGGACCAGAGAGAGGAAACTTGGCTATCATACTGTCTGTCCGTAACTGCTTCTGTGGTGTCTCTAGTGAGACTAGTCATTTAGATATAATTAAGTTGTTCTCACTGTCAATGTCCTCACTTATCACGTTCTAAGCTGATCAGCAGCTTCTTGTCAAATTCTTTGGCTTCTTCGCTCTTAGCTTTCTGAGATTGACATGGCCTAAGTATATTTTCTCTTCAGCCCACCACCTTTCCCCCAAGATGCAGTTGTTGCCTATTTTGGAGGGTCTCTCTTTGTTGATCTCTCTCTCTCTTTTGTACAATAGCTCAAGGAAGAATTTGGGGCAATGTTTTTCTCCCTCTAAACATACCCAGAGGGTTGAGATGTCACTAGGTTTCATGCTGAAATCAGCCACTGCTTGACATACAAGGATTGGAAATTTACATTTCTGACATGGATCTCCCATTTTTTGTAGTATGATTTTGATATCTTGCATGGACTTAAAACTTTATCTTGTTTTAAATCTAAATACTACAATAGTAGATACCTACCTAAATATATATAAAATGCTAGAATGAAATAAAACAAAAATATGCTTCTATATGGATTCATTATTCTTTTCCAAATTTCCTCTATGTTTCCCTGGTCTTTAGGACTCAAGTCTGATGCCAGTCTACCCTTTTTCTATCTTTCTGTCATTTCTGTCTATCTTGACCTGGCTAGCAGGCCATGCTGCTCTGGTATCTACCAAACTTATCAGCAAAAACCATTGCCAACACCTTTTTGCCTTGCAGCTCATGTTCTGAACTCTGCCATCTCAACATTTTTGCCTTATATTTCTAGCCTTTTCCAGCTTGTAGATTCTGCAGCTGTCTCACTTAAAAAAGTGTTTTATTGAGATACAATTAACACAATAATAAATTATGCATATTTAAAGGGTATAATGTGATGAGTTTTGACATATATACATCTGTACCCATGAAACCAGCATCACGATCAATATAGTGAATATGTGCATCAGCTCAGAGTTTTCTCGTGCTCCTTCATAATCTCCCTGTTGTCCTTCCCCAGATCCCAGATCCACAAAACCACCAATTTAATTTCTGCCACTATCAATTAGTTGGCATATTTTAGACTTTTTATCAACAGAATAATACAGTGTTTATTCAGTTTCGTCTGGCATCTCATCATAATTATCTTGAGATTCATTCATGTTTATGCCTTATCACTTCCCTTGTGAATGGAAATTTGGATTGTCTTGTTTTGGACTGTCTTGTTTTGGCCTGTTAAAAATAAAACTATTATGAACGTTGGCATACAAATATTCATATGGCTGTATATTTCTTTGAATAGATATTCAGGAGTGCAATGGCTGGATCATATGATAGAGATATGCTTCTCTTTTTTAAGAAACTGCTAAACTTTTTTTCCAAAATGGTTGCGCCATGTTATATTTCCACCAGTGATGTTTGAGAGTTCCAGTTCCTCCACATTCTCCCCAAAACTTGCTATTGTCAGTCTTCTTAATTTTAATCATTTTCATAGGTAAATAGTGATATCTCATTATAGCTTCGATTTGTATCTCCTTGAGTTTTAAGAGTTCTTTAAATGTTCTGGATATAAATGTTTTATCAGACATGTACTCTGCAAAGATTTTTACTCAGTCCGTAGTTTGTCTTTTCATTCTTTTAGCAGTATCTTTTGATGGGCAGGTGTTTTTCATTTTGATTAAGTCCAACTTATCAATTTTTTTAATGGATAGTGCATGTAGTGTCATATCTAAGAAATTTTTGCATAACCCAAGATCAAAAAAATTTTCTCTCATGTTTTCTTCTAAAAGTTTTATACTTTTAGGTTTTACATTTAGGTCTATAATCTTTGAGTTAATCTTGTATATGGTATGAGGTATGAACCAAAGTTCATTTTTAGGGGGAGAGAGGTTGCTTTTTATTTTATAGTCTTGTGATTACACCTCAGGTGTGATACTTGAGATCCCCCCTTGATGGTTAACAGTTACACTGATTACAGCTGGTTACACACTGGCTATGCACTGGTTACAGCTGCTCTGGCCAATACTTTGCTGAGTAGAGCTTAGCCTTAGGACCAAACTTCATGATGATGGTTGGGGCCAGTCTGTGGCTTGGCTAGCTTTGGCCCCATGCCCAAGGTCCACATGGAGCTCTTTTTTAAAGTCTAACTGATGGTCGTTGTTTTCTTATTTATTTATTTATTTTTGCTATGTACCCCTCTTGATCTAACCTTTTTTTCTTTAAGTGCTCATATCACATCTCTGGATTAATTACAGCAAGGAGGTAGCATTAATACCTCCTCTCTTCTATCTAATGTGTGTCTCACTGAGAGCTACCTCTATAGTCACTCCTAGATTCTCATCTCAAATACCAAACCAAATTCATTTAGGTCATTCAGTTCATTTATCCAATGTTTTTTGAGTTTTACCACATGCCATGTAAACTGCAACAAAGGCAGATTCCATCCCTGCTCTCATGCACCTTATAGCCCAGTGGTAGATGCAGAGAAACAAATAGGCTAATATGGAATGGTGAAATTAGTGCCAAAGTGGTGGAAATTATAGGGGCTTCCATTAATCAAGTCTCTTCTTTTGAATTGTCCCACCTCCAATTACCACTTGATTCCTTGTTCCTAAGAAGATCATCTGTCCATGGTTTCTTTCTCTGCCCAATCATCCAATGAACTTGGGCACTTCCAAAGAGCAAAATGCCATTTGCACTCATACAAACTCTGCAAGAGGTAAAAGCTTTGGTTCTGAATTATCTAGTTAATTGTCACTGCCATCTGATTTTTGGCTGTGGGCAAGTAGCCTTACTTGTGAATTGAAACTTGTCTAATTCCTGTAGGACTTCTTTTACTTTTGCCTCTGAATGCTTTTCCAACAACTGCACGTAAAATTCTACCATTCTTAGAATTTACAAGACTGTAGGTCAAATCTTGCTCTGTCATTTGCTGTGTGACCCACTGCTATTTTTTTATGCCTCAGTTTTTAAATGTATAAATTGAGAGTTTCAAGTTTTGATTCTAAAATGCTAAATACTTCACTTTAAAAATTACTTAAAACTTACCTCCCTTATTCAGACCACCTCCCCTCCATCTCTGGCCACTCCTATAATCCAGTGGCCACTTTATAAGTGAACATAATTATATATCGCCATGTAGCTATCTACAAGTATTTCTGCTTCAGATATTTGCTGTCTGGTTATATGAATATGTTGCTCTACATTTTCCCAAAGAAAAATTTCCCAAAGTAAAAATATGGAGTCAGTAGTTTGTTCTTTTCAATTTGATGTATTTCCATAACCTTGGCATATAATATATGAAAATGATGTTGACCAAGTGATTTTGTTCTAATGGCTTCATGTATATACAAAAGAATTCCTCAGTAGTCCAACAGATTTGTGATTTCAGATAAACAGTTTACACTTTTGGCCCACTTAATTGCCTTTTCATTGGAGATGAAGATTGAGGGCCTGAACTGTCCAATTTAATCAGTTCTTCCTTCGGTTTTGCTTGTGTGGAGCCTCACCTCTGAGTTCCTACTTGGCTAATTCCAGCGAAGTCCCACTGGGAGCATGGCAAGAAGAGAGGAGTTATGCAAACAGGCCTGAGAGCTTGAGTGCTGCTGATGACTGCGCCATTACCCAGAAAGGGCAGGTTAATGTGGAGGAAGGGAGGAAACTGTGGGAGGCAGCAAAGCAAACCCAGCAACACCCATTAGAAAGAACAGTCATGCAGCATTGAGATCAGGAAGAAGAGTTAAGGGTCAAAAAGTCAGAGAAACTGCCCCCATTCCCTAACCAAGGAATGCCTGTGAGAGACAGGAATCAAAGAAACAGCAATAGAATGAATGCTGAATTAGTTCACATCGATTTGGCTCTCACAATGTGGCCCCGAGTCACCTGATGGATCTCTAAATCCTTGCAGGACAAACAACCCATGCTGGTGGGAAGGATGTGATCAAGTGGCGGCAAATAGGAGGCATACTGCACTGCTCCTAGTAAGTGCTGTGTCAGCTGTATGGAAACTATCAACTTGGCCTATGCAAATAACTCCATTATAGAATAGAATATGAAGTGAGATCAGAAAGCCCAGAGAGAATGATGTGCTAATTCAGAGAAGGAAGAATTCAATGTCCATTCAAGTGTGAATTTATGTGTTGAATCCAGAAAGCCTTTATGAAGACATGGAATTTGAAGTCAGCCTTGTAGAACTGGAAAAATTTTGTCAAGCCAATACTGTAGGAGTAAGGCAGAAATAGTAACAGAAAATGGAAGAGAAGTTAGAAAATGAGAGGGTGCTTAGAGACATCCATAGTTTAGTTTGGCCAAGGTATAGATAGGATATGGGGGTAAAAAGACATAAAATTTTAATGGTAGGTTGAGGACAACTCATGAGGACTCCTAGATGTCACCCATGGCTTTTCTTTTTCTTTTCTATTTTTTGAGACAGGTTCTCACTTTAAAGTCCAGGCTGGAGTGCAGTAGTGTGATCTCTGCTCACTGCAGCCTCAACCTCTGAGGTTCAGGTGATTCTTCTACCTCAGCCTCCTGAGTAACTGGGACTACAGGTGAATGAATGCTACCACACTCAGGTAACTTTTTGTTCTTTTTTGTAGAGATGGAGTTTCGCCATGTTGCCCAAGATGGTCTCAAACTCCTGGGTTCAAGTGATCCACCCACCCCGGCTCCCAAAGTACCGGGATTACAGGCATGAGCCATTGTACCCTGTCACTACTCATGACTTTGTTTCTCCATTTGTTCCCACTTTCTCAAAGGTATTTCACTGCTCGCCTCTACCTGGGGCCTCAGTCCAGAGCCAGTCTGGTGGGAATATGTGAAAGGCTTCCTTATCCATTTGCGTTTGGATGTACATCATGTTCCCATTCTTAGAGTCCAGAAATCCAGCCTCACTAGACTCCAAAATGCCTATGTTCTTTATTCCTAAGCCTCCTTGGCCGCCATATGGCTCAGAGCCTGCCTGCACCGCTAGTGCCCAGCCAGCCCCTACATCACAGAAACAGAACTACTTATTTTCTCAAGTCCCCATGTTCACCAAAGGGAGTATCTACATGCTTCCTTTTTCATACTCTGCCCACTTGCTGTGCGTAGTAGCACAATGCCCCTCTAGAAATGGGTCCTAATCCATGTAAGCTGGATCCTGGAATTCTGCATAGTTCTCAAGAGGACTTAAACACCTTCTCCCCAGACTGGATCTTACCACCTGTAGACTAAGAGTTCCCACGTCTGTGTAGCTTCTCAGCTGGATTTGTTCCTGCTTTGTGCTGAATTGCTAATTTGATGTTTTGATATTGATAATTTATAGAATTAGGAATAAAAATTTATATACCAGGTCTCAGACATTGGACCTACACATACTGGTAGCCTCTTAGTTCATCAATGCTCTTGGCCACCTTCTACTCTAAAGAGCAGATCTCTGTTCAGCTTGGCCTCTGGTTCGTCAGGCTTAGTGGCAAAGCCTACCTGAGATGCTACACCAAGTGATTTCTCATTGTCTACTAGTTTATTGCACATAAGGTTTACTCACATAGGGTTTATGTTCCATGAGTAACTAACCTTCCGTCTTCTATCATTTTTATATCGGAAAAATCGACTTCAAGAACAAACATGGCATTCAAGACTATATCATATAGAATTTGTTAGAGGCACAAAGCAGAACTTGACTCTGGAGAATTTAAATATAAGGCACATAGTGAAAGGATGTCAGAAGGTTAAAACCATAATGAGCAGGCTGGAGAAATAGGATTGAGTGTGGGAAGGGTAAGGTAACACCAGAAAGTTAGGGCTAACTGAAACTACAAGGCTGGGCTTATGGCAGGAACTTGAACTCATAGTTGGGTTCCTCCACTGGTATTGGTATGACTTCCATTTCTTTTGCCCTTGTGTTAGTCTCTGAAGATTCAAAATTACTAAGAGTATCCATGCCTTAACTATCCCCCAGTATGAGGTGTCTGCCCTTGTGTTAGTCTCTGAAGATTCAAATTTACAAAAGAGCATCCACCGCTTAACTATCCCCCAGTATGAGATGTCTCAGGGGAGACTTGCGTAGTCAGCTTCCTCAGTGAGAGGAGAGCATCTGTCATACCAGACCCCTATTAACTCCAGTAGGGATGGCACCACGTTCAGGAAACAGAAGAGACTTAGAGTCAGCAAAGAAGACCTAAGTGTTTCCTAGCCAGAAACTTAGATACAAAGCGGTCTGATGGCAGCAGGCTGGACAGAACTGCAACCGTTTGTGCAAAGCACGCAGTTCATACGTCATCTTCACTTAGCACCCTCCCCCTAACAATCTCCATCAAGCGACCTTCATTTAACCCAAGACAAAGGGCCTCGATACCCTGTATGGCCCACATTCTATGATACCGGCCGGGGGCTCAGGTGTTCCTCACAGACAAGGAATGGATCTCCGTGTTGGCCACTCCTGGATCCCTTAGCTTGGACCCCCAAACACACATTCAGGTGTGAGTGCCACCCAGGGCAATCCTCAGGGTATGCTCAAGTCAAATTACTGCTGTCAGGTACATCTACCATACAGCATCTACAGTATTGTCCCACGAAGACCCCACACAATGGGGAAGAAGTGATTTCCTGAACTGAAACAAAGACGTTACTAGGAAGGGGAAATGGGTATTGTGTTGACAAAAATATGTATCTTCCAATATCCATTGTCTGTTTTTTTTTCTATTACTGCTTCAGATCTCATACTTTTTACGTCTTGAAAAGACATTTTGTGAATTGGTTGACAAAAACAACCACTAAAAAATGTTTTCTGACTCCTTCCCCACCTTCCCTACACAAACTCCAAATGCCCACGGTCCTCCCAAATGGCTCTGGGAGGGCCCCGGCGGCGTTCAACGTGTGCTCTGAAAGCTGGCTTTGTACCTCCGGGGCTTCATCTTTGCTTTTCTCTCATGTTCTAAAGGTCTTTGATTGTGTCTTGGTGGATACTGGCATCAGAAGTGGAAGCTCTGATGTCAACATTATTAATTCTACACTCTAGTGATGGCTGCTCTCAGAGCCACCAGTGCTGAGACTATGGCTGTCACCAGTGCTGTCACCCCTATTGTCACCAATGGTGCCTCTGGTGCCCAGTGACCTACAAAGATGTAGAAAAATGTTCCCTTTATTATTTAATTCCTTTTCCATTGCTTCCCCTCTTCATATATCTTGTGCCTCTCAGAGTCCCTCTTTCTCCTCTGAAGATGGGTCAAGCCATTGTCTTTGAAACAAATTTCTGGGCCTTTCAACTGTTTTTTATGTTGGGTTATTTACCAAGGAACATCTGTTACATCTACTGTATGCAATTCCTCAAAGTGGCCATGCAATTCCCTTCCTTTGTCCTTTGTCTTTCCCTTCCCTTTTCCCAGAATATTATTCCCAAACAGTATTCACCTGTAGAACTCTGATTAATCCTTTAATCTCTCCTAACCCAGACTGGAATGATCAATTGCAGCCAATCCACATTCTATCTCATAGCCCTCAGGGCAGTATATTGAAATGATAGGTTTAGATTTCTGTCTCCCACCTAAACTCTGAGCTCCTTGAGGGCAGGATCTGGGTTTATTTATTTATTTCTCTCTCTCTCTCTCTCATGTATCTTGCTGTCTGGCACACAATAACCTTGGATACTCTTATTCAGTTTTTTAGTACTGAAATTTAAGATTAAAAAAATCTCCTATCAAAACACCTAAGCAGCTCAGTTCCAGGAGTGTCTGTAGGGAGATGACAAATACCATATGCTTTCCATCTGTGGTGAGGAGGATGGCAAGAGGAGGGTTGTTTAACGTTGACGTGTCAACCCATTTTAACAGCAGCTCATAGGAGCCACCTGTTTCTGTACTCTCCTCTTCCCCCCAATTCCTTTTTTTTGAGTCGAAGTCTCCTTTTGTTGCCCAGGCTGGAGTGCGATCTCGGCTCACTGCAACCTCTGCCTCCTGGGTTCAAGCGATTCTCCTGCCTCAGCCTTCCAAGTAGCTGGGATTGCAGGTTCACACCACTATGCCCAGCTAATTTTTGTATTTTTAATAGACATGGGGTTTCACTATGTTGACCAGGCTGATTTCAAACTCCTGACCTCAGGTAATCTGCCTACCTTGGCCTCCCAAAGTGCTGGGATTACAGGCGTGAGCCACTGTGTCCAGATCTCCCCAGTTGCTAATCCCTGCCTAGTCTACCAGCTGGCCTCGACGCCCTCTGAAAACACCATGTGTTTAGAAACCACTCAAAATAACCATAACAAATGGATGACTATGATAGCAACAGAATACTAGTTTATTTTCTCCATATATCAAACAAAACATCATGAAAGATATCTCCATAGCTTTGGATAAAATGGAGTAAGATAAGCAATTTGAAATTTCTACTTTAGAAAAATTTCCTAAGGAAATAAAAAATTTCTATTAAATATTAGTCTTTTAGTAGAGCCTATGTTTTCGAATAGTACATAAACAAGTTCTGCCATTCCACTTTGTATATCTTTTTCTCTCCTGGTCATTCTTATAGCTAAGAAGCATCATTTCTAACTATTTTCAGAAAAAAAATACTCTTTAGTCTATTGGATATTTCATGCAAAAGCAAACATTACTTTTTGTTTTATTTTCTTTTTTTACAACTGTAGCCAATATGGGATCGGTGGCCAAATTGAGGAAGACATTTTGATTTACTTCTCTCCCTAACACAGTTTTCAGGAATTATCTTTGGTGGGAAGCAGAAGAAACTAATTTAAGATTGAGTTTTGCAGAAGTAGAGAAAGTACAAAGTGTGAATGATTTGGCTCTAGGGAGACCAGGGACAAGGAGCTTTGCCTACAGGTGCAGCTTACAGGTGCTTATATGCTTTACAGGGACTATGGGCTTAAAGCAAAGATGGCAAATCATAGAGGTGGTAACAGGTATCATTATTTTCTCTCTCTCTCTCTCTCTCTCTTTCTCTCTCTTTCTTTCTTTCTCTCTCTCTTTCTTTTTCTTTTCTTTTCTTTTTTTTTTTGATATGGAGTCTGCTCTGTCGCCCAGGCAGGAGTGCAGTGGCATGATCTCAGCTTACCACAACCTCTGCCTCCCAGGTTCTCAGCCTCCTGAGTAGCTGGGATTACAGGTGTACACCACCATGCCCAGCTAAGTTTTGTACTTTTAGTAGAGATGGGGTTTCCCCATGTTAGCCAGTCTGGTTTCAAACTTTTGACCTCAGGTGATCTGCCTGCCTTGGCCTCCCAAAGTGCTGGAATTACAGGCATGAGCCACTGTGCCCAGCCTCATTATTATTTTTTTCTGCATGAGCTCTTTGTTATTAGAAAATACTTTCAAGTTACAATCTGGGAAGGGCTGTATCACCTTCCTACTTTTCCTCTTCTGTGTGAAGCACACAGAATTCTCACTACAAATTATCTGGTGCCACAGTTATTTTTATGACCTAAAATTGGGCTCTAAGGCATTTCAACACACATACACACACACACACACACACACACACACACACACACACACACACACACACTCTCTGTGTATAGTATATGTATATACTATATATACACACACTCTCTGTGTGTGTGTGTATATATATAGTGTATATATGTGCATATATATAGTGTGTATATATAGTATATACATATACACACATATATAGTGTGTATATATAGTATATACATATACACACATATAGATCTTCTATATAGATCTTCTATATAGATCTTCTATATGTGTGTATATGTATATGTGTATATGTATACACTATATATACACACTATATATATACACACATATATATACACACACACATATATATAGTGTGTATATACAGTGTATATATATACACACGTATAGATCTTCTGTCTATTCTTTACTCTGTGCCACCCTGTTCAGGAAGCCCTGTGTCACCCTGTTCAGGAAACCCTGTGTAATAAGAATAATTGGTTTCAGCATTGGAAAGGGTCTTTAAATGTTATCCACCCGAATGACCTGTCTAATGCCTAAATCCCCTCTGCCACATTCCCCCAGAGTAAACATGGAGCCTCCTTCTGAATTATTCCATTTCAAACAGGTCATTCCGGGAGGCCTGTTCAACTTGGGGCAGGGCAGGTGAGCTCTCAGAGTTCGAGAGGCCTTCCTAATTTTGAGATTAAAATCCTCCTCCTTGTCATTTCCACTGGCTACTTCCAGTTGAGCCTTCTGGGGTCATACAGAAGGAATACAGACCCCTTTCTAGATGACAACTCTGTTCATATCTAAAGACTGCTCTGTAGTTCATAATGCTTCTGAAAATTGTTTTTTTGAATAAAATATCTCACTTTTCTTAATAGCATTTTATCTGTATGGAGAAAACATATAACTGGATGTTTCCTCTATTCAGATCCCCTGTATAGCCTGGATCTGTCCAGATTCCAGTCCCAGCTCTTTTATTTGTTGGTGTTGTGAAAATAGGCAGATCTCTTTACCCTGTTTATCATAAGATTAAACATAATGCCATTTCTTGGGTATACTTTTAGATTTAAAAATAATAAATATTTATTGAGCACCCATTGGGCTGGGAATAAAATAATAAACAAAGCAGACCAACACCTTTGCCCTCTTGGAGCTTAGATTCTCTGAGGGTAGGGGACAGAAAATAAAGAAAAGCAAAGCAGAAAAGTGGGGATGGGGAATACCAAATTGGAGACTTGCAATTTCGAACAGTGACTAAATGACATAGCGTGCACAATTGCACTTTGTAAACTGTAGAAAGCCAGACATGTAGGACCTATTATTTCTATTGTGCAGTGTTCTCACTCCCCCACGCTGGTCGCTTTTCTCTGGTCATATTCATTTGGTTATTTCTCTCTTATTGTTTGATGTCTGGAACTCGGTCTAGCACTCCAGGTGTAGTTAGACTAACTCAGGTACTACATTGATTTTGCCCTACCTACTTTCAAAAGGATTTTAGATAGCTTATAATCAACCCAAACTCTAAGCCTTTCTCCTTGATTTCATCCTTGAGCATACAAGTGTCTGCCTGGGATGCTTACCCAATGGTGGGGCAGTAAAGTCAGCTTTAGGAACAGCAGTGGGCTTCCTACATAGTTGAATTTTAGATCTCCCTGCTCCTACCCCCATCCATTGACCCAAACCTGAAGTTTTTGAAAGAGAGAGGGAAGTTTTCATATCATAAGAAATTGGTATCCTTAAAAGCACATTGCCAAAAATAGACACATTTCCAATGTGGAAGAATTAAAAATAATTTATTTGTATATAAATACTCTGATCTCAAGAAGATGGAACAGAACGCACCACTTGTTAAGTGTGAAAATCACAGAGACCTCCTGCTAAAAAGAACAGTATGGAAAGAAGAGAACAAAGAACAACTTCACGCTGGGCAAACGTGACAAATACTACTTCAGCGAGGCAATTGGGATCGTCAACTGTCACAAATGATATTGATTTGATGGACCTTTGAAATCATTCAATGAAAAATGCCAATTTCCGTCTGTAATCATCCTTCCAAAACCTCATACCCCAAGTCTAATCATGAGAAATACACCAGACAAATTTCAATAAAGACACATTGTAACGATATACTGACCAGCATTCCTCAAAACTGTCAAGGTCATCAAAAACAGGGAAAGTCTGAAAAAGTGTTCTCATTGGGTGCCTGAGAAGACATGATTACTAAATGCACTGTGAAGCCTTGGATGAGATCTTGGAGTAGAAAACAGACATTAAATAAAAGCTAAGGAAATCTGAATAAAGTATAGACCCTAGTTAGTAATAATGTATCATTATTGGTTTGTTAATTGTAACAAATGTAACATGCTAATGTTAAGATGTTAACTGGGCATGGAGTATATGAGAACTCCGCCCTACTGTGATGGCTAATTTTATGTGTCAACTTGGCTGGGCTTTGGGTGCCCAGATATTTAGTCAAACATTATTCTGGGTGATTCTGTGAGGGTGTTTTGGATGAGATTAACATTCACATTTTGGATTTTGAGTCAAGCAGATTGTCTTCCATAATATAGATGGGCCTCCTCCAATCAGTTGAAGGCCTGAAAGATTGGCCTCCCTGAGCAAGAGAGAGTTCTGCAACATACTGTCTTCAGACTTTACCTGCGACATCAATTCTTCCTGGTTCATGCAGGAGACTATCTTTAGACTTGAAGTGGGATGTAGCTCTCCTGGGTTTCCAGCCTGCCAGCCCATGCTATGGATTTTGGATTTGCCAGCCTCCATAACTGCATAAGCCAATTCCCTTTAATGAATTTCTTTCTGTGTGTGTATTCACATCCTATTGGTTCTATTTCTTTGGAGAACCCTGATTAATACAACTACTTTTACAGCTTTTCTGTAAGTCTAAATCTATTCTAAAATAAATAATTTATTTAAAAGGTAAATTTTTAAAAGTGAGTAGCCTTGAGAGAGGCAGCACACTGATTTAAATGTATTCTGAGCTAAATTTACTCTGAGTTCCAGTTTTTTTCTTGGAGCTTTAGTGTAGAAAAGTATCAAAGGGAAAGTATAAAAGATCTTAATTCCTGTTTTTCCCATTGATACTTTCCTATACTAAAAGTAGAACATAAATCCCATGTTCATAAATCCCGTTCTTATTAATAAGTCAGTTTCTCAAACATTCTGATAGGTTGTATTCCTAGATAGTAGATATAAGCATACTAGAGCCTGAATGTGAGAGAAGGTGTCAGACCACTTATCAGGCACAGGTTTCCAGAGGGAACATGCGACTGCTCTCCTTTGTCCCTGTTCCCTTCTCTTCCTTGTCCTTGATTCCCAGAGGGAGGCCACAAACCCATAACTGTTTTCTTTAGTATTTTAGCTCCCAACCCAAGAATGGAGGCATACAGAAGGGGACGAAGCTGAACTATGGTATGGAAAGCTGACCCTGAGTGAAGAATCTGGGTTACGGTTGAGGCTCTGCCCTGAGGATCTCTGTGACATGGCAGAGCTCACTGTGGCCCCTGACACTTCTTCATCTGTGGGAGTCTGTGATGGAGTAAAAGGGCATTTAGTAATAGACAGGTAATTAATGAAGTTTAATAAAAAGTCTGAAGAAGGAATGGCTAAGATTCTCATTAACGATTCTTTTATTTGACTTTTTCTAATATGCATTAGAATCTTTCCAACTGGAGTCTTTCCAACTGGAAATGCAATAATATGAGATTAATTTTGTTTTTTAAAAAGGAGGCTAGAAATGAAACAGGGCATTACAGGGATGCTTTAAATAGTTTCTCTGTTGAGTTCTTCAGCTCGCACTAGAAAAAAGTTGAGGAAGGAACATGAAATGTGTGAGAATTAAAGGGCTGCAGAAAATAAAAATGTATGAGTCTCTAGGGCAGTCTCTCTTTTACGCACACACACACACTTACACACACATTCCAAAAATAAATACTGATAGGTGTTAGTGTCACCTAATGGGCACATAGAACTGAAAGAATTGTTTATAATTCTGACCTCAGTGACTCCAGTAAGCTCAGTCCTTTAGTGTTTAATATTGTTTCCGAGTTTGTGCTGTTAAATCAAAAGGTTATCTATAATACATCTGGTGCTATTAATGCAAAAGATCAGGGGTATTCAAAAGACATTTATTCATTATTAATATAGATAATAAAGGATCATTTATGAGGCTTCAGATGAGATTTTTATCATCAAAAGCTTAAAAAGGGAAATTTATTTTTGCTTCGGGACAGACATGAGAGGGATCCATAATGGGAAATGTGAGAGTCAACACAAAACTGTCAGATTCACTCTGTTTCTGAAGATGGCTGATACTTTATAGCAACAGATTAAAAACAAAATAAAATCTTGTGCTTTAAATTTCTATTGACAGCGACTTCATGATTTATTCTAGGTTTGTCCTTTACTGAGATGTCTTGTTGATGTTCTCTGCTTCTTTCTATTACATTTGTGATCTTTGATGGCTTATGTAAATTGAATGAGGGAGGAATTCATCAAATTTTACAAAATATTAGGGACTGTTGGCAAATGAAAAAAGAACCAAGTTGGCTTCAGAATCTTTACAAACTAAGCAAGAGCTATAACTCCTCTGGATTTTATTAAACACCAGAAGTAATGAGAGAGGGTGGTTTGAAAATATTCTATTTTGGAGAAAGGTGATATAACGTTGGAGGACCTGGGACAGCATAAGGTAATAGCAATAGTATTACTGGAATTGCTATTACCTTATGCTGTTGGAGCTGATCAAAGTGGACGTTACATGGATTTTTAAGGGAGTTGAGATTTTCAGAATTTCTCTGACCTTGAATTTGCAAATACACACAAATGAACCAATTCTCTAACCAGTTATGGTAAGTGCCTTATTGGAATTTGAGTTTGGGATTAATAAGTGAGAAATGGAAAATGAAGGATGTCCTACACAGTATCAGCTACACAGCAAGTGATCAGGATATGTTTGCTGAATAAATGAACATGTCTTGTTAGGTCCAGGTATCACAGTTGAAGTTACCTTGTACCAAAGGACAGTGGGGATATTCCAAAGGCATTTATTTATTACTAATATACATAATTGAAAACCATGTGTTTGGGATTTCAGATGAATTATCTTCATTAAAGAATAAAAAAGGAAGATTTATGGACAAAAAGGTCTCATCTTAGCCTGATTTAATATTAGCTAGTAATTTCAGGACTAAAAGTGGAATAAAACTCCGTAAAAACCACACATTGCTCCCTCCATACCCACTTCATTAGGGTAAAGGACAATTGGAGATCAAGTCCAATATCCTACTCAATAAATATGCAACCAAAACAAAGGTTGGTGGACTCTCTCTAGCTCCGTATCAGACCATTTGTGCATTGGAAAAAACCCCATAAGCCTAGCCATCAAGCATAGAAGATAAATGTGGATCATTCATCTATATTGTTATGAGATGGGCGAGTGCTGTGGAGGCCTTGGAAGGAGCCTTTGTGTTGGGCATAGGCTTGGCTCTCAACACTCATCCATCTGTCAAATGTTCCCACATGCACTGAAGAGGCTGGCAAGGTAAAAGCAGATTTTCTAGACATCCTTGCACTGGTATTCCAAGTGAGATTTAGGTTTTGAAAATCAGGTGCATTTATGTAAGACTTGGAAGAGGCAAAGCTGCTCATGTGTTGTTTGTTCTTGGCAACACCATCATGGTGGCAGTTTAGTTTCTCTGTTGTTCTCAGAGATTTCGGACTTCAGTCACTAGCTGCATTGGTTTGGAAAGCCAAAGAACCATCATATCATTGGGAAGGGAAGATTATAGCAGGCATGGCAAGGTTCTGGAATGGGAAACAGAAGTGTTAGTTTCCTCCATGTGTTGGTGGGGGCATGGTTCTGGAACTGGCTAAATTTTTAATTTCTCAAATTATTTTTTTAAATTATTATTTTTTTATTTTTTATTTTTTTTTATTTTAATTTATTTATTATTATTATACTTTAAGTTGTAGGGTACATGTGCATAACGTGCAGGTTTGTTACATATGTATACTTGTGCCATGTTGGTGTGCTGCACCCATCAACTCATCATTTACATCAGGTATAACTCCCAATGCAATCCCTCCCCACTCCCCCCTCCCCATGATAGGCCCCGGTGTGTGATGTTCCCCTTCCTGAGTCCAAGTGTTCTCATTGTTCAGTTCCCACCTATGAGTGAGAACATGCGGTGTTTGGTTTTCTGTTCTTGTGATAGTTTGCTAAGAATGATGGTTTCCAGCTGCATCCATGTCCCTACAAAGGACCCAAACTCATCCTTTTTTATGGCTGCATAGTATTCCATGGTGTATATGTGCCACATTTTCTTAATCCAATCTGTCACTGATGGACATTTGGGTTGATTCCAAGTCTTTGCTATTGTGAATAGTGCCGCAATAAACATACGTGTGCATGTGTCTTTATAGCAGCATAATTTATAATCCTTTGGGTATATACCCAGTAATGGGATGGCTGGGTCATATGGTACATCTAGTTCTAGATCCTTGAGGAATCGCCATACTGTTTTCCACAATGGTTGAACTAGTTTACAATCCCACCAACAGTGTAAAAGTGTTCCTATTTCTCCACATCCTCTCCAGCACCTGTTGTTTCCTGACTTTTTAATGATCGCCATTCTAACTGGTGTGAGATGGTATCTCATTGTGGTTTTGATTTGCATTTCTCTGATGGCCAGTGATGATGAGCATTTTTTCATGTGTCTGTTGGCTGTATGAATGTCTTCTTTTGAGAAATGTCTGTTCATATCCTTTGCCCACTTTTTGATGGGGTTGTTTGTTTTTTTCTTGTAAATTTGTTTGAGTTCTTTGTAGGTTCTGGATATTAGCCCTTTGTCAGATGAGTAGATTGCAAAAATTTTCTCCCATTCTGTAGGTTGCCTGTTCACTCTGATGGTAGTTTCTTTTGCAGTGCAGAAGCTCTTTAGTTTAATGAGATCCCATTTGTCAATTTTGGCTTTTGCTGCCATTGCTTTTGGTGTTTTAGACATGAAGTCTTTGCCCATGCCTATGTCCTGAATGGTACTACCTAGGTTTTCCTCTAGGATTTTTATGGTATTAGGTCTAACATTTAAGTCTCTAATCCATCTTGAATTAATTTTCGTATAAGGAGTAAGGAAAGGATCCAGTTTCAGCTTTCTACTTATGGCTAGCCAATTTTCCCAGCACCATTTATTAAATAGGGAATCCTTTCCCCATTTCTTGTTTCTCTCAGGTTTGTCAAAGATCAGATGGCTGTAGATGTGTGGTATTATTTCTGAGGACTCTGTTCTGTTCCATTGGTCTATATCTCTGTTTTGGTACCAGTACCATGCTGTTTTGGTTACTGTAGCCTTGTAGTATAGTTTGAAGTCAGGTAGCGAGATGCCTCCAGCTTTGTTCTTTTGACTTAGGATTGTCTTGGAGATGTGGGCTCTTTTTTGGTTCCATATGAACTTTAAAGCAGTTTTTTCCAATTCTGTGAAGAAACTCATTGGTAGCTTGATGGGGATGGCATTGAATCTATAAATTACCTTGGGCAGTATGGCCATTTTCACGATATTGATTCTTCCTATCCATGAGCATGGTATGTTCTTCCATTTGTTTGTGTCCTCTTTTATTTCACTGAGCAGTGGTTTGTAGTTCTCTTTGAAGAGGTCCTTTACATCCCTTGTCAGTTGGATTCCTAGGTATTTTATTCTCTTTGAAGCAATTGTGAATGGAAGTTCATTCCTGATTTGGCTCTCTGTTTGTCTGTTACTGGTGTATAAGAATGCTTGTGATTTTTGCACATTAATTTTGTATCCTGAGACTTTGCTGAAGTTGCTTATCAGCTTAAGGAGATTTTGGGCTGAGATAATGGGGTTTTCTAAATATACAATCATGTCATCTGCAAACAGGGACAATTTGACTTCTTCAGGGATGCCCTCTCTCACCACTCCTATTCAACATAGTGTTGGAAGTTCTGGCTAGGGCAATTAGGCAAGAGAAAGAAATCAAGGGTATTCAGTTATTTTTTTATTTTTTAAATTGGCACACAATAATTGTACACATTTATGGAGTACAATGTGGTGTTCCAATACATGTATGTATACTGATCAAATCATTATAATTTGCACATCAATTACCTTAAACATTTATCATTTCTTTGTTGTAAGAACATTCAAAATCTTCGTTTCTAGCTATTTGAAATATATAGCACATTATTGTAACCTACTGTGAATAGAATATAAGAACTTATTCCTCCTAACTGTAACGTTGTACCCATTGACTAACATCTCCCCATCTCTCCCTTCTCCCTATTCTCCCCCATTCCTGGTAACCATTATTCTACTCTCAACTTCTATGAGATCTTTTTTTTTTTTTTAAATTCCAAATGAGTGAGATCATGCAGTATTTGTCTTTCTGTGGTTGGCTTATTTCACTTAACCTAATGTCCTCTAGGTTAATACATGTTGTTGTAAATGACAGGATTCCATCCTTTCTTATGGTTGAATAGTATTCCACTGTGTATATATACCACATTTTCTTTGTCCATCATCTATTGATGGGCACCTAGATTAATTCCATGTCTTGGTTATCATGAATAGTGCTGCAATAAATGGGAGATTGTAGATGTACATACTGATATTATTTCCTTTGGACGTATACCCAGTAGTGGGATTGCTGGTTCTTACGGAAGAGCTATTTTTAACATTTTGAAAAACCTCCATACTGTTTTTGATAATTGCTGTACAAATTTACATTCCCTCCAACAGTGTATATGGGTTCCTCTTTCTCTACATCCTTGCCAGCATTCGCTATTTTTTTTTTTTTTTTTTTTTTTTGTCTTTTTGATAGTAGCCATTCTAACTGGGGTGAAATGATTTCTTATTGTGGTTGTGATTTGTCTTTACCTGAAGGTTAATGATGTGAGC
This sequence comes from Macaca nemestrina, assembly GCF_043159975.1. NCBI lineage: Eukaryota > Metazoa > Chordata > Mammalia > Primates > Cercopithecidae > Macaca > Macaca nemestrina. The sequence continues at coordinate 175,880,465 of NC_092129.1, read as the reverse complement.
ATTTTTCATATACTTATTGGCCATTTATATGTCTTCTTTGGAGATATATCTATTTAGGTGTTTTGCTCATTTAAAAATCAGATTATTTATTTATTTTTGCTTTTGAGTTTGAGTTCCTTATAAATTCTACATATTAATTCCTTGTCAGATACACAATTTTCAAATATTTTCTCCCATTCTGTAGGTTGTTTCTTCACTCTGTTGATGGTTTTCTTTGTTGTACAGAAGCTTGTTAGTTTGATGTAATTACATATGTTTACTTTTGCTTTTGTTGCTTGTGCTTTTGAGTTCTTGTCAAAATATCATTGCCTAGACCAACGTCATGTTTCCCTGATGTTTTCTTTTAGTAGTTTCATAGTTTCAGGTCTTATATTTGAGTCTTTAATCCATTTTGAATGGATTTTTGTACATAGGGACAATTAGGGGTCTAATTTTATACTTTCACATGTGAATATCCAGTTTTCCCAGCACTATTTGTTGAAGAGCCTGTCCTTCTTCCTTTGTGTGTTCTTGGTGCCTTCGTAAAAATTCAGTTGACTGTAAATGTATGGATTTACTTCTGGGTTCGCTATTTTGTTCTATTGGTCTACATGCCAAAACTACATGTTTTGGGTATGTGGTGTATAGGTTTGCAGTATATTTTGAAATCAATAGTGTGATGCCTCTGACTTTGTTCTTTTTCTCAGGTTGCTTTAGCTACTCAGGGTCTTTTGCAGCCTCATAAAAATTTTAGAATTGCTATTTCTATTTCTGTAGAGTGTCACTGGAATTTTGATAGTATCACATTGAATCTGTATATCACTTTGGATCGTGTGGACATTTTAACAATATCAACTCTTTCATGGACATGAAATATCTTTCCATTTATTTATGTCCTTTCCAATTTTTTAAATTAATGTGTTAGAGTTTTCATTATGGAAATCTCTCACTTTAGATTTAGTCCTAGGTGTTCTTTTGTAGCTATTGTAAGTGGGATTGATTTCTTTTTTTTTTTTTTTCAAATTCTAAAGTATTTTATTGCCTATACTTGGCATAGATTTTTAAAATTAACAAACAGTATAATTGGCTCTCTTTCTGGTGTATACTTCTATGAGTTTTAATACTGTATAGATTGTGTAACTACCACCACATAAGGATACAGAACATTTTCTTCTCCCTAATGTACTCCCTGAGAGAGATTTCTACAGCCTCTACCAAGCCAAGATAATGGCTTAGATTTGCCTTAGACTTGTGCATTCTACCTTCACAAAGATTATGCTCCTCGGGATTGATTTCTTGATTTCTTTTTCAGATAGTTCACTACTAGCATTTATAAACACTATTGATTTTTTAGGCATGTTTCATTGTATTACTCTTTGCTTAATTTGGCTTCACAGATACTGCATTTTGATAAATTGAAGGTGTGTGAAACCCTGCATTGAGCAAGTTTTCCAACGGCATGTGCTCGCTTCATGTCTCTGTGTCACATTTTGGTAATTCTCATAATATTTCAAAATTCTTTGTTCTTTTATATCCTTTAGAGTGATCTGCGCTCTGTGATCTTTGTTTTTAAAATCTGATTTTTAAAAATTTTTGTACATTATCATGGGGTACAAGTGCAATTTTACTACCTTGATATATTGCATTATGGTAAAGTCTAGAAACATTACTGATTTTTCTATGTTGATTTTATATTCTGCCATTTTACTGTATTTGTTTATCAGTTCTAATAGTTTTTTTTCCTTGGAGTCTTTAGGATTTTCTAAATATAAGATCATATCATCTGCAAACAAGGACAGTTTAATTTCTCCTCTCCAATCTGGATGCCTTTTGTTTCTTCCTCCTGCCTAATTGCTCCCAGTACTATGACTGGTAAAAGTGGCCATCCTTGTCTTGTTTCAGATCTTAGAGGAGAAGCTACAACTTTTCCACATTTAGTATAATGTTGGCTGTGAGTATATCATATATGGTCTTTATTATGTTGAGGTATTTTTTTTAACAAGCCATTTAACTGGAAGAGGTATGCTTCTTTTGTGCCCAATCTGTTGAGTGTTTTCATCATGAAAGAATGTTGACTGTTGTCAAATGCCTTTTTGATATCTATTGAAATGATCACATAGTTGTTATCATTTATTCTGTCTGTTGTGGTATATCACATTTATTAATTCGTATATGTTAAACCATCCTTGGGATGTATCCTACTGAATCATGGTGAAGGATCTCTTTAATGTGCTGTCAAATTCTGACGACTAGTATTTTGTTGAGAATCCTTGCATTCATGTTCGTCAGGAGTATTTGCTTGTAGTTTGTTGGTGGTGTTGTGTTTTTTGTCTGGTTTTGGTATCAGAGTTATGTTGGCCATGTAGAATGAATTTGGAAGTGTTTCCTCCTTTTCAATTTTTAGAATAGTCTGTGAAGAATTGGTATTAGTTCTTTAAATATTTTGCAGTATTCTGCAGTAAAACCATCAGGTCCTGGATTTTTCTTCGAGGGGAGACTTTTTATTATGGCTTTAATCTTGTTGCTTATTATTCATATGTTTAGATTTTCTATTTCTTCTTGATTCAATCTCAGTAGGTTGTATGTATCCAGGAATTTATTCATTTATTCTAGATTTTCCAATTTCTTGGTATAAAATTGTTCATAGTAGTTTCTTTTTTAATTTTTATTTCTTCTAAAAGAAAACACAACATACATGTGCAGAACGTGTAAGTTTCTTACATAGGTATACGTGTGCCATGGTGGTTTGCTGCACCTATTGACCCATCCTCTAAGGTTTCTCCCCTCACCCCCCACCCTCCACCCCCCAACAGAACCTGGTGTGTGTTGTTCCCCTCTCTGTGTCCATGTGTTCTCAATGTTCAACTCCCACTATGAGTGAGAACATGTGGTGTTTGGTTTTCTGTTCCTGTGTTAGTTTGCTGAGGATGATGGCTTACAGCTTCAACCATGTCTCTGCAAAGGACATAACTCATTCCTTTTTATAGCTGCATAATATTCCACGGTGTATATGTACCACATTTTCTTTATCGAGTCTATCATTGATGGGCATTTGGGTTGGTTCTATGTCTTTGTTATTGTAAATAGTGCCGCAATAAACATATGTATGCATGTATCTTTATAGCAGAATGATTTATATTCCTTTGGATATATATACCCACTAATGGTATTTCTGGGTCAAATGGTTTTTCTGGTTCTGGATCCTTGAGGAATCAACACACTGTCTTCTACAATGGTTGAACTAATTTACATTCCTACCAAGAGTGTAAAAGCGTTCCTATTTCTCCACAGCCTCACCAGCATCTATTGTTTCCTGACTTTTTACTAATCACCATTCTGACTGGTGTGAGATGTTATGTCATTGTGGTTTTGATTTGCATTTCCCTGATGATCAGTGATGTTAAGCTTTTATTTTTTCATATGTTTGTTGGCTGTATAAATGTCTTCTTTTGAGAAGTGTCTGTTTGTATCCTTTGCCCACTTTTCGATGGATTTGTTTGTCGTTTTCTTGTAAATATGTTTAAGTTCCTTGTAAATTCTGGACATTAGACCTTTGTCAGATGGGTAGATCGCAAAAATTTTCTCCCATTCTGTAGGTTGCCTATTCACTCTGATGATAGTTTCTTTTGCTCTCTGCAGAGCACTTTAGTTTAATTTAGTTCTATTTGTCAATTTTGGCTTTTCTTGCAATTGTTTTTGGTGTTTTTGTCATGAAGTCTTTGCCCATGCCTGTGTCCTGAGTTGTATTGGCTAGATTTTCTTCAAGGGTTTTTTACGATTTTGGGTTTTACATTTAAGTCTTTAATCCATTTTGAGTTAATTTGTGTATAAGGTGCAAGGAAGGGGTTCAGTTTCAGTTTTTCCAGCACCATTTACTGACTAGGAAATCCATTTCCCATTGCTTGTTTTTGTCAGGTTTGTTGAAGATCAGATGATTGTAGATGTGTGGTGTTATTTCTGAGGTTTCTGTTCTGCTCCATTGGTCTACATGTCTGTTTTGGTACAAGTACCATGCTGTTTCGGTTACTGTAGTCTTGTAGTATAGTTTGAAGTAGGTAGCATGATGCCCCAGCTTTGTTTTTTATGCATAGGATTGTCTTGGTTACATTGGGTCTTCTTTGATTCCATATGAAATTTAAAAGAGTTTTTTTCTAATTCCGTGAAGAATATCAATGGTAGTTTGATGGGAATAGCATTGAATCTATAAATTACTTTGGGTAGTATGGCCATTTTAATGATATTGATTCCTCCTATTCATCAGGATAAAATGTTTTTCCATTTGTGTCCTCTCTTATTTCCTTGAGCGGTGGTTTGTTGTTCTCCTTGAAGACATCCTTCATATCCCTTGTTAGCCGTATTCCTAGGTATTTTATTCTCTTTGTAGCAATTATGAATAGAAGTTCATCCATGATTTGGCTGTTTGTCTATTGTTGGTGTAAAGGAATTCTTGTGACTTTTGCACATTGATTTTGTGACCGGAGACTTTGCTGAAGTGGCTTATCAGTTCAAGGAGCTTTTGGGCTGAGATGATGGGGTTTCCTAAATATAAAATCATGTAATCTGCAAACAAACACAATTTGACTTTCTCTCTTCCTATTTGAATATGCTTTATTTCTTTCTCTTGCCTGATTGCCCTGGTCCAGAACTTCCAATACTATATCGAGTAATAGTGGTAAGAGAAGGCATCCTTGTCTTGTATGGGTTTTCAAAGGGAATGCTTCCAGCTTTTGCTCATTCAATATGATATTGGCTGTGGGTTTGTAGTAAATAGTTCTTATTATTTTGAGATATGTTCCATCAATATCTATTTTATTGAGAGTTTTTAATATGAAGGGATGTTAAATTTTATCAAAGGCCTTTTCTGCATCTATTGAGCTAATCATGTGGTTTTAATCTTTTGTTCTATTTATGTGATGGATTACCTTTATTGATTTGCATATGTTGAACCAGCCCTGCATCCCAGGGATGAAGCCAACTTGATCATGGTGGATAAGTTTCTTGATGTGCTGCTGGATTCAGTTTACCAGTATTTTATTGAGGATATTCACATCAATATTAGTCAGGGCTATGGGCCTGAAATCTCCTATTTTTTTTTTTCTTTATTTTTTTTTTGAGACGGAGTCTTGCTCTGTCCCCCAGGCTGGAGTGCAGAGGCGCGATCTCGGTTCACTGCAAGCTCCGCCTCCCAGGTTCACGCCATTCTCCTGCATCAGCCTCTGGAGTAGCTGGGGTTACAGGTGCCTGCCACCAGGCCCAGCTAATTTTTTGTATTTTTAGTAGATACGGGGTTTCACTGTGTTAGCCAGGATGGTCTTGATCGCCTGACCTCATGATTCTCCTGCCTCAGCCTCCCAAAGTGCTGGGATTACAGGAGTGAGCCACTGCGCCTGGCCAAAATTTCCTTTTCTTGTATGTCTCTTCCTGGTTTTGGTATCAGGATGATACTGGCTTTATAAAATGAAATAGGGAGGAGTCCATCTTTTTCAATTGTTTGGAATAGTTTCAGTAGGATTGATACCAGCTCCTCTTTGTATTTCTGATAGAATTCAGCTATGAATCCATCTGGCCCTGGGCTTTTTTGGGTTGATAGGCTATTAATTACTGCCTCAATTTCAGAACTTGCTATTGGTCTATTCAGAGATTCAAGTTCTTCCTGGTTTAGTCTGGGGAGGCTGTATGTGTCCAGGAATTTATCAATTTCTTCCAGGTTTTCTAGTTTATTTGAACAGAGGTGTTTATAGTATTCTCTGATGGTAGTTTGTATTTCTGTGGGGTCAGTGGTGATTCTCCTTTATCATTTTTTACTGTGTCTATTTGATTCCTCTGTCTCTTCTTCTTTATTCGTATAGTTAGTGGTCTATGTATTTTGTTAATTTTTTAAAAAAACCAGCTCCTGGGCTGGGTGTGGTGGCTCATGCCTATAATCCCAGCACTTTGGGAGGCCTAGGCGGGCAGATCACGAGGTCAGGAGATCGAGACCATCTTGGCTAACATGGTGAAACCCCATCTCTACTAAAAATACAAAAAAATTAGCTGGGCATGGTGGCAGGCGCCTGTAGTCCCAGCTACTTGGGAGGCTGAGGCAGGAGAATGGCGTGAACCTGGGAGACAGAGCTTGCAGTGAGCCAAGATCGTGCCACTGCACTCCAGCCTGGGCAACAGAGTGAGACTCCGTCTAAAAAAAAAAAAAAAAAAACTGTTCCTGGATTCATTGATTTTTTGGAGGCTTTTTCATGTCTCTATCTCCTTTAATTCTTCTCTGATCTTAGTTATTTCTTGCCTTCTGCTACCTTTTGGATTAGTTTGCTCTTGCCTCTCTAGCTCTTTTAATTGTAATGTTCAGGTGTCGATTTGAGATCTTTCTAGGTTTCTGATGCAGGCAGTTAGTGCTATAAATTTCCGTCTTAACAGTGCTTTAGCTGTGTCCTAGAGATTCTGGTACATTGTCTCTTTGTTTTCATTGGTTTCAAAGAACTTCTTGATTTCTGCCTTAATTTCATTGTTTACCCAGGAGTCATTCAGGAGCAGGTTGATCAATTTCCATGTAATTGTGTGGTTTTGAGTTTCTTAATACTGAGTTCTAAATAGATTGTTCTGTGGTCTGAGAGACTGTTTGTTATGATTCCAATTCTTTTGCATTTGTTGAGGAGTGTTTTACTTCCAAATATGTGGTCTATTTTAGAATAAGTGCCGTGTGGCACTGAGAAGAATGTATATTCTGTTGATTTGGGATAGAGAGTTCTGTAGACATCTACTAGGTCCATTTGATCCAGATTTCAGTTCAAGTTCTGAATATCCTTGCTAATTGTCTGTCTCATTGACCTATCTAATGCTGACCATGGGCTGTTAATGTCTCTGACTATTATTGTGTGGGAGTCTGAGTCTCTTTGTAGGTCTCTAGGAACTTGTTTTATGAATCTAGATGCTCCTGTATTGTGTACATATACATTTAGAATAGTTAGCTCTTCTTGTTGAATTGTTAACTTTATCATTACATAATGTCCTTCTTTGTCTTTTTTTATCTTTGTGGGTTCAAAGTCTGTTTTGTCAGAGACTAAGATTGCAACCCCTGCTTTTATTTTTGCTTTCCATTTGCTTGTTAAATTTTCCCCTTTATTTTGAGTCTATGTGTGACTCTGCCTGTAAGATGGGTCTCCTGAATACACCACACACCGATGGATCTTGACTCTTTATGCAATTTGCCAGTCTGTGTCTTTCAATTCAGGCATTTAGCCCATTTACATTTAAGATTAGTATTGTTATGTGTGAATTTGATCCTGTCATCATGATGCTATTTGGTTATTTTGCACACTAGTTGATGTAGTTTCTTCATAGTGTCATTGGAACTATGGTACTAATATGGTATGGAAAACATATATTCATGTGTTTTTTGTGGTGGCTGGTACTGGTTTTTCCTTTCCATATTTAGTGCTTCTTTCAGGAAGTCTTGCAGGGCAGGCCTGGTGGTAATGAAATCCCTCAGCATTTGCTTGTCTGGAAAGGATTTTATTTCTCCTTCACTTATGAAGCTTTGTTTGGCTGGATATCAAATTCTGGGGGGAAAATTCTTTTCTTTAAGAATATTGAATATTGGACCCCACTCTCTTCTGGCTTGTAGAGTTTCTGTTGGAAGGTCCACCATTAGTCTGATGGGCTTCTCTTTGTGGGTGACCTGGCCTTTCTCTGTGGCTGCCCTTAACAGTTTTTTCTTAATTTCGACCTTGGAGAATCTGATGATTATTTGTATTGTGGTTGATCTTCTTGTGGATTATCTTAGTGGTGTTCTCTGTATTTCCTGAATTTGCATGTTGGTCTGTCTTGCTAGGTTGGGGAAGCTCTCCTGGGTAATCCTGAAGTGTGTTTTCCACCTTGTTTCCATTCTCCCCATCTCCTTCTGGTACTCCAATCAATCGCGGGTTTGGTCTTTTTATGAAGTCCCATATTTCTTGGAGGCTTTGTTCATTCCTTTTCATTCTTTTTTTCTCTATTCTTGTCTGCATGCCTTATTTCAGCAAGGTAGTCTTCAAACTCTGATATCTTTTTTTCCGCTTGGTCGATTCAGCTGTTGCTACTTGTGTATGCTTTATGACGTTCTCGTGCTGTGTTTTTCAGCTCCATCAGGTGGTTTATGTTCCTCTTTAAACTGGTTGTTCTAGTTAGCAATTCCTCTAACCTTTTATCAAGGTTCTTAGCTTCTTTGCATTGGGTAAGGACATGCTCCTTTAGCTCAGCATACTTTTTTTATTACTCATCTTCTGAAGCCTACTTCTGTCAATTTGTCCATCTGATTCTTCGTCCAGTTCTGTGCTCTTGAAGGAGAGACGTTGCAATCATTTGGAGGAGAAGAGGCACTCTGTCCTTTTGGGTTTTCAGCATTTTTTGTTGATTCTTTCTCATCTTCATGAGTTTGTCTAGTTTTGGTCTTTGAGGCTGCTGACTCTTGGTTGGGGTTTATTAATTTTTTTTTTGGCATTTTTTTTTGTTGTTGATCTGTTGTTGTTGCTTTCTGCTTGTTTGCTTTTCTTTTGATAGTCATGTCCTGATTCTGTAGGGCTGCTGCAATTTGCTGGGGATTTACTTCAGGCCCTATTCATCTGATTTGCTCCTGTGCCTGGAGATATTACTCAAAGAGACTGGAAAACAGTAAAGGTGGGTGCCTGCTCCTTCTGGGAACTCTGACCTCGAGGGGCACCAACCTGATACAGTAGGATCGCTCCAGTATAGGGTGGTCTGACAACCCCTGTTGGAGGGTCTCACCTAGTTGGGTGGCACAGGGAACAGGACCCATTTAATGAAGTACTTTGCCCCTTGTTGGAGGAGCTGTGCTTCTCTGCGGGGAAACCCATTCATCTGGGCTGCCTGGATTCCTCAGAACTACCAGGAAGAGAGGCTAAGTTGGCTGGTCTACAGAGACTGCGGCCACCCCTCCTCTTAGGGGATCAGGCCCAGGTAGATCTAGATTCTGTCCCTGAGTCTCCAACTGGAGTTACTGGCTTTCCTGCAGGGAAGCCCTGCCCAGTGAGGAAGGATGGGTCAGGGTAAGGCCTGAAGAGGCACTCTGGCTGCAGACTGCCACAGCCGGTGTGTTGGGCTGTGGGGACAAGTCTTGGGACCGAATATAGCCTCCTTGGCTCGAGCAGTGGAGAAGTGCAGCCTGGAGCTATAGAGATGGCTGCCACCCTTCCCCCACCCAGGGATCTTAGTGAGTTATGCAGCTGCGAGTCCCAGCGCTGGCTGCTGCCCTTCCTCCAAGGAACTCAAACTGCTTAGACAGCAGGCAGTGGCAGCTGTGGTGCTGGTTACTCCTCTCCCCGGGATTTGAGTAGGCTTACCTAGATTCCAGCTGAGAGGCTCTGAGAATCTGCATGTTCCAGGGATGGGACGCTAGGCCCCGGTTGCGTGGGTTCATGAATGGGATCTTCCAATCTGTAGGTTGCACAGTTCTATGGAAGAAGCACAGTTTCCCTGGCTGTGTAGCACGTTCACTCACCACCTCCCTTGGCTGTGGGGAGGGGGTACCCTACCCCATGTGGTTCTCAGGTGGGCCACGCACCACACTGTTCTTCGTTCTCTCTGTGGGTCATGCCAGACTTCTAGTCAATTTTGAAGAGGGAACCTGGATACTTTGTTTGGTGATGAGGGATTCACACGCTTACAGTTTTTTTTTTGATGGGAGCCTCTGAATGCCACTGCTTCCAGTCGGCCATCTTCGCCCTGCCCCCATAGTAGTTTCTTATAATCCTTTTTATTTCTGTGTTGTCAGTTGTAATGTCTCCCTTTTTATCTCTGATTTTATTTATTTGAGTCTCTTCTTTTTTTTCTTAGTCTGGCTAAGGGTTTGTAAATTTTGTTAATTTTTTTTCAAAAAAACAACTATGTTTTGTTGATCTTTTATGTTATCTTTTCAGCATCCATTTTATTTATTTGTGCTCTGATCTTTATTATGTCTTTCCTTATAGTAATTTTGGGTTTAGTTTGTTCTTGTTTATCTAGTTCTTTGAGATGAATTGTTGGGTTGTTTATGTGAAATCTTTCTTTGTTTTTGATGTAGGGCATTTATTGCAATAAACTCTCCTCTAAGGACTGCTTTGCTGAATCCTATAAGTTCTGGGTAAGCTGTGTTTCCATTTTCATTGGTCTCAAAAAATGTTTAAATTTATTCAGTGACTTGTTGATTGTTTAGGAGTATGTTAGTTAATCTCCATGTATTTGTATAATTTCCAAAGTTCCTCCTGTTGTTGATTTCTAGTTTTATTCTATTATGGTCAAAAAAGATACTTGATACAATTTATTTTCTTTTAATTTGTTAAGACTTGTCTTGTGTCCTGACATATGATCTATCCTGGAGAATATTCTATGTGCAGATGAGAAAAATGTGAATTCTACAACCATAGGCAAAAAAAACAAAAAACAGAGACCAAAAACCTTGACCTAAGCCTCATATTTTATATTTAAAAACTTTTTTAAAAAAGGATCATAGGCTTAGATGAAAATGTAAAATTGTAAAACTTTGAGGCAGGGCAAGGTGCCTGTAATACCAGTCCTTTGAGAGACCAAGTTGGGACAATTACTTGAGGCCAGAAGTTCAAGACCACCCTGGGCAACATAGTGAAAACCCATCTCTCCAAAAACAATTTAAAACATTAGCCGGCTGTGGTGGCTCATGCCTGTTGTCCTAGGTACTTGGAGGCTGAGGGAGGGGGATCATTTAAGCCCAGGAGTATGAGGTTACAACAAGCTATGATCACACTATTGAACTCTAGCCTGGGGCGACAGAGAGAGACCTTGTCTCTTAAAACAACAACAGTGACAATGACAACAAAAACTTTTAGAAAAATAACGAGAGAAAATCTTTAGGATTTAGGGTTAAGCAAAGTGTTCTTATACCTGAGGCCAAACATGATTCAAAAAAGAAGAGTAGATAAATTAGGTTTCACCAAAATTAGAAATTGTGCCTGCAAAAGTCTCTTTTATGATGAAAAGACAGGTTTCAGACTGGGGGAAAATACTTGCAAACCACATCTTCAACAAATGACTATGTCTAGATTAGCTCTTCAGGACTGGGATATATCAATAAATCTCAAAACTCAACATTAAAAATCTGGGCGTGGTGGTAAGCACCTGTAGTCCCAGCTACTTGGGAGGCTAAGGTAGGAGGATTGCTTGAGCCCAGGAGTTTGAGGCTGCAGGGAGCTATGATCACACCACTCCAGCCCCTGAGGACAGCATGAGATCCCATCTCTAGAACAAACAAACAAACAAACAACCTCAACAGTAACAAATATTTCGATTAGAAAATGGGCAAAAGACATGAAGAGATACAAATAAATATTTCATTAAGCAGGATTACAGATGGAAAATCACCTGAAATGATGTTCAACATCACCAGCCATTATGGAAACCAAAATTAAAACCTATGAGAAAGGCTAAAATAAATAAAATAAAATAAAATAAAAGGCTAACATTAAATGCTAGCTAGGGTATGGAGAAACAGGATCTCTTACACAGTAGGAATGTAATGGTGCAGCCACTCTGAAAAAGTTGGGCAGTTTCTTAAAAACCTAAGCATGCAACTACTATGTGATTGAGTGATTGCTATCCTGGGCATTTATCCCAGAGAAATGAAAACTTACCTTCACAAAACATTCTGAATTTCTTTAAGTAATTGTTTATAGAGTCTTTATTCATAATATCCTGAAACTGACAACAACCCATATATCCTTCAATAGGTGAATGGTTCAACAAATTATGGTATATTGATGCCATAAAATATTTCTCAGCAATAAAAAGAACTATGAAAAGAACATGAAACACACTATTAAAATACAACTTGAGGCTGGACGTGGTGGCTTATGCCTGTAATCCCAGCACTTTGGGAGGACGATCATCTGAGGTCAGGAGTTTGAGACCAGCCTGGCCAACATGGCAAAACTCCGTCTCTACTAAAAATAAAAAAAATCAGCCGGGCGTGGTGGCGGGCACCTATAATCCCAGCAACTTGGAGACTGAGGCAGGAGAATGACCTGAACCCAGGAAACAGAGGTTGCAGTGAGCCGAGATCACACCATTGCACTCCAACCTGGGCAACAAGAGCAAAACTCCGTCTCAAACAAACAAACAAACAAAAAACCAACTTTGAATAAATTTCTAGAGAATTACACTGAAAGGGAGAAAAGTCAATCTCAAAAGGTTTCACACACTATATTATTCCATGTATATAATATCCTTGTAATGACAAAAATTACAGAGATGGAGAACAGATTAATATTTGTAGGAGTTAAGAGGAGGATGGGGATGAGGGAGGCGATGGAATGGCTATAAAAGGCTAACACAAGGGATCCTTGTGGTGATGAAAGGATTCTATATCTTGACAGTGTCAAATTGCCTTCCTTAAAGAGTATTCCAATTTATATGCCTGCCAATATTGTAATGAATATGCCAAATATTCCCATGTCCTAGCCCCCCCACCCAATATATTGTATCACACTTTTTGACTTTTGCCAGTCAGGTCATTGGTTGTGGTATTGTTTTCATGTGTATTTTAAGTGATCTGTGAATACCACTTAAAATCTTTTTTCTCATATTTAAAAGTCATTTGTGTTTCTTTTTCTCTGAACTGGCTACAAATTTTTGAGCTCGTGGGGAAGCTCCCTGCCAAGATACTGGTTTCCTTAAATGGTCTCACCCACTGCCACCCCCTCTCCCTCCACACACACATATATCTTCTCTTTCTCATTAGGATAGTTCTTGATTTTAAAATTAAGTTTTACCTCTGGTGCCTCTTGGAATCTCGAAGCAGGTGGTATACTTTCCTGCCAAAGAGTGGATTATTGAGAATAAATAGCTCGACCCTATTTATTTTTCTATGTCACACCTACTGAATTCTATAATATTACAATCCCATAAGAATTATCAGGACATATTTCTTTTGCATTCCCTCTCTGCTTCTATTTTGAAGTTCATCTAATTTACTATTTTTTTGTAGTGGGTGTTAAGCTCTTTGACGTGGATGTCCCTGTCTTTTCATCTCCTGCTCTCACTGCCTTGCACGCAGGACCTGCGTCTTGGAAGCCCTCACTTGGTGTTAGTCCACTAGTGACTTTCCTGCAACACTCATCCTTGAGATGTGTTTAGCTGACATTAGGAAGTCATGGCTTTGGGAGTGGCTAGCTTCTGTTTCTGCCCTGGAAAACTATTTCTAGGATAAAGATTTAGAGAGTCATGGAACTCGCCCCACAAAATAAAAGGAAGTTGTGTTGGTTTGGTCACTTTTGATGTCTTTCCAGTCCCAATTGGTTGCTGTCCATTGCCTTCAGGCTGTCTTCTCTCTCTTGAAAACCTGCTCTTAGCAAAGGACTTGGTAAGTTCATTCACACTGAAGTGCAACTGACTGACAACAGTTTAGATGAAGAGTTTGCATGGTAACCTATTCAAAACCTGAAGCTGAGCAATGAAGCTGTAATGCTGATATTTCATGATATAGATGGCAAGTACGAGAGTTAAGTGTTTGGCCAAGCAAAAGTCTTACATTCTAGAAATCTGAACATGGAGATGGCATGAATTTTCTCTACTCCTGCATGAGACACTGGTCCCTCTTTTGGGCTGTGGAGGCAGTGAACTTCTAAGCAAGCTAAGCAGATTTAGCAGTGGTGCACAAGGTACTATTTAAGCATTCTGGTCCACATCATAATAGATGCACCAAGGAAGGTGGTAATAGGTCATTTAAAAAACTCTCCTTTTTTGTTATACTAATTGATGCAACTGATGATGTTTCTCTTCCTTAATAATAGTGATATTCATGTAATACCTCCATGTTAACTAGTAGGTTCCAACTTATACTAACAGCATTTTTAGAAAAATCTATTAAAATTAAGAAAGTCTCAAGAAAAACGAAAAGAGGCCGGGCGCGGTGGCTCAAGCCTGTAATCCCAGCACTTTGGGAGGCCGAGACGGGTGGATCATGATGTCAGGAGATCGAGACCATCCTGGCTAACACGGTGAAACCCCGTCTCTATTAAAAAAATACAAAAAACTAGCCAGGCGAGGTGGCGGGTGCCTGTAGTCCCAGCTACTCGGGAGGCTGAGGCAGGAGAATGGCGTGAACCCCGGAGGCGGAGCTTGCAGTGAGCTGAGATCCGGCCACTGCACTCCAGCCTGGCGACAGAGCGAGACTCCGTCTCAAAAAAAAAAAATAAAAAAAAAATAAAAATAAAAAAAAATAAAAAATAGAGCTTATTGTTGTAGACATTAATGGACTATCTTAGTCCATTAGGACTACTGTAACAAAATACCATAGACTAGGTGGCTTATAAACAACAGAAATTTGTTTCTCATAGTTGGGCTGGGAAGTCCAAGATCAAGGCACTGGCAGATTTGGTGTCTGGTAAGGGCCGGCTTCCTGGTTTATAGATGGTGCCTTCTTGCTGTGTCTTCACAGGGAAGGGAGTGGCTAGCCCTCTAGGGCTTCTTTTATAAGGGCACTGATCTCATTATGAGGGCTCCACCCACATGGCCTAACCACCTCCCAAGGGCCCCACCTCCTCATACCATCATCTTGGAGGTTAGGATTTCAATACGTGAATTTTGGAGGACCATAAACATTCAGTTCACTGCACGAACTATCATTTCCCTCTTTCTCTATTTTCATGTAGCTATTCCCTTTATTATAAATGCAATATTCCTTTCTGCCAGTGACATCTCTTAGCTTTAATTGATTTTCTTGACAGCATTTCCTTATTCTGGTTCTTCTTCTGTTGTTCCATTTTCCAGATGCAATCCTGTTTTTTATTTAGACAGCTTTTTTTTTTAAAGCCTTTCATAAAAATTCCAGCAATTGTTTCTTGCTCTCTGCCTCTTCCAGAGAAATTGTAATTTGCAAAGGCTTAATTAGGATCTCTTAGGATTCTCCATACTTTAGGATTTTAATAAGTACTATTAGCACATGATAGTCCCCAGGTTTCTTAGTTCTTCCAAATTTTCTTCCCCAAATCTGTATAGTCGTGGTTTCTTAAAACATTTCTTTCTAAAAGAAGTCTGAAAGAAAACCAGATAAACATTATTATTACATCAAAGTTGCAAACTCTTTCCATACCACCATTTGGAATTGTTGTTTTAAGTTTTTAAAAAAAGCAAATGCTGAAACTCATTTGAATGCTGTGTTCATAATAAGAAACCATTTTAATGATCACATATGTTGTTGTTTTAAGGGCTCATTTTATAATTGAAAGAATACACTCTAGACTAGATGATCTTGGGGATTTGATTCATGCAATTCCTTCTTCATTATATGCTGAGCTGTTTATTAATCAGCCTGGCTCCACGGTCTGTTTTTATTCACTTTGATTTCTTTTGTGTTTAAAGTTCAGGGTTAAAATTTTTAGTACTAAAAATGAAGATGACTGCTGCTTTTAGTTGTTTGTTTGTTTATTACGCCAACTAGATTTCTAAACACTTCCAGGCTGCAAAGGGAAAAAAGAAACAACAAAAAAGATGGGAGCAATATCCTGTCAACACATTTGCTTATTATATCTGGAGCCCTTGGAATGAGCCAATTAGTCCTAAAGTTCTATTTGAGATTGTACTGCAAAGGCATTTGTTTTGCAGCATGGATTTTTTTTTTTTTTAAAGTTAGGAGCAAATAGGAGCAATTATGTGCTTTGATTCAGACAGTTTTCCACCCACCGTCTTCACCCAGTTGTACCTCACTCTCTACTGTTGGACTTAAGAGCTTCTCAGTCTTTAGGAGTCTCCTATCATGTGAATGACAGTGTAGCGGATGCATATTTTAGTTCAAAAGCTAAGATGCAAAAAAACCTCACACTATTTCTTTCTTTAATGCAATTCATTTCCAGTTAATCCTGCTCCACAGACAGATTCATTAGTGGGTCTCCCTCACGCTGCATGAAAACCTAGGGAGGGTGCTTCAGCACCACAGAACATTTAGGGAAGGGTCCTCTGTTCCAGTCTACATTGATCACCTGGGAGAGGAAAGTATACATATAGTGGTGATAACCTACAAATTGTGTTGGTCAGTTTACTTGAAGAGTAAACAGGCTTTCAAATTAACCCATCTTGGGGAAGTCTTGTGATTCATTATGACACCCAGTTCCTGAGTAAGGAATCTTATCCCAAGTGACTCAAATTGTTGACATACTCATTAACGTAAAACCTACTGACAAAGAACAAAGGACACGGATTTATTTCTGAGTCATGAGGTTTACTGATTGTCACACAGGTAGACATTTTAGAACCGAGGTAGCAATCTGTAACCAATAATTGCAATTTCTATATTATGCCCTCCAGTGGAAATGGACAACGGCAGAGTGAGGAGTCCTCCCTTCTAAACTCTCCTGTGAAAGCCTGTCCAACTTATAACAGATTCTGGAACACTCCCAATTTTGTTGGTGTGTTTTCCTGGGCCCATCTTCACATTTGGGTTCCAATAAAACTTTATTAATTTCCTTCCTTCCTTCCCTTCTTTTTCTCTCTCCCTTTCCTTCCTCCCTCTTCCTTCCCTTCCCTTCTCTTTTCTTCTCCTCTTCTTTTTTCCTTCCTTCCTTCCTTTTTTCCTCTCTCTTTCCTTCCTCCCTCCCTCTCCCTCCCTCCCTCACTCCTTCTCTTCCCTTCCCTTCTCCTTCCTTCCTTCCTTCCTTCCTTTTTCTCTCTCCCTTTCCTTCCTCCCTCCCTCCCTCCTTCCCTTCCATTCTCTTCTCCTTCCTTCCTTCCTTCCCTCTCTCGCCTTCCTTCCTCCCTCCCTCCCTCTCCCTTCCTCTATCCCTCTCCCTTCCTCCCTCCCCCTTCTCTTCCCTTCCCTTCCTTTCCCTTCCCTTCCCTTCTGTTTTCCTTCCCTTCCTTCCTTCCTTTCTTCCTTCCTTCCTTCCTTCCTTCCTTCCTTCCTTCCTTCCTTCCTTCCTTCTAAAACAGGAGAGTTCTCTGACCCCCCTCACAGAATGTGCAATAGGGGTTTGGCTCATTTATTGGGCCACTGTGTGCTCAAAACTCTTATGGGAGGGGAAACATGCAGGTGAGCAAGTGCAGGAGCCAGGGCAAGTGCTTTTGGGCTGCAGTGTCATGGCAGTGTTTAGGGGTATTACAATGCTGTTTTAGCCCTGCCGTCTGGGGATTGCTTGAGTGTTAAACAGCTCAGTGAAGAGTTGGTGTGACAGCCTTTTTGGATTCCTGCACCTAGTGCGTCCCAAATTCTAGTCCAATGTCCAGGAAGAATCAGGTCACCAGGACTTGAAGGATGGTCAATGTAGGGATTTTATTGAGTGGTGGAGGTGGCTCTCAGCATGATGGGGAGCTGGAGAGGGGATGGAGTGGGAAGATAATCCTCTCCTGGAGTTTGGCCATCCCACAGCCCATCTCTTCTCTGACCACCCCTAGCCAAACTCCTCTGGATGTTCAGATGTTTCCCCTCTTTTCTCCTTCTCTGTCGCACCACTCTGTTGCTCTTTTCCTCAAGAAGTCTGGGGTTTAGGGTTTATATGGGCACAGGATGGGAGGTGGGGGCATGGCAGGCCAAAAGGCAACATTTGGGCATGAAAAAGGAATGCCTATTCTCATTTAGGGCTGTGGGTTTCCAGGCTTGAGGGTGGGGCCTTTGCTGGTGAACAGTCCTCTTCTACCCAGTATTTCCCTGACTTCTGTTCATTTTCTTCCCTCTCTCCGACCCTCCTTTCCTTCCTTCCTTCCTTTTTCTTTCCCTTTATGACAGGTTTTTCTCTGTCACTCAGGCTGTCACAATCATAGCTCATTCCAGCTTTGAACTCCTGGGCTCAAGTGATCCTCCCGCCTCAGCTTCCTGAGTAGGAGTAGCTAGGACTGCAGGTGTGCAACACTGCACCTGGCTCATTTTTTCCCCCTATTTTTGTACTTTTAATTTTTTGTAGAAACAGGGTCTTACTATATTGCCTGGATTGGTCTCCAACTCCTGGCCTCAAGTGATCCTCCCACCTCTGCCTCCCAAAGAGCTGGAATTACAGGCATGAACCACTGTGCCTGGCTTCAAATTATTTCTGCCTCAGCAGCTTTAATTTCTATTAGCAGGGGAAAGAACACAACACACATTGGGAGCTCAATCAATTAGCTGCTTTGGCTAATGTTTTGTTTCCTTGTGAATGGACCCAGGAATGAAGAGAATCTAACCTAAGATGGGGTGAAAGTAGATCATTCCTCCATATCAAGTGCAAGGGCTATCCAGTTAGAGGCCAACACAGATGTCTGATCAAAGGTAAAAGTGTCTGAGTGCTTGCAACAAGGAAGCTGTCTAATGAGGTCTGAAGACAGAAAGTCAATGGCAGGGCCTCTGGTTGTATCCTGCCCTTCTGCCACACTGGGCCTGCCTTCAGCAGCGATGTCCCTTGGTGGTTGTCTGCCCTCTGCCACCTGCCTTCATTTACACTTGCAGTGGGGTTTATTTACTCTCACTATCATTTGGATATACAAAGAAATTTTAATTCCCTTATTTTTCAGACATCAACCTGACCTTCCTTATCAGCACTTGGTGATGATGGTGCTGACAGGTAACACAATACAATCCAGTTGAACCCTTTGTCTGATTCAATCGTTTAACTTTTTTTAAAGGTTTAATTTAGGATTTTATGATATTTTCCCATTCTTTTAGATTCCACTCTGCTGTTTTCCAATATGGCACCTGGGGAGAGGCGCCCATGACTGCCTGGTTTTGGAGGAAGGGATTGTCTAGCCTCATATTGGTTCTTAGGGCATTCTGGCTGGCATCTGCTGAGGGATGTTTAGTGTGCCGGTATCCCTGGTCATTTTACGGTATCCACCCGTGACATCTGTGGCTGCTAATCTCATGGTCTATTGTTTCACAGACTCTGGCAGGGCCTGGCCAGCTTGCCCCTAACATTTGCAAGGCCTGGGGCAGGGCTTCCATGATGTATGGATACCTAAAAGTTAGCAATCGAGCTAACACACTTTTAAATATGCTCCATACCTTTACCTTGACAAATATATGTCTTTATAATGATAAAATTGAAAAATATGTTTAAAACTACAGATTTTGTAAATTGGAAAGTCAGTAAAATTTTGACAAATTTATATATAATTATACATGGGAGTGTTCTGTTGATGGGTTGATGATATTTACGTGACATACAATGAACACATAATTCAATAAATTTTGTTGTCTATTTCATTCATTTATTTTTCTTGGTTTCATTTTAGCCCAATCATTAATTATATTTTTTATGATCAAGATTTTCATAATTTGGTTTCATTGTTAGTAATGCCAAATGAGATAACATTTCCTGAATCATTATACTTTTTATATATTTTCCCTTAGCTTCAATCTGGAGAAATTGGGAGATACCTCGCTTTGCAGAAAGTTTAGCAAACAGAATTGTCAATAAAAAT
Source organism: Macaca nemestrina (assembly GCF_043159975.1). Lineage (NCBI taxonomy): Eukaryota > Metazoa > Chordata > Mammalia > Primates > Cercopithecidae > Macaca > Macaca nemestrina. Next base: position 175,861,106 of record NC_092129.1, on the reverse strand, counting down.
TTTAAAGCAACATTTGATTTGGAATGAATTCATGACTTTTTTATGCATGTTGAAACATTGTAATGAAATTGTTGTATAATAGTATAATAAAATTTTTACTAAAGACATTATTGCCAATTATTCAATTTCATCATATAAATATTACTACTTATACCATAAGTAAGGCGGTCATCACCTTGTCTTTTGTTCCATACAGTTTGTCTTCAGTTTTTCTCCTTTCAACTTTTCAATTCTTAGATACTATATTTTAAAAAATGAAAATAGCTATGCCCTGCTCAAAATGTTCAGACCTCTCTTTAGTGAAAACTCTGCCTTGATCCATAAGGACCAAAAATGGTGTCTATAGAAATAGTTTGGAGATTATTTCTACATAAATCTTCTTCACAATCAAACAGTTTGTTTCCTTATTTCAATTTTAGTTTTAATTGAAGTGTTATAATTTTCTACATTTCACATGCAGCCTCTTTCAATTTAGGCAAACTGTATTTTTCCGAAATTAAAAAAAATTTGATCTTTTAAAAAATAAAATAACCAGAGTTAAGTTTTTGTTTGTGCTAATATTTATAGCAAGCAGCAGTTCCAACCACATTCGATGAATAGTGCAAATTAAAAATTAATTTCATATTTGTATGAGCCAATATGAATTTTTTTTTTTTTTTGAGATGGAGTCTCGCTCTGTTGCCCAGGGTGGAGTGCACTGGTGTGATCTCAGCTCACTGCAACCTCCACCTCCTGGTTTCAAGTGATTCTCCTGCCTCAGCCTCCTGAGTAGCTGGGATTACAGGCATGCACCACCATGCTTGGCTAACTTTTTGTATTTTTAGTAGAGACGGGGTTTCACCATGTCGGTCAGGCTGGTCTAACTCCTGACCTCGTGATCCACCTGCCTCGGCCTCCCAAAGTGTTGGGATTACAGACATGAGCCACCACGCTGGGCTCAATGTACTCTTTATATGAGCATCTTCTCTTGATCGTCTTGTGTTGATTTACAGAACATTGTATGTACTAAAGTGGTTGTAATGTCAAAGTTAATGTGCGTTTCACCAATATTTTTCCCTCCTTTAAGCCAATCTAGAAAATACTGTATATGAGCTATGATTTTTCTGGAGAATGTCATTGCCATGGCACAGTTGAAGTCCTGCCTCCAGAGTCATACACATCTGTTGTGAATACTGATCTTGTCCGTGAGTTCCCCTGGGATTCCAAATTGTAAAGAGAAGCAAGGAACGTAAAGAGAAGCAAGAAAATGAACATTTAGCACTCATAGGATAATTCTATTGTATTCCTGTCAAGAGAAAGAATTTCATACACTGAGTGCTTCCTCTGCTCAAAGCCCCTCTGCTTTGAAGCGGTGCCAATCTCTAACATCAGCAGTGGGGCCACCTCATAACAGCACTGAGAAGCAGTCATCTTGTTTTGAGATCACCAAATATGTGAGGTGTATCCCTGGCATCTGAACGGTGCTAGTCACGAGAGTAGATAGGTTGTGGGCATGCTGTGCCAGCCCTGGGCACTGGATCACAAGTGCTGGAGATACCTATGTGTTCTTATCCCACAAAACTATCCACATAGGCACTTGGCTTTTTATGACTCTGGGAAAGTGTCATTGGAAGAATTAGGTGGATGCATATGTTCCGGTTTTTCATTCCTAAATTCCGTATACAATACCATTATATTTGCTTGGTCATGTATACTATTTTAGATAATTATTTTATTTATCTATTTATGTATTTTACCTTAAGTTCTGGGATACATGTGCAGAACGTGCAGGTTTGTTACACAGGTATACAAGTGCCATGGTGGTTTGCTGCACCTATTAACCTGTCATCGAGGTTTTAAGCCCCACATGCATTAGGTATTTGTCCTAATGCTCTCCCTCCCCTTGCCCCCCACCCCCCAACAGGCCCCTGTGTGTGATGTTCCCCTCCCTGTGTCCACGTATTCTCATTGTTCAACTCCCACTTATGAATGAGAACATGCGGTATTTGATTTTCTGTTCCTGTGCTACTTTGCTGAGAATGATGGTTTCCAGCTTCATCCGTGGCCCTGCAAAGGACATGAACTCATGATAATAGTTTTATATGATTTAATTCTGAATATTTTATTTTTATTCCTTATTCAACCAATATATTCGCCTGGATGTGTATGTGGGTGTGTGTGTGTGTGTGTGTGTGTGTGTGTGTGACATGCTGTGCCTGCTAAAATATGGGGCCTGAGGCACTTGGCCTTGGGTGCCTCTTGTCCAGGTCTAAGGTCAGGACTGGAACCTGGGACCTTCCCCAGGGACCCAGCCTGCTCCTGGCCTTACAGATGCTGCAGACCCTTCCAAGTGACTGCTGTGTCCCAGGCTACACACCCTGCAGCCTCAACTTTGGGCTCACCACATTCTCTGCCATGATGGCTTCTCTGGCTCTCAAACCAGTGTCAATTCCATATGGAAATCAGGGGTGGCTTGGGTATGCAAACTAGAACGTCCCTCTGCTTGGCCACAACGTTCTTCCCTCCTAACTATGGTTGGACCACTCCAGTTGGTGAGCATCACCCTCTATAGCAACAGCACCCGGTCCCCAGCATGCAAAAGGTCACCTATGCAGAGGTCTCAGGATGCCAATAGCAAGGCATGTATGTCTTCTCTTTCCTCTCTTCTGTCTGATTTTCTCTTTCCACTGTCTCTCTGAGTGGCGAGGAGTGGGATTTTGTTATTTTCCTAATAAAAAATGTTATGAGCTACTCACTCGGCTTAGCCCTTGAAATGTTAAACATGAGAGCTAAAGAAATTTAGAAAATCTTTTTGTCCTCAAGAATGCCATCCTTTTAGGCCGATTTTCTACATCTAAACTTTATATCTGATGTCAGAAATGAAATAGTGATTCTTCATTCATTCCTTCATTCCCTGATTCTTTCTGTAGCAGTGGTTCTCCAGCACACAGGAATCACCTGGAGAGCCCATGAAAACAGGTTGCTGGGCTTCACCCTTGAGTTTCTGATTCAGTAGGGCAGGGTGGGGACTAAGGATTTTCATTTCTAGTGAGTTCCAGTGGTGCTGATGTTTCCGGTCCAGGGATCACCAGGGAGACCCATTAGTCTATGCCATCCTAGTCCCACCCACCTGACACCTCATGCTCACCAGGAGGATACCTTGGGCTGATCAGAGAGGGTTTCTGTGTGAGGAGGTAAGATAGGAAGGCACATGAGTTTTTACTTTTACCCCTCTTAACAAACTCACTGAAAAGTACCAGATCCAACTACCTGCTTATTTCAGCTGAGTATAGTTTAACAATATGAAATTTAAAAGAAACCATCCTTTCTGTTTTGCATCTGGGATCTGCCTGTTTCCAAGACACAGATACCTTCTTAGCTTAACTGAGATTTCTATGACATGTTCTTTCACCATGATAATTTATCTACTGTAACTTTTTTTTTAAATTTCAGTTTTTTTCTAGGTTTCATTTTAAATTATACTTCAGTGAAATTTAGCACATAGCAAAGACATGGAATCAACCCAAATGCCCATCAACGATAGACTGGATAAAGAAAATGTGGTACATATACACCATGGAATATTATGCAGTCATAAAAAAGAATGAGATCATGTCCTTTACAGGGACGTAGATGAAGCTGGAAGCCATCATCCCCAGCAAATAATGCAGGAACAGAAAGCCAAACACTGCATGTTCTCATTTACAATTGGGAGCTGGACAATGAAAACACATGGACACGGGGAGGGAAACAACACACACTGGGGCCTGTTGGAGGCGGAGTGAGGAGGATGGGGAGGGAGAGCATCAGGAAAAATAGCTAATGCATGCTGGGCTTAATATCTAGGTGGTAGGTTGACAGGTGCAGCAACCACCATGGCACATGTTTATTTATGTAACAAACCTGCACATCCTGCACATTTAGCCTGGAACTTGAAATAAAATAAAACAAAAATTTAGCATAAATGTATGTTCCCGCTTTGGAAGATTTTCTTCCACTTTTTCATGGTAGCAAACAGAGCGACATCATTGATCACTTAATTATGACTCCCTGGAGAGGAAAATGTTAATGAAAATATTTGAGAAAACCAAGAAGCATTTTTCAGATTTGAATTCCAAGTCACAATACAGCCAATCTGGTCTTTTTTAAAAACAGCATCGTGTCCATCACTAAATCTTTCTATAAAAGGCCGTTTGGTGCTTCTGCTTTTAAAGGGATTTGCAGGGTGAGAAAGATATTTAGCACATTCCACACCCATCTTGCTCTATTTGTTCTGGTAATAATACTCAATTGTAGATCTACAGGCTTTATAAATAAATATAAAACCAGAAGTAGCACTAAATTAATTTGTTTTTCCAAACCTCATTATTAAACTTAGTCTTTTACAGCTTCCTAATTTAAATAGGATCTTCTCTCCTTGTTTGGCAAAAGAGGCTGGCACCAACCATGAAATCCTACTAACACCGAATGCCGTTGCATCTTCTTGTATAATAGATCAGTCAATAATTGTGAAGATGATTTTGAACCCATTTCTGATTTTTACCACTGGGTTTTCTTTCCTCCTTTTGTCCCTGCAAGCGATATGTGAATGCATCTCATAAATGCTGTGCTCTCAGCTGCTGAACATTCTCCTGCTGAAAGGCAGGGAGCTAATTAGCACAGCCACCTCGACAGCGTCTGTACCAGTCACCCCTGGACGCATGCTGGAACACCTTTGAACAATGAATGACAGTCTGCAGAGAGCACAGAGCTCCTAGAGAACAAAAAAATGCAATGGAACAGAATGAAGGGATGCAGGTCACAATCGTCTCAACTGCAAGTTGGCAAAGTAAACATTGCCCCAAAGGGCAGACACGAGGCTGGGTTTACTATCACTGGCTTCTTATGTATTCATAAGGAGAGAGATTTCCATGAGATGCAGGGCGGGAAATTGATAAAGAGGATGAAAACACAGCTGCCCAAACCATTACTATGGGCAGACAGGCCAGCTAACTTGCTTATGGCCTGCATAGATTATATATCAGGTTTGGACCTCATGAAGACATTGTGCATATTTAGAGACATGTCAGGAAATTTGGAGGTGCAAATTTGAAGTTATTTTGATGGCATTAGAAGTTCTGCACATTTGCAAAATTCCGTAATCCTTTATAAAATGAACATAAAATAGTGGCTTTGCTATTTGCTTTTAAAGGAAAGATGCAGGGATTTTTATCTTCTCAGGGTTAGATTCGATACAGGATCAAAGTGTGATATTTTAAAATGTTTACGATCATGAGTACCTGTCGTGACTCCCTTTCTAATTATCTGTAGGAGATGAGAATCTATTTCATGCCTTGTACGAAAAGATTTCTGTTCATAGCTTTAAATGACCAATTACTTCTTTCTGCACATTTTGGTAATTTTATTTCATGACGTTTGAACACCTTTTATTCTTGAAATTTCTCACCAATATTTGCTTTGAATTAAGTCGCAGGGTGCTCATTGTACACCCCAAATCTTCATTTATGGAGCTGTTGTCATTGTGATAATCTTGCCTGTAGTAAAAAAAGTTCTAGCAATAGTCAGTGTGGAATTTACATTATTTAACTTTCAAGAGAAGGTATAGGTTTGTAGGTTCTTTTTTAATTTTTGTGAAAAACTTTTGTTAATTTTGAACTAGGTCCCAAATACTCAAGAGTGAGGTAAGGAAATGGAAGGAGGCAAGGCAGTGACTCATCAGCCCTCCTGGTTCCGCGCCACAGCGTGGGTGCCCCTCAGGGTGGTCTCATCGGCTGCTTCGCACCCCAGTTCCACTCTGGAGAGGAGTTGGACTTGATCTTTTCTAAATAGAAATGACATTTACTTCCACTTGGAGTGTTAAAAGAGGGACTTTGTACCCCATGGGACAATATTAAATAAAGGTGTGAAATTTAGTGTGCCAAGTTAAAAAAAAAAAAAAAAGAAAAAAGAAAGGATCAAACTACTGAATTAAGTCAAAGATTCAGTATTTTTTTTTCATAGTGCAAAAAAAAAAAAAAAGTGTTGGGGGAAAGATAGCAAGAGATAATAAAGTCAGGATACAGAACAGAGGGCCTTAGTTTCTGTCCAGAGGGACCGCCATCTTTTAATACAGTCGCTTAAAAATACATGCATTGCTACATTTTTCATTAGCCTTAATTTTTTCATCAATCATGTTAATTTATACAGAGGGCACTTAATAATAGCTAATTAACACTTATGACTTTTGAAATTAAAAGACCTTTGGAGAGATTACTGCTGATTGGGGAAAGGATTTTTTTTTTTTTGTTCTTTCCTTTTTAGAGAAGAAAGAGAAATAGCAAGAAGGCACGGGGCCTTCGTGTGCTGAGAAGAAATTCTCTCTCTTGCTTCACTGATCAGTCAGCAGATGACAGTGACATCAGCATAAGCAGGTCCACTGATATTCTTTGACACCATGCCAGAAAACATGACCCAACTGAGCATTAATGGTTCAAATAAAATAAATGAATGAATAAATAAAAATTCAGGATGATCTTTACATAGACTGAGATCAAAATAAAATTTAGAAATGACCCAAAATAATGTCAGTGGTTCACACACACACACAAAATAATAATCTGGGGTAGTTACTACGTTAGAGTAAAATAAATCATATTAAAAATGAGAATTTGCTAAGTTGAAATAATATTGGAATTTTCAGTGAGAAACGAACTGTATAATTACCTAATTCGTCCACAGAGGTTGCTGCGCTGTATTTTCTCTACGTCACATTAACCAGCTGTGCTTGCCTGTGTCATTCCTTTGTAACTTTCTGCTTCAGGCCATGATCTTCATATTAAAGTAGATTTTAACTGTGTCCTTTTTAATATCTACAAAACGCCTTTGGTTGAGTACTTGTTTTGTGATTACAGGATGTGGTATGTGTATGTATGTATTTATATGTGTATCTATGTGTGTGTATGTATTTATAGAATATATAATCTATATTCTATATATATTATTTATATATATATATACATCTGCATAGATAGACAGATAGATAGATAAATAGATAGATAGATCTAAATTTTTTATTTTATCCACCAGTAGATGTCTCCCTTCCCTGAGTGAAGGTTTGAATCTACATGAAGGACTGCGTGAGATTTTTACCAAATCTGGCTTTTGTATGAATGGAAAAATCAAAGTTTAAAAAAGAGGAAAAGCTCAATATAAAGCTTTTCTTACCCAATGCAGTGTTTTAAATGCCTAGTGTGTATTCTGTATCCTTCAATTGAAAAATGTTGCATCGGGGCATTTTAATTTTAAGAGGATTGCACAACAAATTCTCGTCTCTCTCAGATGCTTTGAGTGTTTCCATTTTGACTAAAAGTCTACATGGTGCCCAGGATGTGTAATAACTTTCTCGAAGTACCTAAACCATTCTCCAGGGATGTATGCATCTAAAAGATCTAAAGTCAACATAGGGAATAAAATGTGTTTCTAAATGTTAACATCTACTTGAAAATGGTACAAATTTAGTTATATGTTGACTCACTATTGAGAGATTTTTTAGTTTAGTATTCAAAGAGACATTTATAAATATGTTTACCATACCTGAGTTAATGGTAAAGCATTTGGGGCAAGTTATATATATATCAGGGGAGAAAATCCACACCTTAGGAAATTAGTCATACCCATGCTGAAAATTTTCTCTAGAAAAAAATTCCAGTGATACAGCCAAATTTTTGAATCACTCTTTCGGTGCCTCTGACATTTTCTTCTCCTTTTTCCTAGTTGCTTCTTCCATTTTCCTTGAGTTGCTAGTGGGGCCTTGGTCTCATCTACTTTATTATTTTCCTTGTAAACTGTCCTTACTTTGGTCTTTAGCAGGTCGTGAATGACTGGTAGAGATTATTAAAGCATCTGTGGCCTGCTCATTGTAGAATATCCCAATGGGCCAGATGGAAGATTTATTCTGAAATCCCTTGCTATAGCATGGAGTATACCTGGAAAAGGTGTTGGCCTAAAACTCACATTTTAAAAATATTCTTGGTGATCATTTCATGGTGTTCTCTTTAAGAAAATGGCCTGACATTATTCTAGCACCATTCTGAGGTGCTTATGGGCTGCAGCTATTTCATACTGAATCATTTAAATGAGTGAGTCCAAACCTTTCTTCCATGAGGATGCTCCCTACTAGATAGCCAGGTTTTGAGTTTGAGACTTTTTCATGGGTGACGTGGACTGTAGGCTATACCCAACTCCATGCTATTAGATGTAGTTCTTCCCTTTTCATACAACTGACTGACAGAAACTAGTGTGTCTGACATCATGGCTGGAACCACTGATCTAGCGAATTCACTGTCCTCTTTTTATACATGGGGCTGTAGATCTAGAGGAAGTTTAGAGTGAATTACTAGATTATTAGGTTAGTATTTCATGAAATGGTTGTTAACCCATAGGAGAATCTTATTTCTTTGAGTTTAATCAGTTTTCAAATGAGCAATTCCACTCTTTCTCTAGCATTCAAAAAAATTGTGGCATGAGACACGTAACATAAAATTTACCATTTTAACCATTTTAAAGTGTAAATTCAGAGACATTTAGTACATCCACAGTGTGGTGCAAGCTGCTGTCTAGTTCCAGAATGTTCTCATCATCCCCAAAGAAAACCCCATCTCATCAGCAGTCACTCCCACTACTCCTCCCCTGTACCCCAGCAACAAATTATCTGCTTCTGTCTGTGTGAGTTTGCCCATCCTAGACGTTTTATATCATACATCGTCTTTTGTGTCTGGCTTCTGTACTTCACATGAGGTTTTCAGGATTCATCCTGGTTGAAGCAGGTATCAATTCTATATTCCTTTATATGGTCATGATACTCTGTTGTATGAATATGCCACAATTCATTTATCCACCTTTTGGCTATTATGAATAGTGATGCTATGAACATTCCTGTACAAGTTTTTGTTTGAACATGTTTTCAATTCTTTTGAGTGGAATTGCTGAGTCATATGGTAATTCCATGTTTAACTTATTGGGGAACTGCCACACTGGGGTGCCACTTTTAATTGTAAATGTTTCTTCAGAGAATCATTAATGTAATGTATGTGAGAGGTGGCTTATTTAATAAAATTTCAAAGTTGGCCATCTCAGGACTTATTGTAATAATGATTATCATTATTGCTGTTAGTGTAGGATCTGATTCATTTTATAAATGAGCCAACTGAGGCCCAGGTAGTGTACCTATCTTAACTTTACTTTGCAACTAATAAATGCTATGATCAGGACCACAATCCAAGTCAACTAGTTCAATATCTTTTATACTACATTATGACATGTGCTAATTTTTTTTTTAAATAGTGCTATTTAGATAATAAACTTTGCTTTATCTAGCCTTCAGCAGCTTTTATTCTAGCATGATCAGTTAAACCAGTTAACCAATTAGGACTAGTTTAGTCATTAGGTACACACCAGCTCTAGATGCAGTGATCTAATTCCAGCATGCTTCTGAGCCTGTCTCCCAATCAGCAAGTTTCTCCTAACGCATTTGGGGCTACTTTGTTTAGTAACAGAAAGTGAAACTAACTCTTTTCAGAGGCATTTTTCTTTTGTGGTGAAACTCATTCTCTGCCAGGACAGTTATCCTGGTAGTAGCCAACCCAGCTTTCTTTCATCGTGCATTTATTTGGTAAAACATTTTGGCAGGTAATGTACTCAAGAGCTTGTCTGTTTCACAGTCCAGCAAAATATAGCACATGGTATGCAAATATTCTAAATTGAGTTTGAAATTTTCTGAGAATTTCATGATGGTTCCTTAGGGCTGCACTATCGCATACATTAGGTTCCAGCCATATGTGGCCATTTACATTTAAATTCATTAAAATTAAATAAAATTAAAAATTCAGTTAATCCATCACACTGGCCACATTTTGAGCGCTCAATAGCCACATGTGGCTCGTGGTCATGGCATTTGATGCCGCTGAAATAGAGCATTTCCATCCTTATGGTACGTTCTATCAGACGATGATGCTTTAGATAATTGGGGAAAATCAGTTTGGCGTCACAGAAGAATGGTTGTTTCATGGTCTGAAATTCTAGAAAGTCCAGTGAAGGTGTAAGAAACCTCGGAAAATGTCTGAGCTGAGTTATCCAGTCACAGACCTCAGGGACAGTGGATTGGGGGGCTAGTGCCTCACCAAGTCCCATCACTGGTTACTGGTAAATATTTGACAATTTTACAGAGTGCTTTTCCATACCACGGCCGCTTATCAACTGTCCATTAGTGTTTTAAAAGTTAATGTGATGCTAAATGATGCTAAAATAGCTTACTAGCTTGTCATTCTTTTTTTTTTTTTTTTTTTTTTTTCTGAGGCAGAGTCTCTCTCTTGTTGCCCAGGTCAGAGTGCAGTGGCGCGATCTCGGCTCACTGCAACCTCCGTCCCCCGGGTTCAAGCGGTTCTCCTGCCTCAGTCTCCTGGGTAGCTGGGATTACAGGTGCCCGCACATGTCCGCTTAATTTTTTTTTTTTTTGTACTTTTAGCAGAGATGGGTTTCACCAGGTCAGGCTGGTCTCGGGTGATCTGCCCGCCTTGGCCTCCCAAAGTGCTGGAATTACAGGCATGCGCCACCGCGCCCGGCCATCATCCTTCTTTTCTACATTGCCAAGCTCCTTGAGAGGCTATTTTTGCGTTTCCTCTGTGTCTCTGCCCATTTATTCTGGAATTTCTTGATGCAGAGTTTCAACCCTTACTACCACTAAAATTTCTTCTCCAAGGCCGTCAATCACATCTTAGCCACTAAATCCAAAGGCCTAATCTTCTACCTTGCAATCTCTCCTTTCAATCTTGGAACACTGAAGAACAGCTGCCTGCACACGCCTTCCTTTCTCTCCTTTCCCTTCAGCCCTGTCTTCTGCTCCGCTGTCCTCTCCCTCTTTGTCTCCCTCTCCAGTTCCTCTACCTGCCTTTATCCCTTAAATAGAGTCACTCAAGGACCGGTTGTTTCTCTTATTACTGTTCTCTCTGAACTCTCTCCCGGGGAAAGTTTACCTAATACCAGAGCTTCAGCTGCTTCCAGGTGAGCAGCTCCCCACCTGTGACTCTCATTCTGACCGAGTCTGCTATGAGCTTGGGTCCCACGGCCAGCTGCCCCGCAGGAACCCCACACTTACCATGCCAAACCTAACTGGTTATTTTTCTCCTGTAGGCCTCTTTCCGCCGGTGCATCCTGTTTTTGTTAAAGACACCATAATTCTTTGAGCTAGCCAGAAATGAAATCTCAGGACTGTCATTGTCTCCTAGAATGACCAACCATCCCAGTTTGTCTGGGATTGAAAGGCCTCCCAGGAGTGGGTCTATCCGTGCTAAAACCACAAGAGTCCCTGCCAACCGGGTCAGCTGGCCCCTACTCACTATTCTTGCTTTCATGTCTAATCAGCCCAAAATTTGTTTCATTTTCAGTTCCATCACATTTCTCACATCTGTCTCTTTCTCACTGAGGCCTCCCTTGTCCCTCACCAGGTTTCTTGTAATCACCTCCTGATTGATCTCCCTATACCTAGTCATCCTTCCTTCAACCCAGCCCAAGACCCACTACTTGGCCATTCTTCTATAACTCAGCTTAATCATATAATTTTTTTTAATTCTAAAATATTCCCTGAGGACTTGGGGAAGAGACAGAAGGAGACTGGAAACAAAAGTCAGGCACCTGCTCTGAAGAGCGAAGTAAGAGCAAATGTCCTGTGGAAGAGCAGAGGTTTGTTTCGTTCTTTCTGGGTCCAGAGGTCTAAGGCGTCAAATCATTAGATTTGGGGAGTGACTCCAGCCTGTAGTCGCTGGTGTGAGGATTTGGCAAGTGGAGATTTTCCTGCTGATTACCTCCCTCTGCTGCCAGGTCTTTGTTGCTTTGCAGGTCTTCTTCCTCCTCCTTCATCACTAGCCTTTCTGCGACAAGAGAGCTTTATTCTCAGACATTATTTTCCTGAGGATTGACTTTTCTTTCTCCATATCAAGGAGTAGGAACAGAGAACAGTAAAATGCAGATGAATTAAACACACACACACACACACACACACACACACACACACACACACACACAGAGTTCCCCAGCTCAGTCCTCCACAAAGAATATCCTCTCCCATTGACAACATTCCTGGTCTGGAATTTAATATTGTTCATAGGCCAGGCTTTATATGACTTCTGCTGCCTCATCTCACTCTGCCCTCATTCAGGCCACGGATGCTCTGGCCACTATAAGCAGCTCCCGCTCCTCTGTGATTGTCCTCTGCCTTTCCACACACACGTGTTTGCACACGCAAACACCTTGCAGACGTCTTTGTCTGTTTTTGTCTCACTCCTGTCTCTGCAGGTCCCAGCCCACACACGATTCCAATTATAGCTCATGTGAAATCTCTTCATTGACGTCTAAGCCGCAGATAATAGAAACCATTCTCCTCTTGCATAGGGGCCACAGCTTTTTGAGAGTCTCGGTTTTAAGACAACATCGTGGCACATTATGTTGTTGTCACTCAAGAGAGGTGAGGAAAGGCTTGGTGCAAACCCAATACAGAGACAGACCTTTTCACAAAGATGGTTTCACTTTCCCAGCTGCTTCCCAACACAAGTCAGTTCCCATAATCATGTCATTAAAAGAGTTAGGACAGTTTTCTGATTCTTAGTCATCCAGAGGTGTTGTCTCATCCTCTTGTTTTCCAAGATTGACAATGCCACCAACATGTTCTGAAAAAGCAACATATTACAAGTTTCTATTTCAGTGCAGCTGGTTTCTAGCCAGGAGAGGCTGGAAAAGGCAGTTGCACTTGAAAACTGATTTGTCTAAAGCTGGTTCCATGATTGGACATAATTTCTCTCCTCTAAATTTCCAGATAACATGCATCTCCTGTGATGTGTCTCATTTTCTGATCGTGTGTATGCAGCTTTCTTCTGTCCACATGTCTTGGGACACTCTCAGTCTCTTCGGGGTCTTCTCCTGCTTATTCATTACCGAAAGTTGGAGTTTCCAGTGCTGTGCCCTGAGTTTCCACTTCATCTCATTGTCCATGTTCTTTTTCAGCAATTTTGCCCTTGTCCACAACTCCAATTAACATCTATCTATGACAACATCCAAAAGCGTATCTTCATCCCTGGCTCTTTTATGCTCAGACCACTGTATCTTCCTGCTGAATTTCCTGATATTTCCACTTGAATATCATGTAGCAGCTCAAATTTAACAACTTTAACACTTCACCATCCCCTCTGGATTTACTGCTACTCCAGTGACCACATCTTAGTAAGTAGCATCCCCATTTACCTGGTTTCTTATGCCAGGAACCTGGGACTCACCTTTTCTCAATCAGGTTGTGTGAAGTCCTATAAATTCTATCTTCTGCAATGTATCTGGAATCCATATCTTCATCTCTGCCATCATTATCATCTCTCACTTATTCAGAAAAGGCTTTTTTGATTACTCAATACAAAGGAGAATTTCCAATTATATTTTTCATAGGAAGTTTTCTTTTTTTTCATAGAATTTGTCCTCCTCTGTAGCCACATACTTACCTGTGTGATGATGAGTGTGTCTCCTCTCCAGCATTGGTCCGTGAGCTTTGTTTACCTTTGTCTCCCTAGCTCCAGGCCAGGGCTTGTAATACGTGTTGAATGAATGAATGAACCTGACAGGAAGCATTCCATGTATTTACCTATCACTGAACAGACTGTGCCTCAAAACCTTTGTGCCACAGATCATAATCAATAAAAATTGAATTGTCAAATGCAGAGAACAACAATAACATATTTACGAGGTTGGTTGTACGTCTCTGTATTTGCTTGATAACCTGTAGGGAATGGCTTGGAGCTTTAGGGTTATCTTTTCCTTTGCTTAAATAACATTTAATAAAATTCCTAATTAGAACAAAGCCCGTATTTGTAGTCTACAGTTCCCCACATATTGATTCTCATAAATTGGCAAATGATAAAATTTAAAAAACTACAAATAGAGTCTAGAAAAATTCACAAAGCCGAGCATGATATAATGATGAGTTGTTTCCTCTTTAAGTTTTGTACAGAACATATATTCCTCCTGCTTGCCCATTGCTGGTCCTAGTATTTGGCTCAGAATGGCTGCCAATCATTAGCCCATGCTCCTCTGGGGTGGTCCAAAATTCATTTGAAGTCCATTTCTCCTTTCCAGGAAAAGAAAAATCTTGACCAAAGATTGTTTCTGGAAAGAGATTGGTGCTTGTCATCCAATAGCAATACCCTCCAGCAATGTTCTATGCTTTTCATAATTTTTCCGTTCTTCCTCTAATTCTGTAAATGATAAGGAACCATTTCATGGGACCTTTTTTCTTGTTAAAGGTTGACAATTAATTTCTGCTGCTTGCAACAAAAGAAACAACAAACTATTCCTAATCACTGTTTTCTGCACTAATAATTATAATAATAGCTAACTTTGATGTACTAGGCACTGTTGTAAGTTGTTTCCATGTATATGTAAAATATGTAGTAACATGAATGTGCAGCTATTTTATAATTATATCAGTGTTGGAGGATATACTCAATAAAAATCTCATAACTAAAATTACTACTAATCTAGAATTAGTGACTGACTAAACACAGTCTAGCTTTTTTTATTTAGGTCTTTAATAAAAAATGAAATAAGAGCAAGTGTATAGGAGAAAACAACTAACATAACTAAGGGGAAAAAAACCCTGTTTCTAATTATCTTCGCAGTCTCTATTTGCACAGAAAGGACACAGACAGATTACATATTCATTTTAATTTTTATTGAGTATTATGTGTTTGGAGTATTGTGAAGATTCATTGAAGAGTACTTCTGCCTTCGAGGAACTTGTGTCTAGTACACCAGCTTACCCAAACACAAGCAATTATAAAAAGGATGAGGAAGAGTATTTAATTATATTCAGTATTACAGTGTTCATAGTAACAACGAGAGGCAGGAATTACTATGTTTCCATTTGCAGATGAAGATTATGAGGCTCAGAAAGGCTAGGTGACTTTTCTAAGGTCACAAAATTAGTTAATGATTGAGCCAATATTCAAATATTCACTTGCCTTGTGGATGTCACAATGAGATTTCTAACTGCAATAGGTGGAAGAGGTTAAGGGTTAGTTCTCACTTATAAGTGGGAGCCAGATATTGGGTAATTGTGGACAAAAAGAAGGGAACAATAGGAACTGGTGACTACTGACTAGAGGGGTGAGAGGGGAAGGGAGGGGCAAGGGCTGAAAAACTACCTGTTGGGTACTGTGCTCACTTTCTGAGTGATGGGATCGCTCATACCCCAAACCTCAGTGTCACGCAGTATACCCATGTAACAAAACTGCATGTGTACCCCCTGAATCTAAAATAAACATGGAAATTATTTTAAAAAAAGGAAAAAGGGGAGATTTCTTCTAACCACAGTAGTGTTACATGCTGTCAAGAAGGAGATGGGAGCTTAGCTTGGAGCTTGGGAAGATTTTAAATTGCAAATGTGGAAAGGAAAGTCAATTCAGGTGGTGGGAAGAACATAGACAAGTAGGGGCTTAAACAAGGATCAGTTAAGAGTTATTTGAAATGATGGGCATTTTAAGGAAAATATAGAGAAATATCATTAAAAAGGTAGTTTGGGATTAAATCTTGTAGGATCTCAAATGATGCAATAAAGAATGAACCCTTCTTTATTGCAAGCCTATCAGAACCTCTACTTGATAACCTCTTCATCAACATTAAATTTGAAACTACTTTATACACTGTGCTACATTTTAAAGATCCCATTAACTGAAAGTAGTCATCAATGTATGCTGACCGTCACCTGTGCAACCACGTTTCATTCAAATGAAACCTAAAATTGGCTTGCCCATTCATTCCTTTCATCATTTACTCATTCTTTAAATATACACAAATCACCTAGTATGTAGCCGATAGTCTGATAGTCCTGTGGATATCATCGTATTTTGTCTGTTCTCTGTGAGTTGGGGAGAAATGTGTGCAAACCAACAACTGTAAGAAAATGTGATGGGATCTGAAATAGCAAATGTGGCGCAATATACTGAAGGGGCACAGAGAAGGCCTCAACTACCAAGAAGCCTCATTAAACAATCCCCAGGTTATCCAGTTCTGATGGCCAAATGGCCCACATGAATAACCAGAAATCCGTTCTAAATATTACATGGACTCGTCCTTGAGGATTGCACCTTTAGCTGTTGGTGTTCCCCAGGATTTTGGCTAACGTGTGTTAATGAGCAGATCAGTAGAGTTCGATGAGGCTGGCAAGGTGTCGAGGCCAGGGTGGGCAGGGTCTTGGACCACACGCCTACATGATGCTTGTGTAAGTGATTCTGTAAAAACTTGCCATCGTGAGTGGCCCAGTCCCTTAGATTTAAGTCCTGAAGTTTCTGTTAGAAAAGACTCATGATGGTCCTTATTACTTAGCACACCATGTTGCCTTCTTTTCAGCCGACGTTTCCTAACAGTTTGTTCTAATAAATCTAGTAAACTATAATTTATTCTGAATTTAATGCTTTTTGATTTTAGCCTCCTTCAGGCACTAAGGGGAATATTAAGTTCCATGGTTGACTTTCTTACTCCTATTCTTACTAACTGTAGATATACAGTATATTCATTTAAAAATTTCTATGCCTCAGTTTCCTGAATCTTCAAAGTGGGAGGAATGACTCACGCCTCATGGAGTTGTTAAGTGTAATGCTGCTGAAAGAGCACTTAGTTCCAAGCTGCACACATAATAACGTTTCACAAATATTAGTATGATAACAGAACTGCAAACCCCCACTGAAAATAATTCCCTCCATATGCCTGTTCTCTGGTCTCAGCTTAAGTCTGCAGTACAACTTGGTCATCTTTTTTTTTATCTATGTCGCAGCACCTGCCATTCTCCCCAGAGTGTCTTCCAAGCATTCAGCACCCCCCGGAAGCCCTCATCCAACCCCTATGTCTCTTATTTGCAAGAAACTTGGCACCCATGCAGTGCAGTGTTCACTCAGCTTCTGGTCAACCCCAGCTGTAGATTCCACCTGGACCCACCTTAACCACTTATTTCCAGGCTTAGGAGAAAAGAGTCTTAAAAGTAATGGCAAATCTACAATTACTTTTGCACCAAACTATTATTTAAGGCCAGTTTTTCTCTTTATGCTCGTGATTCCACTACTTTCTGATTTCCCTCAGACTTAATCCCTCAATTATTTACTTTTCTCTTTCCCTTCCTTATGGTGCTTTCAGCCTATAAACATGCTAGGCTGTCTCCTCTCATATACCGATGCCTTTCAGTCTCAATCTCCTTATAGGAAAGGGGCCAGTTATATGCCACATGCCCACACATTCATATATATATATTTAGACAGAGATAGGTAGATATTTATGTATCTAAACACACTTTCTTCTTTGAACCTAGAACATACTCCAATTAGTAGTTCCCTCCCATCTTCAACCAACTCTAACCTGGTTCTGCCTCTTGATTCCTCGGAAAATAGCTCTGGCATTCAATGACTTCCTAATTGACAAATTCAATGAAAACTTTCAGTTTTCCTCTGGATTGTGCCTACTTTTATTGTTTAAAAGTGGTGGTCACAGTAGAAGTCTTCTTGAGTATGTAAGGGTTCTTAAGTGACACTACAGAGTACAGTGAAACTGTTAAGTATGTGCATTTTGGCATCATAATGACTGGGTTCAAATCTCAGCTCTGCCACTTGATAGCTGTGGGATTTCAGGTGAGTTACTTACCTTTTTTGGGTCATCGCTTTCTTGTTTGCATAAAGTAGATGATAGTGGTTGTCCCTTAAATAGAGCCACTCAAGGACCCGTTGTTTTTCTTATTACTGTTCTCTCCGAACTCTCTCCTGGGGAAAGTTTACCTAATATCAGAGCTTCAGCTGCTTCCAGGTGAGCAACTCCTCACCTGTGACTCTCATTCCGACCGAGTCTGCTATGAGCTTGGGTCCCATGGCCAGCTGCCTCGCAAGAACCCCACACTTACCATGCCAAACCTAACTGGTTATTTTTCTCCTGTAGGCCTCTTTCCGCCGGTGCATCCTGTTTTTGTTAAAGACACCATAATTCTTTGAGCTAGCCAGAAATGAAATCTCAGGACTGTCATTGTCTCCTAGAATGACCAACCATCCCAGTTTGTCTGGGATTGAAAGGCCTCCCAGGAGTGGGTCTATCCGTGCTAAAACCACAAGAGTCCCTGCCAACCGGGTCAGCTGGCCCCTACTCACTATTCTTGCTTTCATACCCATTCAGCCCATAATTGTTTCATTTTCAGTTCCATCACATTTCTCACATCTGTCTCTTTCTCACTGAGGCCTCCCTTGTCCCTCACCAGGTTTCTTGTAATCGCCTCCTGATTGATCTCCCTATATTTAGTCATCCTTCCTTCAACCCACCCCAAGACTCACTACTTGGGTAATGGTAACTTACTCATGGTGTTGTCTAGATTAAATGAGTTAATACAGATAAAGAATAGTGACTGGCACATGGGAAGTGCTAGGTAAAGATTAGTTATCATGGTTCATTCACTCTTTCTGAAAAAATTTTATCCAAAGACACATACTGGCCAGGCGTGGTGGCTCATACCTATAATTCCAGCACTTTGGGAGGTGGAGGCAGACGGATCCCCTGAGGTCAGGAGTTCCAGACCAGCCTGACCAACATGGTGAAAAACCATCTCTACTAAAAATGCAAAAATTAGCTGGGCGTGCTGGCGCATGCCTGTAGTCCCAGCTACTCAGGAGGCTGAGGCAGGAGAATCACTTAAACCCAGGAGATGGAGGTCACAGTGAGCTGAGATTTTGCCACTGCACTCCAGCCTGGGTGACAGAATGAGACTGTCTTAAAAATAAATAAATAAATAAATAAATAAATAAATAAATAAATAAGACATATACCATTATCTAGTCAATAGAGATGCAATCAAACTAAAGAATTCTAGAAGGGTAACTATATATGTGTGTACATATATATGTGTATATATACACACATACACACAAACATAAATATTTCCTAAATGAAAAACTAAATAATAAAACTGGAAAAACATAGTTAAGTATATTTTAATGCAGTTATGAAATTTAATTAAAATATAAACATTCTTGAAATAAAAGATCTGTAATATACATTAGAAAATTATCTAAGTCTAAAATTCCAAATTTCTTGACAACCTGGAAGTACATAAAATGGCGGGACAAGAGAAACTAAAAATTTTTTAAATTTCTCTCTTCACATTTTTGACAATTAGAAATAAATACGTTCAAATACAAATTTTAGAAAAATAAGATGTACTCCATTCATAAAAGAGAGAGATGTACCTTCTCTAATCATAGTATTTCCTTCCCACAAATGAGACAAATTAATATATAGTCCTTCTGTAACATAGATGTTTCCCAGATGTCTAACAGTGGTGTAACCTTTTTTGTTTTTACAGTGCTCCAAAGCTTGCTGACACATAAACGTGAATGGATGAACAATGTAGAATTCACTCAAGAAATTTCAAAGAGAGAGAGGAGGAGATTTACATCACACAGCAAACAACCTAATAAATCTGTTAAACGCCATGCATGTGAATAGGCATTTTCCTCTTTCTGACCCTTTCTTTCCACATAGAACTCAGTGCTCCTTCCTCATCCTCCTTTACAGTATTTATTGCCTTCCTTCTTCCACGCTGGGGAGCGGTCGAGGCTCACTTGTGTTCTTCAGCGGACTTGCCAAAGCATCCCCTCCAGCACACTGCTCTCTCCCTTCCACGGATCATCTGTTAAGAAAATACATTTTCTTGTCGTTAATTTACATATACATGTGCATTATATATATGTTTATGCAATGAAAGATTGTTAGGAAAATCACTACCACATATACATGCATTATACATACCTTACATATACATACATATGTATTATATATATACCCGCACAAACATGCATATGGAAAACTGTTAGGAAAAACAGCACAATGGTAGTGTTAGTGCTGGTTGTCTCTAGGTGGTGAGATTATATATTTTTTTCTATAATCTTCTGTAATTTCCTAATTTTCTGTGATCTATATATGTTTTTAATCATCAAAAGATGTTGAAATTTAAACCATGGTCTATATATATTTTACATCCCCATTTAAAGCCTTCTTGTGATTCTCCATGGTCTGCAGGATGACACTTGATGTTCAACCTAAGAGCTTCCTCTCCTCGCTTCCCACCCCTCTCTCACTTGTAGCTGATGCCCTAATAATACCAGAGTGTTTCCTGTGCACACCCAGCTGATTCACATCTCTTTGTCTGTGCTCACATGTCTACCTCCACCCGGAAGATAACTTCCCTTCTCCTGGTGACCTTCATACCACCCTTCTCTCCTCAGAGCAGGCACAGCTGCCCAGGAACCTTTCTGGTTGAGCCTTCCATGGATCCTAATTGCATTTTACCCTGAAGATGAAATGATTTGTCCTTCTGTCTACCCTCCTTTCTGGACTGTAAGCTCCCGAAGAGCAGAAGCCACATTTTACTATCTTCATATCATAGCTTCTAGAAGGTTCTGCCAACCTGATACAAGCTGCAAAAACTGAACTAAACTCAAGTGACACTAGAAGTAAAAGACCTCTGGTTCACAGCGAATATATAAAGTAGATAAACAAGCTTTCTTTCTATTCTATGCATGTTCACAAAACTACTTTGACTAAATATTCAAATTGGGACTGCCAAGCACCAAGGCCTAAAAATATCTGTCTTTTGAGAGACAAAACAGATAATACTAGTTGAAAATAATGTCCCCATGCTGTGGCTCTTTGGTATTAGAGCCCCTGCCATTAACTCTATTAATGACAAGCAAGGCAAGATCTGGGAAGGATGTCACATGTGAACTCATGGAATTTTAAACTTCTCTTCCAGTGCGCTTAGGAGAATATTCTTAGCCAAAACTGCTGAGTACAGATAAAATAGTTTGCTGCTCTTTAAATCACCCTAATCTTGAAAGCAATTAACCGTGCTTTGATAATTGAATTGATTTTTCCTTCCTCATTGAGGAGCATGGACATCGGCTGGGGAACCGAAGAAAAATCTCTTGAATGTCATTAAAATTAGCTTTATTGAACACCTTAGCATATATTTCAAATTTTTTAAAATAGTGAACTTATAAAGCTAAGAAAATATTAGGAAAAAAATTAAATGCAGTCAAGTGTGCCACTACCTTATAATGCTATAGATATAAAGAAATGAATAATTCTGAACAAATTTTAAATACAGGAAAAGTGTAGTTTTTTTTCCAACGTTCATGTATAACTCAAATGCAGTTCAAGAAATTTGGCTGAGACTTTTCCAGCATAGTTGCCTTTGGCCTGAGACAAGGAAGGAAACATTTCAGCAGAATGGCACTTATTGTTGAATGGATCAGGACTGTTGGAATGGATGGTGCTTATCAACACAGCATTGCTGTAAAAATGCTTAAATATACACACAGACATTCTATTGCCACAATGGGCTCAAAAGAGATGCCACAGAAGTTATGATTATCGTTATTATTATTGGTAAGATTATAAGAGATTGTGACTTGATGCAAAACCCTCCAACATTCAGGACATCCAAGGTGGGGTTCTTGGCAGAAATATTGGTCCAGGAAGAACTAGCTGCTCTTGGGAGATCCTGCTGCTCTTTGGATACACGTTTTTCACTCCGTGCGTTTGCTGAAGTCTACTCAGAATGATGTATGGTATCCTTTAAATGCACTTCCAGGCTACTTTGGTTTCCTATCTTTGTTTCCTAATAAAACTTTCTTCTGACGTTATCTCAGAATTCCACGGATTCAGAATTCAGAAAACTAGAAAGGTTAAACCGTCTGGCTGCTTTTCCATTGAAACGTGATGATAATTCATTTTCGTAACCTCAGCCCTGAGGCATGAAGAAACCAAGAAATACCTCATTGACAGGCAGCAAAGCAAGATCTTAAGGCAAGTTTTGGTGCTAAGGAGAGTTTTTGATTTTTTTTAATTGGTAATCTTCAGATGGTATAAAATTGTCATTTGTATTATTCTATCAACTGGATTCTCTGATGCCCAATGATTCTAGAGAAATAATTACTTGTCATACCAATGTTAGAAATTTCATTCTATAAGTTGAATTGCGTGGCTGTTGAATATGAAAGTATACATTAAGGAATCTAATATAAATTCTCAAAATTAAGTGATAATTTTCTGAATTATTTTAATTTGTTTATAAGAAAGATATAATTTAGGGGCAACTCTTGAATAGCAGGGTATCGTTTAAGGACTGCATAAAAACAGTTCAATATTTACACTCATTTTCTAAATAAATTTTCATTTTCATTAAGAAAATTTACTTAGTGATATGGTTTGGCTGTTTCCCCACCCAAATCTCATCTTCAGTTGTAGTTCCCATATCCCCACGTATTGTGGGAGGGACCTGGTGGGAGGTAATTGAATCATGGGGGTGGTTCCCCCATGCTATTCCCATGATGGTGAGTGAGTTATCATGAGATATGGTGATTTTATAAGGCTCTTACCCCTTTGCTTGGTTCTCATTTTCTCTCCTGCCACCCTCTGAAGAGGTACCTTCTGCCATGATTGTAAGTTTTCAGAGGACTCCCTAGCCATGGGAAACTGTGAGTCAATTAAACCTCCTTCCTTTATAAATTACCCAGTCTCAAGCAGTTCTTTATAGCAGCATGAAAATGAATTAATACAGTAGATTGGTACTGGGTAGTGAGGCACTGCTGTAAAGATACCCAAAAACGTAGAAGCGACTTTGGAGCTGGGTAACAGGAAGAGGTTGGAACAGTTTGGAGGGCTCAGAAGAAGACAGGAAGATGTGGGAAAATTTGGAACTTTCTAGAGACCTGTCAAGTGGCTTTGACTGAAATGCTAATAGTGATATGGACAATGAAGTCCAGGCTGAGATGGTCTCCAATGGAGATGGAGAACTTTTTGGGAACTGGAATAAAGGTGACTCTTGCTATGTTTTAGCAAAGAGACTGGTGGCATTTTGCACCTGCCCCAGAGATTTGTAGAACTTTGAATTTGAGAGAGATGATTTAGGGTATCTGGTGGAAGAAATTTCTAAGCAGGAAAGTGCTCAAGATGTGACTTGGGTGCTGTTAAAAGTTTTATGTATTCACAAAGATATGGTTTGGAATTGGAACTTATGTTTAAAAAGGAAGCACAGCATAAAAGTTTGGAAAATTTGCACCCTGAGGATGCAATAGAAAAGAAAAAACCATTTTCTGAGGAGAAATTCAAGCCAGCTGCAAAAATTTGCATAACTAATGAGGAGCCAAATGTAAATCACCAAGACAATGGGGAAAATGTCTCCAGGGCATATCAGAGACTTTTGCAGCAGCCCCTCCCATTATAGGCCTGGAGGCCTAGGAGGAAAATATGTTTTCCTGGGCTGGGTCCAGGGTACTCCTTCTGTGTGGAGTCTAGGGCTTTGGTATCCTGTGTCCCAGCTGCTTTAGTCATGGTTAAAAGGGGCCAAGGTACAGCTTGGGCTGTGGCTTCAGAGGGTGCAAGACCCAAGCCTTGGCAGCTTCCACATGGTGTTGAGCCTGCGGATACACAGTAGTCAAGAATTGAGGATTAGGAACCTCCAACTAGATTTCAGAGGATGTATGGAAATGCTTGGATGTCTAGGCAGAAGTTTGCTGCAGGAGCAGGGCCCTGGTGGAGAACCTCTGCTAGGGTAGTGTGGAAAGGAAATGTGGGGTTGAAGCCCCGACTGGGGTACTGCCTAGTGGAACTGTGAGAATAGGGCCACCATCCTCCAGACTCCAGAATGGTAGATCCACCAACAGCTTGCACTGGGCACCTGAAAAAGCCACAGGCACTCAATGCCAGCCTGGGAAAGCAGCTGGAAGGGGGGCTTTACCCTGAAAAACCACAGGGGTGGAGTTACCTAAGGCCAGGGAGCCCACCTCTTGCATCAGTGTGGCCTGGATGTGAGACATGGAGTCAAAGGAGATTATTTTGGAGTTTTAAGATTTAATTACTGCCTAGTTGGATTTTAGACTTGCATGGGGCCTGTAGCCCCTTTGTTTTAGCCAATTTCTCCCATTTGGAACAGGTGTGTTTACCTAATGCCTGTACCTCCATTGTATCTCAGAACTAACTAACTTGCTTTCGATTTTACAGACTCATAGGCCGAAGGGACTTGCTTTGTCTCAGATGAGACCTTGGACGTGGACTTTTGGGTTAATGCTGGAATGAGTTGAGACTTTGGGGAACTGTTGGAAAGGCATGATTGTGTTTTGAAATATGAGGACATGAGATTGGGAGGGGCCAGGGGTGGAATAATATAGTTTGGCTGTGTCCCCACCCAAATCCAATCTCATCTTGAATTGTAGTTCCCATAACCCCCACATGTTGTGGGAAGTGGGAGGTAGCTGAATCATGGGGTGGTTTCCCCCATGCTATTCTCATGGTAGTGACTAGGTTCTCATGAGATCTGATGGTTTTATAAGGGGCTTCCCCCTTCACTTGGTTCTCATTCTTCTTCTGCTGCCCTGTGAAGAGGTGCCTTCTGCCGTGATTGTAAGTTTTCTGAGGTCTCCCAGCCATAAGGAACTGTGAGTCAATTAAACCTCTTTCCTTTATAAATTACTCGGTCTCAAGCAGTTCTTTATAGCAGCATGAAAATGAACTAATACACCTGGAAAGCATTTATTGGGCATTTACTCTATGTACCACACTGTAATAGCTATCTAGGAAGAAAGATAAATGAAGCAAATAAAAAGATGTTCACCACATTTTAGTCCATGCCAGGCACTGTGTAGAGTGTGGCATCAGGTAGACAAGAGCATCAGCTTTACTGTTTGTTATCTGGGTGACCTTGGGCACATTACTTGACTAGCCTTGGAATCAGCATCCATAACATGAGTATAATAATGCTTTAACTTATAGGACTTCAGGTAGGATGAAATGAGATAATGTACCTAGAGTATTTTATATAATGTCTAACACATGGGGTTTAAATGAAGGCTAATATTATCTCATTTAATATAGTCACCATGACAATTGATGCCCCCTTCTCTCTTCCATGCACCATTATTTTCTCTACTGCATTAATCCTCTATAATGTATCAATTTTCAAGCCTTCAGTATTTCTCCCATCTGAAAGGAATTTTGCCTTGACTCCACTTTTCCCAGCTACTGTCCCACTCCTCTGTTTCTCCTTACAACTGAAACTCTTCAAAAGAAGCTCCAGTGGTGAGCTGCAGTTGGGTTAAGAAAATAAGTAGATCCCAAAAAGGATGAGTTCATGTCCTTTGTAGGGACATAGGTGAAGCTGGAAACCATCATTCTGAGCAAACTGTCTCAAGGACAGAAAACCAAACACCTCATGTTCTCACTCATAGGTGGGAGGTGAACAATGAGAACACTTGGACACAAGGTGGGGAGCATCACGCACTGGGGCCTGTCGTGGAGTGGTAGGGGGCTGGGAGAGGGATAGCATTAAGGGAAATACCTAATGTAAATGACGAGTTAATGGGTGCAGCAAACCAACACGGCACATGTATACATATGTAACAAACCTGCACGTTGTGTACATGTACCATAGAATTTACAGTATAAAAAATTTTTTTAAAAAAAGAAATAAAATAAGTAGATCCCAAGCTTGACAGACAGAAAGCATGGTCACAGAGGCAACTCAGATCAGCAGATGGGACTAAATACACACATATTCGTGCACATGTAGATGCAGCACACACACATACACATACAAACACACATGCACCATATACATACACAAGCTGATGAACAGGATGAAGAAAGTACATTGATGGTGTCAAGGGCTGTGAAAATATCAAGGTGTAAAAAACGTTCAAGAAAACTCTTGGCTTTATCAATTAAGAGATGATCAGTTACTCTACAAGGAAATCTCAGTAAAGAGAGAATCTGAGAAAACATATACTAGATGACTTGAATCACTGAGGTGATTCCTCTCTTCTCATATTCTCTTAAATTTCACACAAGTACACTTTCCTCTTAACATTCCAGTAAAGCTGTTCTCATTAAGGTCACTGATAACCTCCATATTACTAAATCCAATGGTCAGTTTTCAGACTTCATCCTATATCATCAGTGGCATTAGCTGACCACTCTGTACTCCTTGAAACACTTTCTACACTCAGCTTTCAAAATATCACTCTCCTTGTTTTCTTCTTACCCCACTGACAACTCCTTTTCTGGCTCCTCCTGATACCTCTTTCCCTTAATGTAAGAATATTCCAGGGCTCAGGCATAGCTCTTCTCTCTTCTCCCCTTCCCTCATTTTTACCCTCCCTTCCCTTTTTACTACCCTCCTCATCTCTTCTTTACACACTAAGTATCATGTCTTCAAATGCCATTTGTATGCTCATAACTACCAAATCTGTATTTATAGCACAGATTACTCATTAATTCCAGATTCACATATTCCACTGCCTACTTGACATCTCCATTTGG
Organism: Macaca nemestrina; assembly: GCF_043159975.1. Classification (NCBI taxonomy): domain Eukaryota; kingdom Metazoa; phylum Chordata; class Mammalia; order Primates; family Cercopithecidae; genus Macaca; species Macaca nemestrina. Next base: position 175,834,715 of record NC_092129.1, on the reverse strand, counting down.
AGATGTTTTAGGCAACTCAAACTTAACATGTACAAAACTAAACTGACGTTGCTACTCACTCATTGTTGCCTACGTTTCCATTAGTGCTAGCTCTGTTCCTCCAACTACTGAGTCCAGAAATCTTGGCATGATTGTTTTTGCTTCTATTTATTTCATACCCTATATGGTGGTCTTAAAATATGCCCACTATTTTTTATACATCTCCCTTCAAATCGTGGAGCCTAATTTCACTCTCCTTGAGTGAGAGTTGGTCTTATTGACTTGCCTCTAATAAAAAAAATGGAAGTGAAGATATGCAACTTTGAAGACTAGGTTGTAAATGACATTGTGATTTCTTTTTTGTTTCTCTTTTCTCACTCTGACTGTGTTAGTATGCTCTGGCTGCCATAGTAAAAGCTGCTGGGTGGCTTAAACAACAAATTTTCTCACAGTTCTGAAGGCTAGGGGTCCAAGATCAAGGTCCAGCACAATCAGTTTCTGGTGAGAGTTCTCTTCCAGATGCCACCTTCTCACTGGTGGAGAAAGAGAACAAGTTCTCTTGTATCTCTTCTTTAAAGGCACTTATCTTACTGGATCAGGACCCCATTCTTATGATCTCATCTAACCTTAATCACATCCCCAAAGGCCTTATCTCCAAATACAGTCACATTGGAGGTTGGGGTTTCAACATATGAATTTTGGGGTTGGGGGACGCCCACATATTACACCATAACACTGGGGGAAGTTAGTGATCTTATCATGAAGACACACAAGCACCCAATGGAGAGGCCCATGTGGCAAGGGACTGGGGTTTCCTGCCAACAGCCGTGCAACGATCCATCTTAGAAGCAGATCATCCAGACCCAGTCAAGCCTTCAGATAATAGCAGCCCCTGGTAGCATCCTACTTGCAACCTAATAAGACACCCTGAGCCAAAACTACCCACCTAAGCTGCTCTTGAATTTCTGACCCACAATAATTATGAAATAATAAATGTTTGCTTTAATCCAGTATATGTTGAGCTAAACTGTCCTGAAGCAATAGATTACTAATATACCCCATATCCAATCCATCAGCAAAGCTGTTTGTCTTTATCTTCAAAATATATTCAGAATCCAACTACCTTAATTGTACTGCCAAAATATTAGGAACTATTAAGTCTTACCTGGGTTTTGCAATATCTTCCTAACTGGTTTCCCTAATTCTACCCTTGTCTCATTTACCAGGACAGCAATTAGAGTGAACTTATTAAAGTATAAGTCAGATTATGTAACTTCTGTGCTCAAAACTCTCAAATTTAAAGCTAAAAATGCTGTTGCCTCCTTGACTTCATCTCCTACTGTTATCCTCATTCTGTCTGCTCCTGCCATATGGACCTCTTTACCATTCCTACATCATACCAGGCACTCTCCAAGTTCAGGGTCTTTGTGCTTGTTGTTCCCTGGTCTGAGATACTCTTCTTCCAGATATCCTGATAGCTTAACTCCTCTTCTTTAAATATTTACTTAAGTATTGATTTCTTACTTCTCATTCTCTTTCCTTGCTCCATTTTTTTGCATAGCTCCTATCACGTAATTTACATAGTATATAATTTACTCATATATTTGGTTTGTTTCTGAATCCTTCTCTACCCAATGGAATGCTAGCTCCATGATGGCAGGGATTTTGTCTGTTTTACTTACTCCTGTATCCTCAGTATCAAGGAGTGTGCCTGGCACATATCATGTATTCATTAAAACTTGTTGTAAGAATTAATAAATAAATAAGATAAACAGGCAATGCAATTTTACTTTTTTAAAGATGAAAAATATTTGACTTTACCAAAAGTGACATACCTATGTTGTGGGGTTGCAAAATATGAACCTGGGTTTGCCTTGACTCTAATGTTCATTTAATTATAACACATTGCAGGGCCCATTTTATATTATTATTTTTTCATAAGAAATATTATTGAAAGAAAAATCTCCTTTTTTTCCATTAGGAAAGACTGGAAAGAAGATGGTGCTGTCAGAAATCTGAATGACACCTCACACCACAGGGTCTTTTTCATTGCTGGGGGTACTGCAGGCACACGTTCAATCACTATTTACTTAACCACAAATACTGTAGGGGAAACTGATGCTCTGCATGAGGAATTAATCAGGCAACCATCACCTGGTTGGTGACCTACCCATCACTATATCAGTCCCATTTAATGCTGATACAGGTTTCAGCTAGTCAACACGGAGTCAGCGCACAAATATTAAATTTCCAGATCCTTAAGGGAAAAGAAAGAATCAAAGAAACAGTCAAAATTTAACCCTCTGTTGTCAGTGGGGTTATTCATAGCTGTTAGAGGCAGACACTTGACTATAGCGTGCAGAAGATGTTGAGCTTGGCTTTTGATATTCTAAAGCTTAGGAACATCCAAATGGAATATCCCAAGGGGTGATAAGTAATACCTTCCTCCAGGACTAGAGAGAATAGTAAGGAAACATAGGAGGATTCCCTTCTTAACAAAGTTTAACACAAACTCCATCAGTGCCAAGAGGACTGCTTCTTTAGGGACAACACGCCTTATGAAAATTTCTGATCACCCCCCCAGGGGCCATATTTAAAGTGATCTGAATATTGCCAATAGGGAAGTAGCATTGGCTCTTCAATTTCTGACCAGAACATGGACAAGAAGCAAGAAGCCTTGACCAGGTGTGTTAGTCCATTCTCCCACTGCTATAAGACCATACCCGAGATTGGGTAATTTACAAAGGAAAGAGGTTTAATTGACTCACAGTTCCCCGGGGTGAGGACGTCTCAGGAAATGTACAATCATGGTGGAAGGGGCAGCAAATATGTCCTTCCTCACAGCAGGAAGGAGAAAAACGAGTGCCCAGTGAAGGGAGGAGACCCTTATAAAACGAGAAAAGGATGGGGGAAACCGCCCCCATGATTCAATTGTCTCCACCTAGTCCCTCCTACAACACATGGGGATTATAGGAACTACAAGATGAGATTTGGGTGGGGACACAGGCACACCATATCACCAGGTCATTCCATTCGAGGAAGGGAACTATCCCAAAGCTTATATACATTTAACCAAAACTAGCTGTTGTTGGGATGTTAGGGGAAGCAGGATATTCTTAGCCCCCAGAATGGATCAGAGTCAGATAGTCAGTGTTAAGTACTGTGCAGCTGTCCTGGAGGCCCAGTGGACAGATAGAGCTCAGGCCTCATGTTCATGCAGGTGGGAAGGAACATCATGGGATTTCAGTTGGGAGAACTCTGCACATCCCAAAGGATTACCTAATTAGAAAATAAAATGAAAACCCAGCTCCCCTCCCCAGGCATCTCATCACAGAATACTGCTTTATTCCTTCTGCTTTTCATACACAATGGGCGGTGTCAAAATGAATGATGTAGAAGTGGTTATTGGAAAAGTGCTGTGTAGTACATTTGTGTGGTGCTGTTAAAATGTAAATCAAGTCAACTTCATTAGGATGCTTAGTAGTTTCAAAATCAGGCTACAGTCCTTTCTGAGGCTCAGCTCCCAGTTGGAAGGGTAGTTTCCCCAGCACAGCTGTCCCTGCTACTAACTGTTCAAGGCAGAGATGGCATTTGAATATAGATTTGGACATATTAAGCAACTGACAACTATTCTAAGTCCACATTTTAAGTCAGTTTTTCCACATTAGGAAAATACATTTTGTTCATTCAACTGACCTTGATAAGAATATAAACTCTTGCAGCATGGGGTACGGAGATGCCACTGCTGTCCTCACCGGCTATGGTTGTATACCCATGGCCTTGGGATTCAATTTGACAGAGCAGTAAACGCTGGGCAAAGCAGCCTTAGGTTATAGTGCACACTACAGAGGGGGAGAGTGCTGTTCTTCCTTGCAGGAGAGGCACAGCTTGAGGAGAGCAGTTTATCTGAGGAGCAGTTGGGGCCAGCATTGTCAGGCTCCAGGGGTGAGCTGCAAGCTGATTTTTTTTAAAAAAGATATCTCCAGCTTGAGAGACAACAGGGCCATAGAAGCAACTTGGGCCAACAACTTAGGACGCATATGCAGATGCAGATACAAACAAATACACACACACACACACACACACACGTGCACACATACACACACATGCACATACAGCATGGGAACTGGTAAATGAGACAGAAAAGGAATAGGCTAGAGGTAGGATGGCCAGGATGGTTTAACGACATGAAAGTCAAACACTAAGAGGAAAAGAGTGATTAATGCCATCAAGGTTTGCAAAATGGTCAAGGTGGCTGGGCATGGTGGCTCACGCCTGTAATCCTATCACTTTGGGAAACCGAGGAGGGAATATTGCTTGAATCCAGGAGTTTAAGACCAGCCTGGGCAAAATAGCAAGACCCCTGTCTCTACAAACAAAAATTTGCTGGGCTTGCTGGTACAGGCCTGTGGCCCCAGCCACTCAGGAGGCTGTGGTATGAGAATCACTTGAACCCAGGAGTTTGAGGTTGCAGTGAGCCATGATAGCACTACTGCACTCTGGCCTGAGTGACAGAGCAAGACCACTGTATTAAAAAAAAGTCAAGGTGCATAAAATATTCAAAAAGGCCCTTGTTTTGTCATTGAGGAGATCAGTAGTGACATCAAAACAGGAGTTGGAAAACTATGGCTGTTGGCTGCTTTTGTATGGCCCACAAACTCTGAAAGGTTTCGACATTTGTCCCTTCACAGAAAAGAAGTTCACTTACTGTTGCTCTAAAGAGACATTTTAGGAGAAGGGAGAGGGAACTTGAAGAATCCAGGTATCTCTCATCATGTCAGTAACACAGGAGGAACCTCTTTTGCTCCTCTCACTACTCAAAGTGAGGGATGTGAAAATGGGGTTCAGGTTTTGGTACCTTGGCTACACAGGAGACTCCACTAGCAAGTTTTCATATACTGTTGTCTTGATCCCAGCCTCAAGATATTTCTGGTTTAACAATTGGTTGATGGAACCTGGGGTTTTTGTTGTTGTTGTTTGTTTGTTTGTTTGCATGTTTGTTTTTTGTTTTGAGATGGAGTCTCACTCTGTCACTCAGGCTGGAGTACAATGGCGTCATCTGAGCTCACAGCAACCTCCACCTCGCAGGTTCAAACCATTTTCCTGCCTCAGCCTCTCAAGTAGCTGGGACTACAGGCATGCACCACCATGTCCAGCTAATTTTTGTGTTTTTATTAGAGACGAGGTTTCACCATGTTGGCCAGGCTGGTCTCAAACTCCTGACCTCAGGGGATCCACCCACCTCGGCCTCCCAGGGTTGGTACTTTTTAATGGCAGCGGGGCTTAGTATAAACATGTTATACTCTTATTGCAAAATCAGCATCAAGTCATCTGGAATTGAATGGAAGGATTTTGGAGGAAGTGCCCTGCTGATGTTAGACTTTACTGGATTCGATCAAGCCAGTTTTATGACTTTCTGCACCACCAAGTAGTGGCAAGATGGGACATCAGCCAGTAGGCAGCAAATACTTATTGAGCGCCTATATTGTGTAGGGCACAGCAGAAAGACAATGGGGTGAGGAACCTTGGGGTGTCGGTGAGGACATCCTGAAAAATTATATGGTTCATTCTGTAAAAGGAGACAACTAGGGTCAGAAAAGGATAGAAGGATGAAAAATGGATGGATGAATGGATGGATTTGGAGTTCAGAAAGGTTAAAAAATCAGGAAGTGGCTGAGAGGAAAAGAGCAGATTTGGTGCCTGTGAGAAAATTAGAGAAATGTCAGAATGTGTGGTCACAAAGAGGACATTACAATTATACCTCACTGTAGAGCAGGTTCAGGTCATGACAAGATCCTCAACTGTGAACCTTCAATCCAATTTAAAGAATACTTATTGACAAAAACAAGCAATGGGGAAAGGATTCCCTATTTAATAAATGGTGCTGGGAAAACTGGTTAGCCATAGGTAGAAAGCTGAAACTGGATCCCTTCCTTACACCTTGGATTAAAGACTTAAATATAAGACGTAAAACCATAAAAACCCTAGAAGAAAACCTAGGCAATACTATTTAGGACATAGGTATGGGCAAAGACTTCATGATTAAAACACAAAAAGCAATGGCAACAAAAGACAAAATAGACAAATGGGATCTAATTAAACTAAAGAGCTTCTGCACGGCAAAATAAACTATCATCAGAGTGAACAGGCAACTTACAGAATGGGAGAATCTACCTATCTGACAAAGGGCTAATATCTAGACTCTACAAAGAACTTAAACAAATTTATAAGAAAAAAACAAACAACCCCATCAAAAAGTGGGCAAAGGGTATGAACAGACACTTCTCAAAAGAAGACATCTATGCAGCCAACAGACACATGAAAAAATGCTCATCATCATTGGTCATCAGAGAAATGCCAATCAAAACCACAATGAGATATAATCTCACGCCAGTTAGAATGGCGATAATTAAAAAGTCAGGAAACAACAGGTGCTGGAGGGGATGTGGAGAAATAGGAACACTTTTACACTGTTGGTGGGAGTGTAAATTAGTTCAACCATTGTGGAAGACAGTATGGCGATTCCTTAAGGATCTAGAACTAGAAATACTATTTGACCCAGCGATCTCATTACTGGGTATATACCCAAAGGATTATAAATCATGCTACTATAAAGACACATGCACACATATGTTTATTGCAGCACTATTCACAATAACAAAGACTTGGAACCAACCCAAATGTCCATCAATGAAAGACTGGATTAAGAAAATGTGGCACATATACACCATGGAATACTATGCAGCCATAAAAAAGGATGAGTTCATGTCCTTTGCAGGTATATGGATGAAGCTGGAAACTATCACAAGGACAGAAAACCAACCACTGCATGTTCTCACTCATAAGTGTGAGTTGAACAATGAGAACACATGGACACAGGGTGGGGAACATCACACACCCGGGCCTGTCTGGAGGTGGGGGGCTCTGGGGGAGGGATAGCATTAGGAGAAATACCTAATGTAAATGACTAGTTGATGGGTCCAGCAAACCAGCATGGCACATGTATACCTATGTAACAAACCTGCACGCTGTGCACATGTACCCTAGAACTTAAAGTATAATAATAATAATAATAAAATAATACTTATTGATTTAAATTTATTTTCTATTTCTTTATTTACCAACATTGAAATAGCACCCTCCTCCACCATTTTTATGGTCAATATATTTCTTTATTTCAGTCTATATAGCCTTTGTGGACAACCTAACTACCATTTTATGTTATTACTCTTAGATTAAAGTATGTTCCATTCAGTGATAAATGTTTGCGATACATTTGTAATGTACTTGTAAACTGAGACTTTATATGCAAAAATACAAATTTGCAGGCATTTTCGGAAGATGCTTCCAAACTTTAAAGGTGTCCCTCAGTAGCCATGAAGCACAGCTCCTTTTAGAGAGTTGCACAGCACTGAGCTGTCTGATACAGAGAGCAGCCATATGCTAAGAAAATGCAGGGCTCATGGTATAGACAGAATTTTCCACTTCTATTAAAATTAAGTGTTTTTATTCATGGTCTGATTTCTTTTAGGTTTTTGCCATCTCCAGGAACGACAGGCTACATGATTGAAACAGTTGTTCAATTTTTCTTGCTGAAGATGGTGAACTGGGTTAAGTTTAGAAACAACCATAGCTGGAAAAGGTGACTTTGTGAGCTGCTTACTTCTTTTTCAGAGAAAAAATGATTTTCTGGTTTCTTTCTTTAGTTATACAAATAATATGTGCTAATTATAACAAGCCGATCCACGGAGAGGCCTGCAGATAGGAAGTTTGGAGTCATTCATTCACTCTTCCGCAGGGTGGCTCTCCAAGGCAGCCGACATTGACAAGCAGGCTTGTGTGTGTTTCCACACGTCTCTTGAGCAAGGCTTATTTAGTCTACACTTGACTCCTTTAAAGCTGCTCGCAAGCAGATGAGGCTCAATCTCGGATTCCGGAACAGAGAACTCAGCCCCTATTGTTAGAAGGGCCAGTGAAGGTGGCAGGTCAAAGCACAGCCTGGAGCCGACTGTCTGTGTGCAAATCCCACTTCACTACTTGCTGCATAACTGGAGCAGATGATTCAGCTTTTCTCTGCCTTAATTGACTCATGTAAATGGAGATATTAAAATATCACATATGGATTATTACATTGATTAGGAAGTTAATGCAATACAGCATGCATAGCAGTTAGTAAGCACTCAATAAATGGTAGATATTATTATTTTCTTTCTTGTGGGAGCAACAAAAGTGAAAAGAATGGCCCTTTGGTAACTGGGGATCTGAGTATATACAAACTGTACCAATGATAACCACAATCACACAAAAACTACATTTGTGTAGGCTGTGTTACACAGTCACAAAGCACTTCATCTATTGGTTCTCTTACATGGCTAGAATTTAATATTAATTCTTTTTCTGTTTTTCAGGAATAATAAAGAACATCAATAAAATTATAGGCATAATTTTAAACAATTTTATTGAAGAATAATGATATATAATAAAATTTACTGGTCGGGTGCAGTGGCTCATGCCTGTAATCCCAACACTTTGGGAGGCCAAGGCAGGGGGATTACTTGAGGCCAAAGTCTAAGACCAGCTTGGGCAACAAAGCAAAATCCTGTCTTTACTATATATATACACATACACACACACATATATATGTATATATACGTGTATATATATATTTATATATATATCCATGTTTAATATAATATATATATGTTACATGTTATATTTTATATATATACATGTTACTTGAGGCCAAAGTTTAAGACTAGCTTGGGCAACAAAGCAAAAGCCTGTCTTTACTCTCTCTCTATATATACACACACACACACACACACACACACACATATATATATTTTAATAGCCAGGTGTGGTGGTGTGCACCTAAAGTCCCAGCTACTCAAGAGGCTGAGGTAAGAGGATTGCTTCAGCCCAGGAGTTGGAGGCTGCAATGAGCTATGATCCCACCACTGTACTCCAGCCTGGGTGACAGAGTGCGACCTTGTCTCTAAAAACAAATAAATAAGTAAATACAAATTTTTAAAAATAAAAATGTATTCATTTTAAGAATACAATTAAATGAGTTTTAGTAAATTTACCAAGCTGTGCAACCATCACCACAAGCCAGTTTCAGAACATTTGTATCACCCTAAGAAGCTCCCTTCTGCCTGTTTGCAGTTAACCCTAGCTCCTATTCCCAGCTCTGGGCACCATTAATCTACTACTCTCTGTCTGTGTGAATTTGCTTTTTCTGGACACTTCATATAAATGGATTATGCAGTATGTGGTCTTTCGTATCTGACTTCTTTCAGTTAACATAATGTTTTAAAGATCTACCTACAGTGACGTACGTATCAGTATGTGTTCCTTTGTACTGATGAACTGTATTCCATTGTATGGATATACCATGGTTTGTTTATCCATTCAACAATGGATGGACAGTTGGTTGTGTCTAATTTTAATTTTAATTTGTGTCTAATTGGCTAATTTTAATAGATGCGGGCTTTCAAGGATAGGTAATTCTAACAAGGGAAATGGTATGGGTAAAAGGGGCAGAGGTTAGAAAGTCTATGGCGTGTGAAGATCATACACAGAAGTAAAAAAGCAATCTCCTCTATCAGCGTTTCTGTCTTCATATTTTTATTTTTTTATTATATTTTAGCTATTATATATATTTATATATTATATATATATTTTTATTATATTTTATATTTTTTATTATATTTTAGCTATTATGAATAATGTCACTATGAACATTTGTGTACAAGTTTTTAGGTGGACTTACATTTTTATTTCTCTTGGGTGGATACATATAAGTGAATATAGTACATTTATATTTAACTTTTTAAAACTACTAAACTGTTTTCTACAGTGATTGCACCATTTCACATTCCCACCAGCAATGTGTGAAGTTTCTACAGGTCTCATTTTAAAGGTCAAAATAGAAAGAAGATCTAAAAATACATGAATTCAAGTGCCAAATGTCCGTTCTCTGACACTGGCTATCTTCTAAACTCCCCTTTAACGAAAGGACGGGGAGAATCCTTCCCCTGCCTTCCCCAGATTCTCATTTCCCATATTTTGCTGTTTGGCTGGATGGGGGATCCCTCACCTCATTTAGTCTTGCTAATTCAGGGAAGGTAACCCTGTGCTCCGCCACTCCCAGTAACCCTAAGAGGCTATCTAAATTATCCTCAGAGCGAACAGGCTATCTAAAGTGGAAAGAACATTTAACAAATGCCAATTCACTCCTTGGGTATGGCAAGAGAAGAGTTAATGCAGTTTGTAATAATTATTGACTACAAGAACTGCAAATGATTGCATAAAATTTCCAAAATATGCCTGCAAGGTTCTCTTATTGATGTGTTGCCCCCAGGGGTACACATATGGGTTTAAGTGTCTAAACTGTTTTATTAATTAAATTGCTATGATTTACGTCTCCCATGTTAGCATTTACAGTTTATGAAACAGCCCTGTAATTAGAAAATGATGTACTAGTGTTGCTTGTTTACTTTGTGGGTGAAATATTATACACACAGATGTGTATGTGTATATATATATATACACACACACTTATATATGTTTATAGACACACACACGCATGCGCACACACACACACGCAAACTGTTTTTTCCTGGGTCAACCCTCACAGACTACTTTATTTCTAGTCCAATTAATAGGCAACCTCCAGTGGTGCATTAAATTGCTTTTTAGGGGGAGGGAGAAGATAACTGAGAAGTTTATTGTTCCCGCTGAGGTGTGCGATGGCATCCATGTATGTTTGTTTATTTTCCCTCCATAGACAGACAATTGAAATCACAAGATTTTATTGTAAAAAAAAAAATTCTGTCAAGAACAGCCCTGAGGATACCTCAGCAAATCCTAAAACTGTAGATCTAATTTAATTATACAGCATCTTATTATCTTCTGTGTCCATTCTGAAGGTATATATAAATTACCTGTGCTACATAGACAATGCCTAAATAAAATCGTTGTTGAAGTGCTTTTTGTTTGCCTTTATTTTATACCTATTTATTTGTCCCATTTACAGACCATATTCTGGTGCTGAATCTGATGTTGTACATATTTGTATGAGTTTTCTCAACTGTGGCTAATACGTGACTTTTATGTATATCAGATTATGCCAAGTCTGGTTCAAGCATATCAAATGATTATTTTTAGGTTGGAAGAACTTTAGGGGTTATATACTCACACTTTCCATATTTCTGTAACATTTCTGGGTTCTGTATCGATTGATCGTAATTGACATTTCAAATCTGTTTTATGCAGAGGTAATGTATAATTTTAAAAGTCTATCTTTCAGAGATACTAGGGGTAAAAGAAAATAATCTTTAAAATATCTTAACACATAGGGAAAAAAGTTTCTGTGCATACAAAATACCAATTTGGCAAGTAATTTAATGATGCACAAATTTATACAAAAGGGTTGCTCCGCTCCCATGGCTGTGATGAATTCTGATTGCAGAGGCTAGAACAAATTTGGGGGGCAGAAAAGAGCAAAACAGAAGTAGGTAATACAGAGCTTAGCACAGGACTATATGCTTAAGGTGCTTTACACATTTTTACTTATCCACTTAAATGTTTATCGAGAACTAAACTATAATGGTATTTAGTAGTATACTACACACTAAAGAGAATGTGAAGACTTTCAAGATGCTAACTTCAAGAAGCTCACAGTTAGGTAAAAGGAATGCTCTGTCCAGAAGCATGAAGAAAGGTTGCATGCTAAGAAAACAATAGGGTTTCAGTAGATAGAGGAAGCTCTTCCGGTTAGAGTGGTCAGAAAAGTCTTCTTGGAAAAGATACTATTATCTTTTTGGCATTGGGGAGAATTTTAATAGATGCGGGCTTTCAAGGATAGGTAATTCTAACAAGGGAAATGGTATGGGTAAAAGGGGCAGAGGTTAGAAAGTCTATGGTGTGTGAAGATCATACACAGAAGTAAAAAAGCAATCTCCTCTATTGGCATTTCTGTCTTCATATTTTTATATTTTTTATTATACTTTAAGCATGAGGGTACATGTGCACAATGTGCAGGTTTGTTACATATGTATACATGTGCCATGTTGGTGTGCTGCACTCATTAACTCGTCATTTACATTAGGTATATCTCCTAATGCTATCCTTCCCCCCTCCCCCCACCCCACGACAGGCCCCGGTGTGTGATGTTCCCCTTCCTGTGTCCAAGTGTTTCCATTGTTCAATTCCCACCTGTGAGTGAGAACATGCAGTATTTGTTTTTTTGTCCTTGCGATAGTTTGCTGAGAATGATGGTCTCCAGCTTCATCCATGCCCCTATAAAGGACATGAACTCATCCTTTTTTATGGCTGCATAGTATTCCACGGTATATATGTGACACATTTTCTTAATCCAGTCTTTCATTGATGGACATTTGGGTTGGTTCCAAGTCTTTGCTATTAGGAATAATGCTGCAATAAACATACGTGTGCATGTGTCTTTATAGCAGCATGATTTATAATCCTTTGGGCATATGCCCAGTAATGGAATGGCTGGTTGTCCCTGTTTGCAGATGACATGATTGTACATTTAGAAAACCCCATCATCTCAGCCCAATATCTCCTTAAGCTGATAAGCAACTTCAGCAAAGTCTCAGGATACAAAATCATTGTGCAAAAATCACAAGCATTCTTATACACCAATAACAGACTAACAGAGAGCCAAATCATGAGTGAACTCCCATTCACAATTGCTTCAAAGAGAATACAATACCTAGGAATCCAACTTACAAGGGATGTGAAGGACCTCTTCAAGGAGAACTACAAACCACTGCTCAAGGAAATAAAAGAGGACACAAACAAATGGAAGAACACTCCATGCTCATGGATAGGAAGAATCAATATCGTGAAAATGGCCATACTGCCCAAGGTAATTTATAGATTCAATGCCATCTTCATCAACTACCAATGACTTTCTTCACAGAATTGGAAAAACTACTTTAAAGTTCATATGGAACCAAAAAAGAGCCCCCATTGCCAAGACAATCCTAAGTAAAAAGAACAAAGCTGGAGGCATCATGCTACCTGACTTCAAACTATACTACAAGGCTAGAGTAACCAAAACAGCATGGTACTGGTACCAAAACAGAGATATAGACCAATGGAACAGAACAGAACCCTCAGAAATAATACCACACATCTACAACCATCTGATCTTTGACAGACCTGACAGAAACAAGAAATGGGGAAAGGATTCCCTATTTAATAAATGGTGCTGGGAAAACTGGCTAGCCATATGTAGAAAGCTGAAACTGGATCCCTTCCTTACATCTGTCTTCATATTAAAAGAAAGTCATGGATGATACCACTAGATTAGCCATTCATCTTGCAATTGCATGATGTGGGTAATTAAGGTGAAAGAAGTACAAATGCCTCACAGCAACTAGTCAACAATGCTGTCAAATATGTGTAGAGTGAAGCAACGAATGAGTGAGTGGCCAAACAGTAAAAATGCACAGTGGAGGAACAAATAGCAACAAAAGAATAGATGAAGCAAGTGTGGCAAGAGGTTGATAATGGCTGAATCTGAGTTCTGGTTGGATTAGGGCTTATGATACTTTTTTTTTTTTCACTTTTTTAGGCTTGACATTTTCATAATAATTTTTTAAAGCTGTTTACAATTTCCATTTCTACTCCCACAGAAACGGTCCTCCTCAAGGTTCTAATGATCCCCAGTTATGAAATCCCGATGAAAACTTGTGTTCATCTTACATGACTTCCAAGCAGCCTTTGACACATTTGACCACTTCCACTTTTCTGAAACATCTCTCCCTGGTTTTGCTGACACTGCATCTCTCCCTGTTTCTCCATTGCCTGCCTCAGCTCAGTTCTGCTGCCAGCACCTCATTCTATCTGACCTCCAAATACGGAGTTCTTGGGTTCCACTCTTGGTCCCATGATCTTCTCACTCCACACTCTCTTCCTCAGTGACACATTGAGTTCAGTTATCACATGCACTCCGGTGACTCCTCATATGTCTTCAGCCCAGACTTCTCCAATGAGTTCCACACTCACATATCAAACTGTAATCCATATCTCTAGTCAACACCTCCTGTATTAGTCAGGTTTCTCTAGAGGGTCAGAACTAATTGGATATGTGTATATATGAAAGGGAGCTTATTAAGGACAATTGACTTACACGATAAAAAGATAAAGGCTCATGATAGGCTGTCTGCAAGCTGAGGAGCAAGGAAGCCAGTGGTGGATCAGGCTGAGTTTTAAAACCTCAAAAGTAGGGAAGCCAACAATGTAGCCTTCAGTCTATGGCTAAAGACCGGAGAGTCCCTGGCAAACCACCAGTGTAAGTCCAAGAGTCCAAAAGCTGAAAAACTTGGGGTCTGATGTTCGAGGGCAGGAAGCATCCAGCACGAGAGAAAGATGAAGGCTGGAAGACTCAGCTACTCTGCCTTTCCATCTTCTCTTGCCTGCTGCCTGCTTTATTCTAGCTACACTGGGAGCTGATTAGATGGTGCCCACCCAGATTGAGGGTGGGTCTGTCTCTCCCAGTCCACTGACTCAAATGTTAATTTCGTTTGGCAACACTCTCACAGACATACCCAGGAACAATATTTTGCGTCCTTCAATCCAATCAAGTTGACATTCAAAATTAACCCTCACACCTCTACTTACAGACTCTTCAAATTCACCGTGTTCAGAATGGAGCTCATGATCTTTTCCCCTAGTCTGTTCCTTTTCAGCATTACTATCTTGGTGAACGCCACCACTATCTTCTCAGCGCTCATTCCAGAACTCGAGGTGTCATTCTCTGCACTCTTCATCTCCCCTCAAGCTATCCATCATCCAGTTTTGTCAATTTCACTTCCAAAATACTTTTCAAGCCTGTTCACTTCTGTCAGCCTCCACACCCACCACTGTCTTTCACTTAGACTAACTACTGAGAAAGCCCTACTGCATCTCCATAAGTTGTAGGAACCCCCACCCGCCTCTCCATCCTCCGCTTGGAAACCAGAATGATCTTGTAGAAACCTAAAGGTTAAACACTCTTCTACTTAAAACCGTTCCCCTTCCCCACAATGTCCAAAGTTTTTCCTATGGCCCAGAAGACCCCGTGTGACCTATGTGCATCATCTTACACCACTGTCCCCTCGTTCACTTGTTTAGAAGTGGCTGCCTTTCTAACTCCTACTCCTCTGGGTTTCAGTATAAATGGTCCTTCATCAGCCTTATCAGACCTGCAAAAAAGGTTAAGTCTCCCTGTGTTGCACTTTCATTATCAACTCTAGTTTTCCCTCATAACTTTATACACAAATGCAACTACTATTTATGTAATTAGGAGTTCATTTCCAGCCTCCTGCATTAGACAGAAGGCTCCAGGATTTAATACATTTTCCCTTGCCTGACATGTAGTGTCTACTCAATTAACAATCTCCCTCATAAAGAGAGAGACTGTTTCTGTCAGAACATGGCACATAGTAGGTGTTCAATAAATGGTTAAACTTATTGAATGTTGTTGATGTTCAAATTAAACACTGGAAACTGAATCAATGTTAACCTTCATTCTCTTAATAATGCCTCCTAGAAAAAGCAAGTGGAACAGTAATGAGCTGCTAGGTATTTACTTCGGTAATTTGCCTGCTTTCCCCTTCCCTCTAAAATGTGTAACATTCTCCTTGCCTCCCCTGCTGATGTGCTTCATCAGAAGTGAGCTGGAGGGATTTGGAGAGTTTTAGAATCTTTTGTTTTCCTGAGTAAAGGCTATACACTAGGAGCCAGATGTGAAATCTTCTGATATTGAATTTAAAGTGTGTAATAGAAAGTTTGAGAGTCATTTCAGAGTAAATAACTTTCTATCCTTCCTAGCCCATGTAAGAGCACATAATTATTCACTCCTTCTAATTTCCCCAGTTAAGGCATCTCTATCTTAGTAGAGACTGAGTTGCTGAATATTTTTAAGTGACCAGCACATAGACCTAATTCCAGTTTCACAGCCCTCAGCCTCAAGATGTCAGGTGAGTCAGACGTCAGATTCCCAATCCTGGTTTTGCAAACTCAAAGCAAGATGAAAGTTTACTCAATTATCAAAATGGAAAAAATACGGAAAAACCGTGTTTTTAGTAAGTTGGATGAGTACAGATTGCTGGAAAATGGAAGGTGCAACTCCTTAAACATGGTCAGCACCACCCTGGATTACAGCTGTTCAGCAGTCCGAACTCCCCCAGGTGTGGTGGGTACAGATGTTCTGCTTTGGGAACCCGCTTCCACCATGGCAGAAGTCTCCAAGTAGCAAAGACCTACCGCTTTTCAGGGGATCTCGCACACATTGTGGGGAACTGGCCTGTGGTGGAAGGTTCAATAAATACATCTTATATTAAACTACAATTTGGCGCTTTTGGCTTTTCTGTTCTATGAAGAAAGTCATGCACTTGAGGGAAATAAACTCACAAGATCTCTTTGCTGGTAGAACTTACAAATATTTTCTTCTTCCTGGTTCTATTTGCAGACTGTGCTGGTGAGTTAGTTAATCAAACACAATTGCCTTCCGTTTCAGGGACTTAGGATTAACATATGCAACCTATTTCTCCAAGAGACACTGCACGCTGAGTTCTTGGCTCTCGGTCCTCACCCTGGACATTAATCATGTGAGTGTCCCCTATTAAAATTAGTAGGTCAGGATAGTAATGGGGAAACTCAGGCAGCTGCTCTTTCTGTGGTACCTGAGAGGGCCTGCACAGGTGACAGGAGTTCCCTGCTGCCCTTGTTGTGTGCCTGGATTGCATACAGCCACCAGCTGAGCGCACCAGCCAGCACCCCGGACAAATCTGGTGAAAAAGCTCTCGCTCCTGTTTCTTTATCGGGAATTGGAAACAAGCAAACTGGTTTTCTTAAAATTAGCCAGAATACTTAAATACATTCTACCTTTGTGATTTCTGCCTCTCCAGTTTGAAGTTTCTCTGAAAATTCACCATGGACTTCCTCAATTCCAAATTTGAAGGTCTCTCCTCTGTCTTCATTTTCATTTGCTTTCCTCTGGTGCTTAATTCTGCTGATGGTCAGATTTCTTAGCTATCTGGTTATAGACCGAATGTCTATATCTGTCCAAAATTCATATTTTGAGAGCCCAGAGCACTTCTTTGCCCCTTCTTCCATATGAGGACACAGCAAGAAGGCACCATCTACAATAAGGAAGAGAACCCTCACCAGACACTGAATCTGCTGCATGTTGATCCTGGGCCTTCCAGCCTCCAGAACTGTGGAAACTTGTTTAAGCCACCCAGACTGGTATTTTTGTTACAGCAGCCAGAATGGGCTAAGACCTTGCTCTTCCTTCTTGGTTTTCCCAACATTCTGTGAACCTGGTCTTGTTTCTGCCTCCCCTTTGGCTTCTCAGTCTCATTTCTCTTTGCTGTCAGTTCTTTCTGCCTCGTGACTTTTGCATGTTTCTCTAAGCTCTGTTCTAGTGGGGCAGGTATCCATCCTGTCTCTGCATGGAGATGTATCACTAATACCTTAGTTCGTAATGTGTTCTCAGCCTGAAAAGCCTCCCCTACCTACTGTATCATCAAATCCTATCCATTTGTCAAGTTGTTCTAGAAATAGTTATTGTACATTGTGTGCCTCCAATGTATTGGGCACCATGATAGGGCTTTAGATATACGACATTAATTAATCTTCAAATCAAGTTTGAAAAATAGGTATTATTATCACCATTTTATAGGGAGCTCTGGGAATCTGTGAAATGGGGACAAGAGAAGTTATTCCCTGGGGACTCAGAGGAGTTTAGCAACTTCCCCCAAATCCCACAGCAGTGGTGGAGCTGAGATACAAACTCAGGAGCTGACAGATAAAGTTTGCTTTGTCTTTCAGCAAAGTCTATGCTCTACATACTAGAGGCATTGCAGCCGAGTGGCCAAGCTGTGTCCTTTTGTGGACAGGTGACCAGGGTTTGAGAACTAACTCAATCATTCATGATATGTCCAATGTTCAGGTGTTCTAGTTATCAAGTAGGGGAGAATGGTAATGCCTACCTCATGGGCTATGGTTCTAAAGGAGCTCGGTATAAATGGTAGGCACATATTCTCAATCTAATTAGTTGCTGTTGTTATTATTGTTGCTATGATGCATTGCTCCAACTCTTGTGCCAGATGCCCTACTCAAACTCTAACGTTAGAGTCACATTTCTTCCATGGTGGTTCCAACTCTGTTATTTCCCCTCTACGAAGTTTCGTTGCACTTACAGTATCTACCACACGACTTAATCATTCTCTTATTTTGTTCTCAAATTCTCCAGCAGTTGTGTGTTCAGTCTACCCAGTGGGTTTGATATTCAATTTTCTTCTGGGAATTATAGGCATCATCTAAAGGCATCATTTTATGCTTGCAAGTTTCAGTTGTACCTCTAAATGACTTCAAATATATTCCTGTTATCTGTTCATAAGGCAGGATCTACTGGCTTAGTTTCATCCCTTCCACTCCCCCTAATGCATTACTGTAGTTGTTTCAGTTTACCAAAAACAGCTAATTTTCTCACATTTCTCTCCCTCCCTTCCTTCCTCTCCTTGGGGAGTCAATAGTACTTATGAAGAAACTGCTAGGTACCAAGCACTGGGAATTCAACAGTGAACAAAGTTCATGGGGCTCACAGTCTAGTGGGGAATTGAGACAACACTGAATCTATTATAAAATCATGGCTTAAGTGTTACAATAGAGAAATATGGGTACATGAAAGCGCAAGGAAGGCTCCTCATTGTAACTGAAGAATCAAAGGTAGCTTCATGGCGGAAGTGAGGTCTATGCTAAGACCAGGAGGATAAGTAGGAGCTAGGAAGGCTGGGGTAGGGATGGGGAAGGAAGTGGGGATGTAAATGTTCCAGGCAGAGAGAAGAGCTTACACAATGCTTGTAAACAATAGAGAGCTGTGAAGTGAAGGAGCCAAACAAAGTTTAGTAGGGTTGCTTGACAGTGTCACGGCTGGTGGGGAAGCTCAGACCGGGCCATCCAGGTCCTATGGCTTATGTGAAAGTGTGAGGACTCAACACAATACCATAAAAAGTGTGTTTCCCCTCTCCAAGATGGAAAATGACTTGGAGGTGGAAGTAGTCAGGAATAGATTCAGGGAGACTCATTATGAGTAGCTTCAGTAGCCTAAATGAAAGTTAGTGATGGCCTTTAGGATTAGGAAAATGGATGAGCTTGAAAACACCTAGAAAGTAGAATTTATAGAAGTTGATGATAGATTTGCTGTTGAGGGGGAGAGAGAAGAAGAGAATGAAGGAAGACTCCAGGCTTATGGCTTGGGAAACTGGGTGGATATCGGTTCCCTCCAGTGGGGAAGGTAGATAGGAGGGGAAATTGGTTTGGGGGAAAAAGACTGTGTGCTCAATTTTGGTTAAGTTAATCTTAAAATGCCTATGGGACATCCAAGTGAACATGTCCAGTGGGCAGTGAAATATGCAGGTGAGGCTCAGGAGATAGACCTGGGCTGGGCCCGGACATGATCATGCAGTGGTATGTGTGTGTTTGTGTGTGTGATTTCCCCCTGAGTTGTCCATCTGTCTTCTGGCCAATCATTTGAGCTCCAGGTGTTCTTTAAGACTGAGGTCAGGTCTCACTCCTTTGCTGAATCATTACTTCTCTCTTCGAGTCTCCCTCTCAGCTTTTCTCCAATGTCATATGTCATTGTGTACAAGCCTACAGCATAGCATGGAAAAGATTGCTTTGTGATTATTCACTTGTGTCTTGCTTTGGGCTCTAATCTACAGGAAGGCAAGGATTTTGTTTTGTCCATCTTCATTTTAGGCATAACAGTGGACAGACATGTGTTTAATGAATTTTTAAAAATATATTGCAAGTAAAAGGCTAGCCATGGTCAAAATGATAAAACGACAGTGTTTGATATGGGCTCCTGCCATTTTCCTCCAAGATGGCTAGTACTTCTTACTTACAAAATCAACTAGAACATCCTCCAAATGTTTTTACTGCATTTCCCTGTCAAATACACCAGTCCTATCCCGAACACCAAGCAATGTCTATGCACAGTGCTAAGGCACTGTGAGGAAAACAGAAAAGAATAAACATTCTCTGTTTCAAAGAGTCTTCACACTAGTAGAATGGAGAATGAAAATAAAAACCATTGCAGGTGCAGACAGGGTTTTGTAGGCAAGATGAAAGAGTACCCATGTATCTGGAATGGTCCGTCCCAGGTGCACCTTCTGAAATATGTGATTCTTGAGGTAGAAACTTCCAGTCCTAGCAAGGACAGGCAAGGGGCATCCTGCCCAGCTCTTTACTTCACATCTCATGGGTGAGGCCTCACAGGGCTCTATTAATACTCGAGACTTGTCCCCAACCTTCCAGGATTACCCTCCAGACCCCAGCTTGTCAGATGGTCCCTGTACCCATGTGTCTGTAGACTTCCACTAGGAAGACTTTGCTAAATATTGAAAAACGGAATAGGCTGGGCACGGTGGCTCACGCCTGTAATCCCAGCACTTTGGGAGGCTGAGGCGGGTGGATCACCTGAGGTCAGGAGTTCGAGACCAGCATGGCCAACATGGTGAAACTCCGTCTTTACTGAAAATACAAAAATTATCTGGGAGCAGTGCCAGGTACCTATAATCCCAGCTACTCGGGAGGCTGAGGCAGGAGAATCGCTTGAGCCTGGGAGGCAGAGGTTGCAGTGAACCAAGATCACACCACTGCACTTCAGCCTGGGTGACAGCATGAGACTCTGTCTCAAAATAATAATAATAATAATAAACATTAAAAGAAATAAAAGACAGAACATTAGAAGTCCATTCCAGAAACCTACTGGAACTTCAAAGTTTTTACAGATGACATTTTAGAGAGCTTTCTGGAGTTTGTCAAATGAACAAAAAGAATTCTCTACATAGTCTTATCCGCCATACAATGGATCAATAGTCAAAACTATGGCCAAGAAAGGTAATAAAGTAAAAGGCACTGTATTGTCTACTGACAATGCAACAAGGTAGGCAACTTTAGAAGTGGCTTTTAATAAAAGGTCTCACTGTTTGTGGGATCTTAAAGCACTATTGTGAGTTTGCAGCTAAGACACGAGTATTTCAGACAAATTTTTGAATATGTGCACGAGTTTAAGCATGAGA
Source organism: Macaca nemestrina (assembly GCF_043159975.1). Classification (NCBI taxonomy): domain Eukaryota; kingdom Metazoa; phylum Chordata; class Mammalia; order Primates; family Cercopithecidae; genus Macaca; species Macaca nemestrina. The sequence goes on along the minus strand of NC_092129.1, from coordinate 175,813,629 downwards.
CAGTCATGAGTTATCCTAACAGACTGTCTCTTTAGAATCTTTGTTCCTTAGTCTTATGGGAAGGGTGTCTCATGTCTCCTGTATGTTCTATATGTTCCTGTATCTTCTATATGTTCCTGTATGTTCTCTATGTTCCTGTATGTTCCTGTCCATGGGAGCAGAATGCCAGAAGCTGTGACCATAGACCCTTCCAGGGAGACTCCACAGGAACCTGTCAAGGAATGCAAAAGGACTCCTTAGAGGTGACAAGGCAGTTTGACAAAGGCAGATGGGCTTCTTCACAGACTGATGTATCTGAAAAATAGACCTCACAGCGGGTTTGGTGGCTCACACCTGTAATCCCAGCACTTTGGGAGGCCAAGGCGGGCAGATCACCTGAGGCCAGGAATTCGAGACCAGCCTGGCCAACATGGCGAAACTTCATCTTTACTAAAAATACAAAAATTAGCTGGACACCAGTAGTCCCAGCTACTTGGGAGGCTGAGGCAGGAGAATTGTTTGAACCCAGTAGGCAGAGGTTGCTGTGAGCCGAGATCATGCCACTGCACCCTATGCTGGGCGACAGAGTGAGACTCCGTCTCAATTAAAAAAAAAAAAAAGTAGACCTCAGACCTCAGATATTCCTCCTCAGGCTTCTAGGAGGATATAAAAAAAAGCCTCTAACAAGAGTGCTTTCATTTTTAGAACTGAGAAAGGTAAATTTCCCAACGACTGTAAAGCTACTCTTGTCTCCTATATTGATATTTTTCTCTGAAAAAAATAAATGTCTTTTTGCATTATTTAAATAGCACATAATTAAATACTCAGAGCTCTCTGTTACTTGCACCCAAAGCAGAGCCCAGTGAGGTACGGAGGCCTGGAGGGCTGCAGAGAAGCATCGCTTCTCAGAGCAGGAGAGAGGAAAAACAATAGACAGAAAGAGACAGACAGGGACCCAGGGCAGGAGGAAGAGAAAGGAAGTGTTTAACATTCAGAATTTGTCCACAGCCGATAATTTATTGGAACTCATCTGTAACAAGGCCTGGCACTGATTTATAAGTTGATTTGAAAAATAAATAAAAGTGATAGAAACCTGCATTTGGTTTTAATGATAGACTGTTGCAGCGTGAAAAGTAAGGATATGAAACATTGCAAGGAAATTAGATATTATGCCCTGAAGACAATTGCAGCTACCAGCCCATTAATTGTTAGATATTTATTATTAAAAATTTCTTTTCATGAGTGACTGCAGAATATTTGCGCTACTCAAGCTGTTGGGTTCTGACATGAATGAAGTGTGGGGAGCTCATTTGTTTCTCTCTCTCTCTGTGTGTGTGTGTGTGTGTGTGTGTATGTAAAACTGACAAGCCAGCTGACCAAAATAGGTGATAGATCTCTTTACAGCAAAAGCACAAACATAGAGGGGCTGCCTTTTAACTCAGAACAGAGCAAGGAGTACTGGGGCACTTGTCATTTCTGAAGCTGTTATTAAATAATAATTTCATAAATAATAAAAATAATTTTTAACCCGGGTGTCAACCCAGGTATAGGCACAAGTTAGATCTTTCTACAGTAGAACACAAATCAAAAAATCCCTGGCTGGGCCAAGTGTGGTGGCTCATGCCTATAATCCCAGCACTTTGAGAGGGAGGATCAGCTGAGTCCAGCAGTTCGAGACCAGCCTGGCCAACGTGGCAAAATGCTGTCTCTACAAATAATAACAACAATAAATTAGACAGGAGTGGTGGCACATGCCTGTGGGCCCAGCTCCTTGGGAGACTGAGGTGGAAGGATGGCAGGAGCTCAGGAAGTCCAGGCTTTGGCAAGTCATGATTGTGCCAGTGAGTGACAGAATGAGATCCTGTCTCAAAAAATAAAATAAAATAAAAAATAAAATAAAAAAGTCACTGGCAATAGCACCCCAGAGAGATCTAAATTACGAGTACTAAAAGTAATTTTGCTGTCGTACCAGAATTTCATGTATCATGTTGAATTTTGGTCTGGAAAGATCCAGAAGGATTGCCACTTGAACACCTCATGGTTTAAATTATAATACACAATGGTGCACCCAAAACAGGGGTATCCCCCTTCCAAGTTATGGCATGTCTAAACTGCTTTCTTAAAAAATAGGTAATATATTTGTTTTCTCATTGAGGAAAAAAAGAGAGTGGGTCTTTGGTTAACTAGAAATTACTTGTTATTATAGGCTAATATCATAAATGTTTTACATTTCCTTTTAATTTTATATTTGAAACTTAATATTTGTGTTTCCCTTATTTGCTAGATATTTGTAGGATGAGGCTATATTTGGTCAGATTTCTATTTATTTAAATATCTCATTTAATGGTCCAGATACATATTTTTTTGAAATCAGAAGGCACTTTACAGCCAATCTTAATTCACAATTCACTCTTAGGGCTATTTTCAATTAACTTTTCTACTGTGCTATTTTTCTGAAGCACACAGAAAAATGTTTTACAGTGGAGAGGACCAGCAGAGTAAAGATAAAGATGGCATTATTTACATAAATGGCATATTTTAAAAACAGCTTCAGTGAGCTGCAATGCAAATTAATACATTTAACTTGCCATTATTTAATATGTAATAAAATACAGTCTAAAAAATACAATCTAGGTGGTCCATGTACCACAATGCCCAACTTTGCCATCAAGGAATTTACAAATGCTATTCCTGTGTACTTTGCACTGCTGATAGCTTTTTTCTTTAGAGTGCTAAATTCTATGGTAAACCATCAAAGACCCGAGCAAATGCTTGAACTCAAATTTGGGCTAGACCGTGAGCTTCCTGATGGTGGAGACTGTGTCGATATCCATCTTTGTAGCTTCTGAGGTCAGCCTGGTGCCAATCACATTATGAATGATGGGTAGGTTAGGTTACTTCCTAAAGCCTTCATTTTTAGGTCTTAGAAAATGAATCAGCAAGCATTTGTTGCATCCCTCCTCTTCTTTTTCCCCTAAGGAGGATGGTATTTCAAATATTGATGCACAGAGTTCCCTTGTTGGTTGAGAAGCAGGCTTGTATCCGGAATAGATAACACAGTATCTGTACACACACATATGCACATAGGAAAGCAGGCAGGCAGGATTTTGCTGATCTCTGTTGTACCCAGTCCCACCATGGCTGATTTCAAGCTACTAATAATTGTGGCTCACTACATTAATAAAAATTTAACTATCAGTTTTTGCCAACTGGTAAAAGGGATCTCCAGTAGGAGGTTCATATGTTCATTTGTTTTTTTTAAAAATGTCCACTTTCGAACACATTTTTAAAGACTGTCAAGACTGTCAAGACTGTCAGTGTTTCTCCATGGATTTGACCAACATCTGCCCACTCTCTCCCTCTCCATTCACTTGGAGCTCCAAGCTGTAGTCTCGCATCTTCCCTCCCTACAAATCACTCACCTGTCATTTCTTTAAGACAATGCAGAAATTCTCAACTCCAACCCTCTCCCTTCAGCTTTCCTTATGTTGCCTTTCCTTCGTTCTCTCCCCTCCCCTGTCTTAGAGAAAGAAGTATCTGCTTTCCAATATCCCCTCCACCACCACTGATACTCATGTTGTCCCCACTTTCCCTGAGACTTGCTCCATCATCTGTCTCACCTCTCTTACTTCAAGTGTTCCTTTTCGTCAACAATTTCCCTATTTCCTTTCAGACTTCAAGCCAACTCAGATATTCCCACAATCAAATATTATTTATTTTGTTTTTAAAAAACTTACCTTCTCCTTCAAGCTATCATCACTTCATGCTTGTTGACTCTTCATCATTCCTTAGTTGCCTTGAAATCTGACTCAAATCACCCAAAAAACCGACATAATCACCAAGTCCAATGGGTTTTCTCATCCTTCCTTCAAATACTTCTCACACGCTGAGCACAGCCTGGTTTTCCTTGTACCTTTTTGTTTCACCTTCAACCAAACTCCCCAAACTTTGGTCTCACTCACAGCTTTGCCCTCAGATCTCCTCAGCCCACACTTCCTTGACAATCATGTCTGTGTGCGTGGCCCCAAAATTTTTATGTCTAGCCCCAGCAGCTCAGTCTTGTCATAACCCAGAACAGATACCACCTGTTCCCTAACCAACTCATCCTTTTTGCATCTCCCTAACCACCTGTGCTAGAACTCTTAGAAGAAAATATTCCAGTGGTGTGCTGGTAAATAGCTCTGATTTACAGTATTTGCTGCTTTCCATAGTGTAAATCAGAGGTTGGTAAATTTTTCTGTAAAGAACTAGATAGTAAGGCCGGGTGCGGTGGCTCAAGCCTGTAATCCCAGCACTTTGGGAGGCCGCGACGGGTGGATCACGAGGTCAGGAGATCGAGACCATCCTGGCTAACACGGTGAAACCCCGTCTCTACTAAAAAATACAAAAAACTAGCTGGGCGAGGTGGCAGGCGCCTGTAGTCCCAGCTACTCGGAAGGCTGAGGCAGGACAATGGCGTGAACCCGGGAGGCGGAGCTTGCAGTGAGCTGAGATCCGGCCACTGCACTCCAGCCTGGGCGACAGAGCGAGACTCCGTCTCAAAAAAAAAAAAAAAAAAAAACAAAAAAAACAAAAAAAAAAAAAACAAAAACTAGATAGTAAATATTCTAGGCTTTCAGGTTCTAGGCTTTCAGGTCACATGGTCTCTGTTTCAAGTACAACTCAACTGCTGTTGTAAGTGAAAGCAGCCACAGAAAATGCCTAAATGCATAAGCATGGCTATGTTCCAGTACAATGTTATCTGTGGACCTGAAAGTTGAAATTCATATAATTTTGTCATATCATGTGTCCCAAAAAAAATCTTCTAAATGTTTTCAATTATTTAAGAATGTAAAGACGATTCTTACCTTGCAGTCATACAAAAGCAGACAGGCAGGAGTTTGCTGATGCCTGTTGTACCCAGCCCCACCGTGGTTGATTTCAAGCCACTAATAATTGTGGTTCACTAAATTAATAAAAATTTAACTGTCAGCTCTTGCCAACTGGTAAAAGGGGGCTCCAGTAGGATGTCCATAAGTTCATTTTTTTTAAAAATGTGCACCCTCGAACACATTTTTAAAGGCTGTCAAGAGGAGGTCTAGACTACAGTGTTTCTCAATGGATTTGATGAACGTCTGGAACAAGGGTCTTCCTGAGAAGCATTTCTCAGGAACACTGTTTGGAGGATTCTGTCTTGGTATTCTAATTGCCCGACAGGTTCTTCTTGACCACTGCACAGATAAACTCAATTCACCAAGAGAGTGCTATTGCAGTAGAGAAAGAGTTTAATTGTCACAAGGCAGCTAAATAGAAGGACGGGAGTTACTACTCAAATCTATCTCCCTGAAAATTTAGGAGACTAGGATTTTTTTTTTAGGACAATTTAGCAGGCAGGGGGCTAGGGAACAGGGAATGCTGATTGGTTGGGTTAGAGATGACATCATAGGAGGTCGACGCTGTCTTCTTACTATTTTCAGTTCCTGGGTAGGATCACAAGACCAATTGAACCAATTTACCAAACCAGGTGGTACCAGCCGGTCATCAGAATGCAGGGTCTAAAAAATATCTCAAACACCAATCTTACATTTTACAATAGTGATGTTATCTATAAGAGCAACTGCGGAGTTTACAAATCTTGTGACTTCTGGCTACATGGCTTCTGAACCATAATTCTAACCTTGTAGCCTATTTCTTAGTTTTACAAGGAGGGGGTTAGTTTTGGGAAGAAGCTGTTATTATCTTTATTTCAATGTTAAACTAAATTCCTCCCATAGATAGCTTGGCATATGCCAGGATTGCTTAGAGGTCAGAAGCAAGATGGAGTCAGTTAGGTCGGATTTCTTGCATTGTCCTAACTTTTCTGTCTCAGATTTCTCTCACTGTCATAATTTTTGCAAAGGCAGTTTCACCATTTGTGTAGATTCCCCACTTTTCCTTCCTCTCATATATAGCAGGTGCCAAGGCCTGTCATATCTAACCTTTCATACTGAAGGTAGAAGATGAGCCCTGGAGGGAGCTGGGGGCCAGATACCCTGCCTAATGTCCTAGCCTGGCTGGACCATTCCTAATTCTCTGCCCTCCCCAGGATCTCTGCCAATGAACTGACTTGTTTCTTCTCCCTAATCTGAATTGACCAGCTTATGCCTGCTTTCCTGGAGTCAGTGGCACCATCGATGGCACCCCCTTTCACTCTTAAAAGCATGTGGGCTTGGATGATAAGGTATACTATTACTTTACCTTTACCCTCTTTCATTCCTGTCTGCCAAAGTCTTCTCATTCATGAGCTACCTGCATATAAAGCCTCTTCTGATCCTTTTGACTGTCTGTGATCTATCCCTTTCCAAAACCACATCAACTTTCTTCCTTCCTCTCTTAGGCTCCCAGTTAGAGTTATTTCTAGACCTCTTTTTTTCTTCTTATGTTTTTAAGCACAGAGACTGTGCTATATTAGATGCCACCAAGGTACCAAGAACAATGCCTTGCTCAGAAGTAAAAAAATAACTATGGATTGAATAATAAATAACTGACCAACTAAAAGTTCAAAGGGAAGATGTATCACCAGTGTAAGGATTTTGAGACTCCTGAGTTTTATCAGACAGTCAGTATTCTCTGCAGTCTCCTTTCTTCATCAAAATTTTACACAATGATGAATTTTTCTCCCAAATTGCTAAGTGGAGGAATTATGTAAGAGTTTACAAACTACAAAGAACAAAAGTATTTATTTAGCTAGTTGATTCACAACAGTGTTTTCTAAGATGTATTCCTTGGAACACTAGTTGAGCATGATATTAGTGGAATATTTATTAAAACAGGATTATCTGGCCAGTTAAAGAAATGTTGACTTAGAGCTCAACAGAGTTTTTAGTGTATACGTGTTTTAATAGTGGGACTCTCAGAACTTTTAATAAACAAATGTGCACGGCAAATCTCTAAAGAGGGGCTATGATATCTAACATTTTCCAAATTTAATTGATCATGGATGCCTCTTCTGAATCTTCTCACTCCCTTTTTCTGTGGAGCCTGTCTTAAGACAACTAGGGAAATAGTAATTTAGAAAGTAGATTTACAGTTAGTTGTAAGAGTATTTTCAATACATTTTGTTTCCCAAGGTAGTTCTGACCATGAATTGGTAATGGATCTTAAAATCTTCTTAAGCCATTTTCTCCAATGTCAGTTTCTTTTTTTGTTTGTTTTGTTGGTTTATTTTTTGAGACAGGTCTTGCTCTGTCACCCAGGTGGGCATGCAGTGGCACAAACATGGCTCACTGTATCCTTGACCTTCCCGGCTTAAGTGATCCTTAGACCTTAGCCTCCCAAGTGGCTGTGACAACAGGCACACATCACCAGGCCTGGAAAATTTATTTTAAATTTTTGGTAGGGACACAGTCTCACCATGTTGCCCAGGCTGATCTTGAACGCCTGGGCTCAACTGATCCTCCTGCCTCAGCCTCTTAAAGTGCTGGGATTACAGGTGTGAGCCACTGTGCCTGGCCCAGTTTCTTAGTTGAAGCTTCTTGATAAGTATGAGCAGGTGGTACTTCATTCATGCTTTTGACACATAAAGCTTGGAAGACTGAACTCAGCTTGAACTCAGGTCCCCAAGATGGATGATTCAGCCTCCATCCTCTGCTTTTTATTGCCACTGTTGCTCAGAGCTTCGTAACCTCATGCTGAATTCTTTTGCTTTCAAACTCTCTTCCTCCTCTCGACCATCCTACATATGCTCCCACAGCCAACCTCTCCAGACCACACTTTGGTCAATAAACCTCAGTGGTCTTCTTCCTACAGAGTCATTGCCAGCTTATTCACCTGGATCTCTGGGTGTTGCAGAACCGCATGGAGTACTGATATATTTAATTCCATTAAGCACATTAAGAATAAGATTTGTAGGAGGAGAATTTTCTATTGCATGTAATATACAAATCACTGACATGAGCACATCTCACTTAAGAACATGTTGTCAAAGTAAGTACAGCTAGCTGCTTCCAGATTTTTTTTTTTTCTGGAAATTTCCTGCTTCTTGAATTTTCATTTTAGTCAAAGTGTTAAATTTTTAAAGAAAATGTTATGGCTGAAAACTTTTAATTGAGACAACTCCATCAACTTAATTTATTTGTCTTTCTATAAATTGGGAAAATATCACTACTGTTTGATTTTCACAAGATGATACAAGCTAACTCATGATTTGTGACAATACCACAGGGTTAACCAAACTGGTAGCCTGTTCCTGTCATATTCTTTTAAAACACACCCTTCCACTACTCTGCCCTACCTGTCCCTTGCAACTCAATACTTTGCTACTCAGAGTGTGGTCACAGACCAGCAGCATCAACATCGCGTAAACAGCTGACTCAAAATGCTGATTCTCAGGCCCTGCTCCAAACCTAAGGAACAAGAATCTGCATTTGAGTAAGATCCCTGGATGATGTTTGCACACTAAGTCTCAAGGGCACTGGCAAGAGGCAAGCCAATCTCAGTTTTCCAATTTGTAAAGAAGAATCTCTTTCTCATAGAACTGTAGTATGGATTAAGTAAAGCAATGTCTGCTGGTAACCATGAAGCATTTTGCTGATGGGAGCTATGTCACGCTGGTTCACTCACTGTCCCTACACACCCATGCACCTTTACGCATCTGAACCTTCTGGCTGCCTGGAACATCTCCTTCCTTGCCCTTTAAGTATTTGAATCACACCTGTCTGTTTTGGGCTGAATTGTGTCCCCCACAAGATTCATATGTTAAAGTCCTAACCCGCGGTACACAGAGTGTGAGTGTATTTGGAGACAGGATCACTAAAGAGATAATTAAGGTTAAATGAGGTCATTATGGTGAGCCCTAATCCACTATGACTGTGTCCCTATAAGAAGAGGAGATGAGGACACAGACCCAGAGGGATGACCACGTGAGGACACAGAAAGAAGACGCCATCTGCAAGCAAAGGAGAGAGACCTCAGGAGACACCAACCCTGCCCATACCTGGATCTCAGACTTCTGAACTCCAAAACTGTGAAGGGATACATTTCTCTCAGTTAACCCCTTCTCCCCCCGACCCTGTCTGGGGTACGGTAGTCCCCCTTATCTGCCATTTCACTTTCCTTGGTGGTCAACCATGGTCTGAAAATATTAAATGGAAACTTCCAGATATAAATAACACCTGAGACTTAAATTGCACACTGTTCTGTGTAGTATGTCGCAATCTGCTGCCATTCCTCTCTGTCCTGCCTGGGATATCAATTTCCCTTTGTCCTTGGTCTCCATGCCGTTGATGCTATCCTCTTGTTAGTCACTTGGGAGCCATCTAGGTGATCAGATAAAAAAACAGTACAAATAAGGTTCGATATCCTTGGTTTTGACGTCCACTGGGGATCTTGGAATGCATCTCCCCTGGCATAGGCGGGTACTGCTGACTTTTGCTAGGGCACCCCTAGCAAACTGCCACATTGTCTTCCCTTGTTCCAGCTTATGTGCTCCATTCTCCAGCCTCCTGGATCCCCCTGCCCAGTGCTGCATGACTGCAGTGGGTGGGTTCTTACTGAAATCGACACACATACATGCCATACGTCTTCAAATATGTATTATGATTCTGGAGGCTGGGAAAATTCTATTCAATGCCTATCCTATCTGCCTGTAAATGTCAGTGAATCAATATATACTTGTTGATTGATTGGTGGAAAGAAGAATACAACTCAGGACTTCATATTCCCAGTCAAGGCTGCCAGCTAGTGTATGAAGATACTTCTGCCTCTAGATAAGCAAAGCTGATTTTGCATTCAGCCTGCATTGAACATATATTGGCACTGGTCTCATGATATATTACAGATCTTCTGCATATAAGTTCAATTTGCAGTATCCCAAACTGTGGGAATAAACGAATCGTAATACCTTGCCTTTGAATTTGCTTTGAAAATTTTTAACTCCTTATCTTATTCAAGCTCCCAGCTCTACTCCAATGTGAAATAAGAAAATATGTTATTGTTCCCACATGAAAGAGAAGTCCTGAGGTTCAGAAAGGTCAAGAGGCTGACATGGCGACTACAGTTAGTAACAATGGATTGTTCTCTTAGAAATTGCTGAGAGTAGATTTAAATGTTCTGACCACACAAAATGCTAAGTATGTAAAGTAATGCATATGTGATTTAGCTCGACTTAGCCATTCCACAATGTATACATACATATTTCAAAATGTCATGTTGTACATGACAAATATATACAAGTTTTATTTGTCAATTAAAAACCACAAAGGTCAAGAGGCTTAGCCAAGGACACTAGCTAGCTAGTAGAGTCTTGCATGGCAGCTAGGAGGCTCCTGGAGCTCTGATAGTAAACCAGCCCTGCGATGATGTCGTCAATGAGTGGTCTTCATAGAAGAGAAAAGAAAAGGCCCTTTTATCATCCTTCTTCACCCCTGTAAAAAAAGGGAAACCCAGAGCTTGCAAATGAACAAGCCAGAAACCTTATTTTTCAGCTCTCTATATAGCAACTTCTTAGATTTAAAACCCAAAATTGAAAGCAATCTCCATAGAATTTCTCTGGGGAGAAATGACCTACTTCAGCTTATATTCCTCCCTGTAGTTGCTCTGAGCCTTGGGAATTACCTTGTCCATGTATTTTCATTCAAAATGAATGCTTTAATATATTTCTTTAATCATCTGTTGCATCAGAGAATATTGTTTCATGCATATTAAAGACTTGAGCATGTAATAGGACAGTGTTCTGACTAATAAATGCGCTCAAAGCATGTCACTAGTCTTATTGCTTTTCTTAGCTTCAGGATAGATGTGTTTTATTTGGAAAATAATGATGATGATGATGATAGTGCTTCTACTAAACAAAGGGAATTATTTTATTTTAAAACGGTGCCATGACCCTGTACAGGTCATTATTCTTTTGAAGGAGTCAACCTTTTGCCTTATTTCCAGAGCATTTTATTCCCCATTCAAGCAAATTAATCAATGAGTATTAGAAACTCTCCACATGCCTGGCATGAGACTGCAGAAGTACAAAGATGCAACTTCTATGTAGAAAATGTTCTACTCTGATTTGGCTATAAACGACTTCCAGAGAATAAATAAAAGTACAAATCACTTGCTCTGGGGAAAGAGAGAAGGGAAAGGGGTTTATAGAGAGATAAAGGTTGAGTGAGATTTTTATTAAAAAGAAAGATTGGGATGCTTTGACAAAAGGATTTGAGGCGAGAGGGAAAAATATAAATGAAGGCACATTATTGGTATGAGTTCAATAAACATGCATCTTTCCACTCCTCTTCATCACTTAGATAAAAGACACGGTCCCTGTTCTAGAGTTAAAGATCACACATACAATGCCGCAAATGCCGTACTAGAGCTAAACATGGCATGCTAATTGACCTCAAAGGAAGGCTGCATGACACAGCGGAGGAAAAATAAGAGGACAACAAAAAGCATATGCACCTAAGAGGAATCTTAAAACAAGAAGCGATTAGCCAGAGCAAGCAGGAGGGAAGGCCATTCTGTGCAGAGGGAATCATATGGTGAGGGTGAGGAGGAAAGAGAAGAGACACACTTCTCCAGTGCCTCAGTTTGGCTGGAGGGAGGTTTGTGTGCCAGGGAACAGTGAATGATGAGGTTGGAGACACAGGCAGGGGTGAGGCTGGGGAGAAACTGGCAAATCATACTAAGGAATTCTGATTTTACTCTGAAAGCAACATGGGACAAATATCACACTCAAAGAACAGCAAGAAGGAAGAGGGTCTGGTTGGAGCACAAGCTTCCGTGGAGGAAAATAAAAGGGGCGGGGGGTGAGACGAGGTAAGAGAAGGCTTTACTTGTCCTTCACGAGAAGTTTGGATTTGACCTGGGAGGTAATGCGACGTCAGTGTAGGTTTGTGTTCTTGTTCTGATTTTGTGTGTGTGTGTGAGAGAGAGACTCATTTGGTGTGAGTCTCACGTACATGATGATACGCAGTCAAAATAATCACACCAGACTGTGTGAATGGGGGCAATCAAAGTCATACTCTCTGATTTAGCAAACATCACTAAATGATGACAGGCAGAAAATTAAGGTTATGTCCTTAATAAGCTCAGTGAATGACAATCTTTCTCAAATAATGGGTTTTGTCCCAATTTCTGATGTGTTTAAATTCCTTATATAAAATAACTTGTACTAAAGTAAATCTGAACATTGCAACTGGTACTTAGAATTTTTTTTAAGTCTCTACTTACAGATTAAAAAATCTTAGAAAGTTGCTTTAAACTGGCAGTATAACTGCGAAAAGTCCATGAACATTGTCTTCCTTTCTGGATTTCAATCAATCAAGAATATTTTGGATGGCTTTTAACAATAAGGTAATAGAAAATGGAAATGTACAAGAGAAACCAGGAACGGAATATTTCATTGTGACCCTACAGCATGATTCTGAAAATAAATTCACGCCATCTTGCCCTTCAGTTTACCAGCCTGTAAAATGCCCTTAAAGCTTTTCTATGCAAATGCCCTGGGGATGGATAATGCAACTAGTGGCAAATTTCTTTATTACATCAGGATTTATTGGTGAAAATGAAATACACTGTTTTAGAGATTTTATATACTGCAGGAATAAGTACATAAATATTGTCAATATGTGTCCTCTTACAACATAGGAGTGGGGTCTGAATATGATGAATATGATGAAAGATGAGACATTAGAATCTCTTTAACAGGCTTATGAAACAGACAGAAACTTATTTTCAGGGTATCTTAATGATTAAGGTAAAATGAAAAATAATCTAAACTGCCTAAAAAGTGTATATAATGTAAAATTTATAGAACTTTTTAAAAACATAGTACTTAAGTATTTAGAAAAAGCATGGCTGGGCGCGGTAGCTCACACCTGTAATCCCAGCATTTTGGGAGGCTGAGGCAGGTGGGCAGCTTGAGGCCAGGAGTTCGAAACCAATCTGGCCAACATGGTGTAACCCTGTCTCCACTAAAAATACAAAAACCGGCGTGGTGGTGCATGCCTGTAATCTCAACTACTCAGGAGGCTGAGGCACAAGAATCGCTGGAACCCAGAAAGTGGAGGTTGCAGTGAGCTGAGATCACACCACTGCACTCTAGCCTAGGTGACAGAGCAAGACTCGGTCACAGAAAAAAAGAATTTAGAAAAAGCAGTTGAGATGTCACAATATTTTATGAAATCTCCAAAGAAACGGTTGCAAAAAATAATACAAAAGGTGGTGGCATAGGAAAGTGTTAGTAAATGGTATTTCTGAAATAAATACAAGAGGTAAACATAAACATGTTCAATTTGTTCTAGGTTGTTAGAAAAATCTGGCAATAAGTGTTACAGTACAAGGAAGCACATGCAAATACAGATATTACACTCTAATGATGCTTAAAAGTGCTGATGCTGGAGAACAATGATAAACTTTAAAAGATACATATCAGTTCTGGAGATATGTTTGTTAACTGTCTCATTAGAGGCACCTTGCATGTGAGTTTAGAAAACATTTTTACAATACACTGCACAGTCCTGCTCATTGTATCAGTCTGCTCAGGTTGCCATAATGGAATACTGTGGTGGCTAAAGCCTGGGTGGCTAAACCAAAAGACATTTATTTTTTCACAGTTCTGAAGGATGGGAGTCCAAGATCAAGGTGCCAGGGTTGGTTTCTGGGGGCGCTCTCTTCCTGGGATACCTTCTTTTTGGATCTTCACATGGGCTTTTCTCGGTGTGCACGTGGAGAGGGGGAAAGCTCTCCGATGTCTCCTTCTCTTCTTACAAGGACAACAATCCTATCAAATTAAGTCCACATCCTTATGACCCCATTTAACCTTTATCACCTTCTCCCAGACCCCACCTATCTCTAGGTAGTAGAAGTTAGGGCTTCAGCATATAAAGTTTGCCGGTGAGGTCTGGGGGGAACCATTCAGTTCATTCCCTCATCAATGTCAACTCTGAGAAGAGCTAAACCACAACTTGCGTTATTAGAAGTCTAAGACATTTTCTTCTGCTGCTGTATTTACACCTAAATAGTTTTAGTCACATAAATCCTTACCCAGGTATCACTTGTAAACCCCGGGTGCATTTATAAAACTATCAGCAACACAGAAATAGCCTTTGGAGATAAAGTAGCATTCTAATAAAGCAGCGGATATGAAATCTAAGCTGGGTCTCCCAGACGGAGAAGTGTAATGAGAGAGAGAGAGCTAGACAGATGTGGGAATCAGAAGCAAGGAGAGACCTGAGAAATGCTGTTCAGACTTGTTTCTTCAGGAAGAACAACAGGCTTGGCGTTAAAAAGCTCACGTTTATTATTTTCTCTGTCTTGAGCTTTTAAGTGGGAAAATGTGTTTCACAGAAGGCAGCTCAGCTGAGAATCAGAAATCCCAGGCCAGTCCTGCCAGTAACTCAGAGTGAGACCTAGACAGTTTGCATAATCTCCAGAGCCCTGAATTTCCTCTTCTATAAAGTGAGGTATAGATCACTATAAGACTGCATTTTAACAGCCTGATTTCTATGACTCTAGGACTTACTTCTGGAGCATGTATACGCTGGGTCCAATGTTTCTAGAACAGTTCCGAATAACACATGGAAATCTTCTCCTCTGCGATGCAGGTAGCTCTGTAACGTCAACACTTACGCACAACTTGATTAAACTCTCGAGTACAATCTGGAAACCACTACACTCTGAGAAGTAGTGAAGAAGAAAAACATAGTATAAAATCCAAGTAAATGGCCTTATTTCCATGGTGCCATTATGTAGTTAGCTTGTTTAGTTAGAAGTAGTTTAGTTTTAATTACCCCAATACTGTTTCTGTAATGCTCATGTTAAAAAGGACAGACTAAATTCAAGTTTTATGCGTTCAGGATAGAATGTTTTCTTTACCAGCAGTAGAGTTTTATTTAGCAAATGCTGTTTTTCGCTTATTAGACAATTCAAAATATGTTCACTTACATGGGACATGCCATGTTGTTATCACAGATAGAAAGACCGGAACCCTCCCACAGGGTTGAAGGAATGCTACTCAGGAAAACAGTTCGGAAGCTTCTGATAAAGTGAAACATATGACATGAAAATCCCGCTCCTAGGTATTTAAGAGAAATGAAACATGTTCACATAAAAACCTACTTATAAATGTTTATAGCAACTTTATTTGTAATTACCAATTACAAATATCACTATATGTAATTATCACTATATGGCTATCATTCATACTTTAGAGGAGAGATTCTAAGTATGGCATCCATTTATGGCAGGTGTCAATCAAATTGCATGCCTTAGTGAATCTTTCTCAGAGAATCCTTTTCTTTCTCTGAAGATCATTTACCATAGCCCTCATCAGTCAGTATTATCAATGGGTGGTTCCTTAATACGAATAAGATCAATTCTATTCTGAGCTTCTTGGTGAGTTGCACATCTGTGTGACTTCTGGGGTCACGTAGACTTCAAAGTTGGGGTCTCATTTTGGGACATTCTTGATTAAAAGGGAGCAGAGAAAGCTGCTTTGCAGGAAAGGAAATAAGAGAGAAGCAAGAAGCACTCATAGGAACAGAAGGAACACAGGATCGTTCTGGAATCCTGATGGCTGTCTTTGTCTTTCTTCCGGTCCCCAGGGAGGCTAATCTGCAATTACTGCTCTTAGGCTCTTCTAAGAGATACCGCAATGCCCTGGTAATACATTTGCCTCCTACCTTGCTCGCCCCCGACCAGCCCCACCAAAATTATTTAAAGTTGACTTTGTAGCATTTGTACTCAACAATCCCTTTATCACATTCTTCATCTTGGCAGACCACTCTAGAATGTAACCAAATTTTTATTACATTTTTTTTTCCAGCCAGTGTCCTTTTATTTGTCCCTCCCCAAAGCAATACTACATAGTATGCTCATTATTACGATAATCTGGCCAAGTGTGACCATAGACTGAATTTTAATGAGCTTCTAACCCCAGTTAGTAATATGGCACAATTTCCAACAAATATGTGCCACTGGCTAAAAAGGAGGGGTTAAGGTTTAGAATACATATATCACTACAAATCCATCATCAGAAATCCAACTGGAAATGCCTGATGAGTATAGGTTGTAGTGTCAGTACAAGAAATGAATTATGTCACTTGCCATATCTGCCTTATTTATTAAATAATTGATTTCCACAAATGCTTAACAGTGATTCTCAAACCTCACCAAAGACAGAACTATCCAAGGAAGCTTTTTAAATACAAATTCCTAGGCCTATCCCAGGAACTATGAAATAAGAACCTGTGGGAGATGAGGTCTGGGAATCTATTTATTTGTACACTTATGATTCTCCAGGCCATTTTGAAGATCAATCATGTTGGAAGACTACTGTTCTAGTATATATAATGTCTAGGAGGAAACTTGCAACTGAAATTCAAACTCCAATCAATATAGAAAAATAAATTGTGTTTCTACATACCAGCAATGAACAATCGGAAATTAAAATTTCAAAAAGTGCAATTTATAATAACCTTCAAAACATGAAATACTTAGGTAAAAATCTGACAACATGTGCAAGATATATATGCTGGAATATTGTTGAATCAATGTATTCAACAATATATTGATGAAAGAAATCAAAGAAGACCTAAATAAATCAATATTTATACAATATTCATGGATTGGCAAATTTAATATTAAGATGTCAATTCTCATTAATCTATAATCATATACAGAGAGGTCTATAATTTCAACTCCATCCCAAGCAAAATCTCAGAAGCAATTTTAAAAAAGAAATTGACAAGCTGATTCTAAATTGTACAAGACAAAGGAACTAGAATAGCCTAAACAATCTTGAAAAAGCAGAACAAAAGGGAAGGTCTCACACTACCTGATTTTAAGACTTATTATAAAGCTACAATTACCAGACAGTGCAGTGATGATAAAATGACAGACACAGAGATGAATGAAACAGAGCAGACAGTTCAGAAGTAGACCCATGCATGAATAGTCAATTGATTTTTACAAAAATGCAGGGACAATTTAGGGAGAAAGGAATGTTTTTGAAACAAATGATGCTGGAACAATTGAATATCCATATGCAAAATAATGAACTTTGACCTATACTTCATATTATATGGCAACATTAGCTCAACAAGTGTAATAGACCTAAATGTAAAAGTTAAATAATTTCTAAATTATTCGATGATTAGAATTATCTTCTAAAAAACAATTCTAGAAGAAAACAGATGAAAAACTTCATGGTCTTGGGTAAAAATATTTCTTGGAGATGATAAAAATCATGATCTACAAAAGAAAAACATGATAAACTAGACTACATCAAAATTAAAATTAAAAGCTTCTGCTTTTTGAAGAACATGCTTATGAAAAATGAAAAGCCATGCACTGGGAGAAAATATTTGTAAAAAATTTGTAAAAATATTTGCAAAATATGTATCTGATAAAAAAAACTTGCACGCAGAATACATCAAGAATGCCTAAAAATCAGTAATGAGGAAACAACAAATAGGTAAGGATTTGAACAAAGACTTTACCAAAAAAAGATATACAGATGGACAGTAAACACATGAAAAATACTCAACATCATATTTATTAGGGAAATTCATATGAAAACATCAATGAGATGATACCATTGCATACCTATCAGAATGGCTAAGATATAAAAACTTTATAATATCAAGTGTTGGTAAGGATGCTGAGCAACTGGAACTCTCCCACAGGGTTGAAGGGAATGCCACTCAGGAAAACAGTTTGGAAGCTTCTGATAAAGTGAAACATATGACACGAAACTCCCACTCCTAGGTATTTAAGGGAAATGAAACAAGTTCACATAAAAACCTACTTATAAATGTTTATAGCAACTTTATTTGTAATTACCAAAATTGGAAACACCCCAAATGTTCATCAACAGGCAAAATGATAAACTGCGATACATTTGTACAATGAAATACTACTCAGCAATGAAAAGGGACGTGACACTGATACATGATGTGATATGGATGAATTTCAAATGCCTTATGCTAAATGAAAGAAGCCAGGCTCAAAGGCCAGACACACTCTTTCATTCTATTTTATATGACATTCTGGAAAAGGCAAAACTACAGAGGCAGAAACCATATCATTGGTTTCCAGGAGCTGATTGGATAGAAAGGTTGATTACAAAGGCACAAAGATCTTACAGTACTCAGTCCTTTGTAGTGAAGAAGCTGTACGTTATACTGCTGTGTTTGTCAAAATCCATAGAATTTTATGTGAAAAAGAGTGATTTTACTAAATTATGCCTATATCTCAATAAACCTGTCTAAAAAGAAAAACACAATAAAAAGCAAAGTTCCAGTTTGGTGTGTAAAGGGATATGTACTTTGCTTTCAGGTTGATCCTTTCTAAGAATCAAATTATCTTTTTCCCTCTTCCAAATGACTAAGGTAACAAATGGTCTGCCAGTGTCCCCTAACATGGAAATTCTGAGAGGACAATGTGCTATGTGCCGCTCTATTTGCTGTTGTGATGGGCTTTAGTAGTAGACTAAATAGTCTACTATTATCTACTAAATAGTAGATAAATAATCTACTATTATTTATTATACAGGTTTAGGATATAATGTGGAGGTCACCTTCCAGCTGTAGTGAGATATTAACAGACTGGGATTGATGGGGGAGAGGAAGACCATTGTTGTGTTTTTACTATATATCAGAAAACCTGTTTATGTTTTGTTTGTATATGTTTCTGTAAACATTCTGTCAACATGTTGAAGTAAACATTCAACAATCCTATAGATAATGATTTTGGGGAAATTTCAATTAAAAAAATCTAGGATCTAACTAAAATGCTAAGTTGCACACCAATTATTATACTTAAAATGGGCATAGTTAAGGGTTTCTCAGCCATTTGACCTCTGCATACATTTGCAATAGAATCTTCACCAAGAGGGGAAGAACTTCTATGATCTCAGGGCCACCTGTGTGCTGCCTCTGCCTCATGCTAAAATAAAATACTAGCTAATCTCCAGAATGCCTTCAAACTTTCTAATATTTGGAAGTATGCAATGAATACAAAAGAGTTGAGGAATACGAATTGAATTATTAAAATGTTACATCCAACATATTTAATTTCCAGAATTTGCCATCTCCTAATAGGACCTCAGAGAGGTTAAATGATTTGTCCACAACTGGTAAGTGACAGGAATATTTTAAACTCAGGTCCTCTGACTCTAAGGCAAGTGCAGATTATATTGCTTTACTTTTTCTCTCAAAAGTTCACAAATGTATAAGCCATGATGGTGTGGTAAATCACGCCAGGAGATGCCAGCAGTATTTCTTCTCTAGACTCTAGTGCTGAGAAGTTGAATACAACAATCTGTAAATTAATTCTTACTTGGCACTCCATTATCATTAGATTGATTTAACTCAGCCACATTTTTAATATTTCAAAGATAGAAGATATATGGCACCTGATTTCATCTTATGATTTTTAAAAATACGCTAGAAATGAAGAAGGAAAATACTTAGTAACATTCTTCACCAGAACATAAAACTCCTTTCTCTTGCCTTCCATTGCAGCAGCCTCCTAGCTCTGTCTTTCCAGTTCTCTTTAAGCCCCTTGGAGGATCATCTCCCTCTGCTTGCCCATTGGAGGCTGTGTTTCCCAGAGTTCGGCCCTTAGGTCTCCTTTCTTCCCAGTGTATGTGACGCCTCCTCAGTGAGGAGACCAAAGGTCACCTGGTGACCATCAAGCAGGCCACCCGAAGACAAAACTCCTTATCTGAGGAATTTGGAAGTAATTATGAAGCGGTTTCCTTGTCTGGGGTACATTACCAGAGATTCGTTGTCTTATGGCCATGGAGAACTAGGATGTGGGCACACAAAGCGGGCGATTAAGAGCAGAAGTTTAATAGGCGAAAGAAAGAGGAGAGCTCTCTATGCAGCGAGTCCCAGAGAAAACGGGTTGTGGCTTCCGCAGTGGAATGCAGGTTTCATGGAGGAGCGTGAGGGGACGGTGTCTGATTTACATAAGGCACGAAAGATTGGTCGGACCAGGTGTCTCAAATGCACAGCACAGGAAGCAGCTGGCTGCCCCGCCCTAATCTTTTATTATGCAGATTGGCTCGCTACCCGCCTGGCGCCATGTTGCCCGGTTCTTCGCTGTACGAGTGGTGAGGAAGAAACGGAAGACGGAGCCTCCATGTTGAACTTGCCTGGCCCTCAGGTAGCCCTTTTCTATTGGCTCAGCTGCCGGCATTCACTAGTGCAAGTTTCCGGCTTGCTTATTTCTGTCTGCAGCTCCATTTTTCAGGCTGCTCTTTGTTAAAAAAGAAATAATTTCGGGGCTGCTTTTTGTTAAAAGGGAAATTCCGCCAAGGACTCTGTTGTCCTTACCATCTGCCTAAATAATTTCTGTCTCCTGTATCAATTAGACTTGCCTATTATCTAAAGCTGGCATCTGGTACGAAGCTTCTTTCGTACCAGATAGAAGTTACTCACAAATTCTGGTTACTTATAAATTTATTTTATTAATTTACTTATACATTTATAAGTAACTAGAATTTCTATACATCTCCAAAATGCATGCATGCCGAAACGAAACCCATTGTGCAAACCTGGCTGACATTAAGCACAAAAATGTCTACAAATGTAATTATCATGACTTATGTTGCTAATATGGTCCAAATTACCTTCAGCTCCTACTTTAAGGTCCATAAATACCCCTGAGGAAGAATCCACTGTGTTGCACTCAGTCCTGTCTTGCTGAGGTGCCCCGCTGCAGCTGCACTCTGCCACAGCGTTCTTTCTACCTAATAAACCTTTCCTTTTTCAGTCCTATATGGTCAGTGGTAAATTCTTCTTACCAACCCACCAGTCGACCACCTTCTGATGTTGGGGCTCTTGACACCTTGCCTGGCTCTGGATGATTGCTTTCACTCAATTCCATGACCATCTGTAGACCGATGACTGCATCTCTGGTACAGACCATTCTGACCTGCAGAACCATAGATTCCATTTCTTCTTAGTGGAGAGTTCTGTCTGAATGACCACAGAGAACCCAATCTCAACATGCCCCAGTTGAATTTCGCTGCCTTCCCTATACTCTGCCCTCTGCCCTTCCCATCTGCCCACCCTCCCCTAAATTTCCAGTGTCATAAATTTAATGACATCGTAAATGAGCTGGGAGTCATGCTCAAGTGCTTTTCCTCTTCACATCCGAGTATCCATCTAGGCTTATTGTTCTGCCAGCATTCTGTCTCTCAAAGTCTTCTCCTCTGGATATCCCTTCAGTACAACCCTCATCAAGTCTAATCTGCCTTATTCTAGTTAATCTCCTCACTAGTCCCCCTCAGCTTTGTCCCTGTCTCATTCCTGAGGGATACCTCTGAAACATGTTACTTCCAGCCAAAGGCCTTACAATAGCTGCGTACTCCCAAAGAACCAAATGCAAACTCCAAGGCCCCCCTGCTTCCATCTGCAGCCGAACCCTAATTGAAATCTGAGTTTCAGCTGCACAAACTACCTGCAGCTATCTAAACACCCTTTGCTGTTAATCATCTACAATTATATGCCTAAGCTGCTCACTCCGCCCAACCTCTTAGTGCTGGCTTGTTAGATCTTTGCCTTTAATGTCCTTGTCATTATGGATTGGTATATCTTTTAATATTTAAAATGATTCTTTTATTTTCACCTTTTACTCTCTGAATTTTTCACAATGACTGAGCAAATCATTTTTAAGGAGAACATCTAACATTTATTAAAATACATAGGTGAACAGGGAACGGCTTTCTCCTTTTTCTACTTTATTTTTGTGATATAATCCAGATGAATATAGGAATTGTAAAACTTCAAAAAAGTTATTGTTTTAGGTCTAGTCGTATGTGCAAGGTTTTCAATTTTATGAATAACTCATACCATTCTGGGGCAAGTTTTGGGGCTGAGGGTTTACACCCATATCTCCATTAAGAGAACCGGGTATTCCTTTCCTGCTGTGTAGGTGTTTTCATCCCCTTCTTTTTAATAAATTAATTAAGAGAGTTTTTATTAGTAGAGTTTAAGATTTACAGAAAAATTGAGTACAGTTCCATATATGCATCCCATTCCCACCGCTTATATAGTTTCTCTATTATTAACATCTGTCACTAGTGTGGTACATTTGTTACAACTAAGGTACCAATATCAATATATTATTAACTCTGGTCCATAGTTTACTTTCAGGTTCACTCTTAGTTGTACTTCTACAGGTTTTGACACAGGTATAATGTCATGTATCTGCTAGTGTAGTATCACACAGAATAGTCTCACCTGTGTTTTGCCTAGCCATCCTCCCCTTCCCTTCCCCACCCCACCCAGCCCATGGCCACTCTCATCTTTTTACTATCTGTATAGCTTTTATTTTTTATTTTTGGAGACACAGCCTCATTCTATCACCCAGGCTGGAGTGCAGTGGCACAATCTCAGCCCACTGCAACCTCTGCTTCCTGGGTTCAAGCAATCCTCCTGCCTCAGCCTCCCAAATAGCTGGGATTACAGGTGTGCACCACCATGCCCAGCTAATTTTTTTTTTTTTTTTTTTGGACTTTTAGTGGAGATGGGGTTTCACCATGTTGGTCAGGCTGGACTTGAACTCCTGACCTCAAGGGATCTGGCCACCTCAGCCTCCCAAAGTGCTGGGATTATATAGTTTTTCAACACAGACAGTCTGTATAGTTCTTCAACACCGACAGTAATCATTGTATTTTCAGCCAAAATTTCCATCACCTTTTTAGGCAGACTTCTTTCTATTTGTTTTAAAATGAAGAAAGAATGTCTTCATGAAACATAAGTTATTCTGCATAGTCAGAAAGTGTTCACAGATTGAATTTTTAAAGTTGGTAATCCTTTTTTTCCTCAAGATCTAGTTTGCATTTTCTACTCCCATTAACCTACAGTGAATACATCATTGGTCAACCAAAGTTACAGGATGAAGAAAGACTCCCAGGAAACACATGTGGTTCCAAACTTAGACCTAGAAATGCCCATGAGGGAAATTGATTTCTCTTGTCTATTACCAAATTGCTACTGTTGACATCAGAGTAAGAAGTTATCATTTTCCTACTATGAGAAAATAAATTAATCTGATACACAATGTAGGCAATTGAAATGATCAGCATGATCATCTTTTCTATTTTGCCATCAGAAAAAAACCCAGTGGCTTAAATTACAGACCCCAGCATGGCTTTTTCAGATGGATAACAACTCATCTCTAGAACCCCTTCCCATTTAAATTTGATAGCACTGACACCAAAGAATGGGGGGAATGCTTATCACTACTTATTTTGGACTAAATAATTATAATACCCACTTAACAAAGCTGCTAAAAGCTTGGTGCATGATTGTGGTGTTACCTGTGCGCCAACTCACAGCCAAGAAGCAGTGGCACATTATAATCATTTGACAGGAAAGAATTTCAAAGGGACATAGAAAAATTGAAAGTCCACATGGGATATGATCAAAGTTAAAAGAGAATTTCCTTTTCAACAAATGAAAGCAAGATATTTAGGTCAAACCTCACGTTGATAGGAAACAAAAAAGGCAACTGCCCATATTAGAAACAGAGGACTGCAGGACCCATAGGAGTCCCTGTGGTCAGGTTAATGGCTTAACAAAAAGTAATACATTGAGAGTGCTTTATGGTTTTCTAAGTGCCTTTCCTCATATCTATCTTGATACAAATTGTCCTTATCAGATGTTATTAATATAGCAGTGTTTTAATATGCTGAAAGTCTGCTACAGAGAGCAACAGATTAGAGTGGTCAGAAATGATCCTGTAGTGAAAACATAATGGGTTTCCTCTTCATCTTTGCTTTAGTGAAATGCTTGAAAGCCTGCTCTCTCTCTGAACTGAGTATGATTTGTTATTTCAAAACTATTTTAGTCTCAGCAGAGATGGAGTTTGCACATGCATTTTCTATAACTAAGGCCGACTCCCATTAGGGTGGAAAATAAAGCCTATAATTCGTAATAAGAGATTGCTGCCTTTGAAATCACTTCCTACCATAATACTGGCCACTTCATTACAGTGGTAATTAGAAAGAAAAAACCAGAAATGGCCATTTGAAGGGGAAATTAGTGCTTAATTTCCAAGACTGTTTTATTTTAATGGCTGCAACCCTGGCAAGATTTTATACTTCAATTGCAGACCCAAGAATGATAAGGCTAGTGTTTCAGATCTGTCTTCTAAACGGAAAACACTAAATGCAGCATGTGATGAAAAAGCATCTAATGACTGAATACATCCCTTAAAGTCAAATATACTGTCTTTAAAGGAGGGTTTAAAAAATAAGTATGTATGTGAAGGTAGGCATGTGTGGGTGTAAGTTACATCCATTTAATCAGCTGCTACTGTCATTAACCAAGCACACAACTTGAGCTTGTTAAAATTAATCCAATTAAGAGTAAGTACTGTTAAAAGAAAATCTCATATTTTATTAAAAATGTCAGATGCAGCCCAAAAGGAAGGAATGGATCTTTTCCTGGAAGAGGAAAGCAAGATTTAAGACGAAGAAATAAGCATAGGTTGATCTAAGAGTCTCCATTTTTAGAGAGCTGCTGAGTTATTCTAAAGAATGTTTCTTTTCTTCCCCCAGCCCACTTCCTCTTTTAGAAAACTCTTTTATTGTGGAACGTAACACAGAAAACTCCACCCAATAAAAACACACAATTCAATTATATTTCTCAAAGGGCACACCAGTGTAAACACGACACAGGCCAATAAAACATTGCCACACCACACAAGCCTCCTCAGGCCAGTCCTCCCCAGCCCTAATCTCTCCTTTCCCCAAAAATACAATTGTCTTTTACATTATCATTTCTTTGCTTTTCTTGATAATTTTACCATCAAAACATGGATCCCTAACCATTGTAGTTTTGCTTTGCCTTTTTTTTTTTTTCTGGAACTTTACGTAAACAGAATCTTATAGTTTATACTCTTTTTATTTATGCTTTTTCATGTGACATTATGTATGCCAAATTATTGTTGCTATGAGTAGTGGTAAGTCTTTCCTATTCACTCAATTATAGGCATAGAGCACAATATTTTTTTAACTCATTGGACTGTAGGTGACTACTGTATTTGGGTGACTCAGTTTCTACTTTTCTGAATGATGCTGCTACGAATATTTTTTTATGTGTCTTTTGATAGACACGTGCCTACATTTCTGTTGTATGTGCTTGTGAGTGGAATTTCTGGGTCACTGGATGTACATTCAAATTTTTCAGATAATACTGAATAGTTTTCTGAACTGGTTATAGCAGTTTGCACTTCTAATAGCAGCATATGAGAATTGTCAATATTTAGCCTTTCTAGTAAGGTTGTAGCAGATTTTTACTCAGGGTTAAATCTGTGTTATCACTGAAGCATAATGAGGCTTTTCAAATGTTTATGGTTATTTGGCTATCCTCTTTTGTAAAATGCTTCAAGTCATTTCCCAACTTTTGTATTATGCTGTCCTTATTGATTTGTAGCGGTTCTTTATGTATTCTAGATACAAGCTCATTTTGATGACATGTATGGGAAATTTCTTCACCTACTTGTGGCTTGCTTTTTTACTTTCTTATTGATGTCTTTTGGTGAATATAATTTTTAAATTTGTAAACATTTTATTGTGAATTAATTTTAGATTTACCGAAGAGTAGAAAAGAGTACAGAGAGCTCCAATATATCCTCCATCCAGCTTCCTCTAATGTTAACCCATTCCATCACCATTTACCAAACATAACTAACACTTATCAAACTCAGATATTAATATAGGTACAATACTATTACATAAACAACACAATGTATTCAGATTATACCTGTTTTCCGCTGTTATCCTTTTTCTGTTCCAGGATCCAATCCAGAATACCATGCTGCGTTCAGCGGTCAGTCTCCTTAGTCTCCCTCAATCTGTGGCAATTGTCTCAGTTCATATTTTTCATGACTTTAACACTTTAGTAGTATTGGTCAGGTATTTTGAGAATAAACCTCAATTTGGACTTCTCCAATGTTTTCTCATGATTAGATGAATTCACTAATTTTTAATGTAATATAGTTTGTCAATCTTCTCCTTTATATTAATGCTTTTTGTCTCCTTTTAAAATAACTTCCCGTCCCCACAGAGCCTGCTTTGCCTTGCATATCTTGTCAAAGCCACTGTTTCACCTTTCATATGTAGTTTATAAGTTTAGGCCAAGTTCCATAGTTTCCGTATCTAAGCCATCAAACATCAATTACTGGAAAAAAAAAGTTCCCTCGCTTATCTGTAGTCCCATCTTTGAGGCAAATCAAATGTCCCAGTGTGTGTGGATTTGTTTCTGAGCTCTCCATGCTGTTCCAATAGTCTATTTGTCTCTTCTTGTGCCATAGTGCACTGCACTAAATACTGGAGCCCGTAACAAGTCTTGATATCTTGTGGTACCTATTTTGTTCAAGAGATCATGAGCCATTTCGGCACTTCTCATTGCTTTATAAATTCTAGAATCAGCTTATTTTCTCATATACACCTACATAGACAGGCATGCAGGACTTGAACTGAAACCATAAATCATTTGGAATGACAATTTACTATATTGCAACTGCCAGTAGATGAACATGAATATACCTTCATTTACGTAGGGATTCTATAATTTTGTTCAATAACTATAGTTTATGGGTAGAGATTGTGCACATCTTATATTTATTTCAAAGAATTTCATGATATTTAATACTACTGTGAATAGAATCATTTTTTTTTTTTTTTTGAGACAAAGTCGCTATGTCACTCAGGCTGGAGTGCAATGGTGTGACCTTGGCTCACGGCAACCTCTGCCTCCTGGGTTCAAGGCATTCTCTTGCCTCAACCTCCCGAGTAGCTGGGACTACAGGCGCCCACCATCATGCCTGGCTAATTTTTGTATTTTTAGTAGAGACAGGGTTTCACCATATTGCCCAGGCTGGTCTTGAACTCCTGACCTCAGGTGATCCAACTGCCTTGGACTCCCAAAGTGCTGGAATTACAGGTGTGAGCCACTGCGCCCAGCCTGGAATCACTTTTAAAATTCAGTTTTTCTAGTTGTTTGCTGCTGTATATAGAAATACAGTTTTTGCATATTGATCTTATATTGAGAGACTCTGCTAAATCCTTTTTAATTTTAATAGTGTATTTGTAGATTGCTTCAGATTTTGTGTGTACGTAATTGTGTCAGTTGTGAATATACTTTTTTTTTTCTTACAGTTATTTTTTCTTCCTTATTTTTTGGCTTTTTCTGTACAGGATAGGAACTCTAGTACAGCGTTGAATAAATGTACTAATAACAGGAATACCCACTTATTTCTGAAATCAAAGCAAATACTTTCTAGAATTTATCATTAAGTATCATGCTTACAGTAGCTTTTTTTGTAGGTACTTACATATATGGAACTATTCAAATTTTGTGTCTTCCTATGTCAGTTTTGGTAGACTGTATTTTTGTAGAAATTAGTTGTTATTGTCTAAATTTTCAAATTTATTGGCATAAAATGCTTTAAGATATTCTTTTCTTCTTCCTAAATGTTCATAGAACATGCAGTAATATCCTTTTTTCATTTCAGATATACTGCACATTTTTATCTTTTTAATTTCATAATCAGACAACACAGAAGTTTATTAATTTTAATTTTTAAAAAAATAACTTTTTTTTCTTTCTTTCTTTCTTTTTTTGTGACAGAGTCTCGTTCTGTCACACCAAGCTGGAGTACAGTGGCACAATCACAGCTTATTGTAGTCTTGATCTCCTGGGCTCAAATGATGCTCCTGCCTCAGCATTCCATGGAGCTGGGACTACAGGCATACACCATTGTGCCTTGCTGATTAAAAAAAAAAAAAATTCTTATTTTTTGTAGAGATGGGGTCTCATTATGCTGCCCATGCTGGTCTCAAACTCCTGGCCTCAAGCAATCCTAACACCTTGGCCTCTCAAACTGATGAGGTCACAGGGGTGAGCCACTGGGCCTGGCCTTAATTTTTTTAATTGCATATTTTTATTTACTATTTAATTTCTGCTCTTATTACATACTTCTCTCTGCTTTCTTTGCTCTTCATTTGCTGAATATTTTCCTCACTTTTTAAAATAGATGCTCAAAACATAATAAATGTTTATAAAAAATAGGCTGTTCTTTTATGTGCATTATTTTGTTTGATCTTCAAAATCACCTTGTAAAGGTGTGCTAATTCCATTTTTCTGGATGAAGAAAATGAGAAGGTAACTAATTTGCTCCAGGTTAATTATGAAGCTGGAATTCAAATTAGGTCTGTTTATATAGAAAGTCTATATTCTTTTTAAATATCTTGAATTCACATATGATTAGTATAAAATACATTTTTATCTTTTTCAAAAATTCTATTTTGTAATTAAAGAAAATTTAGAATATGGTAAATATTTGTTTGCATTATAAAGAATCTAGGGTCAGTAAAGAAATCTAATTGTTATAAATCAGTCTTTTTGCGGATCATGTTTAAACATTTTTTCATGTATCTCGAAAACGGCACTGACAATTTCCTCCCTTTTGACCTGTTTCTCCTTCTTTTGGCTCCTTGAGATCACGCTTTCCTCCTCCTCTGACCTCTCGTTTTCAGCCCCTGTGCAGGTCCCTCTTGCTCTGTTCACCACTAAACATCAGTGTTCCTCAGTCTTTGTAAAGACTCTCTTCACTTAAAAAAAACAAAATTGGCACTCTTATCCATGCTCATTATTTTAACTCCCAAATCCAGATTCCCAAGCCTCTGAAACTACATATTATCATTGCTTTCTGAAATGGTTCATCTGGAGTTTCCAAAGTAAGACTTTAAACTCAATCATGTCCAAACTATGCTTCAACTCGCTCTCCCCACTGACAAATAAACTCTTTCTCCTGAATTGCGTATCTCAGCAAGTAACATTCATCCAGTTTTCCAAGTCAGAACTGCAAAAGTCATACTAACATTCTTCCTCTCCCTCATCCCCTCCCTATCAATTACCCTTTAGATATCCCTATTATTGGTTCCCTCCTCACCAGATCCAATGCCTGAGTGTGTATTTAGATACTCACGATGTCTTACCTGGACTTGCTTAAATGCTACCTCTTAGAAAAAGTCTTTCAGAATAGTCCTATTATGCTTCATATACATTCACATTATAGAAATTAAAACACCATAACTCTAGGCCTGCTTCTCACTAAACTTTGAGATAATTAAGTGAAGGAGCTGTGAAACAGATATATAGTCTATCTCATATACATAGATATGTATTTACATATATCCGAAGAGACTTGCAAATTACTTGATACATATGTGGTGAATGGTTGTCATAGGAAAAATAAATGGAAAGGAAAGCTTATGATTTTCTCAGTGGTTGCTACAATTGTGGATAATTCATACTTTTCAAAATTAAGTGGAGAGGTCAAGTGGCTCCATGGAGTGTTACTATTAATCCTTCTGAAAGAGTTAGTTTAGATGGAACTATTGAGTGGCCTTGTGTCAATGTCACATAGAAATAGAGCTGGACCCTTTAAGATAGCACTCTGCCATCCAGGAAAAGTCTGTTCATAAGGTCATAATAAAGCCTTCTGCTACTATAGCCACATCACTTGAACAGTCATGTCTATTCATAAGCAAAGTTGTATGCTTAGAAAGGCTTAGGATCATGGAATTTGAGTTTTGAATATTATAATTTCAAATTACATACCACTTACTAACAAAACTATCATAAAGAAGAAAACTCAATTCTACGAAGAAGATATTTTTAATCACCCCATTTTCAGTGTGGTGAGTGAAGCACAGTAAAATCAAGCAATTTATGCCAACTCTTATCACATTACTGACAATAATTCAGAAGTATTACTTCCTAATTCTAGAGTCTCCTCTTTCTTATTGTGGTGACATTTCCAGCTAACACAGGAGAGTCACATACAATCCTTAAGTACAACTTCTGATCTGGCACTTACATCCCATATTTTAAAAATTTCCAGTGTTAATTATTTTTAATCCCTGCTCCAACTTTAAGTTTATAGGTGTTCCTTGACTTATGACAGGTTACATCCTTGTAAACCCATCCTAAGTTGAAAATATCCTAATTTGAAAATGCACTTACTACACTTGACCTATGGAACATCATAGCTTAGCCCAGCCTGACATAAGTGTGCTTAGATACTTGCATTAGTCTACAGTTGGGCAAAGTCACATAGCACAAAGTCTATTTTATAATAGGGTGTTGAATATTCTGTGTAATTTATTGAATACTGTACTGAAAGTGAAAGTAGAATGGTTGTATGGGTACTCAAAGTGCGGTTTCTACAGAATGTGTGTCGCTTTCACATTCTTGATCATAAAGCCAAGAAATCAAAAGTCGAACCTTAGTGAATTGGGGACCATCTGTAGTCCCAACTGGATCTCTTGCTAAGAGAGACAAAATGACCTAGGAGTTCACAGCTAAGCAAGCCAGATTCCCTTTGCTTCTTCTCTGACTTCGCAGCCTACACTCTCTTTTTTTTTCCCCCAGGGTTAAGCTTCTGTCTTGCCTTGTACTTCCAGTGATGTCCTCTCTGTCTGGACTACATTTGCCTTGGCTCCTTTACAAAGTATCTCACTTCAATTCATTGTAAAATCCTGACTGGTCCTTGGATTTTATCCCTTACTCCCAGTTGCCCCATTTCAACACCTCTCTTTATGGTTGAGTCCCATTACCTGCTGGTAAATGACTTGAAGTGTCTACCTATATGGGCCATCTCACTCATGCACAGGTGGATTTGGCTGACTGGGGACGTCAGGCAGGAAATCCCTTCTTCTTTCACCTCTGTGCATTCTCTTAAAACCTGGCTGAAGATGCTAATCTTCTTAGGTGGGTTAGTATGACAGCAGGACTGTCCACAAAAGTCTTCCTTGGAAAAAGTCTTGCTCCCTTTACGTGGTCCTGAGAAGGAAGGCAGTGTCAGGATTTTGAGAGGACACAAACAGCTGGAGAGGATGCCAGTCCTAACCTGGTGCTGTTGTGGCTGGAAAGAGCAGGAGTTGAAGAATGGTGGGTTATCAGCTAGGCATCAGAGTCAAAGAAACCGATTTAGGTGCATTTTGCCATTTACTATGTGTTAACCTTGGGTACATCACTTGTCTTCTTGAGGTCTGTTTCCATGTCTTCAAAATACAAACTACTTCTTCCCTGCCTGTTCCACATGATTTTTACAAATGATATACATTAGACAACAGGAAAATTAGGAAATCTCACGAAGTATACTCGTTGGTATCATCTCAAATAATCAAAGCTTTATGATGAAGTTTTCCAATCACAAACAATTATGCCTATGTATTAAAAACAATCTTACCTGATTAGCCATAATATGGGACATACATTTCTGGTTATTAGGACTGAATTCTGTTTTATATTTCTATTACTTAGTCTTCTTCTAGAAGATTTGAAATCTATATTTCAGTTAGTAAAATATTTTAAAATTACATTTAAATTAGTAGATTTGTAATAAAACATTACAAATCTTACTGCCAAAATTTGAATTTTACCAATTAAAACTGGTAAATGAACCAATATTTCTGAAACAGATTGAATCAAGATAGCAGCCAGCAAGTTTTCATTTGTATCGGAAAGGCAAATCTGAGAATCATTAGCAGTATAAATCACTAAGACAAAGAGTTGGGGGAAATTCTCTTTTAATTAGTTTTGGCTCCTGTCAAGATGGTGAGCTTGGATAGGCTGCTGGCTTCTTCCAAAAACAATCCTAGAGGAACTAGGAGATGGGGGAGGGTGGCGAAGTAGGGAGAAAGGAAGGGAGAGAGGGTGAGAGACAGTGAGAGCGAGCGGGGGAGAGGAAGACAGACATATTGATTCAGACAGACAGACATGTGAATTCTAGGAAAAAACAAAACAATACCAAAAGTGAGATGTTCTGGGGAGACTGAGGCTGTCTTAACCTTGGAGTTATGGACTAGAAGCACAGAAGGCAGCAAGGTGCAGAAGGCAGTGAGAAGGCTTGGAGAGAAACTGCCAATGGCTATGCTAAAGTGTGTAATTACTGGTTAAAAAAAAAAAGACGACTAAAAAATATCTACCATTGGAAACAGAATGATTAGAAGAGAGCCCAAGAATTTAAAATAACCATGATAAAGATAACACAATTAGGAACAATACTGGTAGCATAAAGCAGAACCAATAAATCATTTAAAAAATCCAGGTAGAACTATTAGGTCTGAATACGTAACAGTTGAAATATAAAAAAACGTCACCACGACAAAGGGGATAAACAGCAGGTTGAACAGATGAAGAACAAATTAGGACACTGAAAGACCAGACTGAGAAACTTGCTCAGAAACAGCAAGAAACAGCAGAGATGGAAACCATGAGAGAATAGCTCAGGGATATGTAGATGAAAGTAGAACTGCCAACATGTATAGGAGTCCCAGAGGTGGAGGAGAAAAAATAATCAAACTATTAGATATTCCTAGAAACTGTGTTAACAGATAACCCCTTAGAATTATGAAAAAAAAAAAAAATCACTACGCACGCTTTGGTTTTATGAGAATGGCAAACTGCTAAGAAATAACTGAACAAATAAAGTGTATATTAGTAAGATTAGTTTGCAGAATTTACCAAACAGCTGGGACATTTAAAACAATAAATCTCTTAATTCAGTGTGTGACTATCAGCCTGTGAATCTGCACTCTTACTGGTCCCCTAGCCATGGACGTGGTTAGGCCTAATCAATCAATCACCTGTGTAAACAGTGCAGCAGCACTTTTCTGGTTCTATGCTTCTCCTGAATCCAGCATAACTCCTAGCTGTTTAGAGATGGACATCTCTATGACTCAAACTGGCTATGGATGATTCAAATTGGCTATGGTTCATACGCATCTTACAGTAAATTCCCCCAGCCTCACCCTGTTAGATTAAACCTTAAGAGTTTTCAAATATCTTCTTTGATTTAAAGACAGGTGCCGAAGCATCCAAACAGTCCTGAGATTTTATGATTCTGTGTTGTTTAACACAGATATCATAGACCAACATCATCAATTAAAATATAGTTAGACACTAGGGAAAAAGATGATTAGATGATTACTTGTGTTTATGAAATGTCTCTGGTTTATATACAAAAATTATTCTAAACAATTACAATTAAGATCTATCTATCAATGAATTTTGGAATGTATGAAAAAATCAATTCCTAAGTGCTTATATACTGTTGAGTAAGAAATGAAACACAATAAACATTTTAATTGATCTGCTTTTTATTTCTTTCACTGGAACCAGTACTAGGAGAAAAATAATGGGGGGAGAGCCCTATAATGAGATCTATAATAATCAGACTCCAAAGTGTTATTGCTGTTATTTTCTATTGTGAAAAATTATCCACATTTCTTTACTTATCTATTTAAATCTTATCAATTGTGTAAAAACTGATTAAAATGGTCTATGTTTTAGAAATTTGGGGGGTTATCATAGGATTAAGATATTTAGTAAAACACATTTTTGTGATAAAAGACTCAGAAGAATCCCTTAAGTGTTAAGACCTACTTCCCTAACGCCCTGTAATTCACAGTTCATTCTGAAACAGCAGTAAATCACCGATGTGAATATTGTCTTCATAATGTCACTACAAAACAGCATAAAAACTATCTTAACTACATGCCATAAAATTAAAACAGCAGACCATGACTGGGAGAGAACTACAGGTTTATCTTACTTTCATGAAGATTTTTAAAAAGGTAACATTTATGGAGAAAGTTCGTGAATATTAAATCTTTCAAACACCTACAATGATTAAAAAACTCTTTCTGCTTATGCCAGCAACTCTCCAACATAAGATTGCTGTTCAGTTTGCTACGGCAGGCCACAGAGAATGTGAGGTTTGAAAAGCAAACGGAACAAACTGGGGTGAAAATTATTTTGATAATTTCAGATGTCCTGATATTGAAAACTTCTGAAAGTTTGTATGCTACACCCTAGATGCTCCACGTATGGTCCATGGACCAGCAACATTAGCATCACTTGCAAGTGTGTTGGAACAAAATCTCATGTCCCACCCAACCCTACTGAATTCAGATCCTGTTTTTTCTTTTTAAAAAACTAGATCCTCAGGTGGTACATGTGCACACTGAGGTTTTAGAAGCACTACCGCCGTGGCGAAATATTCTGAAAACTTAGGGTTAATGTGATGTGTTTTTATATAACAATAACATTATTTATATAACAATCATAGCAAATCTTCCCTAGACTGGAAGGTTTTCAATAGTATGGGTTATAGTTTATTCTTTTTGCATGCTCAGCATCCAGTATAATGCCTGGCTCATATTTGGCCCAGTGAAGATGAATGAATAAATGCCATTACAGTAAAAATAGAGCAGTCATGTCAGTGAGGCTACATTAGCTATTTACAAATGTTAAGACAGCTGGCTCAATGGGCAAGAATAGGGACATTCAATAGGAACAATAAAGCAGAATAAGTGAAAATGTAAAATATTTTCGCTCAGACACATAATAGAGAAAACTTATCAAGTGTTTAATCAGGAAGAAAACACACAGCAAAGGTTTTGAGTGTCAAAATGCATAACGTGTTGATTTGATAACCATGTAATTAGTTTTAGAGTTGGGGCTGGCCATGCTGGAAAGACTAATGATGTGACCGTAGGTTTGGAACTTTGAGCCATGAGGTTTGGGACTTTGAGCCATGCAACACCAACCCAACCTCTGGGGAAGGAAGGAAAGCTGAAGATAAAGTTCAGTCACATGGCCAATGATTTAATCGATCCTATGGGCTATATAGTGAAACTCCAATAAAAACCATATACCAAGACTTGGGAGAGCTTCCCTGGCTTGAACACATGGATGTACCAGGAGGGTGATGCACTGTAAGGATATGGAAGCTAGTGTTTGCAACTATCTATATAAGAGCAAACGTGATTTTGTAATGCATACATATTTGCAGTGTGCTAAGCCACATTACTGGCCCATTGCTGGTCAAGTTTTACTAAAATGCTATACTTACTGATCAAATAAGAATCTAGAATGTAAAGTGGGTTCAAAATCTAGAATATAAAGTAGGTTTAAGGTAAAAAACACTTGGGAAAATTAAAAGCATTTGATAACAGTTCAGACAATGTTCTTTAGCTAATAGTTCTTTAATGATAGTTAACAAGCATAATGCCTGCAGTACAGTTCTGATCCTTACTACCCAGAATTAGGTCAAATGTCACATGTATTAGGGCTCTCAGAGGGACAGAACTAATAGGATATATATAAAAAAATATAATATATATGTATGTATAATATATATAATATATATTTATATATTATATATATATGAAAAGGGGAGTTTATTAAGTATTAACTTACATGATCACAAGGTCCCACAATAGGCCGTCTGCAGGCTGAGGAGCAAGGAGAGACAGTCCGAGTTCCAAAACTGAAGAACTTGGAGTCTGACATTCCAGGGCAGGAGAGCATGGGAGAAAGATGTAAGCTGGGAGGCTAGGCCAGTCTCGCCTTTTTCTGGGAGGCTAGGCCAGTCTTGGACATTTTTCTGCCTGCTTTATATTCGCTGGCAGCTGACTAGATGGTACCCGCTAGATTGAGGGTGGGTCTTCCTTCCCCAGCCCATTGACTCAAATGTTAATCTCCTTTGGCAACACCTTCACAGACACACACAGGATCAATACTTTGCATCATTCAATCCAATCAAGTTGACACTCAGTATTAACCACCGCAAGTCTACCCCTTGTTAACTTGAACCCATACATATCTCCTGAGATCATACATAATCTTCAAATAAAGACAATAATAAAGTCATAATCATGCCTAACATAATACAACTATCCTTCATACAACTGGAAATGCACCAGTCCCCAACCCAAATACTATTACATAAAGTTAACAATACTTAAATGCTGATATGAAGTCAATAAATCTTATGTCACATGATAAAGGAAAGGAAAATAAAATGAAGATACTTTCTTAGTACAAGTGTATACATGCATAAACATGTTTTTAACAAAAGGAGGAGGAAATATTCATGACAGTTACAGTCCTTGCTTCTGTAGCTGGTCATGTGGTCATAGCTGGTATTGATGACTACCTTCTTCTACTACCCATTCTGTATTCCTTTTGCCTTCAGCAAGCACCTCAGCAGATCGTGGCTTTTTTTCCTGGTGGAGTGACCCAAATCTTCATTCCAGAGGGGTCTGGATCATTTGTAGTCCTGCCTGGATTGGGCTGTTGTAGTTTCCCATCGACCTTAATCACAGGGGATGGTAATACTAAGAGACACTGATCTCCCGTATTCCATGCATACTCTTCCTTACCTCTGTTATGGAGTAATAGACTGATTTCATCTTGATAGTCTGGGTCAATCACCCCAGTCAACACTGTAACTCCCTTCTTAGTCTGTTGACTTAAAGGTAGGAGGAGCCCAAAGTGTCCAGGTGGCAATCTTAACTTCCAGTTTAATGGACCATTGTTGTGTCTCCTGGTGGCAGCATTCCTCCCTCTGGTACTAAGAACTTTAGGCCAGCAGAATGTAATGTCACCAGAACAGGAAGCAAAAATTTTGCTAGTGGATCACTAGGGGTGATGGTGAGTGGTGCCACTTCCACTTTCATCCCTTGATTCCTGGACCCGTGAATCCTGGCTATGGGAGAAATTGTACCATATATTGGATACTGATTCAGAGCATACACGGACTTTTGGAGAACTTTGCCCCAGCCCTGCAAAGTATTGTCACCTAGTTAGGGTTGTAATTGTGACTTCAGAAGGTCATTCCACCTTCTATCAATACAGCTTCTTCAAGAAGATGGGCAACATGGTAAGACCAGTGAATTCCATGAGCATGAGCCCACTGCCACACTCCTTTAGCTGTAAAGTGAGTGCCTTGATCAGAGGCAATGCTGTGTGGAATACCATGACAGTGGATAAGGCATTCTGTGAGTCCACGGATGGCAGTCTTGGCAGAAGCATTATGTGAAGGATAGGCAAACCCATATCCAGAGTGAATGTCTATTCCAGTGAGGACAAACCTCTGCCCTTTCCATGATGGAAGAGGTCAATATAATCATCCTGCCACCAGGTAGCTGGCTGATCACGCTGAGAAATGGTGCCATATCTAGGGCTCAGTATTTGTCTCTGCTGCTGGCAAATTTGGCACTGAGCAGTGGCCATAGCAAGGTCGGCCTTGGTGAGTGGAAGTCCATGTTGCTAAGTCCATGAGTAACCTCCATCCCTGTCACCATGGCCACTTTATTCATGACAGGGGAGGCTGGGGAAAGAGGCTGAGTGGTGTCCACAGAACGGGTCATCCTATCCACTTGATTATTAAACTCCTCCTCCATTGAGGTCACCTGTTGGTGAGCACTCACATAGGATACAGATATCTTCACATTTTTTGACCACTCAGAGGGGTCCATCCACATACCTCTTCCCCAAATTTCTTTGTCACCAATTTTCCAATCATGCTGCTTCCAAGCCCTTGACCATCCAGCCAAACCATTGGCTACAGCCCATGAATCAGTATATAATCCTACATCTGGCCACTTTTCCTTCCATGCAAAGTGCACAACCAGGTGCAGTGCTAGAAGTTCTGCCCACTGGGAAGATTTTTCCTTCACTGCTGTCCTTCAGGGACGTCCTAGAAAAGGGCTGTAGTGCTGCCGCTGTCCACTTTCAGGTGGTGCTTGCATATTGTGCAGAACCAGCTGTGAACCAGACCCTAGTCTTCTCTTCCTCTGTCAACTGATCATAGGAAACTCCCCATGAGGCCATCAATGCAGGCTGGAGGAGGGAAGGCAGGGTGGCAGGAGTGGAGACCATGGCCATTTGAGCCACTTCCTCATGTAACTTACTCGTGCCTTCAGGACCTGCTTAAATCCAATCACATATATACCACTTCCATTTGATGATGGAATACTGCTGTGCATGACCCGCTTTATGGCTAGATGGGTCAGAAAGCACCCAGTTCATGATAGGCAATTCAGGTTGCATGGTGACTTGATGACTCATAGTCAAACATTCAATTTCCACCAAAGCCCTGTAACAGGCCAAGAGCTGTCTCTCAAAAGGAGAGTAGTTATCTGCAGAAGATGGCAGGGCCTTTCTCTGAAATTCTAGAGGTCTCCGCTATGATTCACCCACGCTCCAAACAGCATCCCTATCTGTCACTGACACCTCAAGCACCATTGGATCTGCTGGGTCATGTGGTCCAAGTGGCACAGCTGCTTGCCTAGCAGCTTGGACCTGTTGCAGACCCTTCTCCTGTTCTAGACCCCACTAAAAACTGGCAGCCTTTTGGGTCACTCGATAAATAGGCCAGAGTAACACACCTAAATGAGGAATGTGTTGCCTCCAAAACCCAAATACACTCACTAGGCCTTGTGCCTCTTTCTTGGTTGGGGAGTGTTGGGAGGGGGCGGGAAATGCAGCAACTTATCCTTCGCCTTACAAGGAATATCTCCACAGGCCCCACACCACTGGACCCCTAGAAATTTGACTGAAGTAGAAGGTCCCTGAATTTTAGTTGGATTTATTTCACATCCTCTGGCATGCGAATGTTTCACCAATAAGTCCAGTGTGTTTGTTACTTCTTGCTCACTGGATCCAATCAGCATAATGTCATCAATGTAATGGACCTGTGTGATATCTTGCGGAAGCAAAAAGCAATCAAGGTCTCTCCAAATAAGATTCTGACACAAAGCCTGAGAATTGACATACCCCTGAGGTAGGACAGTAAAGGTATATTGTTGGCCTTGCCAGCCGAAGGCAAATTGTTTCTGGTGAGCCTTATGGACAGGAATGGAGAAAAAGGCATTTGCCAAGTCAATGGCTGCATACCAGGTACTAGGAGATGTGTTAATTTACTCAAGCAATGAAACCACATCTGGTACAGCAACTGCAGTTGGAGTCACCACTTGGTTAAGCTTATGATAATCCACTGTCATTCTCCAAGATTCATCTGTCTTCTGCAAATGCCAAATGGGAGATATTTGAATGGGGATGTGGTGGGGAATCACCACTCCTGCATCTTTCAAGTCCTTGATGGTGGCGCTAATCTCTTCAATCCCTTTGGGAATGCGATATCGTTTTTCATTTACTATTTTTCTAGGTAAAGGCAGCTCTAATGGCTTGCATTTGGCCTTTCCCACCATAAGAGCCCTCACCCTACCAGTCAGGGAGCCAATGTGAGGATTCTGCCAGCTGCTAAGTATGTCTATGCCAATTATGCATTCTGGCACTGGAGAAATGACCAAAGGATGAGTTTGGGGACCCACTGGACCCACTGTAAGTCGGAGCTGAGCTTTATGAAACTCCATTACCTGATCTCCATAAGCTCCTACTTCTAACTGGAGGACCACAATGACATTTTGGATTCCCTGGAATCAGTGTCAGCTCAGAGCCAGTGTCCAGTAGTCCCAGAAATGTCTGATCATTTCCCTTCCCCAGTGCACAGTTACCCTGGTAAAAGGCCAAAGGTCTCCTGGGGGAAGGATGGGAGAAAGAATCACTGCATGAATTGTTGGTATGTAGTGGGGTCCTTCCTCAAGAAGGATCTCCCCTTCATTCAAGGGGTTCTAGGTCTGTAAACTGGCTGAAGTCTGGAAATGGATTGAGGGGCCGTGATTCTCTGTTTTTATAATTCAAATTAGTCTTTTATCCATTTGATCTAGAAGTTTTCTCCTTGTATAAATTAAGTAGAAATGCAGTAGGCTTCCTATCAATTTCACTTCTAGGAACATCGTGATTAATTAGCCAATGCCACAGCTCTACACGAGTCAGACTATTCTGATTGTTGCTTTGCCTCTGCTGTCCATTATGTATTCTCAATGTATTTAAATTTTGTAGTGAGTGACTGTGGTTCCCACTTTTGGATCTGGCATACAGAGAAGAGCAATTACAGGAATCTTCAAAGATGCAGGTGCTGCCCTCACAAATCTATTTTGCAAGGCATTGGTCAAGGGTATATATTCTGGACCCTCCCAGCTGGGATGAGTAGATCTAAAGTGGCTAATCCACTCCACTATGCCACACTCCCTAAGCCTTTGGATCCCTTCCTCTACATTAAACCAAGGGACATCAGGCATTTCCAACTTGTTCACAGTGGGCCATCTTTTAATCCATATTTCAGCTAACCAAGCAAATAAACTACTAGAACCTTTAACTCCCCAAGCTGCAACATTAAAATCATAGTCCCTACTTAGTGGGT
Source organism: Macaca nemestrina (assembly GCF_043159975.1). Taxonomy (NCBI): domain Eukaryota; kingdom Metazoa; phylum Chordata; class Mammalia; order Primates; family Cercopithecidae; genus Macaca; species Macaca nemestrina. The sequence continues at coordinate 175,773,555 of NC_092129.1, read as the reverse complement.
CCAAATCAATAAATTCAGCCTGATCCAACTCTATGTTCCTTCCACCATTATCCCATACCCTTAATATCCATTCCCATGCCTGTTCTCCAGATTTCTGTTTATATAAAGAACTCTAAACAGTTCGAGTGGAGCACACCTCCTCATGGGTCACACTCTCAACCTCACCTCTAGAGGCCTGCTGGGACTTTAGTTATAGGTCTAGAAGCAAACAGGGGTATTAGGGGTGGCTCCGGAGGAGAATTGACATTATTTTGCCTGGCAACTGCCTCAAGGGAGGCCATCACTATTGCATCAAGTAGCGCAGGACTTATCTCCTCAGACAAAGGTGGAAACGCTGATGGCAGCATGGGTCAGCGAGATGTTGCTACTACTGGGGATGGGGAAGCTGTTCCTTGTAGCAAAAAAGGTTCCTCAGTGTTTATAAACTCAGTGTTCCCAGCTTCATCAGGGTCCTCCTACACATCCCCATTCCAAGTTGCAGGATCCCATTCCTTTCCAACAAATGTCTCACTTTAACAGTAGACACCTGGCAAGGCTGTGCATGCACCTTTCACTGCAGGTCAGCCAGTGACATGAAAAAAGCTTGTGTTCATTTTTCCACAATTTCAGCTCTATCTCTACAGGAGATAAGACTCTGACTCAGTGCAATCTTAGCAGATTTGAGGCTCAGTATCTGCTTCTGAAGCCAGAAGACAGAGTCCCTGAGTTCATCATTTTCTTTCATCACATTGTCCACTGAACTTAGGAGGAACCAACCAGCTTCATTATGTTCCTTGGTTCTCCACATGTGGACAAAGGTATTATGTACAGTCACTAAACTCCTTGCCTCTCATGAGTGGTGAATCAGGAGTGTCAAATGCATTTATTTTGCATAACTCTTTAAACAGTTCAGGCCAAAAGGACTATCAGTGTTCTCCACACTATTGGAAGTAGAGTCCTTAGCATTTTTCGGTTTAATCATATTAAGCAGCCAACTCCAGAAACCCTAAAACCAACGAAAGAACTCCATCCTTAATATTGTTCCTCTAGAACCATTCCTGGTACCAAAATCTGTATTAGTCATGGTTCTCTAGAGGGACAGAACTAATAGAACTAATAGAATATAGTATTTCATATATATATATATATATAAATATATATATATTTTTATATATATATAAATAGGGATCTTGTTAAGTATTAACTTACACAAACACAAGGTCCCACAATAGGCTCTCTGCAAGCTTGAGGAGCAAGTCCAAGTCTCAAAACTGAAGAACCTGGAGTCTGATGTTCAAGAGCGGGAAGCATCCAGCATGGGAGAAAGATGTAAGCTGGGAGGCTAGGCCAGTCTCGCCTTTTTCTGGGAGGCTAGGCCAGTCTTGGACATTTTTCTGCCTGCTTTATATTCGCTGGCAGCTGACTAGATGGTACCCGCTAGATTGAGGGTGGGTCTTCCTTCCCCAGCCCATTGACTCAAATGTTAATCTCCTTTGGCAACACCCTCACAGACACACCCAGCATCAATACTTTGCATCCTTCAATCCAATCAAGTTGACACTCAGTATTAACCATCACATCACAGGTGAAGGACACACTCTCCACGAGACTGCCCTTACTTCAGAGAACAGTTGCAAGCTTTGGCGTTCCCAGGCCATTCACACTTCTGACAAATCGACTGCAAATTCAAGGGTTCTCGTTATCCTTAGAGGTTCAACAATTCATGAGAATGCCTTACAAAACTCATGAAAGCATTGTACTTTCAATTTCAATTTCATTATAAAGAATACAAATCAGGACCAGCCAAAAGAAGAGATCCATAGGGCAAGGTCTGGGAGGCTTGCAAACACTAAGCTTTTGTGTCCTGAGGAGACACATCACCCTCCTGAACACCCACGTGTATCATGAACCAGGGAAGCTCTTTCAACCTCAGTGTACAGTTTCTACTGGAGTTTCACTCTATAGCCCATAGGACTGACCGATTAAATCATTGTCCATGTGACTAAACTTAATCTTCGGCTTCCCTTCCATCCCTGAATGTTGGGCAGATATGACATGGCTCAAAGCCCCAACCCCACAGTCACATCCTTAGTCTTTTCAGCATGGCCAGCCCCAACCCTGAAACTATCTAGGGACCAACCATGAATAACCACACTCCTATCAATTGGAAAATGCCAAGGACTTAGAGGCTGCCTCCCAAGAACTAGGGACAATGGTCAGCCAACCTCCTTGTTATGCAACATGGTTGTACTGAGAATTCTGGCTTGGCTGGCTTACCTCTAGGTCAGTCTTAACATAGTGATCGCAGAAGCTGGCCAGTTTCTACTATTGTTGTTGTTGTTGTTGTTGCACTGAATATTATGCCATAAAATAAAACACGATATGGCAGAATTTAGAACATCATTTCTCCAGAATATTTTTGATCTACTGGTGCTTGTCCTTTGATTAGTCTTGCATGACAGATATTTACTGAGTACCTACTGACAGGCACCTAATGTAAACACAGCTGAAGAAATAGTTTCTATCTACATACTGCTTAAAACAAACACATCTACCTATATTGTAATGTCTCAATCAAATGATCTCACATATTCTTTACTTAGAAACGCTTTCTTATGCGTTGTCTTAATTTGGGCTGCTCAGGTTGATACCAGAAAGCACCATGGGCTGGGGGTCTAAGACAACAGAAACTTATTTCTCAGTTCTGGAGACCGAAGTCCAAGACCAGGGTGCCATCATGGTTATGTTCAGGTGAGGGCTCTCTTCCGGGTTGCAGACTGCTGACTTCTTGTATCATCACATGGTGTGAAGAGGGCAAGAGAGCTCCCTGCGGTCTGTTTTATAAAGGCACTAATCCCATTCACAAGGCCTCCACTCTCAGTATACTTTCAAATGTTGATTTCCTTTACTACAGAAATCATTCCATATTTCAGACTATTCATTACAAATTAGTGAGGTGAAGTTTACTTCCATCTAATGGCAAATGATAAAAGAAATGGAGTTTAAAGGGTAAGACTGGCAAGTAGTGATTTTCAAACAGTGCTAAATTGTTTAAAATTGAAGGGTGGAATGATGTTGATAATAGGGAGACAGAGGTAAAATATTAGGGAAGTGTGGAGGCAAAATAATGCTTTGATAAGTCAAATTTATATTTTATCAAAGATCTGAGAAAGTTGATAAGGTTTTTTTTCAAGCACAAACCCTTTTTTCTTAAAAGTTTAAGGCAGCATAGTGAAATATGCATTAAGATCCCTTCTATCTTAAGACAGGAAAAATTTAAAATGATTACCACCAGGGAAAAAACAACAACTGTATCTTAGCAAATGGGCAAATGAAAACCAGTCAGAATTCCTCATGCTGGACCCCTCCATGATACAGGCTCTGTTGTACCTGCATATGCACATAATAGTTTAAAGCAGCCATCAGAATCCAACAGAATTTTAAGAATGAGAGTAACTATTCCAAGTATATTATACTCACAAAATATAAACAGTGTCCCCAAGAGCACTAAGCTTTTTAAACCAATATTATTTATATTGAAAATGAAGAATAACAGAATTAAAAAAAAATACAATAGAAGCAATTCTAAAAATCACTGCTAAAAATAAGTGCCCAAATCTTTGAATTTAAACTCGAAACTATACATGCAACATTGATATGGTCTGAATATTTGTGTCCCCCTGAAATTCATATGTTGAAATCCTAACTCCCAAAGTGATTGTATTAAGTAGTGGGGCCTTTTGGGAGGTGATCAGGTCATGAGGGCAGAGTCCTTGAAAATGGGATTAGCACCCAAGGGAGCTGGTTTGGCCCTTCATCACATAAGGACATAATAAGAAGCCTCCTTCTATGAACCAGAAAGCAGGCCCCCACTAAATCTGCCAGCACCTCCAACTTGGACTTCCAGACATCAGAACTGTGGGAAATAAATTTCCATTGTTTACAAGCTACCCATTCACGGTATTTTACATAGCAGCCTGAATGTGCTAAGGGAGAAAATATTGTCCCAATTTGCTAACTCTACTTGTTTCTTAAATTTATTCTATTTTGTCCTCAAACTTCCAAATTAAATCTCACTTTTATGGAAAAAACTAGGATAATTTTATAATTATTTTATTATAATTTTGAGACATCAATTACTTTTTCTTCAATTAAAAAAAATCCAATCATGAATCCTTTGGTATTACTTGGGCAAACTGTAGCACATTTTTCTTATGATACATACTTCCATGATGCAGAATGATGTCTGTTTTTACTACCTTGCCTATATTCTACATAAAACTTAAAGCATGTCTTCTGTAAAACAGTGGTCCCCAACCCTTCTGGCAGCAGGGACCAGTTTTGTGGAAGACAATTTTCCCATGGACTGGGGCAGGGGATGGTTTCAGGATAAAACTATGAAACTGTTCCACTTCAGATTATCAGGCATTAGATTCTCATAAGGAGCGTACAACCCAAACCCCTCGCATATGCAGTTCCTAACAGGGTTTGTGCTACTATAAGAATCTAATGCTGCCGCTGGTCTGACAGGAGGTGGAGCTCAGATGGTAATGCTAACTTGTCAGCTTCTCACCTTCTGCTGCGCAGTCTGCTTCCTAACAGGCCACGGACCAGTACCAATCCACGGCCTGGGGGTTGGGAGCTCCTGCTCTAAAGAATAATTTTAAATGAGAGAAAACTCAAGTTTTAAAGTGCATGTTAAGCCTTACTCCAACTTTCATTTCTCTCTTTATAACAAAATTCTATTAACACATCTTGAAAAAAGATCACAGAATAATTTTATTTATAATGAATGTTATTCTCTCCAGACTTCAACTCATCAGTTTACTCTTATAACAGAGAATCAATTTAAATAACACCATCAAAATGGAATGAATATAAAACAATCTGCTATTACATATCGATTTCTTTGATATGTCATAATTATAGCCAGTTAGTCTTGCAACATGTGGTCCATTTCCAGTGAAATTCTTAATAAAATGCTAGGAATTACAGTCCTTCATATTGACATTTTATTGTAAAGCGTGCTAGATGCGGCTGTCTTGGTCGCTTTGGAAGTCAGTCAAACAAGTGCTCTGAAGAAAAGCCTGACACCGCAAATAACTTCATATGAAATCTATCCACAAAGGGGATAGCAATGCCTCCAGATCCTTTGGTTTTTATCAGTCCCTTTGGAAAGTTAATTGATTGTTCCCTTAAAATTCTATTTTAAATAGGACAAATCATTGTCTATACAGTTTGTGCCAGCGTCCTTGACTTTCTTGCTTCCACTGATTTGTTTATCAAATCATACAGTGATGGTAGTCTTACTTTATCCATATTTTTGCTGTAAACATTGAGAAATATACCAAGGACAACTAAGAAACCAGACCATACATACCTAAGAGAAAGAAATAAGGAAAAAATATATTAAAATTAGCAAAATAACAATCTACTGTTAACCACAGAATTTGGTAATTTGTCCATAATAATTCTTCAGTGAAGTAAAATTCTGCTATTCTACAATAATAGCATTAAAATAAAAATAGTATTCTTAGATGAGATTAGATAGAATCCTGTATCTTTTATTAATACATATTAATACATTGAGTATATATAAAGATATTTTATAAAAATTTATATGACATAGTTAATTTGAGCTTTGGGGATAATAGTATATTCAAAGTACAACCCCCTACCAAAAGTCTGAAGAGTACACTTAAAGCATTGGATATGTATATCTACCAAAGGCCGTTTTGGGAATTAAACTCAGCTGTCTAACTCGTTGTCTCAGTTGGGTAGAATATAAAGGAATAAAAAGAGAAACATCCCTGAGAAAGTAGGGAATCATTATAATTATATTTATGTATGACATAATACTATTATGTATTATACCTAGTACATATAGAAAGAAAAACTAGTTTATAGACAAATAACATTGATGGAAATTAATTTTATGTTTCCCTCTAAACTTACAGATTGTTAAGATTTTGGTTTGAAACTTCACAATCCTGACCAATGTAAGTTTAAATGATGCTAATGTCAAACAAACAGTAAAGACAGTAAATATGATAGTAAACACTTTCGCACACACAAAAAATACAAGCTAAGTAAGTCTTTGGGATGTAACTTATAGAATACTTCTCTGCCTTAAATCCTTTGTGGAAACAGGCATCAAATAAACTAATACTTTTTAAAAGCATGTGCTATAAATACGTAATTTACATATTTGCAGTAGGGCAAAGGGGAATCTCTTAATCTCAACAACGTACACATCACTCACATTCACTCATAATGGAAACAGGTCACATTTGCACTGGACTCTGGTTAGGCAATTTAAGCATAAAAATGATAAATTCAAAATAATAAACTACCGACATTTCCAAAATAGCAGAAGATACACTGATAGTTAAGAGACCAAGATGACAAAGTTTCTTTATAAAGCATAACAGGAAAAAAAACCCACATTAATTTATATAAAAATAAATACACTTACTACAAAAAAGAAAAAGTAGAAAAGTTGAAATTAAGATTAAGAGGAAATGTGAAACACAGTACCTAAAAACTGAGTAAAAAGTACTTACTGAAATGTGAATGGTTTAGCGAAGAATATAAACGAAAGTACAATGGTCATTGCTTTTCTTCCTGTTGTCACTGTAGGAGCAACAAATTAGTTTAGAATGTGCCTATTATCTTGACAATATTTTAGAAATCATTTATTCAGCAAATATTTACAGAGCTGACTGCCAAAGTAACAATGGAAAGTAAAAACCAACCAACCAACCAAATGCACAAAACTCACTGTTCCCTGTTACTATGGAGTTTAGTCTTGTAGGGAAACAGACATTAAATAATTAATACAGTTAAATGTTAAAGTATAACTGTAATAAGTACTTGATGGAGGCCATGGTATTATGTAGCCACAGTAAGTCTTAGAGAAGGGCTTTCCTATGGAAGCTATGATTAGCTAGAGGCAGGGGTTATTCTTTAAACACAGTAATCTAAAGGATATACTCATATCTTAATAGGGGTCATCTCTGGATAAGACTATGAGTAATCATTACAATCTTCTTTACACATCTGTATTAACTTTCTCCTGTCCTTTGAAGTACTACACTTTGAAGTCTGCCGTAAGGCTGGAAGCCTTCCTCCCTGGTCCCAGGCAGAGCGGGGAGATCTGCATAGATCTCCATGACAGCCCTTTCCTCCTCACTGCACATCAGTTGCCGTCTTCCCACTAGACTACGTGCTTTACTTAGTTTCTTGCCTTATTCATCTGTATATTCCAAGACTCTACAGTTCCTGGCACTTAGTAATTTATGCATGAATGAATGAATTCCAAAGAAGAAGCTGTTCTGGAAACATGCCAGAGTCAGATTCCCAATGTCTATTTTCATTTCTATAGTAAAAGGACCCGTATTTTAAGCTGGGTATATGTTCCGCTTCTCCTGCTACTAGGTTTGGTCATGTGTCCAGGCTGTGGTGAAATGTGAGCAGATGTGCTGTTTCTCGGAGTATGACTTTTAGGATTTTCATCTTCTCTTACTCCATCCTACTGCATAGCATGAGGATGAAGATGGCACAGCGGACAGAAAGAATGTGGGTTTCTCATGACTAGGGAGTCACCATACTAGCTTAGAGGCAGTATAATGTATGGCGAAGAGCACAGGTGTGCAGCCAGACTGCCATCACTGGAACCTGGCTCTGGCTGACTATGAGACAAGTCACTTAACCTCCTTGTGCCTCAGTTTATCCATCTGTAAAATGGAACAATCATAGTGCCTAATTTATAGGACTGTTGTGAGATTAAAATAATGGTGTCTGGTACATACTAGGGCTATATACGCATTAGCTATGATTATTGCCAACTCTGGCTTTCCTTTACGTGAGAAAGAAACTGCCTGCACCTCTAAGGCAAAGGCTGTACCTTAGAGTTTTGGCAAATGACACAGGTGACACACTGACTCATCTGTTCCTCTCACTAGGCTGTACAGTCCTCCAAAGCAGAACAAATACAACTGATTTTTCTATAGGGCCAAGCAAAGACCCTGCACAGAGCAGGGGCATATGCTTACTGGTGAAAAGGGAAGCTAATCTGGTTGGTGTCCTAGAAAATGTATACATGAAAGGCCTAAAAAGCTTATTTAAAGTGTACCTCTCATACTGAAGTGCAACAAAATTGAAATTTTCAGTTATAGGTTAGAAGAATATAAAGGTAGTACTTTCTTTGGAGGTCTTCATCTCATCATAATTTTATAGAAAGTTCTTTTAATGCGTTTAAGGGTTACTATTCTGATAAATGTATATGATTGATTTTAAAATTAAATCATCAAAATAAGAAATTAAGACCAAAAATAATTTTCTTTAGCATTATAAAGAAACGCCATAAGCCAAAGAATAAATTGGTGAAATAGGATAATTTTCTTTTTAATGTAAAGCAGATGTTGCCCTTATGTTTTGAAAAAGAGCATCAGAGAAAATGTGAATGCTTATTTTATAACCAAAGCAAGTAAATCCCTCCTACCTGTTACAGCAATAAGTGCACCAAAAATTTTAATCAAAGCCAGAACAAAGGAGATTCCAAAATATCCAGTGAGGGAAAAAAGGAATGCATAACCATAGGTCCGAATTGGATTCTGCAAAAAATAAAAAAGCCTGTTAGAAAAATGTGAAACAAACCCCGAGGTATTACAAATACAATAAAACTACAGATTTTAATCAACTTCTTGAGCAATAATAAGCTGTTTGATAATGCAGTCAAGCAAAAATTCTTATTTTGATTTAATGAAAAAATAATGTTGAAATTAAAGATCCTCAACTTTTCTACATTATGAACAGCTTAAAAATCAACTCATAGGGTACAGCAAGGATAAAATAAATTTAAATACGAATCATTTCATTTCTGAAATTAATTTCTGATTGGCATATGTTATATTAAAGGAGGTATCATTATATCTATGATAGCCTCTTGTGAACAAGGAAAATTAGAAATATAGAAAAAATTATTTAAGAGAAGATATTTATTTGTTTTTAAATTGTGATTACTGTTTACCTTTGCACAGAATGTTACTGCAGGGCCTAATCCACTAGTGCATGTCAATCCCAGTAAAATGTATACAAAACCAATTGAATACGAATACAATACCTAGAGCAGATAAAAATAAAGAAGAAAAAAGTACTATCAAACAGAAAGTAGAAGACTAAAGGTTTTAACTCTATGGCTCAATTAGGTCTGCAGAACAAACATTTTAAAAGAAACATTATCATTTCAATATGGCCTAAATTTCCAGAAATGATATTTGATTCTAATGTTTTATAAGTCTATGCCTCAATTTTATGTACAAAATAACACCTAGTAATATTAATCCTTTCATATATGCTTATATATTCATTTTTTTCTAGACAATCACTGAAATCAAACCAGATTTTCATATTAGAGTTCTTAAAAAAAACTTAAAGAAAACAAAAAGCTTTAAAGCTACTTATAAAACCTAAAAAAATCCAAACATTAAGTTCTAAAAGACATTAAAATATGATGAAAATAAGCAGTATATGGCATATCTACTGCTTAACTTCTCTATTTTCCAACCAACCTTTTAATCCCAATTTACTATGCTTTTCATAAACAGAATCAGCAGCAGCAGTAGCAGCAGCAGCAAACCTAAATATCTGCTGTGTCAGGTACTGTGCTGAAGCTCGGTACAGATTATTCCACTTACTTCTCACAACCATCGTAGAGATGGGTATTCTTAGTCATCATAATCCAATTTCCAGATGAAGAAACTATAACTTAGAGATATTAAGTAATTTTCCCCAAATGAGTGCTAGTAAAGCCAGGATATGAACTAAGCTATCTTATTCCAGAGCCTACCATCATAACCACTGCATTATATTAACTTTCTAACAACCTACAGTCCCTCAATTCTCTCTGCGCCCATCCTGACCTTATCTACAACGAGTAGTGATGATGATGAAGAAAATTCTTAACCAAGTTCCTGTGTTATTAGAAAGTACTTAAGTTGCCCCATTCTGTGTCAAGAAAATAACAGGAAAGAATAGTCCTGTCTATCCTTAATTCAGTATGCTCTTTCTGTCCAGCAAGGTGGGTGGTTATAAAATTAATATAAACACACACACACACACACACACACACACACATACAGACACACACACAATTTTCCTATATAAAAACCAGTTACAAGATATACAAAAAGACATTATTTGCAAAAAACACCAGTTACAAGACATACAGAAAGATATTATTTGCAATAACTGCAAAAAGATGAAATAACTTTAATAAGTTATTATTAACAATACCTTTAATAAGAAATGTGCTGGATTTACATGAAGAAGACTTTAAACTCTAATGGACATTAAAAAAAGACCACTTGAGTAAAAGAAAAGTCATACCTTATTCTTGGACTGAAATAATCAAGATGCCATTCTCCCTAAATTAATTTATAATTCAATGCCATACCAATCACAATACCAATGGAATTTTTAGTTTATTTGGGAATATAAACACCCCAGAATAACTACTGGTAGTAATATTCTGCAAAAGAAAAGGAACAATGGTAGCTAGTCCTAACAGATAATAAATGTATGATAAAGCTGCTGTCATTATATGTACTATTGCAAAAATAAATTCAAATACAATTCTGAATGCCACACTAGAGTGTGATACGATAAAGAGGGCATTTAAAATGAGCTGAAAGTGGATTATTCAATAAATGATATTGGAAAAAATGGGTAGTCATTTGAAAGAAAAGTTCTTTTTAAAAAGTTTTAGATTGGATCAAGGGCTTAATAAAAAAGGAAAACACAAAACTAGTAGGCAACAGGGATGAAATGTTCTAAATCTCAGGGTTGGGAAAGCTCTTTTCAACCATGATACTTAGCCAGAAGCCAGCAAGGAGAAGACAAACTGGGCAATATAAAAATTACAAACTTCTACATGGAAAAATACTACCCACTAGAAAGAGATAAGAGAAATGACCTAACAAAAGATTTTATTTTAATACATAAAAACTAAATCAATGAGGAAAAAATTTGTTAACTATGCAACAAGTGGTTAGCACTGCTAGTTGTAGTTTTAGTTTTTACTTTCCTATAATGTTTGAATGTATTACTTTTATAAAAATGACCGCTTAAAAATGCAATGCCAGTTATAATGATATTATAATTATTTCATCACATTACGTACATCACCATTGTTTAAGTCTGTCTAATTTGAAGAAAAAACACTAGAGTATTTACCATTTCAGAATTGGAAGCATTATGAAGTTTCATAGCTTTCTCTTGAACATTTCCAATGACAGCATCTGCACATAAGGCCAGGGAAATAAGCACCACACCTTCAAGAAGGTATTAAAAAAACAAAAAAACCTCCTTATTTAAACATATGAACTATAATCAAGCTTTATCAGAAATTTCATTGGTCTAAAAAACAAAAGCAGATCTTCAACCATGTTTGTTTGGTAATCCAGAATATTCTTATTCACAATCAGGTGTAATAAGTACAAAGGTGATGATATTAAAAAAGATACACTAATAAACTGAGTGAGTTCTGTCACCATTATCACATTTCAATAGCGTATCAAATAACAGTTCCACAAATATTCCACTAGTCTAATAGTTCCACTAGTTCTGAAAGTGTAGAAGAAACTCTTAGGATATCTGTCTATTGGGATTGGTGGCTAGTCAGTTAATTAAAAAAACAAAACAAAACAAAACAAAAAAAACAGATGAAGAGAAAAGCGATTTTTGAAAAACCCTATTATTGCTAAAATGTTTAATTTAAATCACATAAACATGCACGCAGCTGTCAGGGCCTTTTTCTTTGAGCATGGGTCCTGAATAGAATTCCGTATTTTCTCCTTTGTATAAACACGCTAATAGCACACATTTTCCGTGATTTCCAAGGTGTTTTTGTTTAAAAGTGCCCTGCAGAGTACAGAATCCTTTCATATGTTTATGAGCTTCCCTCCAATATTCACAGTGGTTTTACCCACACCTCATTCAATAGTGATTTTATTGCTTGTCAATCAAGTTGTGTCAGTTAACTCAGTTTTCACAAAAACAATTCTTTGTTCATACTCATTTTTGAAAAACTTAATACTGAGTTATGACATAATTATAATAAAGGTACAACTGACATAAACAAATCTGAGAGTCAATACTATTCATTCCTGAGAAGCATCAAGTGCGCATGTGTACTTGGGAAGCAGGCTAGTAACTGACAGTGTCTAGGACGCAGGGTCATCGGTCACTGTGCTTTACAGAAGGAGGCACGAGCAGTCTTAGTTGTATCTATGAGTCTGATGGGGTTTAGAGAAATTATTTCTTTCCTTTTGTTAACGCATAAGCAACCATAGGTAGCAGAAAAGTGTATGGCCACGTGTGTATGCACCTCAGTCAATTAAGATTTAAGTTTTTATACTTACTCAACTTTGTATCATCTAACTTCTGATATATATATACATACACACATACATACTTTATACATTCAAAGTTTTATTTATCCCTATCTTAAATAACCATTTTAACAGTTAACCTCCTCTCCTTTAGATAATATACTCTAATATATCAGAATAGGGATTTAAGTACTCATGGATTATTCTTAGTGATGAAGTATGGTTGGGTTCTAATTCTCTACAAAAATATGTCCATGGAACTCAGACAGGGTTAGCACTTAAGTTACAGTGAGAAAGTACAGAACCACTGGATTCAGCTCTTTCCATTGCTGTCACCATCACCACGCCCTCTGCCATCCTGTGTATGTAATTTCCCATTCATTAATCCTTCATCTCAGTCTGTCCTCCCACTATCTTTCCATGTGGGGAGTTATTATTCTCTGTTTTATGGGTGAAGCACAAAGGCGTGTAGCAATTTACCTGCGGCTATATTTTTAAGTAATTCAAATAGAATTTGAAGCCACATCTCTCACTGCTAATTTGGTGCCTTCTCTAATATTGCCTTTTCATAAGTACAAGAGTCACTTCTCTCAGTTTTCAAGTATAATCTTCCTTGAAGCAATCCTGAAAGATCTAGACCATGGGTCCCCAAGCCCCAGTCCTTGGCCTATTAGGAACCTGGCTGCACAGTCGGGGATGAGCAGCCAGTGAGCGAGCATTACCACCTGAGCTCTGCCTCCTGTCAGGTCAGCTGCGACAGTAGATTCTCATAGGAGTGGGAAGACTACTGTGAACTGCACATGTGAGGGATCTAGGTTGCACTCCTTATGAAAATCTAATGCCTAATGATCTGCGGTGGGAGAGTAGTTTCATCTGAAACCATCCTCTCCCACCACTCGCTGTTGAAAAACTGTCTTCCATGGAACCAGTCCCTGGTGCCAAGAAGGTTAGGGACTGCTGATCTAGACCATGTTAGAAACATCTGCAACTATACACTTTCTCTAAGATCAAGCAGTGAGTGAGTTCTGGTAGTTTCTACCAGAACCTTGGGGTTGCTAAAGGGTTGCTACAAGATGCAGAACTGGTTACAGTTAAATACATTCATTCAGTTTGGTTAACCACGTTAGTAAGATTGACAACAGGTAAGAGGTTCTGATTCTTAGGAAGAATAGTGAAGCTGATGTAAATAATTTTTTTCATTATGTAATAGTTTGGACTTTTTCTCAAACATACTTTGTACTTGCTGATGTTATTATGATTATTGCTGTTCTCTCAGTTTCTATAGAGTCCCAGATATTTTAAATTCTATTTTTGTCAGATTAGAAGATGGAATGTCACTAAGTTAGTCTTATTAGTAAAACTGACAATATTGCATATATAAACACCAAAGTACTCCCAATTTCTTTTCCAAATAAAAATAAAAATAGAATTCCAATACTTAATTCTCATTTCTAAAAATACTGCAATAACTAGTCTGCTTTTGAAAAACCTAAATTTAATTTACAAAATTTCACACAGCACACTATAGAGAAAACTTACTTACAGTAGAAACTTCAAGCACTTTAAGGTAATGTCTATATTTATATTAAACTGTTTAATATAACAGCACAGCATACCTTTCCTTCTTTAGCTAAAACAGTTACATGCAAATGTGCAAGTTTCAAAGTTTTTTTTCAAATGATAGCTGAAAACAATTACTACTGTTATTCCCCTATAACTCATATGTCTATTTCCAATTCAGCTTATCAAAGATTTTGACTGGGCAAATAGCGTCCTCTCCTGTCAAAATGCAAGCACACTAAAAAACAAACAAACAAATTGTTTTATCTACAGAGCTGTGGTACTTTCACTGCACCTTCTATGGAAAGTCCAAAAGCTTTATGTTAGATATGAAAATTGCAGCTGTCATACTATCATTTAAAATGCTTACAAAATATTCAAAATTCATATTCTAAACTAAAATGCCTATAGAAGCTAGGAATATAAATTGCTTACCTGTCAGGTTGAAATTTGGTGCAATTGTGCTGTCAGCGAGGGTAAACCATATCAGGCCGAGGCTCATACATATGGCAGCAGACACATCTGCAACATTGTAACGCTTTCCTGTATAAAACAAATATAAGTCGGCTTCATTATGCAAATACCCACCCAGCTTTGTGTTTGCTCTAGGGGTTAAGTAGAACACGGATCCGTTTTTTTATATCCAATGCCAAAAACGTGAACACTTAGGTCAAGGCAGCAGACAGTCACAAGAGGGCTTCTGAAAACTACCAATGGGAAGCAATATGTCCCTATACGTTAGAAACAAGAGCTACTTTATCTGGTATAATAGTGATACTAAAATACATACTCTGGCAAAAACTGACAGCAAGAATAATGCACATCCACAAACATTTAAAAAGTTTCCTGGAAATTTAGTGTCTATTTTACTTTATGCATAATAAAAGGTTATGAATTTTCTTGTAGTTTCTAAGTTTACAAAGTAACCAGAGTAATGAATCTGGTTACATAACTAAGTTTGCAAATATCATAATGAGATTAACTTCCAGGCAGGTGAAAATTATTTTAATATCCCCTTATTAAAAAAAAATATAGTATGACTTTTTTGTAAGGTTTATAAGGACAATATTATATATGCCTAGTCAGTTGGGACAATAAATGTGATTTTTAATAGGGATTGAGGTTAATTATTTTTTCCTACATGAAGTTATCCTGAAATGATACGTGAAGTAGTTGAAAACACTTTCATTTTTAAAGGCTTATTCTGGGATGGTATCTAATGCATAAATGAAATCAGGCTGTATAAGAACTTCAGTGATACACCAACACCCGACTATTAAAACACGAATATTCCTGATGACAATTAATAAGAACAACAGAAGCTACTTTCACTGTTTGTTGCTATCACTACCTCCTCTTTTACTCCTATTTCCACAAAACTCGTCACTTAGCTGGGGCTCTAAAAATCACTAAGCCAGCAGGGTTGGTAAAAACGCAGTTCTGCTCAGATTAAACTCTACTTCAATATGAGAACTGCCCATGTACAATGGAGGTGAAGTGTGCAGCCCTGGAGAGTAGAAGAATGAAGGACCTGAAAAAAGGGACTTTTCCAGGTACTTCTGAGCTAGACCTTTAATACGTAAATATAGTATTGCTGGAAATGTGGTAGATTCCAAAATAAAATAATAAAACGAAGTATTATCTTTTCTTTTTCTTAAGTCCTAATTACTGACTTCAGACACTAAGGCATATCAGCGTTTTTTTTTGTTTTTCGTTTTTTTTTTTTGAGACGGGAGTCTCGCTGTGTCACCCAGGCTGCAGTGCAGTGTTGCGACCTCGGCTCACTGCAACTTCTGCCTTCTGGGTTCAAGCAATTCTTCTGCCTCAACCTCCAGAGTAGCTGGGACTACAGTCGTACACCACCACACCTGGCTAATTTTTGTATTTTTAGTAGAGACAGGGTTTCACCATATTGGCCAGGCTGCTCTTGAACTCCTGACCTTGTGATCCGCCTACCCTGGCATCCCACAGTGTTGGGATTACAGGCGTGAGTCACTGTGCCCGGCCATCAGTGTTTTTAGAATACCTTATTTTGGTAAGATATCATTCAGAATTGTTACAATACCTAGAATGCTCATTGAAAATATAATAAAGTTTAATGTTTTTCCTAATGCTGGATGCCATAACATAGCCTATTAGTTTTAAAGAGTATAAAAAACATGTAATTACTATACCTTGAATAAAAACTCCTCCTAGCATAACAGGAATCAATTTGCAGCACTTGAAGATGACTTGGGTAGGGTAATTCAGGTAGCCCAAGGAAGTGTTTGATAACCCCATAGTACCCACAGTTAGAAAAGCTATTATCATGTAGGTTTTTCCTGGTATTCTGTAAAAGACAATTTTTAAAACCTTCATTTTGGGACCCAATTCATACTACTAAAAGATAATGTGTTCACAATGTGTAAATGTCTAATTACTTTTGTAATTTCTGGTTACTATTTCTGGAAATATTAGTAAAAAAAGTTTATAAAAATAACAATTTACCTTTATTTAATCAATCATAAATGAGGCCACTCAATTATGTAAAAAAGAGTTTAGATTTTTACCGAAGGTATAAATGTTGACAAAAGGGTTTTTTTTTTTTAAAAAACAGCAGTTCTAGCCACAAATAAAAACCATCTTAACCAAAGTTAGAAAAAAAGAGCTTCTTTTTTGTTCTTTGCTTGAGATAAGGTCTCGCTTTGTTGCCCAGGCTGCAGTGCGGTGGCACGATCTCAGCTAACTGCAACTTCTGCCTCATGGGTTCAAGAAATTCTTTTGCCTTAGCTTCTTGAGTAGCTAGGACTACAGGTGTGCACCACCATGCCCAGCTAATGTTGGCCTCCATAATGGTAAAAGGTACCTTAACTATTTTAAAACGAATTTTTAACTCTTGAATTGTTGTTCTGTTTCCTAATGTTTCCATCTAGCATTAGGAAAAATACATCTATCCATTCTGTTAAAGTAACCCAAGAAGAATTTCTCTAGGAAAAGTTCATGTGGTTTAAAACCCTAGATACAATTTTTATTATAATATCTTATAGATCATCTCTCTGTATTCCATGTTGTAATAATCAACTTTTAAGAGGAGGTATCTGACTCTCTCCTCATGATTTCAAGTCTTTTAACTTTGGCTCTATCTAAAGTTCCTAAAGGAGATTCTTAATTCAGCATCTTCAGAATTTTGAGCCATTACTGTGAGCATATGCTCACTTTGACTAGATATTTAATGGTCTAAACTAATAATCTTGTACGCTGGTATGATGAACACAAACACAATGAGGCAATATTCATACTGACAATGCTGGAGAGTTAGATGTAATTTTCATTTTAGAATTTGTGTTGACATTGAAATTAAGGCAACAAAATTCCTCATCTTTTATATGGTTAGATATAAGGTAAAATAATTTACTGGAAAAAGTCAATTAAAATGCATCATTTACATTTTGATTCTGAGGGTTTTTTTTTCCTACTTAAGTACTAATAGAGTAGTTAACCACGAAAATCCATGTGGGAAAAACTTGGCATGCCCATATGCATCAGTGTAAATGTGTTCATGCCATCCATGGGGTTTGACCCTCACTGGCATATCATCAGTGATGGTGGAGCACCACTTCTCCAGGTAAAATGATAAAAGTCATGGTGGTCAGATTTCCTCAAAGATAAATGGCAAATCATTGGCAGAGAATAAAAATTCAAGTCAGAAAAATTACAAGGAATGAGTAGAAAAGTAGCACGGTACAGGTAGAAAGAAAACCAGCCTGAAACTCAGGGGAACCAAATCCAAAAGTAGCTCCAAAAGGAGCTCAAAAAAATTCTCAGCAGTCCTCTAGGTCTTTGTTTTCTCATTGGCAAAATGAAGAAATTAGATTTGATCAGCTTGCCTCCAGAATACTCACTATTTCTGTTTTATTTAATATGTCGATTGCTTGCTTCCTTAGATATGGGGAGAAACATTTTTTTGAGACCAAGTCTCACTCTTGTTGCCCAGGCTGGAGTGCAGTGGTGCCATCTTGGCTCAATGCAACCTCCACCTCCCAGGTTCTAACCATTCTCCTGCCTCAGCCTCCTGGCTAATTTTATATTTTTAGTAGAGACGGGGTTTCACCATGTTGGCCAGGCTGGTCTTGAACTCCCAACCTCAGGTGATCAACCTGCTTCGGCCTCCCAAAGTGTTAGGATTACAGGCGTGAGCCAGCGCGCCTGGCCGGGGAGAAAATTTTAACTTTGAAAATCTCTTCAAGACAAATCTGAGAGCTCTCCTTAATTAAAAACTCATAGTAATTAATAATAATGTTACAAGGTATTCTTTGATGAAAAATAATTAGCAGTACATTTAGGATATTACAGTTTATTATGTACTTTAGCATGCATTACCACATATGATCCTCAAAATAAAATTTAGAGTATTACAGAAACTTCTCTGAGGTCTTGACAGATGTAATAAGACCCAAGTGCCAAGACCCAAACCCATGTGTCTAACTCCAAATTCTCAATGAGTATTGAGGTACTTATTCCAGTATGTCGGTATTCATATAAATTAGGAAGAAGAAAAAAAATAACAACAGCAAAGAGTTCAGCTAATTAAAGTCTGGGTAGCAGTACCATTAAATAAATTCAGATATGGGTGTATATGTAGAAATAAATTCAGAAATAAATTCATTACATTTATTATAAATAAAGTCTTCTCCCAAATTGTTTCACTTACAAATTATTATTTTTTTAAAATATGTTATGGTCATGTGATTTAAAAGTTGGGATAAACACGGCTTGAGGCCCTCTCCCCTCTCATCTGGGTAGCTTATAGGGAGGTGTTTCTCTCTGAAATGTAACAGGACATGCATTGTCATTGTATCATTTTTCACGTACAAAGACAGTATTCGTGTCTTTTGCCTTAGAAGCAATCTTACCTTAGAAGGCCCAGTAGTTTGCAATAAGTAGTGAATCATCATCAAGCTTCCTTATGTATTAGTCTTGACAGATATATTTAATTACTTCCTATTCTATCACCTATGGCTATTCCCAGTACTCCTCTAGGTCTTTGTTTTCTCATTGGTAAAATGAGGAAGTTGGATTTCACTGGCTTGCCTCCATGATTCTATCATGGAGAATCATGATAAAACAAAAAAATAACGAAGATGAAACTCTCAGGTTCAAATATTTTTACAATAATTCCTACAGTAATTTACTGGCAATAAAGACAAGTTGAGAGGCAAAATTAGACCCATGAAGAAACCTATAATATAGATTTAAATATGTAAAACTGTATTACCTTGACACAAACTTCAAAACGATTTTATGATTTAAAAAAAAAAAAGCTGCACAATTTTTGAAATCTTCACTAAAGGATTAAACATTTGTATAAAGGTATGTCAGTATTCCAGTCGTTATTATATTTAAACTGCCCAATAGATACATGATATATACACACATTAGGGTATGACAGAATAAGCACACTTCTTACGTTAACCAAGAAAATTTTATATTCAAATTCTTAACCACTTTCTGTTTGTAATCAGAGACTAAGTTTTATTGCATATTGTTCTATATGTCATTAAAAATATATCAAGATACTTCTCAAATCTAGATGGTTGCTAACTGAAATGATATTGTCAAACAAGCACATTTGGTCTTGATGAAAAGGAATGATATATGTTTCTCTAATACTTAAGAATGCAACCTCAGTTATCGGACATCTTATGGCAATGTCAGCTGGGGCATATCCCACAAAAACTTCACATTCTAAAAAAGCATTATAACAACAGATGCAGACTTGGTATCCCTCATCCAAATTGCTGGGGACGGACTAGAAGTGTTTCAAATATCAATTTTTTTCAGATTTTGGAATATTTGCATCTGCATAGTAAGGTATCTTGGGGAATGGGACACAGGTCTTACTATGAGATTTATTTATGTTTCATATATACATTATACACATAACCTGAAGGTAATTTTACAGAACATTTTTGATATGGTTTGGCTGTGTCCCCACTCAAATCTCATCTTGAATTGTACTCCTGTAATTTCCATGTGTTGTGGGAGGGACCCAGTGGGAGATAATTTGAATCGTGGGGGGGGGGTTCCCCCATACTATTCTCATGGTAGTGATTAAGTCTCACAAAATCTGATGGTTTTATCAGGGGTTTCCACTTTTGCATCTTCCTCATTTTCTCTTGCAACCACCATGTAAGAAGTGCCTTTTGACTCCTGCCATGATTCTGAGGCCTCCTCAGCCATGTGGAACTGTAAGTCCAATTAAACCTCTTTTTCTTCCCAGTCTCGGGTATGTCTTTATCAGCAGCGTGAAAACGGACTAATAACAGTACAGTGGTACCGGGAGTGAGGTTGCTGAAATGAAACCCAAAAATGTGGAAGCAACTTTGGAACTGGGTATGAGGCAGAGGCTGGAAGAGTTTGGAGGACTCAGAAGAAGACAGGAAAATGTAGGACAGTTTGGAACCACCTAGAGACTTGTTCAATGGCTTTGGCAAAAAAGTTGACAGTGATATGAACAATAAGGTCTAGGCTGAGGTGGTCTCAGATGGAGATGAGGAACTTGTTGGGAACTAGAGCAAAGGTGACTCGTTATGTTTTAGCAAAGAGACTGGTGGCATTTTGCCCCTGCCCTAGAGATCTTTGGAACTTTGAGATGATTTAGGGTATCTGGTGGAAGAAATTTCTAAGCAGCAAAGCATTCAAAAGGTAACTTGGGTGCTGTTGAAAGCATTCCATTTTAAAAGGGAAACAGAGCAAAAATGTTCAGAAAATTTGCAGCCTGACGAAGCAGTAGAAAAGAAGAACCCATTGTTTGAGGAGAAATTCAGGCTGGCTGCAGAAATTTGCATAAGTAACAAGGATCTGAATGTTAATCCTCAAGACAATGGGGAAAATGTCTCTAGAGCATGTCATAGGTCTTCATGGCAGCCACTCCCATCACAGGCCAGGAAGTCTAGGAGGAAAAAATGGTTTTGTGGGCTGGGCTCAGGGTCATTACGCTGTGTGCAGCTTAAGAACTTGGTGCCCTGCATCCCAACTGTCCCAGAGCTGGTCACGGTGCACATTTAATATAATTTTGTGCACAAAACAACATCTGTGTTAAGTATTTATGTTTGGAAGTTTCCACTTGTGTCACATTGGCACTCAAACTTTTCTAATTTTGGAGCATTTCTAGATTTCAGATTTTTGGATTAGGGATGCTCAACCTGTACTGATATTTCATTTCACCACTGTGATGTTAGTTGCACTATAAATCAGTAACTGCACCTATTTCAGCAGAATTTATAAAAACCAAGTATGTACATCATGTTTTTTATCATGTTTTAAGAAGATGTAACACCATAAGTTGAGCTTAAAACTATTATTTTTTTATTTTGTAATACTGCATTTAAGGAGAGACTTCATTTTTTCCAGTGTATAAATGAGTAAAATGTATTTAGTATTATTAAGTTGGTTATACTGACAAGAGATCATGCTTATTAGGTATTTTGTTAATAGAAGTATAAATTTCATGCATATTCAGTATGCCAAAAAAATTCAACTAATACGAGTGAAATATCAAAAAATGAAAACAAACCACATACCTCCTCCTTTTGTCCTGAATAAGCTGAAGTTCTATTAGGCCAAATATGGAGTAAAAGGCAAACTGCACTAAGGTAAGGTACCAGCCATAGGACTTAAAACCCTCCACTGAAAATATTAATTCCTGTCAAAAGACACATGAACACTGTTAAGTCCAAGGCAGCACATTAATTTCCTAAAAATAAATTCTTACAAACACAACATTTTTAAAGAAACCAAGCCCCACCTCCAACAACAACAAAATGTAAATTAGAGAGGTCAGAAGCTCTTTCATATTGATAATGTTATTTTTTGAAATTCTTGTGCCATAGATGATATAAACCTTCTTTTAGAGGAAATGGTTAATTTGCCTAAACATATTATAAAGTAATATTTATTATCAATTATTAATAAGCCATTCTTAACAAGTCACTAAGAGGTATTCCAATAGTTATCTGGTTTTTTTAATTGAATAAATCAAATTGATCAATAAATCAAATTGAATAAATGAAGTGTATGTATGAATATGCATACATCTATTAAAAAATACTTCATTACCAAACCCCATTTTCTCTGAACTATTTTGATATGTAATTATATGTAACAGTAGCAATGTCAGTTTTCACAAAATGAAAGTGGTTAAGTTATAAACATAATTAGCAGGGGTTTGTGTAACTTAAAAAAACTTTGCATAAACCAATTATAAACTAAAATACCTGATTATTTAGAGAAAATGTATTTAATGAGACTTACAGGGCAAATTTCAAATTCATTTTCCATTGCAATGGCTAACTCTGTTCCCAAGCTATTTTGGTAACACTGGTATACTGAAGAAAAAAAGGTTTCTGAAATGTTTCTCAACAAGAAATTCTAATCTCTATTTTTAATTGTTCTTCATTGTGGCATCTCAAGTTTTATATCACCTACTAGTGGAATATCAGTTATTATAACTATTTAAATTTGTAATTCGTTTTTGTTTTACATTAACATTCTTCATTGCATTCTTGCAAGCTAGCTAACTAAAAAAGTCACAATTCCATGTTCACTTACATTTCCCTTGATATTTCATCTCTACAAGACAATGAAAAAGAATACAATTTTTAAATTCACTAACTTTTTAGTATTAAAGAATACTGGAAATATTATCTGTGTTTTAAGAAAATACATCATTTTCCTTTCCTTGAATTACAAAGGCTTTCTCTTGTTATAGGAAAATATCCACGAATTAAATGACCATTAATAAAATTAGAACCCATTCCAACATCCTGTTTTCACTAGCCCGGATCCTCACCCATCCAGCCCATGTCTTTGAAGGTCAGAAATTTGCTCCTGGGCAAAGGTATACAACTTCTCCAAATATAATGTAAATATGAGACAAATTGTTGCAGTGTTAGAAATGTTTTGTGCCAGCAAAAAATCACAGAACAGTAAGATTCTGGCAAAGTTAGAAGACAAAGCAAGTAAGAATGAGAATATAAGAGGTGTTTAAAAAAGAAATAATTCAAATATTATAGGATTAAAGAGATACCTTTAGAAAACCATAAAATATCCTGATATATTTTTGCAAGAATGATCTTTTATTATCGAGCTCCAAGAATCGAGTAAACTACACTATCATTCAATAATGTTCCAAGATATCAATCAGTACTTGAATCATTTATTTCTCCTGGAAACACATGGTTGCAATTATTACCTACATTTTGTTAAATATTTAAAAATTAATTTTCATAATTACAATTTTTCAAGGTAGTCTCTACATGTGTCTTCTCCCCACTTAAAATATTTAACTCTTGAATTTTGATCTGTTTTCTGTTTTAAGAAGCTCTTTTCTACTACTATACTAAAAAATTCAAATTTATGAATCAGCCAGTATCCTGTAAGTGACTATCTCGGGCAAAACTAGTAAGTGCCCATACTGACTGCAATTATTATAAATAATTAACATATTACAAACATATAACTTTTTTACCTGTAAATACCCATAAATTAGGTAAAATACAAAAACTCCAGCAACACATATGAAAAACTGAGTAAGTTTGTTAAACTTGCTGAGATTCATGCCAAGCACCACGATGTCGTCAATTGACTTGATGTGTGGTGACATTGTTTGGGTTTTGGATGGCACAGTGATAGAAATATATTTCCTGGAATTGTTGAACTTGAGATCCATTGTTATTTGGCTGCATTCAATGCTTTCAGAGTTATCTTTGTTGGTTTCCTCAACTCTTTTGTTCTGTATGTCTCTTGCTTGCTGTGTCAAGTCCTAGAGAAAGAAATAAGCAAGTAAAAGAAAACATTTAGATGATAAAGTTTAATCCTCCAAATAATATTCCAAATCATACTTAAAAAGTATACAAATGTCTGCTTCTCTCTGGATATTAGTATATTAATTCCTGTATTCTAGGTTCCAAACCACCAAAAACAATATGCCTACAATCTTTAAACAATTTGTCTACCGCTGATAAAGATTAGTACATCACTAAACTGAATATAAACCATACTTATTTCCACGGTAACAAAAGCTAGTATTTCATCAAAGAACACGCCTTTGCGTCTATATATATAGTTGATGCATAACATCTTCAACATTAAAGTCGATCTTTATTTGTAGAAGAGTAAAAACTAGGTAATTCTCCTTTAAATACTAAGACAATTCTAAGATATGTTTGCCAATGACATTTAAAAAATAAACTAAAAAAACAAAGGCTGGGTGTGGTGGCTCATGCCTGTAATCCCAACATTTTGGGAGGCTGAAGCAGAGAGATTGCTTGAGACCAGGAGTTCAAGACCAGCCTGGGCAACATAGCAAGACCCTCTCTCTACACAATAAAATAAAATCAAAAAATTAGCTGGGTATGGTGGTGCACACCTGTAGTCCTAGGTACTCAGGTGGCTGAGGCAGGAGGATCACTTGAGTCCAGGAGTTTGAGGCTGCAGTAATCTATGATGACACCACTGCACTCCAGCCTGGGCGACAGAGCCAGACCCTGTCTCTAGAAAACAAATGAAAAAAAAAAAAAAAACCCCAAAACTAAGGTCCTTAAAAAGCTAGATTTATCACAAACTACAGAAAGCACAATATGCTTCAGCAGTAGCATCTCTTAGGTTAAAAAATATTTTCTTCCTCTGGAGCAAACCATTTTAATTTAATTTACATTCTTCTGGGATGTAAAAGGCTGGAGAAAATATGTCATTTTTTGTCAGTCTAAAAAAAGTTATGAAGCCACCAATTTCTCTTTGGATTTATAAAAACTGAAAATATGAACTCCATGTAAAGACTGAGGAAAGACTGAAGAATTATGACAAAGTACAGAACAAACCTATGTAAAATAAGTTATTTTCTTAGAAACGACTCATCTATTTTTAATTCCAGTGGGAACAAAAATTTAAACTCTGCAGCATAAAGAGAAATAAGAATAATTTTGACAGTGTTTTCCTTTGGTAATTTTTTTTTTTAAACTGTTACCAAGATGGTTTAAAATGGCCAAAATTAGAGTTGCCTCTTCATGATCACTTCTAGTTTGCTAATTTACAGAGGTTAACCAGGTCATCCTTAGGAATTAAAGGAGGGGTCAAGGATCTGAATACCACTTGTAACTAAAAACACGCAGTCACCACAACATTTTATAGGGCATCTGCCATATTCCTAAATAGAAAAGTAATTTCATGAAGTTTACTGCGTTCCTCTTGTTTATTCTTCGCTTTCCTTTGTTCTTGCTACCCACATTATGTTTCAATCACTGTCATTTGTAAGACTTTTTATGTAATCTCGCAGGACATCTTTAAGATGTGACTTTCTTTTAAAACCATGCTTTAAATTACCTCTCCTAAATATGTGGTCAAATCTGTGCTCGAATCTACATTCAGAACGAAGAGATGAAAACCTTAACAATTTACTCTTTTCTCTGTGTGGGCATGGATATAGAGTACCATTCAAATAAACCCGGCCTCACATAGGTTTCTAAGTTTGCTCTCCCACCACTCTCAATAAAGTCGTAAACCACCCATGTTTCATTCCTGAAATACACCAGGGACTTTCAAACACCCCTGCCTTCTGCTCATGACGTCCTTCCAGTCTGAGGTCTTCTTAAGGTCAGGTTTGGAAGTTCAGCTTTAATATCCTCTCCTTTGTGACACCATCACTAATCCCCCCAGTTATCAGAAAACAGAACTTGAAAGGCAAGATTCCAATCTTATTTATCTCTGTGTCCTTGATACCTGGCATATACTCTGACGTGATATTCAGATGAACCAAATAAACTGATCCTTCCTATTGATACCCTCAAACTTCAGCTTGTAGTCACTCACCTTCTGCTTGGGTATGATTTTTGAAATGGATGGTGGTACTGGCAAACTTTATCAGTAAAACTGAAAATATTATAGAAAAAGAGTGGGGAAATTTACAAACAATGCTTATATATTTACACATACATACAGAATAAATAAAACTAGAAAATATCTTTCCTGCTTTTATTGGCATCAAAACATTTCTCCAGAAGGTCACGCTCTCCCAAAGTCACCTTCTTCTGAGATGTTTGTAATTTAGAAAACTGCCAAGCATATTGTAATGACTCAATACAATTATAGATAATAGTATAAGAAAGCAGTATAACACAATGCTTTCCCCATGCTTTGGAATTTTGACAGATATGAGTTCAAGTTCTGGCTTTGCTACTTATTAGCTGAGAAGCCTTGGGCAAATCGTTTAACTTTTCTGAGCTTTAGGTTCTGTACCTTCAAAAGTGGGAGGAGTTAAACATGTGCCTATCACAGGATTTTGGTTAGGACTGTATGAAATGAATGTAACATTGCCTGGCATATGACAGTACAAAAGTGTGTTAGCTGTCATCCTTCAACTTTTTAGAAATATTGCTAGGGTGATACGGTGTGCTCAAGATGACTCACCCCTTTGATGTGCAGCTGGAAATACAGACCTGAATTTCCAAGGCTGCCTTCTCTCCTGAGATCCAGAGTTCTATGTCTAAATGCTTCTTTGATACCTCCACTCATAAGCTCTGCTGGCACCTCATATTTAAAATGGCCAAAGCTGATTATTTTCCTCTCAAAACAAATCTACTGTTGGTTCCTATATTCCCAATCTCACTTAACAGTACCTAGTATGAAACACAAGCTAAAAATCTGGGAGTTATCTTAACAATCTTTGCTTTTCCTCACGTTCCATACTTTGCCAAGATTCCTGTTAACTCTACATCTATAACTATATCTAAAATCTGTTTTGGACCCTACTCCATCAGGCAGCCATTTTCTCTTGCCTAGATTACTAGACAGTTCATAATCAATTTTTCCCTTTCTGACCCATCTGTCGCATGGCTCAACGTGAAGTCTGATCGTGCTGCATCCATGAATAAGGCCTCGAAGTTAAAAACAAGTTGATGTCCTGGACCCTAATATCATATTATACTTATTTTTCAAATTCCTAAATTATAATGGTATAGCTTTTTTGTTTTTATACTTGTTTCTCCTAAAAGTCTATGAAATCCTTAAGGCAAGAGGTATCTTCATATGATGTTCTAGCACATAACAAAAATGTAAGATTAAGTGAAGGACTCTACCGCTCTTTAGCAAGCACCATTTATTTATTTATTTATTTATTTATTTATTTATTTATTTATTTATTTTGGGACGGAGTCTCCCTCATCGCCCAGGCTGGAGTACAGTGGCGCAATCTCGACTCACTGCAACTTCCTCCTCCCGGGTTCATGCCATTCTCCTGCCTCAGCCTCCCGAGCAGCTGGGACTACAGGCACCCGCCACCACGCCCGGCTAATTTTTTGTATTTTAAGTAGAGATGGGGTTTCACCGTGTTAGCCAGGATGGTCTTGATCTCCTGACCTCGTGATCCGCCCGCCTCAGCCTCCTAAAGTGCTGGGATTACAGGAGTGAGCCACCGCGCCCAGTCAGCAAGCAACATTTATTTAATCAACATTATTCAGCTCCTTTCCAACACTTTACCACTTCTAACACACTTCTTGGCAACTTTATGTGCTGCAGATCTAGGCCACATGTGCAGAATGAAATCTCTCTAGCACTGTCTTTTCTACATGTGTGCCAAAATACCGACATCGCTACTGAAACTCCCCACAAAACATTTGAAATGAACATGAAAATAAATTTGCTTTTCCTCTGCTTGAGGCATCAGTCTCATAAAACTTGCCCACCAAAGCCTTGCATTTAGAATGCTGTTTTATTAATAACATCACTAGTGAGAAAGTGTGACTGATGAAGACCGCTGATATCTAATAACTGGGATCATTGGGGAATGTTTGCCATATCCCTTCCACTTCAAACATTAATGATTGATATTAACCATCATCTAAAAAAAAAATTGGCCAAACTCCTTGTGGTGCAGGGGCCAAAAATGAAGCATGGAATTAAAATTAGTTTTCAGACTAAATGATCAAGATTGTGCTCTGCTTTTGAAGCTCACAGTAATCCTTGAAACTAAAAAATATATATACATATATTAAAAAATCACAGGTGTGTATCATTGCCTGAGACCTCTTCCTAAATTCAACAGATAATCAACTTCAACTGCTAAAATGGAATAAAAAGGTACCCTTTCCGGCATACAATGTGATTTAAAAATTAAAATTAGTGATAATGTTGAGTTACAATGACCTATTGAAGTCACAATTATTTCAGTTTTTGAGTTTTCCAATCTGAAGGACAAAAGTCCCACACCAAACAAGGTAGAATATGGAAAAAAAATGTCATTACGGTGTCATTAACCTGAAAAAACGTCATTTTAACTATATTTTGCCACGCTCAACGTTACAAATAAAAGAATCTTACCATGCCATTATGCCTTGATTAACTGCGCTCCGGAATCAATCATGGCCTATGGTGTACGATTATAAAACAGAAAAAAACAAAGTTCCATCTCATTTCTTTGTACAAAGGTGGAGAAACCCTGTGCTAATTTTTGAAGACTATTCTTTTTTTCTCTTCCCAAGAGAAAAAGATAACACTAGGACTTAAATCTATATATTAAGTAATTACGTAAAAATAACGCTGTCTAAATTATTTTGAAACGCTGGCTCTCTTCCAAGTTCCAAACTATCTCAATTTGCTTAGAAAAACGCTTAATTAAAAAACAGTTCTAGCCTTCTGATATCCTAATGTAGAAAAATGCAGATACTCAACACTTAAGATTTTGTTAGCACACCAAATCATTCCATCTTTTACTTTCAATATTCCTTAACAAATAATAAAAAGACGGGAGAGGAAATTCAGTTGCAAAGACTGGAGGAAACCTGCAGAACTTCTAGTGGAAGTTTATGCCATAAATTTAATAGCCCAGCCAGAACAATCACATTCTACAGAAAGCCAAATGAAGATAAGGGTATCTTGGAGTGCCCCTACTTAATAAACACGGAACCAGGAAATAGTTAACTGCAAAGACAGTCTAGAGGTATCCAGGTGACTGACAGTTCTCCAGAGACCCCCGAGAACAGCGTAAAAGACCCCTTGAGGTCACCTCACCCCTGCGAGTCCACGGATTGGGATCTGAGGGAGGTCTCGCCAGCCCGAGGGCGAGAAACGGGCGAGGAGGTACAGATGCTCCTCCCTGGAAACCGCCCGGCTGGTTTCCGCTCTTTAAAAAAAGGGAGTCACCCGTTCCTTCCATCCCGACCTCATCCACTCCTCTAATGCTCCTTGGCTGAATGAGGAAGATGGACAGTGTCAAGGTTTTCTGGAGGAGAGGAGATCTGGGTCCCAAACACAGGAAAGGCCCCGAAGGCACGCGTACCCCAAGGCCGGTATGTCACCCGGAAGGGTGACCGCAGCCTGGGTAGCGCCTCAGCCAGACGGAGCATCTCCCCCTCCCCAGGTCCGTCGCCATCACCTCCTCTTCCTCCTCCTCCTCTCCCACTCCTGCACTTTCCACCTCGGCGGTCGCCTCCCCGGAAACCACTCTCAACTCCGGCGCCCGCGGGACACTTCCGCCTATGTGTCCCTGCGCGCGTGCGCAGACGCGTGGCCCCGCCTCCCGACGGGCCTGTGGCCGCCGCCGGCGTGCGCGCCGTTACCTCCCGCGCAGGCTCTATCGGGTAGAGACGCAAGGCAGGCACTGCCAAGGTGGCCCGGCGGTGCGAGGGTCACCTTTCAGCTCTTACCTCTACCCGCTGAAATGGAGTAGGGCGGTGAGCGCCGATCTGCTGGAGAATCTCGTTATCCCATCGGCGCTCTGCCTGCTCCTGGCCTCCAAGCCTCTGAAGTCCCCCGGATTTCAGCTGCCGGCTACCCCCGAGCCCGTGGTGCCCACGAGTGGCGACTTTACGTCAGCGGCCCTGGGCTGAGATTTGAGAACGCGACCAAGTGGAGAATGTTGGAGCCAGATTTCAAAATCCTTGACTTCCTTATTCTTGCTACTTGATGTAAATGAGATACGGCAAAGTCACAGTACCTGTTTTTATGTTTTTGCCGGATTCATAGGGGCTTCTCCGGTGAAGATGGGCCGAAGTAAAGCTTGTGTTGCTTCTGACGTTCTTACTCATCCTGTAGCTGCAGCAACTGTGGTCCTTGCAACCTCATAAAAATGTTGCCAGCATTGTTTTGATAGTGCTGCTTAATTCTTGGAAGGTAAATCTCAAAGCTTGAGGACCAGCCATCAAAATTTTTGTAAACGTTTTCCCCGCATTTAGGGCCACATCTGTCACTACTGAGATGTAATAATGTAAAATCCAAGACGGTTTGGGGATGAGCCGTTTTCAGAGAACACTTAAGGAAAATATTACTGTAAAGAAGATGGACAATTTTTGAAAGCATGCCTTGGATACCAGAAAGGGATAAATTGGATTAATATATATGTTAGAATCCAGTCAGTTATGTACAACTTTTAAAATTTTATAGGCACTCTTCAGAAAGGGTAACGTTTGTGTCTTGTATTGGGATTGAGAGTTTGTAATAAAACAAGGCACCTACTTTGGTGGTGAGAAAAAAAGGTCTGGGTAGACATTTTCATTTAATACTTGCCAACCTTGTTAGGCTGGTGGTAGCAACATTTAGGAATGTTGAAATTGAGGCTTAGAGAACTTAAATTTCCTCAAGAGATAGTAAATGACAAAATCTTTCGGTGATGCCATATCGTCACTGTATAATGTGGATTTAGTACTACTGTTAGCCATTTATATGATGGTTATTTATCAAGCCTCTATTAAATGGGCATATGTATAGGTCATATTCATAAACTATGCGTATGAGCTTCCTGTCCTGAAGAAATTAGGGGTTTCCATGAGAAAGTAAATGGCAGTATAAAACAACTTAAGGTCCAAGAGGTGGTACAAGGTACCATCTGCTCATGCCTGGACCACTGCTGTAGCTGTGAGCATAGCTTTCTACATTCCCTTTATTTCTCTACATAGTTGCCTTCAGCAGCTAGAGTGATCCCGTTAGAACTTGAATATGCCACTCCTCTGTGCAGAACCTTTTAGTGGCTTACCAGCGCATTAAAGTTCAAAATTCTTATTCTGACTTTTAAGACTGAACTTGTTCTTGAGGAGTCACATTCAAGCTACACTGCGGGGCTTTTCTAATTGTCTCCAAGCACAGCAAGCGTCAGTGCTTTGTAGCTGTTGTTCCTTCTGCGTGGAACACTGCCCTCTCAGATGTCCACAGAGCTTGCGTCCTCATTGTTTTCCAGTCACTGCTCAAATGTCACCTGGCTCTTCTCTGACTACCATGTCAGTGAAATACTTTTACGTGTCAAATGTGAAATGTACGAGAGACTATCTGGAGTAGTACTTATTACAGAGTAGGTGTTTAATAAATATCGACGCTCTTATGATACTTCTCATTTACTCCTCTGATAACCATGTGGTAAAAAAAAAAAAAGGCTTGCAGCTATGAATTGGTTTTTTACTGATTGATTGATTGATTGATTGAGGCAGAGGCTCACTCTGTTGCTCAGGCTGGAGTGCAGTGGAGCATCTCAGCTCGCTGCAACCTCTGCCTTCTGGGTTCAAGTGATTCTCCTGTCTCAGCCTCCCAAGTAGCTGGGATTATAGGCGCCTGTCACCATGCCCAGCTCATTTTTGTATTTTTAGTAGAGATGGGGTTTCACCATATTGGCCAGGCTGGTCTCAAACTCCTGACCTCAAGTGATCCACCCGCTCGGCCTCCCAAAGTGCTGGGATTATAGGTGTGAGCCACCGCGCCTGGCCCTAGGAATTGGTTTTAAATTTTTAAGAAATTAATAATCCTGTCGTGTCAGAAACCTTTGGTGTCGTGACTCACATCTTCTGAGCATCACCTCTCATTTCTGACTTGGTTGTGGGAGGGCAGTTTCATGCAGTCTTCCACATTCTTCTCCCTGACAGCTTCTCCTCTCCCACATTTACCAGGCCTCTTTGCTTTCTTCCCTGAGGTTCTTCGGACTTCACAGATTCCAGCAGTAGCTCTCTCAGCTCCTGCCCTGCACAGTTTTGAAGTGCTGGTAAGTCAACACATCTGGGGCCCTTCAACCAAGGGGTGACAGTCGCTGATGGATAAATTCTCCTGCTTCTTACGCTTGAGCAAGATAGTTTTGTAGGCCATTCTGTGTGTTTTTCAAAAAGTCCTAGTGAAATTGAATTCCGGTTTCTCACAACAGCAACTTCAATAACGCATTCTTGTATTGTGTCTATATTCTCCCTTCCGTTCTCTCATTGTTTCTCACTAGGATCACATCCCAAATTACCTGTCCCCACATAAGTAGTTGTCTCAGGTTTTGAGGGAAACCAAGCTAAGAAATTTGATGTAAGAAGAAAGTCTAGAATGCAGCTCCTCAGAACTCTGGAAGTGGGTTTCTTTGCAGTCAGAAGACAACAAGGACTTTCTTAATGATATTAAGGGGAGGACATGTGCATGACCTAACAATTAAGGCTCTTTGTTACTAAAGCTGATATGACTACTGCCTCTTTGGATGTCTAGCCCATCAGCAGCAAAGATTGATGGTAAATTCCATAAGGAGAGCAGACAGTTGCTCGACTGATTACACAAAAGTCCTTCCTTCCTGGAGAGAGTTGTGGTTTGTACTTACGGAACTGACACTTCTCTTGATATGACTGGTCTTGTTCACGGTGCTTCTGCCAATGCCATTATCTAATAGAGTTACAAACACATGATTGACTGACTTTCTTTCTTTCTTCCTCCCTCCCTCCCTCTCTCGCTCCCTCTTTCTTTTCTTTTCTCTTTTCTCTCTCTCTTTCTTTCTCTCTCTCTCTCTTCCTCTCCCTCCTTCCCTTCCTCCCTCATTCCCTCCTTCCCTCCCTCCCTCCCTTCCTTCCTTCCTTCCTTCCTTGACACAGAGGCTCACTCTGTTGCCCAGGCTGGAGTGCAGTGGTGCAATCTTAGTTCACTGCAACCTCTGCCTCCCAGGTTCAAGGCATTCTCCTGCCTCAGCCTCCCGAGTAGCTGGAATTACAAGCGCCCGCCACCACACCTGGCTAATTTTTTTGTATTTTTGGTAGAGACACAGTTTCACCATGGTGGCCAGGCTGGTTGTGAACTCCTGACCTCAAGTGATCTGCCCACCTCAGCCTCCTAAAATGGTGCAATTACAGGCGTGAGCCACCACACGCAGCCCAAACACATGATTTTCTGAAGTATTGCCTCCAATTGAAGGATACACTTTATGGTAAAAGAAGTGTGACAATGACACATGACCATGGGATCCCACTGCTCCTACCGTATATTGTGTCAACTGGAGGCAATTGGCCTGATAGAACAGTGACATTGTTTTGTGAACATCAGCAAGTCTCCTGTTCAGGAACAGTGCTCAGATAGGGTTGAGATGCCGTCACTCATGATACACACACACACACACACACACACACACACACACCCCTGGCCCTTGGAAAGTTTGGTGGAATTAACACCCCCAGGCAATGATCCACCAATGGGGAATGGGCAGCTGTGGATAAATGCCTGCCTTCCATTTCCCAGGGGCAATTTTTGGGATGTGTTTTTTATGTATTTTAGGATGTCCTAGATAATCAAGTCCTGTGATTTGTGGAAGAGAGAAAGAGAAACCAACAGTAGAGACTTAGAAGAAGCAGCTATTGACATAGGATGGGTCCAGGAATGTACAGTCTTCTAAAAGCCAGCTGAAGACACTGTTTAAAGGAGGAAGGAGTGATCAACAATGTCATTCGTGTCAATTGGTGTTACTTAGTCATGTGTCTGTGAAGAATCATCTTGCATAGTTAAGCCTCAGGTTTTAGTGTCAGATTAAATTTAAATCCTTGCACCACCCCTTACTCTTAGAGTGTCTGTGTACAAATTGCTTAAATTCTCTAAGTCTCAATCTCCCCATCTGTGAAATGGGAATGACAGTAGTATCTACGTGGTAAATTGTGGTGATGAGTAAGTGAAAGACATTTAAAGATGGTTAAATGGTTAGTACAACACCTATTATTTGACAAACACTTAGTAAAAGTTAGCTATTAATATTCTTATTAATATCATCTACTATCATTGGAATCATCCATTTATATATAGTCATCAGTTGTTACTTTTCTAGCTCTTCCATAAGGAATAGGTTATATAGCATTTTCAAACTAGGAAGTTCATTGATAGATATATGGTTCCAGATGCACTGAGCAGAAAAACTAGTTTATTTGATTTTCATTAAATATCCATTTAACAAATACTTACTGCGCACTTATTCTGCATGCTACTGTGTATTGTAGATATGTGGATGACAAGACACATGGATCCCTGCCCTCACAAAGCTCACAGCCTTGTGTGGTGGAGATAATTAATTACACAAGTAATTACAGTGTGATTTGTGTTAATGATAAGGGAATTAACTACAGGATGCAATGGGAGCTATAGGCTGTGCTAATGAGGCTATGGTTATAGATTCAGTTCCCCTGTAGGTTGCTTGACTTCCAGGGCTATCAGCTTTTCTCTGCTGTCTCCTAAATGGATAGAGGTTCACAGAACTGGGCCACCTGGACACCAGCCCTGACTCCTCTTCTTTCCTAGTACTGATAATTTGCATGGGGCAAAATTCTTCATAAAGAGGTAGCATACGTAATGAGATGGAGAAATATTTTGCTCGTTTAACACCTGCCTTTTAAATCCCTTTTGGGTCAAAGTTTCTGTGTTTTGTTTTCTTTTTGTAAGAAGCAATTTGATTAGCTTCTTAGAAGATTATTCTTAAACTGCCTTCCATGGAGGGTTAGTCTTATTAACATGAAGTCCTTTTTACTTCCAGAACAGTGCTGTCTAATAGGAATATAATATAAGCCTTGGAGGCTACTTTAAATTTTCTGCTAGCTACATTAAAAAGGTGAAATGAGGCCGAGTATGGTGGCTTATGCCTCTAATCCCAGCACTTTGGAAGGCCAAGGCAGGTGGATCACTTGAGGTCAGGAGTTCAAGACCAGCCTGGCCAACATGGTGAAACCTCACCTCTACTAAAAATAAAAAAAATTAGCAGGGTGTGGTGGCGGATACCTGTAATCCCAGCTGCTCAGGAGGCTGAGGCAGGAGAATGGCTTGAACCAGCAAGGCAGAGGTTGCAGTGAGCTGAGACAACCTGGGCAACAGACTGAGTCTCTGTCTCACAAAACAAAACAAAAGGTGAAATTAATTTTAATAATATATTTATTTAACTCAGTCTAACCAAAATATTATCATTTCAACATGCAATCAATATAAAAAGTTGTTAATGAGATACCTTAACATCCTTTTTTTATACAAAATCTTGGAAATCCAGTGTGTATTTCACACTTCCAGCACATTTTGGTTTGGTCCAGCCACATTTCAAGTGCTCAGTAGCACATATGGCTACTATCTACCACTCGGGACAATGGAATTTTAGAGCACTTTAATTATTGTTCACCATTTGGAGGTGATGGAATTTAAAATGCTAGAGAAAATCCAGGCTGAGCGCACTGGCTCACATTGCCTGTAATCCCAGCACTTTGGAAGGTCAAGGCAGGCAGATCTCTTGAGTCCAGGAGTTCAAGACCAGTCTGGGTAACATGGCAAAACCCTGCCTCTAGAAAACAAACAAACAAACAAACAAAACAAAAATTAGCTGAGTATGGTGGTGCATGCCCGTAGTCCCAGCTACTCAGGAGACTGAGGTGGGAGGATCCTTCAAGCTTGGGAGGTGGCGGTTGCAGTGATCCCAGATCACACCACTGCACTCCAGCCTGGGTGACAGAGTGAGACCCTGTCTCAAAAAAAAAAAAAAAAAAAAAAAAAAAAAAAAAAAAAAGGAAAGAAAGAACAAAAGAGAGAGAGAATAGAGAATAAAGAGAATCACCAGTGTGGTTTGGCTGAGAAGGGAGCTTTTGGGAGACTATAGGTTCTGTATCTAACTGGAGTCTTTAAGTTGTTTTATGGAGGCTGTGATTTATAATTCCAACACTTCATATTCTTAAAAAGCTTCAGTAAATCTGCATTGTTTGTTAATTCCCCTGCATAGGTGCATTATTTCAGATGAATTTAAAGAAGGCTAAATTCTGTGGCCAGGTGGGTGTGGAGTAAAAATAAAGATGGCTCGCAGGGATGCAGGGAAGTAAGAGCATAGGAGCGAGTGGGTGGGAACTGCTATGGCCTGTTTTTACATAAGATAAGCGTTTAACTTCCCCCACTCCTCTACTGTGAAGTCTTTTTTTTTTTTTTTTTTTTTTTGAGACGGAGTCTCGCTGTGTCTCCCAGGCTGGAGTGCAGTGGCGTGATCTCGGCTCACTGCAAGCTCCGCCTCCCGGGTTCACGCCATTCTCCCGCCTCAGCCTCCCAAGTGGCTGAGACTACAGGCGCCCGCCACCACGCCCGGCTAGTTTTTTGTATTTTTAGTAGAGACGGGGTTTCACCGTGTTAGCCAGGATAGTCTCGATCTCCTGACCTCGTGATCCACCCGCCTCGGCCTCCCAAAGTGCTGGGATTACAGGCTTGAGCCACCGCGCCCGGCCTGTGAAGTCTTGAAGGGTTTATGACACTAATTGTTCAACCTAAATAAACATTTATTAGGCCTGTTCTTTACGGCTGCAATTAGAACTTTTGAGAACCAGCTGCATTTTGCAACTTCGTTCTTTCTTGACTTCTGTACTACTGCACTGACTGGCTCTCCTACCTCACTGTTCCTTGTCCTGTCCTCAAAATGTTCATGTTTCAGTCTGTTTTCCTGATCTTTTGTATAAACTCCTCTTTAGGAAATCAATTTAATTTAAGATTACAGACTTGTTCCCAAGTTTATATCTGTGTAATTAACTACTCACCTATGCTTTATTCTCATTTTTCAGACTGCTTGTTAGACATTGGATGCAGTGATATAACCCTGTAGTCATCCTAAGTGTGAACTTGGTTTCTTTCACAAGGCAATATTTTCCTTCCTCCTTTCTTTTCCTGTCAATAAAAGTCTCATTATTTGTTATCACTATTTCTTTTTTCCCATCCGTTCTAGAGTTTGAGTATCCCTTATATGAAATGTGTGGGACCAGAAGTGTTTCACAGATTTTAGATTTTTTTTAAAATTTTGAAATATTTACATATACATAATAAGATATCTTGAGGCTTGGGCCCAAGTCTAAATGCAAAATTCATTTATGCCTTATAAATACCTTGTACACATAGCCTGAAGGTAATTTTAAACAATATTTTTAATAACTTTGTACATGAAACAAAGTTTGTGTTAAGTACTTATGTGTGGAATTTCCCACTTGTGATATTATGTCAGTGCTCGAAAGTTTTGGATTTTGGAGCAATTCAGATTTCAGATTTCTGAAAATATTAGGGATGTTTAACTTGTATTAGTACACTTTGGTCCATCTTGTGCATATAAGTAACTGTATTAGCTTTCTATTGCTGCTATAACAAATTACCACAAGCTTAGTGGCTTGAAAACAGCACAGTTTTTTTATTTTACAATTCTATAGGACAGAATTTCAAAGTGGGTCTTAGCTGGGTACAGTGGCTCATGCCTATAATCCTAGAGCTTTGGGAGGCTGAGGTGGGAGGATAGCTTGAGGACAAGAGTTTGAGACTAGCCTGAGTAACATAGAGAGACCCCATCTGTACTAAATACATACATCCATATGTTACATACAAACATAATGAGCCTCACTGGGATACAATCAAATGGTCAACAGTGCTGCATTCCTTTTGAAGTAGCTAAGTTGTCTGGGATATATACCCGGGGACTGTAGTCTCACACCAGGAAAATTTAGGACACAGACACTCACAAAGAGTTTAGGGGTGGAGGCTTAGTAGGCAGAAGAAAAGAGAACGAAAAACAGCTCTCTTATCTATAGAGAGGGTTCTTCCGAGCACAAAGGACCAACTGGCAATGAATGTGCCAGATTTTATAGTCCGGCTGTGCCAGATTTTATAGTCCGGCTTGAGGAGGTGGTGTCTGATTTATGTAGGGCTCACAGATTGGTTCAATCAGGTATGATGTTTACATAGCACAAGGGGAAGGCTGGTTGCCCCACCCTAATCTTATTATGCAAATGAACTCTCCCCTTGGCCAGTGCCATCTTGTCTGCTCCTTACTGTACACAAGGCTGGCAGAGAAGGGTAGATGGAGCCGCCATCTTGAACATGTCACTAGTCCCTAGTTCCTGATGGCATTCACCCATGGAAGCTCTCAGCTTGCTTGTCTATTCTGTCTATGGCTCAACTTTACAGGCTGTTCTTTGTTAGAAAATGATTTGGGGCTGCTTTTCATTAAAAAGAAAAGCCTTACCGAGGACTCCCATACCCTTACTGTCTGCCTAAGTGATACCTTAACTCCTATATCACTTTCTAAGGGCTCTAGGGGAGAGTTCATATTCTTGCTTTCTCCATCTTCTAGAGGTTGTCCCCATTCCTTGGCTTGTTGTCCCCTTCCATTTTCAAAGCCAGCAAAGCTGTTTGAGTCTTTCTCACAGGGCTTCAGTGTGTACTGACTTTTTCACCTCCTCTTATACATTTTAAAGATCCTTGTGATTATACTGGGCTCACTCAGATAATCCAGGATAATCTTCTTTTTTTTTAAAATTATACTTTAAGTTCTAGGGTACATGTGCACAATACGCAGGTTTGTTACGTAAGTATACATGTGCCATGTTGGTTTGCTGCACCCATTAACTCGTCATTTACATTAGGTATTTCTCCTAATGCTATCCCTCCCCCATCCTCCCACCCCACGACAGGCCCCAGTGTGTGATGTTCCCCTCCCTGTGTCCAAGTGTTCTCATTGTTCAGTTCCCACCTATGAGGGAGAACATGTGGTGTTTAGTTTTCTGTCCTTGCAATAGTTTGCTGAGAATGATAGTTTCCAGCTTCATCCATGTCCCTACAAAGGACATGAACTCATCCTTTATTATGGCTGCATAGTATTCCATGGTGTATATATGCCACATTTTCTTAATCCAGTCTATCATTGATGGACATTTGGATTGGTTTCAGGTCTTTGCTATTGTGAATAGTGATGCAGTAAACATATGTGTGCATATGTCTTTATAGTAGCGTGATTTATAATCCTTTGGGTATATACCCAGTAATGGGATGGCTGGGTCAAATGGTATTTCTGGTTCTAGATCCTTGAGGAATCACCACACTGTCTTCCACAATGGTTGAACTAATTTATACTCCCACCAACAGGGTAAAAGTGTTCCTGTTTCTCAGCATCTTCTCCAGCACCTGTTGTTTCCTGACTTGTTAATGATAGCCATTCTAACTGGTGTGAGATGGTATCTCATTGTGGTTTTGATTTGCATTACTCTGATGGCGATGGCGAGTGATGATGAGCATTTTTTCAAGTGTCTGTTGGCTACATAAATGTCTTCTTTTGAAAAGTGTCTGTTCATATCCTTTGCCCACATTTTGATGGAGTTGTTTGATTTTTTTCTTGTAAAGTTGTTTGAGTTCGTTGTAGGTTCTGGATATTAGCCCTTTGTCAGATGGGTAGATTGCAAAAAATTTCTCCCATTCTGTAGGTTGCCTGTTCACTCTGATGTGGTAGTTTCTTTTGCTGTGCAGAAGCTCTTTAGTTTAATTAGATCCCATTTGTCTATTTTGGCTTTTGTTGCCATTGCTTTTGGTGTTTTAGTCATGAAGCCCATGCACATGCCTATGTCCTGAACGATATTGCCTAGATTTTCTTCTAGAATTTTTATGGTTTTTATGTCTAACATTTAAGTCTTTAATGTATCTTGAATTAATTTTTGCGTGAGGTGTAAGGAAGGGATCCAGTTTCAGCTTTCTACATATGGCTAGCCAGTTTTCCCAGCACCACTTATTAAATAGGGAATCCTTTCCCCATTTCTTGTTTTTGTGAGGTTTGTCAAAGATCAGATGGTTGTAGATGTGTGGTGTTATTTCTGAGGCCTCTGTTCTGTTCCATTGGTCTGTATCTCTGTTTTGGTACCAATACCATGCTGTTTTGGTTGTGGTAGCCTTGTAGTATAGTTTGAAGTCAGATAGCATGATGCCTCCAGCTTTGTTCTTTTTGAATGGGATTGTCTTGGCAATGCGGGCTCTTTTTTGGTTCCATGTGAACTTTAAAGTAGTTTTTTCCAATTCTGTGAAGAAAGTCATTGGTAGCTTGATGGGGATGGCATTGAATCTGTAAATTACCTTGGGCAGTATGGCCATTTTCACAATATTGATTCTTCCTATCCATGAGCATGGAATGTTCTTCCATTTGTTTGTGTCCTCTTTTATTTCATTGAGCAGTGATTTGTAGTTCTCCTTGAAGAGGTCCTTCATATCCCTTGTTGGATTCTTAAGTATTTGTGAATAGGAGTTCACTCATGATTTGGCTCTCTGTTAGTCTGTTATTGGTGTATAAGAATGCTTGTGATTTTTGCCATTGATTTTGTATCCTGAGACTTTGGTGAAGTTGCTTATCAGCTTAAGGAGATTTTGGGCTGAGACGATTGGGTTTTCTAAATGTACAATCATGTCATCTGCAAACAGGGACAATTTGACTTCCTCTTTTCCTAATTGAATACCCTTTATTTCTTGTCTGATTGGCTTGGCCAGAACTTCCAACACTATGTTGAATAGGAGTGGTGAGAGAGGGCATCCCGGTCTTGTGCCAGTTTTCAAAGGGAATACTTCTAGTTTTTGCCCATTCAGTATGATATTGGCTGTGGGTTTGTCATAAATAGCTCTTATTATTTTGAGATACGTTCCATCAATACCTAGTTTATTGAGAGTTTTTAGCATGAAGGGCTGCTGAATTTTGTCAAAGGCCTTTTCTGCATCTATTGAGATAATCATATGGTTTTTGTCTCTGGTTCTGTTTATGTGATGGATTTCGTTTATTGATTTGCGCATGTGAACCAGTCTTGCATCCCAGGGATGAATCTAACTTGATCTTGGTGGATAAACTTTTTGATGTGCTGCTGAATTTGGTTTGCCAGTGTTTTACTGAGGATTTTCGCTTTGATGTTCATCAGGGATATTAGTCCAAAATTCTCTTTTTTTTTGTCATATCTCTGCCAGGCTTTGGTATCAGGATGATGCTGGCCTCATAAAATGAGTTAGGGAGGATTCCCTCTTTTTCTATTGATTGGAATAGTTTCAGAAGGGATGGTACCAGCTTCTCTTTGTACCTCTGGTAGAATTCGGGTGTGAATCCATCTGGTCCTGGAATTTTTTTGGTTGATAGGCTATTAATTATTGCCTCAATTTCAGAGCCTGTTATTGGTCTATTCAGAGATTCAATTTCTTCCTGGTTTAGTCTTGGGAGGGTGTATGTGTCCAGGACTTTATCCATTTCTTCTAGATTTTGTAGTATATTTGCATAGAGGTGTTTATAGTATTCTCTGATGGTAGTTTGTATTTCTGTGGGATTGGTGGTGATATCCCCTTTATCATTTTTTATTGCATCTATTTACTTCTTCTCTCTTTTCTTCTGTATTAGTCTTGCTAGTGGTCTATCAATTTTGTTGATCTTTTCAAAATACCAGCTCCTGGATTCGTTGATTTTTTGAAGGGGTTTTTGTGTCTCTATCTCCTTCAGTTCTGCTCTGATCTTAGTTATTTCTTGCCTTCTGCTAGCTTTTGAATTTGTTTGCTCCTGCTTCTCTAGTTCTTTTAATTGTGATGTTAGGATGTCGATTTTAGATGTTTCCTGCTTTCTCTTGTGGGCATTTAGTGCTATAAATTTCCCTCTACACACTTCTTTAATTGTGTCCCAGAGAGTCTGGTACGTTGTGTCTTTGTTCTCATTGGTTTCAAATAACATCTTTATTTCTGCCTTCTTTTTGTTATTTACCCAGTAGTCATTCAGGAGCAGGTTGTTCAATTTCCATGCAGTTGTGCAGTTTTGAGTGAGTTTCTTAATCTTGAGTTCTAATTTGATTGCACTGTGATCTGAGAGACAGTTTATTGTGATTTCTATTCTTTTACATTTGCTGAGGAGTGCTTTACTTCCAACTATGTGGTCAATTTTGGAATAAGTGCGATGTTGTGCTGAGAAGAATGTACATTCTCTTGATTTGGGGTGGAGAGTTCTGTAGGTGTCTATTAGGTCTGCTAATAGACCTGATAGAGCTGAGTTCAAGTCCTCGGTATCCTTGTTAACTTTCTGTCTCATTGATCTGTCTAATATTGACAGTGGGGTGTTAAAATCTCCCACTATTATTGTGTGGGAATCTAAGTTTCTTTTTAGGTCTCTCAGGACTTGCTTTATGAATCTGGGTGCTCCTTTATTGGGTGCATATATGTTTAGGATAGTTAGCTTTTCTTGTTGAATTGATCCCTTTACCATTATGTAATGTCTTTCTTTGTCTCTTTTGATCTTTGTTGGTTTAAAGTCTGTTTTATCAGAGTCTAGGTTTGCAACCCCTGGTTTTTTTTTTGCTTTCCATTCACTTGGTAGATCTTCCTCCATCCCTTTATTTTGAGCCTATGTGTGTCTCTACACGTGTTGAGTCTCCTGAATATAGCACACTGATGGGTCTTGACTCTTTATCCAATTTGCCAGTCTGTGTCTTTTAATTGGGGGCATTTAGCCCGTTTACATTTAAAGTTAATATTGTTATGTGTTAATTTGATCCTCTCATTATGATTTTAGCTGGTTATTTTGCCTGTTAGTTGATGCAGTTTCTTCCTAGCGTCAATGGTCTTTACAATTTGGCATGTTTTTGCAGTGACTGGTAACAGTTATTCCTTTCCATGTTTAGTGCTTCCTTCAGTATGCAGATGAACTGGGAAAGAGGGGGTTTATTTCTGTAACCAGGTACTGGGAGAAGGCCTGTAAGATATTGCCAGACCAACTCAAAATTATACAGTTTTCCAGAGCTTATATACTTTCTAAGCTATATGTCTACATGTAAGTGTACATTCATCTAAAAGTGATAAGTGATTAACTTCTTCAAATCTGTAACTAAGATCTGAGTCCTGAAGAGCTTCCTCTGGAGCCTCAGTACATTTACTTAATCTAAATGGGTCCAGATGCCGAGATGATTCCCTTATCTTGTCTCCTGCCAAATCATGGAGGTTTGGGGAGTTCCTTCAGAGCCCCAGTAAACTTGTTTGTGGAGGCCTAGGGAGTTTCTTCAGACCCTCTAGTAAAACTTGTTTAATCTTAAATGGGTCCCGTTTAAGAATTCCTCCGTTATCTCCTCACGCTTCAAGGCCCAGAACAGGCCTAGGCAAAACTCTTGATGGGCTTTCATTACATTCTAGCCTTTGTATAAGGGCACTGGCTGTCTCAGCTTTTTTTTTTTTTTTTTTTTTTGAGACGGAGTCTCGCTCTGTCGCCCAGCCCAGGCTGGAGTGCAGTGGCGCGATCTCGGCTCACTGCAAGCTCCGCCCCCCGGGTTCACGCCATTCTCCTGCCTGAGCCTCCCGAGTAGCT
The DNA here is from genome assembly GCF_043159975.1 of Macaca nemestrina. Classification (NCBI taxonomy): domain Eukaryota; kingdom Metazoa; phylum Chordata; class Mammalia; order Primates; family Cercopithecidae; genus Macaca; species Macaca nemestrina. The sequence goes on along the minus strand of NC_092129.1, from coordinate 175,730,271 downwards.
GGGACTACAGGCGCCCACAACCGCGCCCGGCTAATTTTTTGTATTTTTAGTAGAGACGGGGTTTCACCGTGGTCTCGATCTCCTGACCTTGTGATCCACCCGCCTCGGCCTCCCAAAGTGCTGGGATTACAGGCGTGAGCCACCGCGCCCGGCCTCAGCTTTTAATATTAAACTTCATCACTCAGTCAGTGCTGAAACCGTTGTTATGGAGGCTTGCCTGTTCAGCCTTTATGAAGACCTGGCCTGCACAAGTTGATTGAAGCCCATCCATACATTTTGAGGCCCTGTTCCACTGGGGACCTCTGAGTTATCTCCTTTAAGGGTTGAGGAAGCTTGGATATTATTCTCCACCTCCTCCCATTGAATGAGGACTTTTTGTAAGTCTGTTAACTCCCCAACACTTTATTTCTACCCTTCCCTATGCCAGCAAGCAAATCTAGGAGAAAGCACCCAGGCAGAGGGTCAGTAGGATACCAGGGGCCCTCCTGTGGTTGAAGAACTCTCTGTTGATTGACTCATCACAGTGAATGAGATGCATGCTGTAGGGGAACTGTGGGGCATCTCAGTAAGCAAGTATTAGAACGAATTTACAGGATTTGTTCTCATGTCAGGAAACAAGGAAGAGGTTCTAGGAAGTGGGGATTTGCTCTGGGATTTTCTGTTGCCTGGAAACATAGATCATCCTATGGCTGGATATCTTTAGAATTCTTTCTTCTTCTTCTTCTTCTTTTTTTTTTTTTTTTTTTTTTTAGATGGAGTCTCGCTCTGTTCCCCAGGCTGGAGTGCAGTGGCGTGATCTTGGCTCACTACAACCTCTGCTTCCCGGGTTCAAGTGATTTTCCTGCCTTAACCTCCCAAGTAGCTGGGATTACAGGCATGTGCCACCATGACCGGCTAATTTGTATATTTAGTAGAAATGGGGATTTCACCACGTTGGTCAGGGTGGTCTCGAACTCTTGACCTTGTGATCTGCCCACATCGTCCTCCCAAAATGCTGGGAATACAGGCTTGAGCCCTCATTCCCGGCCTAGAATTCTTAGCTTGAAGGAGAGAATAACAAAAGGAAACTACAACTGTAATTGGTAAGGAAGTAATTCTTACTTATATTAGCCCAGATAGAGAGATGTTTGTTCATTTTGGGAGTTTAGACAATGTTCTTATTTTTGTCTGAGTTCATACATGATCACCAAGTGGTCCTGCGTTTATTTTGATCCGTCATTGTCATGGAGTGGACTTGTCTGCTGTTGGTGTTCTGTGAAACTGTTATGATCAACAGAAGGACACTGTGTCTTATTGGATAGTACCAGTCAAGCTCCCAGCTATCAGGAACTGCTTTTCTTTTTCTCACTACTGTGGTCATGTACTGGCATGGTGAGTGCCAAAACTAGTGAGACTTCTACAGTATCCACTACTTTTCACTTTCTTCCGTTCTATAGACTGCTGCTGGGTAGGTATTGATACTTTTACAATATTTCTTTTACCATAGTTTTACCATGTGTATTAATTTTCATTAGTGCAAAACAAGTTACTGCAAACTTAGCAGCTTAAAACAACAACTATGAGCTCATAGTTTTGTAGAGGAGAGGTCTGGATATGGGTTGACTGGATTCTCTGCGCTGGGTCTCATAAAACTGGAATCAAGGTGTTGGCTAGGACTGTCATCTTATCTAGAGCCGAGAGTCTTTCTTCAAGCTCATTCAGGTTGTTAGGCAAATCCAATTCTTTGCAGTTATTGGATTGAAGTCCCTGTTTCCTTGCTGGCTGTTAGCTGAGGTGCCTCTCTCCGCTTCTGGAGGCTGCCTGTGATTCTTACCAAGTGGTTCACTCCGTGTACAAAGTCAGGTGTGTCAAAACCTTCTTGTGTTTCAAAACCCTGATTTTCTCTGTCTCTGGCTGCTAGACCCAGATCTAAAGGGCTCATGAGATTAAGTTAGGTCTACAAGGATAATCTCCCTTTTGATTAAGTCAAATAAACGGATTAGTAACCTTAATGATGTTGGAAAAATCCCTTTTGCCATATAATATCACATTTTAAACTCAGATTATTTCAAGTCATTCACATTTTTGCATTAATCAATAAAGCATTTATTGTTATTGCTGAAGTAAAATGCCATTGCATGAAATATTATTTATCATTTCACTGTTAATGGAAATTTAGGCCATTTCCAGGTTTTGGCTGTTACTCATCAGGATGCTGTAGAGCATTCATGTTACAAGTGTTTGTGTGGACCTATGTTGCCATTTCTCTTGGGTAAATATTAATACCTAGAAATGGACTAGTTTTGTCATATAGCTGTGTATTTAACTTTTTAAGAAACTGCTGGTCAGGCATGGTGGCTCACACCTGTAATCCCAGAACTTTGAGAGGCCGAGGTGGGCGGATCATCTGAGGTCAGGAGTTTGAGACCAGCCTGGCCAACATGGTGAAACCCTGTCTCTACTAAAAATGCAAAAATTAGCCGGGTGTGGTGGCAGGCGCCTGCAATCCCAGCTACTCGGGAGGCTGAGGCAGGAGAATCACTTGAGCCCGGGTGGTGTAGGTTGCAGTGAGCCGAGATCATTCCATTACACTTCAGCCTGGGGAACAAGAGCGAGACTTCATCTCAAAAAAAAAAAAAAAAAAAAAAAAGGAAAAAGAAACTGCTAAACTATTTTCCAAAATGCTTATACCATTTTACATTCTCAGCAGCAGTAGATGAGAATTCTATTCACTTCCCATCCTAGCCGAAAGACTGGTCCAGTCTTTTTCATTTTAACCGTTTTAAAAGGCTTAGTAGTATCACACTGTGGTTTTAATTTGCAATTCTATAATGTCTAATAATATTAAATACTTCCCATATGCTTGTTGACTTACTGAGCATCTTTTCATATGCTTTATTGACTTCTGTAGACCTTCTTTGGTGAAGCATTTATTCACATTTTTTGCCCATTTAAAAAAAATTGTTTTCATATCTTTAAAAGTTTTTCAACTGTTTTATTTCTTTTTAAACATTTTCTACAGTTAGGATGTAAAACCTAATGTTTTCATATATATTTACATAGTGAAATGATTACTTCAGTCAAGCATATTAACATATTTATAACCCCACATAGTAAGCTTTTTTTATTATCACATTTTGTGAATTCTTTATGTATTCTAGATCCAAGCCATTTTATCAGAAATGCAGCTTGCAAATATTTTACTCCATGCTGATGCTTGTTTTATCGTTCTTTTCATGATGTCTTTTGAAGAGAAGTTCTTAATTTTGGGGTGTATAATATTAATTTATTCATTTTTGATGGATCGTGCTTTTTGTGTCATAGCTATTAGGTTGGTGCAAAAGTAATTGTGGTTTTGGCCATTACTTTCCATGGGAAAAACTGCAATTACTTTTGCACAAACTTAATAATGTATCTTTGCCTCAGTGTCACAAAGATATTTCCTATTTTACTTTAGAAGTTTTCAGTTTTAGGTTCTACATTTAGGTCTGTGATCCATTTTGAGTTAATTTTCACATATATTTTGAGGTCTTTAGTTCATCTTTGTTTTGGAAAGTTATTTTCATTGGATTTTAACTTCTAGGATGATGAATGTTTTTCATTCAATACTTTCATGATGTTGCTGCACTCTCCTCTTGCTTGCATTGTTTCCAATGAGAAATCTGTTCTTAGGACACACTAAAGATGAAAATTACTCTTTTGGAGTTTTATTGTTGTTCATCTATTTTCTGGACACAGATTGTGACCATTTGCCAACTGGAAGTATATGATTTTTAAAACAAGTGAAATGTAAATTCCTGTCTAAAAGTGATTGTTTGATATTTCCAGATGAATTCAATAGACATAGTCTTCCAGAGATATAAAAAACTTTCAATTTTTGTTATAGTAGTTGATCCAGGACAATGTATCATAAATTCTAGAAACTTCATGTTGATGTCCTAGGAGACGATATTGCAGCAGATATTAGATAGCCATTCTGCATCTTTGGAATAAAACGATTGCTACTTAGCAGAACCCAGGGTTAGACAAATCAGTCTTGTACCTGTTTGAAAGGAAGAAGTATTAAAAGAAAATAAATGTTTATCAACAAATTTCATGTCAGATGCTGTTATGGAAATGCAAGTTTCAATTCATTTATATAATTGAATAAAGTAAAATTTATAGTTATTTTCAAAGTTTTCATTTGGCTATAACATATGTTAAATCTGTTATTTTAGATATTTTAAAATTGACTTAGTAATCAATACATTAAAATATTTTATTATAGTATTAGCCTGATATGTGGAAATCATACTTATTTTTGGTTAGTTGGTATTGCAGTTAAAGGCAGTTTGCTACATTTAATACTAGAAAGTATGCAAAAATCTAAAATCAACGTGTGAAATGCATTCGATTGTTTTTGCAAAGAAATTAATAGCATAACATATACATACATTAAATATACATAACATATGTAAATAAATATATGAAATAATATTTATATAATTGATATAAAACTGCTTTCAAAATATATTGTATTTTTGCATTTTAAAGAAACAGAGTCAAAGAACTTGTAAAGAATTTGTTCAATTTCTGTTTATAGCTAATACTGGACTAACTCATGACAGAAAGATAGGTGGAAATAACTATTTCTCTGTCCTCTGTATGCCAGAAAAAAGTTTCTACCATTGAATAAATACAGTTAAATGAAGTCTGAAGAGGTATATGTTGCACCTATTTCTTTTAATCTTTTAAGGTATTTGAATGTAAGATTTAAAGACATAATTACTTCTTTAAGATTTAAAGCTCAAGTTCTTAAACATAAAGACAATAATCAATGACCAGAAAAGCAATCCAAAAAACCATAATGATAAATGCATAACTGTAGAAGAATATTAGCTCACTTTTTCATGAGTCACTTATGTTACTAATGACTTAGCAATCCTAGTTTACTTTATTGTATTATTGTAAGTCCTAAGATTCTTGTTATTTCTATACAGAGGAAGAGGAAAATACAAGAATTTTCCTTGTACTTTCTGAGAATGAGGTTTAATATGATGAAGGTTTTTCATGGCTTTTTGAATTAGTTTTTTAAAAAAACTTTGTCTTACAAGAAATTGTACTCAGCTTATGTTTATTATGCATTGTTTCTTCTTTGAGTCATGTTTATTACATCTCTCAATTGCCAATATGGTTATTCCATATCATAAAAATATACTGTCTTTCTATTGGAGTTGTTACTGAGTTATTGTTCATTCAAAGGTATAATCAAGTTCATAAATGGCTAATATGACTATTGAATTTAAAGAAACAATCTTGTCTCTTTTCTCAATAATCCCTTTACCAACTCCCTTCCCCACCTCTGAAGTTCTTTGAATCACTTTTCATCACAATGAAATAATTTGTGACCATGGTTCAGCTGCCTTTAGTTGCTTTCATCACAGTAGTCTTTCCTAAAATAAGCTCCTTTGCATGTATGCATATATATATGTGTGTGTGTGTGTGTGTGTACACATAACTTCTGTTTTTCTATTTATACTCTGTGTGATTATTTTGACGTGATTTAGGTCTTAACAGTAATCTAACTTCTTTTAGAAATAGAATGGCCAGCTTTCATTCATTTGGACATTTAGAATTATATAACTCATATGGAAAAGAAATATTACTTTAGATGTCTTCTTATAACAGTAGCCTATTGGATTCATCAGGGAAGGAAAAAAGCCTGTCAGGACCAGCATAGCCTGAAGAAAAATAGTAGCATTTTGGTTTCTTCCACCTTAGCATGTCATGACGTAGAAAGAAGATAGTGTTATTTTTTACCCTTTAACAGAACTTGTGTGGTCTTAAGTTGATAAAAATAATGGAATAATAACAGTGTATTTTCCAGGCTTGTGACATAACAGGAGAAGTTTTAGTTACATGTGTAACAGCATAAATAACTGAGGGACTGGGGAATGAGCCTGGCTGGCACCACTTAAACATTAGACACAAGCTCTATTTCTAAGAGTGTGCTGCTAGATATAACCTCTGTGAAGAATACCTGATTCTGGGAGGATAGATGCTTCACTTTAACAAAAATTTTCATATTATCTTAAAGTCCATTCTTTTTTTTTTTTCTTTCTTTTTTTTTTTTTGAGACTGATCTCACTCTGTCACCCAGGCTGGCATGCCTGGTGCCATGTCGACTCACTGCAACCTCCACCTCCCGGGCTTAAGGGATTCTCCTGCCTCAGCCTCCTGAATGGCTGAGACTACAGGCACGTGCCACTATGTCTGGCTAATTTTTGTATTTTCAAATAGAGACGAGGTTTCCCCACGTTGGCCAGACTTCTCTCAAACTCCCGACCTCAAATGATCCACCCTCCTTGGCCTCCGAAAGTGCTGGGATTACCGGTGTGAGCCACCATACCCTGTTAAAGGAGATTTGAGAATACCAAGACTTGGGCACAAGCTGCATCTTCTCATTTAAGATTGTTTGGGTGACAGTGTCCACTGATCTTTAACTATTATTATTGCTATTATCTCTGAGCCTGAATACTGTGTCATTCTTTCTTTAAAGCCAATTTGAGGGTCTAAATTACTGCAGTATTTTCAGTTGTGTGGAAGAGTAAGAGTTATTCATTGCAGTGCCAAACTTAGTCTTTTGCCACCTGATGGGAATTGACATTTGGTGTGCTCTAGTACTTACTTCCTACCTGTCACACGTAGCATCAGAGGTTTTAATTGCTTTCTTTGCATACATTTGAGGAGGGTAGTATATTTGAATAATCTAAGTAGCCAAGTTAGTTATGTATTGAGTTAGCTGATTAAGCCAGGTAATCCCTCTGAAATGTTTTTTTGTTAATAAGAAAGAAGGTGATAATGAAGATTCATCTTTGGTTCCAATCCAAGTATAGTATCCTGCTGGGATAATGGTTTTGCAGCAGCATAGTCTAACAGTTGGTTAGTTAATAAGCTTTCAGCACCAAAGTGATTGTAAATAAACAGAATTGGACTCGAAGCTTTGAAATAATACTTATCACTAGCTATTGATATCTACTAACTTCTGTGTGAAACTGTATGTACACACACATATGCATATCACAGTATGGATATGTATGAGTGTTAAGTGCTTTAGGTATAAAGTTTGAGTTGTTGGAAAGGTCTTCATTCTGTGTAGTAGGTAATTGTTAGCAAGACACTGCTCAAAACACTGCTTAGATTAAATCTCACGCATATGCACGTGTGCTGTAGCTAATAGTATTAGTGATCTTCGATCAGTTTGTTAGGGAACAGTGTAGCAAAATGAATACTACCTGGAAATCCAGAGATCTAAATTCGAATGAAGGCTCTGCCATTGTCAAGCTTTATTACTGTGAGAAGTAGCATCTTCCTAAAGATCCCTCCCCTTTCCCCTTTGCCAAGTAGATTAACAGTTCCCTCTCTTGGGCCACCACAAAATTTTTGTAGTCACATCTGTTTGCTTCTATTGGAGCAGTAATTATGGTGTTTTGCAGTGTTGGTACATTTCTCTGTCTCCCTCCTTTACTGGGATAGGAACTCTTCGAAGGCAGTGACCATGTTTTCTGTTTATTTTCACTGTCTTGCCATATAGAGGGCAGTCAGTGAATATATGCTAAATGAACAGATTTGTATGTGAGAGCTAGAATAGAGTATCTTTAATGAATCAATGATTTCTGCTATAACTTGATATTTAGTAGGGGCAGTTATTTGATACAATTGATCTGTCATATATTTAGTTGAAAGAATGACTTCTAAACCTCTCATTGGATTATGCTAGGTTACAAATTCCTAACATGACTGTGCTTGTAATGGACATCTGTGTGTTATTCCCTTAGTTTTTGACTTACTGAAAAATAATGATTCAGTCACATTCTGAATCTCAACAATGGAAGAAAGTGTATTTCTTCATGGCCTTATGAAACAAATACTACAATTTGAAGGTAATTTTGTTATACCTTTAAAAATGTATTTCTGATTATCAATCTCATCAAACCATTGATCATGTTAGTTACTGACATTGCTAAAATGAGCAATTATGTCATCATTTTAAATTGTTTGAAACTTCCAACCAAGATGTACATGCACAATCCAGTACATAATGAAATATTTAAAGGCATGAAAATTAAAAAATAATTATATTTAGTATAGAAGTGTAATTTTGAAACTTGAACACAAGGATTTTTACTTTACGTCCTCCATGTCTGTGTATATATAGGGATGAATCTTGGTCTGGATGTGAACCTTGGAAGACAGTCAGCAATTTGGGGACTAAATTCAATACTGGGATTATTTCATTTTCCCATGTACTTAATTAGTGGGCTATGCATCATACTACTGATGAGAGAAAATGCACCAGACATGTTTTATTCTGGCATTTATGTGATTCTTGGTTTAATTTCTTTATTTTTTTATTGTCTTATTTAAGTTTTAATGTTACTTATGATTATGAAATATATCCACACAATCAAGAGTTCAAAAGTTGCAAAAGCTTCTGTAAAGTTGATTACACACCCTTGGCCTTATTCATTCACTAACTTCCCCTCTTCTCAGGCAACTAATGTTGTTAACAGCATCTTAATGTATTTCCAGCAATATTATATCCATAATAGTTACATCCACACACAAACATCTATTTTCTTCTTTTAAAAAACTTAAAATAGTAACATAATACATGATTTTCTGCATCTGCCTTTTAAACCTAATGATATATATTAGAGATTTTTTAGATTTTATAGCTGAAAAAACTAGATTCAGCCAAAACAGAGGATTCGGCTGTATAAAATATATGACTTTTTGGTGGCCTATTCATATATATTTGTATTTATAGCTGTTATTCTTACATTTATATTTTGTTCACATAAATTTATATCTGTATATTTTTTGGTCTATTTAATCATCGTGCATTTAGTCATATTCAGTGTAATTCAGTATAATCAACTTTTCCTTTCAAATTGATTGTGGGGAAGGGAAGCAAAGGCCAAGTGTTTGTAGGCGTGGTGTAATCTTAAACTTTAGGCTTCCAAACCCAAATTTCTATTCAGAACAGAATGACTATGTTATTCTAGGATCCAGAAATTATACCGTAGTGAAGAGTCATTGAAAGAAATGAGCATGCGATTATTGTCCTCAAGTAATTTAATGTCTATTAGATAAAAAGGAATTAGACTTATGTGCCTCTGGAAGGCATAGCTAGAACTAAACTGAAGTATGGAATACATAATTTCTTGTTCCCCTGACTTTAAGCATAGTAATTTTCCAAAATGGAATGGGTTGTCTCGTGAAGTGCAGAGCAGATATGAGAATAGTCACTTTTCTGAGACCTTATTATACAAGGGATCCCTGTATCATAGAAGTGAACTAGATAACCATTTAAGGTTCTCAACCCTCAGACACCCTACTCCAGACCTGTGCTCCGTATCAGGCCTTGCCAAAGCTTGGGGCTATTAATGGCTAAAACTGCTCCTTCTTGGTCATGCAATTCCCTATAGAAGGAGCAATACAGAGCGAGCACCCATGTCAATAGCTACTTACACCTGTAGGCTGAGGTGAATGGTTACATACCAACAATAAGTAGAACAGAAATAAAAGCGTATGAAGCATTTCAGACCCAAACAGTGTCATTTCTTGCTGAAGGAAACAGTCCAAGCAGAAACAATTTTCCCCATTAAGAGCACATAGCTGTGTATGTCAATCTTAATGCGTATATAGTGAGTAGTAGGACAAGAAAGTCAGGAATGACTGGTTTCTTTTCAGCTTTTATTTTAGATACAGGGGGTACATGTGCAGGTTTGTTACATGGGTATATTGTACCCAGGTAGTGAGCATAGTACCCAAGAGGTAGTTTTTCAATCCACATCTCCCCCACTCTAGTAAGCCGCAGTGTGTTTTATTCCCATTTTTATGATGTGCTCAATATTTAGCTCCTACATATAAGTGGCAACACGTGGTATTTGGTTTTCTGTTCCAGCATTAATTGGCTTAGGATTATGACCTCCAGCTCCATCTATGTTGTTGCAAAGGATATGATTTTGTTCTTTTTTATGTCTACATGAAATTCCATTATGTATATGTACCACATTTTCTTTATCTAACCCACCATTGATGGGCGCCTGGATTGATTCCATGTCTTTGCTATTGTGGGTAGCTGACTATGAACATACAAGTACATATCTCTTTTTGGTATAATCGTCTAATTTTCCTTGGGTTTATGCTCAGCAATAGGATTGCTGGGTCTGATGGTAGCTCTATTTTAAGTTGCTTGAGAAATCTCCAAGCTGCTTGCCACAATGGTTGAACTGATCTACGTCCCCACTAACAGTGTATAAGCATTCCCTTTTCTCCACAGGCATGCCAGCATGTGTTGTTTTTTAACTTTTTAGTAATAGCCATTCTAACTGGTGTGAGTAGGTATCTCATTGTGGTTTTAGTTTGTACTTGTCTGATGATTAGTGATGATGAGCATTTTTTCATCTGTTTGTGGTTGCTTGTATGTTTTATTTTGAGAAGTGACTGTTACATCCTTTGCCCATTTTCTTAATGGGGCTATTTGGTTTTTGCTGGTTGATCTGTTTAAGTTCCTTATAGATTCTTATTATTAGACCTTTGTTGGATATGTAGTTTGTGAATATTTTCTCCCATTCTGTGGGTTGTCTCTTTGCTCTGTTGATAGTTTCTTTTGGCTGTACCGAAGCTCTTTAGTTCAATTAAATCCCACTTATCAATGTTTGGTTGGTTTTTTTCGCAATTGCTTTTGGGGACTTAGTCAAAAGTTCTTTGCTAAGTCCTGTGCTGAGAAGGGCATTTCCTAGGTTTTCTTCTAGGGATTTTATAGTTTGAGGTCTTATATTTAAATCTTCAATACATTTTGAGTTAATTTTTGTATATAGTGAAATGTATGGGTCCAGTTTCATTCTTCTGCATATTTCTAGCCAGTTATTCTAGCACCATTTATTAAATACAAATTCCTTTCCATAGTGCTTGTTTTGGTTTACCTTGTTGAAGATCAGATGGCTATAGGTGTACAACTTTATTTATGAGTTCCCTATTCTGTTTCATTGGTCTATGGGTCTGTTTTTGTACAAGTACCAATTTTTTTTTTTTTTTTGAGACGTACCAATTTTTTTGTACAAGACCCATTGGTCTATGGGTCTGTTTTGTACAAGTTTGGTTACTGTAGTCTTATAGTATAGTTTGAAGTCAGATAGTGTGATACCTTTGGCTTTGTTATTTTTGCTTAGGATTGCTTTGGCTATTCAGCCTCCTTTTTGTTTCCATTTGGGGATAGTTTTTTTCTAATTCCATGAAGAATGACAATTGGTAGTTTAATGGGAAGAGCATTGAATCTGTAAATTGCTTTGGGCAGTATGGCTATTTTAACAATATTGATTCTTCCCATCTATGAGCATGGAATGTTTTTACATTTATCTGTGTTGTCTCTGATTTCTATCAGTAATGTTTTGTAGTTCTCCTTGTAGAGATCTTTCACTTCCTTGGTTAGTCGTGTTCCTAGGCATTTCATTTTCTTTGTGGCTTTTGTTAAGTGGGATTGTATTCTTGATTTGACTCTCTGCCTGGACATTATTGGTGTATAGAAATGCTACTGATTTTTCTACATTGATTTTGTATCCTGAAACTTTATTAAAGTTGTTTGTCAGTTCTAAGACTCTTCTGATGGAGTATTGAGGGTTTTCCAAGTATAGAATCATGTTGTCAGTGAAGAGAGATAGTTTGATGACTTCTTTTCCTACTTGGATGCCTTTTATTTATTTATCTTGCCTGATTTCTCTGACTAGGACTTCCGGTACTGTGTTTGAATAGGGGTAGAGAGAGTGGGCATATTTGTCTTGTTCCAGTTCTCAAGGGGAGTGGTTCTGGCATTTTCCCCATTCAGTATGATGCTGGCTGTGGGTTCGTCATAGTTGCCTCTTATTATTTTGAGGTGTGTTCCTTCAATGCCTAGTCTGTTGAGGGTTTTTATAATGAAGGGATGTTGAGTTTTATCAAAAGCTTTTAATACATCTATTGAGATGATTGTACAGTTTCTGCTTTTTTGTTTATGTGGTCAATCACATTTATTGATTTGTGTATGTTGAACCAACCTTGCAAACCAGACATAAAGCCTACTTGATCCTAGTGAACTCACTTTTTTTTTTTTGGAAACAGGGTCTTGCTCTGTCACCCAGCTTGGAGTGCAGTGGTGCAATTGCGGCTTGCCTCAACCTCTGCCTCCTGGGCTGAAGTAATTGTCCTGCGTCCTGGGCTCAAGCGATCCTCCCACCTCAGCCTCCCGAGTAGCTGGGATAACAGGCACACACCACCACCCCCAGCTAATTTTTTGTAGTTTTAGTAGAGACAGGGTTTCACCATGTTGGCCAAGCTTGTCTTGAACACCTGACCTCAAGTGATGTGCCCACCTTGGCCTTCCAAAGTACTGGGATTACAGGCATGAGCCACCATGCCTGGTTGTGAATTAGCTTTTTGATGTGCTGCTAGATTCAGTTTGCTAATATATTGTTGAGGTTTTTTGCATCTATGTTTGTCAGGGATATTGGCTTCAAGTTTTTGTTTGTTTGTTTGTTTGTTTTCATTGATAGATGAAAAAACAGATTGAAATTTGTTGAAATTTCAGATGAAATTTCATATTTTCAGATGCAAATTGACAGATTTTAGCATGAGGGTGATACTGGCTTCATAGAATGAGTTAGGGAGGAGCCCCTTCTATTTGATTTTTTGGAATAGTTTTAGTAGGATTGGTACCAGTTCTGTATGTCTTGTAGAATTTGGCTGTGAATCCATCTGTTCTAGGGCTTTTGTTGGCTGTTAGGTTTTTATTACTGATTCAATTTTGGAGTTCGTTATTGGCCTGTTCATGTTCTCACTTTCTCCCTTTTCAATCTTTAAAGGTTGTGTGTTTTCAAGAATTTATCCATTTCCTCTAGATTTTCTAATTTGTGTGCATAGAGATATTCATAATAGTCTCCGAAGATCTTTTGTATTTCTGTGGGATCAGTCTTGTCATTTCTGATTGCACTTATTTGGATCTCCTCTGTTTTTTTCTTAGTTAACCTAGTTGACAGTCTTTGAATCTTGTTTATTCTTTTGAATTACAAACTTAGTTTCATTGATCTTTTGTATGGACTTTTACATCTCAATTTTGTGTAGTTCTTTTCTGATTCTGATTTTAGTTATTTCTTTTATTCTACTAGTGTTGGAATTGGTTTTTCTTTTTTCTTTTTTTTTCCAGTTCCTTTAGATGTGATTTAGATCTAACTTTTTTTTTTTTTTTTTTGAGAAAGTCTCACTCTGTTGCCCAGGTTGGAGTGGAGTGGCGCGCTCTTGGCTCACTGCAAACTCTGCCTCTTAGATTCAAGCGATTCTCCTGCCTCAGCCTTCTGAGTAGCTGGGATTATAGGCACCCACTGCCATGCCCAGGTAATTTTTGTATTTCTAGTAGAGATGAGGTTTCACCATGTTGGCCAGACTGCTCTTGAACTCCTGACCTCAAATGATCAAACTGCCTCTGCCTCCCAAAGTGCTGGGATTACAGGCCTGAGCCACTATGCCCAGCCTCGTTCTGCTTCTTGATGAAAGTGTTTAGCACTAAATTTTCCTCTTAACGCTGCTTTAGCTGTACCCCAAATATACTGGTAAGTTGTGTCTCAGTTTTCATTAATTTTAAATAATGTTTTATTTCTGCCTTGATTTCATTGTTCATCTTGTGTTTTATTCAGGAGAAGTTTGTTTAACTTTCATGTTTTTGTGTAGTTTTGAGAGATCGTCTTGGTATTGATTTCTATTTTTATTGCACTAGTCCGAGAGTGTGCTTGGTATGATTTCAATTTTTTTGGAAGTCAAGACTTGCTTTATGACCAAGCATATGGTCAATCTTAGAATATGTTCTGTGTGCAGATGAGAAGAATATATTTTCTGTGGTTTTTATGGTGGAGTATTTTGTAGATGTCTATTAGGTCCAGTTGTTCAAGTGTCAGGTTTATGACCAGAATTTCTTTGTTAGTTTTCTGCCTCAATGATCTGTCCAATGCTGTCAAATAGTGTTAAAGTCCCCTATTATTATTATGTGGCTGGTTAAGTCTTTTCGTAGGTCAAGAAGATCTTTTTTTATTAATCTCAGTGCTGCAGTGTTTGGTGGATATGTATTTAGGATAGTTAAGTCTTCTATTTGACTGGAACCCTTTATCATTTTGTAATGCCCTTCTTTGTGCTTCTTGATTGTTATTGATTTAAAGTCTGTTTTCTGTTCTTTTTTGTTTGTTTGTTTGTTTTCTGTTTGCATGGTAGATCTTTCTCCATCCCTTTACTTTGGGTCTTGTGTTTTTATCTACCTTGCCATCCTATGCCTTTGAAGTGGGACATTTAGACCATTTACATTCAGGATTAGTATTGATATATGAGGTTTTGATTCTGTCATCATGTTGTTAGCTGGTTGTTTTGTAGACTTGGTTGTGTAATTGCTTTGTATTTTCTGTGGGCTATGTACTTGAGTGTGTTTTTATGCTAGCAGGTATCAATCTTTCATTTCCATGTTTAGCACTCCCTTAAGGACCTCTTGTAAGGTTGGTCTGGTGGCAATGAATTCCCTTAATGTTTGCTTTTCTGAGAAGAATTTTATTTCCCATTTGTGTATGGAGCTTAGTTTGCAGGGATATGAAATTCTTGGCTGGAATTTCTTTTCTTTGAGGATGTTTCCTTTCTGGCTTATAAAGCTTCTGCTGAGATGCCTGCTGATGGTTTCCTGAGATTCTCTTTTTGTTTGTTTGTTTTGAGATTGAGTCTTCCTCTGTCGCCCATGCTGAGGTGCAGCTGCACGATCTTGGCTCACTGCAAACTTTGCCTCCTGGGTTCAGGCAATTCTCCTGCCTCAGCCTCCCAAGAAGCTGGGATTACAGGCATGTGCCACCGTGCCCCACTAATTTTTGTATTTTTAGTAGAGACAGGGTTTTGCCATGTTGCCCAGACTGGTCTCAAACCCCTGAGCTCAGGCAATCCACCTGCCTCGGCCTCCCGAAGTGTTGGGATTACAGACATGAGCCACTGTGCCAGGCTGAGATTCTCTTTATACGTGACCTGACCTTTCTTTCTAGATACCTTTAAGATTTTCTCTTTTGCATTGACCTTGATGAATCTTATGACTATGTATCTTGGGGATGGTCATCTTGTACAGTAGCTCACAGGGATTCTCTGTATTTCTTGAATTTGTGTGTCCACCCCTCTAGTGAGACTGAGGAAATTTTCATGGACTATATCCTTAAATATGTTTGTCAAGTTGTTTACTCTCTCTTCTCTCTCAGATATGTCAATGAGTCATATATTTGTCCTCTTTACATAATCTCATATTTATCGGAGGTTTTGTTCATTTATTGAAATTCCTTTTTCTATATTTTTTTCTGACTGAGTTGACTTGAAGAGCTGGTTTTTGAGCTCTGAGATTCTTTTGTCAGTTTGGTCTATTCTGTCATTAATGTTTCTGACTGTATTATGACGTTTTTGTAGAGAATTCTTTAATTCCAGAAGTTCAGTTTGATTGTTTCTTAAAATGACTATTTTACCTTTCAGGTCTTGAATCATTTTACTGGATTCCTTGGATTGTTTTTCAACTTTCTCCTAGGTCTCGATTAGCTTCCTTGCCATCCAGATTCTGAATTCTGTCTCTGTCATTACAATAATTTCAGTCTGGTTAACAACCATTGCTGGGAGACTAGTTTGTTTGGAGGTAAGGGGACACTCTGGCTTTTTAAGTGGCTGGAAAAAGCCAGAGTGTCTTGCATTTATTCTTTCTCATCTGAGAGAGCTGGTGTTCCTTTAACTGTGATGTAAGATAAATGTTGTCAGTTGGCTTCATTTCTAGGTACTTTCAGAGTGCCAAGGCTCTGTATAGGATTTTTATTTGTGGCTGGATTTTTGCCTAGGGTTTCACAGGCACTGTATACTGGCAAAATATTTTTGTCATTCTAATTTGGGCTGCGATCCAGTAGATGACACTTAATAGGGAAGGCTGGCAGATAGGCTCTTACTCAGTCATGTGGCTCTTTGGTATTTTAGCACATTCTCAGTAGCACTGTGTGATGTGGGGAGAGAGATGACATCCTCACAGGTTTGCTCCAGAGCCTTGGAGGAGCCTCCTCTGATCACTGGTGCCACACTCACATTTCTTTCCCTCAGGCAGAGGCCATGGCTGGCAGACAGGCCACACCTTTTCCCGACTGGCCTTGCAGAAGGAGGCATATCTTGTTCCCCCATCTGCCCATGAATTCACATGTCTCACTCCTCTCAGTGTTCTGGGAGCGGGGGCTCCTCCCCTCCTTGGGTGCCACCCATACCAATAAGTCTCGTCTGGCTAGGAGCAGCAGGGGTGGATGAAATAGCATGGACTGTTGTCCAGGTGTTTCCCAGAAGAACCCAGGACTGTGTCTCTTGGCAGAGTTCAGGTAGGAGTGGGGCTGCTGTGCTGACGCCTAAGCCAGCAAGTTCCGCCTGGGTAGCAGCAGCGGGGGTTGGTAGAGTTGTGCGGTCTGCTATCCAAATGTTTACACTACTTCCTTGATTTACTCTTTGTTTTATGCAATCATGAATTCTCATCCTTATGACTTTGAAGAGTGGTGGTACGTGC
The DNA here is from genome assembly GCF_043159975.1 of Macaca nemestrina. NCBI lineage: Eukaryota > Metazoa > Chordata > Mammalia > Primates > Cercopithecidae > Macaca > Macaca nemestrina. The sequence goes on along the minus strand of NC_092129.1, from coordinate 175,713,683 downwards.
CATCCAGCAAGCCTTTTGAGGGCAGAGTTGAGGACTAGGAACATCTGGAAACGTTGTGACCCTACCGCAGTGTCTTGGTCAATTAAATTATTTTTTGAATTCATCAAATCACAAACCCAGTCAAGGCCAATTTCTTCAGTGTCATGTAGGAATATTTATAATATTCGTTATTATTGGTAGAAGTACCCCTACTAGTAGTGTTTCCCCTTTTGTGCCTTTCTTTGTTTTGTTTCACTAGCCCAGATTGTATCTTTTTTTCTTTTTTTTCTCCAAATTCTACAATCCTTCAAAGTTCGGATCAACTATTTTATACCTAATTATTGCCCCTTTCTCTGCCTGATTCAAATACCTTAGTACTTGTTTCTTACAATTTGTACTTAAATATCACTGCAATCATTTATATATATAATAAATATATTGCATATATGTATACGTGTGTGTGTGTGTGTGTGTGTGTATCTCATATGGAACCTGTGTAGTGGTTTGCACAAAGTGTGAGCAGAAAGTACAGAGTTCCCATATACTCCTTCTCATCTATTTTCCTCTATCATTAACATCTTGCATAAGTGTGGTACATTTGTTAAAATTGATGAACCAATATTGACCCATTATTATTAACTAAAGTTTATGTTAGAGTCCACTGTTTTACATTATAAGTTTGGACAAATGTATAGTGACATGTATTCATCAGTACAGTATCATACAAAATAGTTTTGTTGCCCTAAAAATTTCTTGTGCCCCACCTATTTATCCCTCCTTCCCCTGAACCCTTGACAACAGCTGATCTGTTTACTGTCTCCATAGTTTTGCCTTGTTCAGAAGGTCATATAGTTGGAATCATACAGTATATATCCCTTTTAGATAGGCTTTTTTTTTTTTTTTGCTTAGCAATATGCATTTAAAATTCCTACATGTCTTTTGCTGGCTTGATTGTTCATTCCTTTTTATTGTTGAATAAAATTCCATGGCATGGATGTACTACTGTTTGTGTATTCACCTGTTAAAGGATATTTGTGTTATTTCTTAAAGAATACTCTTTTTTTAATGCAGGGTTTAAAAATTGCTTTAGTGCAGGAGTAGAAACTAAAACTTATTTCTAGAAACCGGAGAAATCAGAAAATATGCCATATAGTGAAGCATTCCGTTAAAATTGCTTTAGCTCTTCTGAGATCAATGCCTATATTGCATCAATATATAACAATATTTACATTTTAAAAATAAATGCATTGTTATAATAATTAGAAATAGAAACATTTAATTTTTTAAAAATTTTCTGCCTAAACAAGATTTCCCAAAGCATGACAGTATAGAGAGAATTTTTTTTTAAATTAATGTTTATCTCTTTATTACGTTCCACAAAAAAGTTAGAACTTTTTTTTTTTTTTTTTTTTTTTTTTTTGAGACGGAGTCTTGCTCTGTCACCCAGGCTGGAGTGCAGTGGCCGGATTTCAGCTCACTGCAAGCTCCGCCTCCTGGGTTTACGCCGTTCTCCTGCCTCAGCCTCCCGAGTAGCTGGGACTACAGGCGCCCGCCACCTCGCCCGGCTAGTTTTTTTGTATTTTTTACTAGAGACGGGGTTTCACCGTGTTAGCCGGGATCGTCTCTCGATCTCCTGGCCTCGTGATCCGCCCGTCTTGGCCTCCCAAAGTGCTGGGATTACAGGCTTGAGCCACCGTGCCCGGCCAAAAGTTAGAACTTTTAAAATATATGGTTTGAATGTTTTGTCCCACCCAGGATTTGTGTGTTGAAACTGAATCCCCAATATGACGGTATTAAAAGGTGAGAGTCTTTGGGAAGTGATTAATTCACAAAGGGGTAGCCCTTATGAATGGATTAATGTGGTTGTAAAAGAGGCTTCAGAGAGCTACCTGACTGTCTTTCCCTTCCGTCTTCCCCCATGTGAGGATGCAGTAGCAAAGTGTCATCAATGAAGAATGGTGCCTCAGCAGATAACTGAATCTGCAAGTGCCTTGATCTTGGACTTCTCAGCCTCTAGAACTGTGATAAAATAAACTTCTATTATTAGAAATTACCCAGTCTGTAGCATTCTGTTATAAAAGCACAAATGAACTGAGACAAATATATATTTCGTTAAGGCTTGTATTACAGAATCCAAGAATGCAAAAAAAAAAAAAAAAAAAAAAGAAATAAAAGGTGGGGGGCCTAGGGTCATCTGGTCCATTTGGTATCCAATATCTGAATTTCTTCTCTGACATGGTAGGCAGGTGGTCTTATAATATATGACAGGAAAATTACTCTCTTATAAGTCAACTGGTTTTACTTTTTTAGATAACTCTAATTGTTAGAAAGGTCTTTCTTTTATTCAACTAAACTGTTTTCCCATAATTTCTTGCCATTCATTCTAATTCTACTCTATGAATAATAAAGGATAAATTTAATCTTTTCCCCAATGATAGCCCTTTAAATATTCAAAAGATAGCTAGAATGTCACTTTCCTTATTAAACTTCTTAAGCACCTTATCATGTTAGACATTTTCGCCTGAATGATTTTGCTGAACGGTTTTTGCAGCTCTCTAAAAACATTTTGTGGATGCATACCTATATTCTTTTTTTCACTCGTTCATTCAGTAACTATTTTTTGAGTGCCTGCTACCTGCCAGATACTGTGTTAAGAATTGGGCATATAATGCTAAACTAGACAACAACTGGCCCTTCCATCATGCAACATGCAAGGGACAAAGATAGAGATTAATGGGGTGGGGGAAGCAAGGTATTCAGGGAAGGTCAGCCAGGAGGGGAACCTCCCAGACAGATATGTGGACATGTGGAAGAACCTGGAGCTAGAAAGGAGTTTAGCAAATTCTAGGAACTGAAAGAAGATCACTGGGACTAGAATGCAGTGAGAAAAGGTGTATGTGGTGGCTTTGAAATAATTACCACTATACATTATATGTATTGAAACATCACTATATACCTCATGAGTATGCACAATTAGTTTTCAATTAAAAAATAAAAAGAAATTGTAAAAATGTCCACAAATTCTTTCCTAAGATGGCACCTAATTTCCATCTCTTATATCTGGGCTGGACTCAGTGGTTCTTTCCTAGTGAATAGAATGTGATAGAAGTGATGCTTTGTGATTTCTGAGGTTAGGCCATTAAAAAGAACAGCTTCTACTTGACTTGCTTGCTGTTGTATCTCTCATTCTGGGAAAAGTCGGCTGCTATGGTGTGGGGACTCGCAGCAGCCTGCGGAGTATCTCACATGCAAGGAGCTTGAGGCCTCTGCCAACAGCACACATTAAGTTGTGAATGTGAATGAACCACTGTGGAAGTGGATCCACCTGCTCCAGTTAAGCCTTCCATTGACTGTAGCCCCAGTTGACATCACATCTACAACCTCATGAGACACCTCCCAAACCAGGACCACCCAGCTAAGCCACTTCTGAATTCCTGACCCAAAGGAACTGGGAGATATTTATTGTCATTTTAAGCCACTAAATGTTGAGGTAATTTGTTATGCAGATAAATGATAGAGAAGAGATGTGGCACTTGGTTTGCTTCTGGCTTCAAATAGCAGAAGACCCAACTAAAGTTATGAGGAGTTTATTTTGTCCCATAATAAGAAGTGCACAGGTAGTATGCCTGCAGCATTGATCAAGTCAGTGGCCCAATCAATACCCAGGTCTTCACCATCTTCCTGCTCTGTTATTCTTGCCTTGTTGATGATGTCTCCTCATAGAACCACAAAGAATCGGTGGCTTCAGCCATACCCTGGGCTAGATAGGCATTTCCTCCTGTGTGTTTTCATAGATGAAGAAAATCTTCCCCTCATTCCTGGTGGTCAGAGCTGGATAAAATATCCACCCTTCAACCAATATCAGACAAGTGACACAGATCAGAGTAAACAGAACATATTGACAGACTGGATGTGGAGCATGAGAAGAAATGGAGAGGACCAAGGATGACCTGGATTTCTGGCTTACGCAACTGCGTGGAAGGTAGTATCTTTTTTTGTTTTGTTTTGGTGGGAAGATCAGAGTTGTGTGGAAAAATTAAGAGTTTTATTCTATTTATTATTATTATTATTATTGTTATTATTTTGAGACAGAGTGTATCTCATTTGATTCAGTGCAGCCTCATTGCGCTGCACCAGGCTGGAGTGCGCTGGCGCGATCTCGGCTCACTGCAACCTACGCCTCCCAGGTTCAAGCGATCCTCCTGCCTTAGACTCCCAAGTAGCTGGGATTACAGGTGCCCACAACCATGCCTGGCTAATTTTTGTATTTTTAGTAGAGACAGGGCTTTGCCATGTTAGCCGGGCTGGTCTCGAACTCCTGACCTCAGGTGATCCACCCACCTTGGCTTCCCAAAGTGCTAGGATTATAGGCATGGGCCACCGTCCCTGGTCAAGGATTCTATTATATTTATGTTAAATCTGAGAGGTCTGTCAGACATCTAAATTGAGATGTCAGGGAGCAGTTGGATATTTACATTTGGAATGAAAAGACGAGGTAAAGACATAAGCCAAAAAGAGGAGGTAAAGATGTAATGAGCCAAAAGATGGTTTTTGAATCCATGTAGCGGATGACTCAACTGTGGGGGAGTGAATGAGAGGTGGCAGAGGAGGCCCAGAGCCAGGCTCTGAAGAACCCCCATACCCTAGCTTGGGGAAAGGAGGAGGTGGCAGCGAAGGGAGACCAGGAAAGTGGGCAGGAGGAAGAAAGGCAGAAAGTAATGTTGCCAGGGAAGCCACAAAGGGAGCAATTTCCAGGAAGGAGGGAGTGGTAATGATTTCCCATTTGCCAAAAGGTTAAACAGAATGAAGATATAAAAGTGACCTTTGGATCTAGCAGAGCAGTTTGTGTGGGGCGGTGGGGGAAAGAGGCAGATTTCCTAAGGGGCTGATGAGTCAATGGGACATGAGAAAGTAGAGACAGTGTGTGAATACAACTGCTTGGAGAAGTTGTCCTGGGAAGGAGCTAGGGTTGCTACAGTGGGGTGTTGGATCAAGGAGAGAGTAGAGCACATCTTATGCCAGTGGGAACATTCCCATACAGAGAGAATGATTGATAATGCAGGAGGAATGAGGGACAGCGGAAGGAGTAAAATCCCTGCGAACAACACGCACACACATCTGTGCATAGTCATACTTAACTTTAAGATTAATTAGTAGAGTACAAATAGAATATTTGTATGTTGGGTGTATTAACTATTTTTTTGGCAAGGCAATTTTGCAAAGTGGCTAAGAACCGAGACCCCTAAACAGAGATTTTTAAATCAGCTGTATGAACTTGGGGTATTTGGGTTATTTACTTATCCTCTCTGTGCTCCAGTTTCCTCATCAATAAAATGAAGATAGTAATAACAATACCTGCCTCATAGAGTTGTCAAAGTGACCTTGGTTAATATATGTAAAGTATTCAGAGCAGTGCTGGTACAGGGAACATTCTCTATGTGCTAGGCACCTACTTGCTAGTGTTTGCTGGGTTTGGTTCTGAGTAACTTAGGGTGAGGTGTTATCTTCAGAAAGAAAGTCTTAATTTAAATTTTATTGTTATTTCTACATGCTTTTTGGATTGCTATGTGTGGACCTTTATAAAAAGTGCCATATATTGAGATGCAACCTCAAGAGATGAAATGAAATTTACAATTTCAAAGATAGTCATCTGACCATTAGTAAAATCATGGGTTAGTAGTTGATATTTATTATCTTCTGCCTGTTGGAGCTCTTGCATTGAAATAGAAAAATATTAAAAATGTGATATCTAGAAATTCATCAGAAAGCATCCAAAGATTATTTGGGTGGAGCAGCCCAGGTGCTAAATTAAACAACACAGTACAAGCTGGATAATGGATGTGAACCTTGTACTACATATGCAGCACTTTCTTCCTCTCTTACTGAATGTTAATTTCCACCCAAGACTGTATAGCCATTTTCAGGAGTCTGCAAAGATAGAACATTTATAGGAATTAATGCTCTGTGGGTATACAATGTGGAGACCCTGAAGAACTAAAAAAGCATGAATAAATGTATTCCAATTATAGGCTAATGCAGGTAATGGGTTTATAGTACTTAGAGGTCTGGGTCTGTTCTCTGACAGCCTGCAGACATTAGGGGCCCCTCATGGCTCTGCTGCAATGTAGGCATTATGGAGTGATTTTTACTTTACTGCCTTTTCCATCAGATCATCCCCTTTCTTTCACACACAAGGTTAATTCACTTCTTGATCACATTATTTCCTCGCTGCTCTTTGACAATATAAAAATTCTGAGTGGACAGCTCAATCCCTCTTCCATCTCAGATTTGATTGTTATGGTATTGCCTGGCGTCCCTCAGAGGCCTCCAGCAGCCTTTGCTGCACTTTATGACACTTAAATGGCTCGGCTACAATTTCTCCATCTATTCACGAAATGCTGTTAATAACTCATTTCCAAAGAGGCCCTTCTTTATGTCTTGGCATTAAAGGAATTTTTATTAGGTGCCAGGATAGGTGACACACAGCCCCAGTAACCAAAGAGTTAATTAATCTGTTGAAATTTATTGCCTTTTATACTGCACTCAGTGTGACAGTCCCTAAGAGAAACAGATACTATATTTACAGCCTGAGTTGAAATATTCAGTAATATAGTCTGCATACTGACCTACTCCATCAGTGTATGCCTTCTGCTGGAACATCCATTAATCACAGAAGACGAATTTGTGTAATCTATCTTCTTTCTTATTCTGAGATTCCAATAAATATTGAAATAATAATTTATTGATTACCTTGCAATATAAATGTGTAGTAAAGGCACCCAAGACATTTGCATGGTAATACATTTTGGAAGATTTTGGCATTCTATGGGAATGAAAGGAAAAAACTGTGAGGAGTGGCATGGAATACTCTTGTGGGTGAAACTCTAAACTGATTTCTTAACGTGTGGAGAGAAATGAGAAGAGCTTTTGAACTACTAGAAGTCATAATCATAGCAATGATCATTACATTCTTCAAAGTAAACATGAATATTTACTGAGTCTTACATTCTTTGAGTATTATCCTCAAAATGTTTTAGATCACAAATAATTTTCTTGTGCCACGATTTCACTTGTAAAGCCACCTCCTGCCTGCACTTAATCCAGGCAAAGATGAAAAAGGTATAGGCATGGGAATGCTGGCTTCTATGTAATACCAGTGAAATCTTCTGGGACCATTCTATAAATTCTTCAGGCTAAAATATATATTTCCTAGGACCATACTTTGAATAGTGTTTTAGGCTCTTGGCCTAAATCTAAATTCAGTCTTAAATTTTCATGAGTTCTGTTACTTATGGAGGTGTTAGTTTTGTCACTATGCTAGGATCATAATGATTTTTGCATCAAATCTGTCTTGATTCAGAAACATTAGAGAAGAGTATGAGAAGTGTTATAAAACATGAAGATATCCTTGTGGATCAAACATACTTATTTTTAAAAACTCTAGAAGTCTAAATGTGTCTGTATGTGGATATATTTTTAATGGACTTATGCTGTGTTGGGTAAAGGTAAACCAGCATTTTCTAGTCTATATTTGTGCCACTATCACCAGCATTACACGATAGGATTTGTTATAGGTTCAGTTCTTCTAGTTGAATCCAATCATGCACAGTTAATGTAGCCCATTTCTGGTCTCCATAATAATTTATCTTAGTTTTGGGCAACTCTTTATAGTCAGGATAACTCTGCAGAGTGGATGAAATTCTAATGTGCGGGATTTGTTTTCTAGTGCTTTGCTGATAAGGTTAACCAGATGGTGAAATGTAATAGCTTGGAAGATATAGTTTTGATATACAGTACATCATTTCTGGAATGATCATGAAAAAGCAAAATCAACAGAGCTTTTTAGATTCTCTTTTTTGGTCATGAAATTGAAAATGTACCTTTTTAGAGAGAAATGTCTCATCATAGTTCTCCTGACATTTAAACTGCTTGGCTATATATTTTTAAAAGAAGACAAACTGTTTTGAAAATGTTGCTATAAGTTTTTATATATTGTGGATTTATATCTCATTTAAAAAATGAAAGATTATGCAATTTTTTATGTCTCCTGAAGGAATGTCAATGATGTGAATTTCAAATAAAATAGATTTTCTTCAATATTTTTAGTAATGATGATATCAATTAATTCACTAAGGAACTCATATTTCTTCTAAGACAGTGAATTTTGATGAAACCACAAATCAGTGATTATCAAAATACTAGAATTAAGCAACCCTGAACATTATTTTGCTATAACATTTACTAAATTAGGCACAGATATTCTTTGAAGATGGACAATATACATTTTTTCATCTGTTTTGATTTTTGCTGATATGGATTATGTTAATTATAGAAATCTATAAGTATCTCACAAATAAATTATGTGGATGCATTTAACTATAGATTTTTCTCTGTGATTTTTCTTCTGCGATTTTTCTATGAGATAGCAAATTACTGCTTAATTGCTGTACTTTTTTGGTGCTTTTTCCTTTTTACTTTCAGTATTAATCATTGCTCCTTGTTCTGCTTACATAAAGGTACATTCTGATTTAAGTTCTCCCTGGTGTTTGGTTAATTGGGCTATTTGCTTAAAGCATACTCTGTTTTATGTCTTTATCTTCCATGGTATTTTACATTTTGGAATGACTGATTCTAATTCCTCTTCCACAGTAGCATAATTTCACAGTAGCATAACTTTGGGAATCCATTAAATTTGGCCTTTAAAACTCTGCTTTGTTTTTCTCCACACAGTAGTGAAAAGCGGTGGCATTTTCCACCACCCACAATGACTCTTCCCCTTTTTTTAGTAATGCTACTTTTTCTTTGCTTCTTAGTTCAAATCAACACAAAGTCTATTTCTTGAGCATCCATTACATGGCAAATTTTGTGTTGGGGACTGACTATGTGAAGTCGAATAGGCATAATTGCTGCTCTCAAGCTGTTCAAAGTCAAAGTCAGTTGCTTGAGACAGAGAAGTAACCAATAATGATTTTTAAAAGCCTTTTTACCTCTTATCACATTAAGTCTGTAACTTTGAGACCGTTAAATAAGGTTGGGAGCTAGCAATTTATTGAGCATTTGTTCAAGGGCAGGCACTTCTTTAAATACTGGAAGTGGATTGCTTCACTTAATCTTAACAAGGCCATGAGGCAAGGACCATCATTCTACACCCTCACTTTACTGCTGAGTGAAGTGCTCCACAGGGAGGTGAAGGGACCCAGGCCCTTACTCTCGGTACCTGGAGGAGGGATTGCAACGCAGCCCCCTGACTCCGAGGATGGGGCATTCATCACTAACTCTCTGCTCTTTGGGAAGACACATACGTTATTCCAAGTAAGAATTAACCATTCTGTTTGTGTATGTATTGTCTGAGTATCATTTATTGAATCATTTCCCCAGAGATTTGCAATGTCCCTCTATCACATAACAAGTTCCACACATACATGGAACTGTTTTTAGGCTATGTTTGTTCTTAGATAATCTGTATAATTCCTTTGGTTTTTTTTTTTTTTTTGTCTATTCCTACCCTATTTCCACAGTTTTCATTGTTAGGATTTTATAGAAGTTTTAATGTCTGATTGCGTGACACATGCACACACATACACATAACATATGTATATAAACACACATGCATACACACACTATTGTTTTCTCATTGAAAATATGTATTCTGTTTTGGGCTTTTTACTTTTTTTTTTATTGTGAAATTTTTTGTGCATACAAAAGAATACACAAAAGTTTATGTCCAGTGCAAAGAGTAATAATAAAAAGAGCCACCACAAATTCATTACCCAGGTCAAGACATAAAATATTGCCTTGATGTTACTCTTGTGACCGACCCTTCTTGATTTCATTCTCCTCCCAACCTCTCCCATCCTCCCAATGGTCACAGGATAATGGTTGTTGTGTTTACTTTTTCTTTGCTTTTCTTTATAGATTTCCTATTATATGAATAATATATGATTTAGATTTATCCATTGATGACATTTAAGTATGTATGTATGTATGTATGTATGTATGTATGTATGTATTTTGACATGGAGTCTCGCTCTGTCACCCAGACTGGAGTGCAGTGGCACAATATTGGTTCAAGCGAGTCTCATGCCTCAACTTCCTGAGTAGCTGGGACTACAGACACATGCCCCTGCACCTGGCTAATTTTCTATTTTTGGCAGAGATGGGATTTCACCATGTTGGCCAGGCTGGTCTGGAACTCCTAGTGATTCATCTGCCTCAGCCTCCCAAAGTGCTGGGATTACAGGCGTGAACCACCACACCTGGCCTCCATTGATGATATTTACATAATGAAAGCAAATTGTACAAATTTTCTCTAACTTATTTTGTTCAATGTTATGTTTTTGATTCATCTATATTAGTGTAAATATATGTAACTAATTTATTTCATTGTATGAATATGATAAATTATTTTTCCATTGTACTATTGATTGGTATTATAGCCATTTCAGGTTTTACAATTATGAGCAAGGCTGCTATGACAATGTTTATACAAATACTGTAGTATGTATGTGCAAGAGTTTCTAAGTATACTTTTAGGGGTTGACTTGCCGAATCATAAGGTAGGCACATGTTCAAATTTATTAGGTAATGTCAAACTGTTTTCCAAAGATGTTGTACCGATTTGTATGCCTGCCAGCAGTATATATTATATATCCACATTTTGTTAATGCTGTATTGTCTGATTTTAATTTTTTCAATTCATTGGTATAAAACAATGTTGCATTATGATTAATTTTTATTTCTCTGATTACTATTGAGGTAGTGAGGTTGAGCACTTTTTGGTGTATATACATATGTATGTGTAAAATCACACACACACACTTTTTTCTCTTCTATGAAGAACTAAGTCATTTTAATTTGGGGTTGTCTTTTTTTCTTGATTCTTAGTTGTTGTTTGTTTGTTTGTTTTTTTGAGACAGGATCCCATTCTGTTGTCCAGATTGGAGTGCAGTGGCATGATCATGGTTCACTGCAGGCTTGACCTCCAAGGCTCAAGTGGTCCTCCTGCCTTAGCGTTCTGAGTAGCAGGACTACAGGTGTACACCACCACACCTGGCTATAAATAACTGCACGAGACTGGGTAATTTATAAAGGAAAAAGGTTTAATTGTCTCATAATTCAGCATGGCTGGGGAGGCCTCAGGAAACTTACAGTCATAGTGGAATGCGAAGGAGAAGAAAGGCATCTTCTTCACAAGTCAGTAGGAAGAAGTGCTGAGTGAAGGGGGAAGAGCTCATTATAAAACCATCAGATCTTGTGAGAACTTAGTCACTATCACGAGAATAGCATGGGGGAAATTGCCCCCATGATTCAATTACCACCACCTGGTCTCTCTCTTCACATGCGGGGATTATGGGGATTGTGGGGATTACAATTCAAGATGATATTTGGGTGGGGACACAAAGCTTAACCATATCACCTGGCTTATTAAAAAAATATCTGTAGAGATGGTATCTTGCCATAATGACCAGGCTGGTCTCAAAATCCTGGCCTCAGGTAATCCTTCCACCTTGGCCTCCCAAAGTGGTGAGATTATAGGCATGAGTCCCACACCTGGCCCGCAGGATTCTTTATGTATTCTCTGTATAAGATTTTTTCAATAATGTGTCACAAATATCTTCTAGCTTGGAGCCTGTGTTTTTACTCTATGGTAACTTTTAATGATCAGACATCTTTCTTTTTAATGTAGATGAATTTATTAATATTTTCTTTATAGATTCATTTTGTGTCTTGCTTAAGAAATACTTTCTACCTTAGGTCATAAGGATGTTCTCTTATATTATTTGTTAAAGACTTTATGTTTTTGCCTTTCATATTGATTGTCAATCAATCAGTAACTATTGGTTTCTTTTTGATATATGCATGATGTGATGTAGGAATCAGATAACAGTTTTTGACAAGGATAATTAAAATGCCTAGTAGCTTTGGAATACCTCTTCTTTTTCCCACTGATCTGCAGTTTCATATGTATTACACGTCCTTACAAATCATTTTTGTGTGCATTTGTTTCTGGGCTTTCTATTCCATTCATGGGTCTATTTATCTGTGCATATATATAGACTACAGTTCTTAATTATGTAGCTTTATAGTAAATCTTAAAATCCATTTGCTTAACATTCCTCTCCAAGTTGGTGGCCATTTGGGGGCTTTTGTTCTTACAAATAAATTATAAAATCAACTTTAATTTCAAAAATAATAACAACAATGACACATCCCGTTGGGATTCAAATTGAATTCTCTATAGATTAATTTTGGGAGAATATACATATTCATGATAGGGTCTACTCAGCAACAGGGGATGTTTGTCTATTTGCTTAGGAATCTTTAATGTCTCTCAGTAAAACCTTATAATTTAATCCATAAAGGCATGCCAGTATTTTGTTGAATTTATTTCTTGTTACATGTTATTTTAATTTCTATTATACACATTAAAAAGTTATATTTTTGATTGTTACTGGTGTAAAGATTTGCATTTGAATTTTTTGTGCTGATTTTTGTCCCCAAATTGTTTGTGCCATCACCAATATAGATGCCTTTGGATTTTCTTGAAGAAAATAAAACAGTCATGAGTAATTAATTATAAGGTTTTTTTTTCTGTTTTTCCAATTCTTTTCATCTTTCACCCTTTTCTTTTTATCTTACTGCACTGGCTAGGACAGCCATGAAAGTGTTAAAATGAATGGTAATGACAGGTATCTTTAGATTACTTTTAACATTTTATTATTAAATATAATGCTTACTTTGATTTTTAAAATATACCTTTATCAGGTTTAGAAAGTTCTGTTCTGTCCCTCCTTGACTAAGTTTTCTCTTTCTTTTTTCTTTACTTTAGTAGTCACAAGTGGATGTTGAATTTTATTACTTTTTCTGCATACACAGAGATTGATCTCCTTTAATCTGTTAATATGGATGATTTATGGTAATTGAGTTTCTGATGTGACACTTGCTTTGTATTCCTAGGATAAATTCATCTTGGTTATTATAGGTTGAATTGTGTCCCCCGAAACAGACATGTTAAAGTCCTAACTGCTGGTGCCTGTAAATGTAACTTCATTTGGAAATAGAGTCTTTGTAGATACAATAAAGCTAATATGAGGTCATTAAGGTGGGCCCTAATCCAATATAACTGGTGTTCTTATAAGAGAGGAGAAGAACACGTGAAGACACAGAGACAGGGAGATGATGGCCATGTGAAGACAGAGGCAGAGGCTGGGGTGATGCTGCCGAGGAATGCCTGGGGCCACCAGAAGCTGGAAGAAGCCAGGAATGATCCTACTTTAGAGGATTCTGAGGGAGCATGACCACCAGCACCTCGATCCTGGACTTCCAGCCCCTGGAACCTCAGAGAATACATTTCTGTTGTTTAATACCCAGTTTATGTTATTTTGTTATGGGAGTCCTAGGAAACGAACACAGTTATATTTCATTGCTGAATTGGATTGAATAATATTTAGTTTATGAATTTGGTATTAATGTTCATGACTGAGATTGCCTTATATTTTTGCATGTGCACATGTGTGAGTGTGTAGTGTCATTATCAAAGTTATGGTAGCCTCATAAAATAAATACGGGTAAATTTCTTCATTTTATTTTCTGAGTTTGTATATTAGATTTGCATTTTATTTGACTGGTAGAAATCCATGTAAAGCCATCTTGGCTTGATGTTTTATTTGTGGAAAGAATTTTGTTTATAAATTAATTTAGTTAATTGTAATAGGGCTATTAATAAATTTTTTGTATATATTAGTTTTGGTAAGTTGTATTTTTAAGGAATTTACCCATTTCACCTTGTTTGCACATTTATTGGCATAAAACTGTTCATAATATTTTTTATTATCTATTCAATTAATAGTTTGAGTTATTTCTCGCTTTTAATTTTTAATATTGTTAAAAAACTAACTCTTATCATAATTACTCTTGCCAGTGGTCTGTTAATTACTTTTTTTCAAAGAACCAACTTATTGCGGTTCATCTTTTCCATAGTATATTTTCTATAGCATTCATCACCTACATTCTACATTCTTTGGGCCTTTTTGTGTTGTAGTATTTAACACCATAAATTTCCCACTAATTACTGTGTTACTAACCATATACCATACATTTTCATTTTGTGATCTGTTTGTTATTATTAAACCTTAAGTAGTCTCCAGTTTCATTATGAATTCTCTTTTGGTCAATTAGTTATTTAGAATAATATTTTAAATTTTCCAACATGTTGTTTTCTTAGTATCTGTTTGTACCACATATTAGAATAATTTTATTGTCATCAGGAAAATGTTCTATATGATTCAGGTACTTTAAAACTTGTGTAGGCTAGATTTATGGTCTTATGTATGGTTCACAGTGTCTCAGAGCATAAATATTCCATATATTGCTTGTGAAAAATGTGTCTTATACATATCTAGGACAAAGTGCCATATATCCATTAGCTTAAGGTTGTTAATTGTTCAGTTCATACCTTTTGAACCTTTATTAATATTTTATAGGCAGTTATGCTAGAATCTCTCACTGTGACTATGGATTTTACAATGTAAAGTTTATATATTTTAAATATATGTTTATATATTTGGAGATGATGCTATTATTTATTAGACCTTTAGACTTCTTATCTCTTCCTGGTAAACTGATCCTCTTACCAATATTGAGCAACCTCTTTGTCTCTGATAATGTGTTTGACTTTATAATGTATTTAGCTGGGTGTTAATATAGTTATGTCAGCTTTCTTTTACTATTATTTTCTTGACATACCTTTTTTATTATTATGTTTCTGCTTTTTTGTGTCTTTATGTTTTAGGTGTGCCTTTTTAAAATAGCATATATTTTTAGTTTTATTCTTATCTGATCATCTTTGTCTTTGATATAGATGTTGTGGTACATTTACATTTATTGTATTAATACATTTGAGTTTGGTTATGTCATCTTTGCTTTTTATTACGTCTTGCCTTTTCTATTATTGTATCTCCACTTTCTTGCCTTCTTTTGTATTGATTTATTTTATTTGTTTATTCTCATTCAATTTTTCTTCAAAGCGTGTTTGGAAGTTATTTATTCAGTGTCTACTTTTCAATCTGTAACCTGACTACTTTATATGCATTCTTAAAGCCTAAAGGTAACTAATAATTTCTCCCTACTCCTGAATTATATAAGCATCTCAGAATATGTTAGTTTTGATTAGCCCCTTTGAAATTACATGCAATTTTTGTTAGGTATTTTAATTCTAGCTAAATTCCAAAGCAGTGTTATTGCTCCATTTTGTCAGTTTTTGAAGACTTTTCTCACATATTTTCTAATATTTTTGCTTACCAATAATTCTTGCAGAGCTGATTTTTTTGGATTAATTTCCCTTCTATTCAAAAGTTTATGAGAATTTCCTTTATTGAAAGTCTTCTGGTGATAAATTCTCTTTTTACCTTTTTGTTTGATAAGATCCTTATGTCTGCCTCATTCTTGAAGAAAGATAGCTTAACTTTGTATAGAATTCTATGTTGACAGTAAAGGAGAATATGTCTACAATGAATGAAGATGCTCAAAGCAAACTAAATGTAGCAAATCTCAGGAGAGAAATTGAAATTATGAAAAATAACTAAGTGGAACACTTTGAATAGAAAATACAACATTTGAATTAAAAAATAATTCTTTAAGTGTCACAATATCAAACATGACTTAAAATATGAATCAATTTACTTGAAGAATGATAAATATAACTTATTCAATCTATAAATCAGAGAGAAAAATAGACAAGTGAACAAGTCCTTGTGGGATTCTTATAGTCATCTTGATATGACAGATGGACCCCCCACACCAAATTTGATCCACATGTTAAGACTGATGACACCACACACACACTAAGAAGATGTGTAAAGGTTTATTACTCACCTATCAGGGCTGTTTGGAAGAGCTGGACAGGTCTCCCAAGCTGGTCTGAAAACAGCTAAAGAAAACAAGGGCTGGGCCGGGCGCGGTGGCTCAAGCCTGTAATCCCAGCACTTTGGGAGGCCGAGACGGGCGGATCACGAGGTCAGGAGATCGAGACCATCCTGGGCTAACACGGTGAAACCCCGTCTCTATTAAGAAATACAAAAAAACTAGCCGGGCGAGGTGGCGGGCGCCTGTAGTCCCAGCTACTCGGGAGGCTGAGGCCGGAGAATGGCGTGAACCCGGGAGGCGGAGCTTGCAGTGAGCTGAGATCCGGCCACTGCACTCCAGCCTGGGCGAGAGAGCGAGACTCCGTCTCAAAAAAAAAAAAAAAAAGAAAAAAAAAAAAAAAAAAAAAGAAAACAAGGGCTGGACAGTAGTTTGAATCTCCTGCTGGTGCCTAAGGAAGAAATACTCAGGCTTTTTTATCAGCTTGTCCATATGTAGGGAAGAAAGGGAAGAGGAAAGGGTGCGGCTTAAAAGCTGTCACCAGTTAAACATCAAAAAATGGAGCCAGTCCCCTTATTAGAGACAATATCAAAATATCTAAAATATATGTAATTCGAGTTCAGGAAAGAGAGGAGAAAGAGGATGTGGCCAAAAAAAAAAAAAAAGTGTTGAAACTAGGGCTGAAAATTTACATATTTACCAAAATACCTAAATATACATATTCAAGAGGTTCACAAACTCCAGAAAGACAAACACAAAAAAACCCCACAATTAGTCAAATTGCTAAAAACCAAAAGTAGAAATAATATTTTGAAAGTAGCCAAAGAAAAACAAGTCATTTCATGAGAGAAATACTTAGGAATGGGTTTGGTAATCATATGGTATATCAGTCAGGGTCCAATCAGAAGAAATCACACAGTAAGTTTGCTGGGGCAACGTACTATAAATAATTATTCAGCTGTAGCAGGAGACATAATAGGAATTCTAAGGATACCCTGGCGCTGAGGGAGAATATCCAAGGAATGACAAAGCTGGAAGAATGGGAACTTCCCAGAGTTGGAGTTAGACTTCAGTAAAAAAGGTGTCATGGCAGCCTACTAGATGGCAGAGAAGTTTATTGAGTTGCTGTGGGTAAAGCTGCTTTACATTTTTCAGGCAAGCAGGAAACAAACTTCTGAGGGTACCAATGAGCTGAAGCTGTAAGGTGGGTGAACACAGAATATACGGTTGCATTTGTGATCGTGAGGCCTTCAGAATATGATGTTCACAGTAGGAAGGCCATGGAAAGGTAGTAATTCAGCCCAGGTTGTTAAGAGGCTGCTAAAGGGTTGCATGTTTTGGGCACTCAGCTGAGGAATCTATCACTGGAGGTTCCTCCACACAGGCAGGGCTGTAGAGCTATGGAAAGAAAGAGCAAGAACAAACCAAACACAGCTGACTAGAACCAAGAAGATAAACCTTTTTTTTGCTGCAGTGGCTCTCTAGTTCTCTCTACTGGTAAACTAGCTCAGTCTCTTTTTGCAGAGCAGGTTCTGAAAGATGAATCTGAAACTAAGAGGCAGTAAATTGATAACTGGCACATATGTTAAGTATATATTTAAATGTATAAGAAATTGCCAAGCTGTTTTCGAAAGTGTGCCATGTTACATTCCAACAGTGGTATGAATAAGGGTACCAGATGCTCAATATCCTCACCAATGCTTTGTCAGACTTTAAATTTTCTTCAATCTAATGTATGTGTAGAAGTATTAAATTTTGGTTTTAATTTGCACTTACCTAATGACATAGAATTTTTTTTATGGACTTATTCACAGTCCATATATTTACTTTGGTGAAATGTGAGTTCAAATAGTTTGACTATATTTGAAAAATGAGTTGTTTATCTTATGATTATTAATTTGTAATTGTTCTTTGTGTATTCTGAATACAAGCCTTCTGTTAGATATATGAGTTGTAAATATTTTCTCCCAGTCTGTGGCTTGTCTTTTCACTTCTTGATGTTGTCTTTAAAATTTAAAAGCAATTGTAAGTTTTGATAAAGTTCAATGTGTTGCTTTTTATTTTTTTGAGGCAGAGTCTCTCTGTGTCCCCCAGTCTGGAGTTCAGTGGCACAATCTTGCCTCACTTCAACCTCTACCTCCTGGTTTGAAGCGATTCTCATGCCTCAGCCTCCTGAGTAGTTGGAACTACAGGCTTGCACCACCATGCTAGGCTAATTTTGGTATTGTTTGGTAGAGATGGGGTTTTGCCATATTGGTCAGGCTGGTCTCGAACTCCTAGCATCAAGTGATCTACCTGCCTTTGCCTCCCATAGTGCTGGGAGTACAGGCATGAGCCACCACACCTGGCCTCAATGTGTTATTTTTTAAATGGTTTATACTTTCTGTATCTCTCACCCTAAGAAAAAAACTTAACCTAAGTTCACAAAATTTTTCTCCCATATGTATTTTTCTAGACTTTTGATAGTTTTAGCTTATAAGATTATGTGGTACAACTTGAGTTCATTTTTGTGAGGTAAGGGTCCTTTCTTCCTTCTGCATATGGTTATCCAATAATTCTAGTATTTTGTGTTGAAGAAACTTTACTTTCCCCATTTAATTGCCTTGAAACTTTTATTGAAAATCAGTTGACCATACATATTTAAGATTATTTTCCCAAACTTTGTTAAAGATTTTTGCATATGTATTTATGAGGAGTAGTGATTTGCACTGTTCTACTAATGTTGTTACCTGGAGTTAGTCAAACTTTGAGGTTTGAGAGCATATTCCTCCGGACCCCAAAGTCTTCCCAAGACTTCTGACACCAACTGCAAGTTCAAGGGTTTCCCCAAATCACTTTCAGATTTGACAATCACTAGGACTCACGGAACTCACTGAATGTGATTGTACTCACAGTTGCAGTTTATAACAGGGAAAGGACACATTAAAATCATCCAATAGAAGAGACATGCAGGGCACAGTCTGGGAGAATTCTAAACATGAACCTTCTATTGTCCTCAGGATGCATAACCTTCCCAGATCAATGTGTTACAATACACATGGAGTATTGACAACCAGAAAAATTCACCTGAGTTTCTATGTGTAGAATTCATTATGTAGGCATGATTGATTGATTTAGCCCCACTGTCCTTAGAGACTGGGCTCTAAGAGAATCGCTTCAAACCAGGAGGCAGAGGTTGCAGTGAGCCAAGATTCTGCCACTGAACTCCAGACTGGGGGACACAGAGAAACTCTGTCTTAAAAAAATAAAAATTAACACACTGAACTTTATCAAAACTTAAAATTGCTTTTAAATTTTAAAGACAACAGCAAGAAGTGAAAAGACAAGTCTCTAAGGACAGTGCAGTCTGATGGACCCACTATGAGTTAACATAAGGTGTGGTCTGAGGGGCCAATCATAGAAAACAAAGACGATTCTATCACTTGGTAAATTCCAAGGGTTTAGAGGTTACTCCCAGGAGCTGTGGACAAAACTAGACCTCTCTTAGGGCAAGACCAAATTCTTTACCACATAGTCATCTTATAGTTTTGATATTATGTTAATTATGATCTCATACAATGATTTTGAGGGTACCGTATTTGTGCTATTACTTTCTTATATTTGTAAAATTCACTATTGAAGCCAGCTGATCCTGGAATTTTTTTGAGGTAAAGATTTTCTTCTTCAAGCTAAATTTCTTTAATAGATATAGGGAGATTCATTCTTGAGGAAGCTTTGATAGTTTGTTTCTGAGGGAATTTTTATTGTATCCAAGTTGTGGAATTTTCAGAACACACATTTGTAATATTTATTACTCGTCTGAATGTCTGTAGGATCTGTGGTGATGCTCTCTCTTGCCTTCAGCATTTGTTTTTACTATTTATTGGCTTCTGTTTGCTTTTGGTTTAATTTGTTCTGTTTAATCTTTTCTAGTTTCCTAAGGTGGACGCTTAGATCATTGATTTGAGACTTTTTTCCTTTTATAAGTATTTATTACTTTGAACATCTCTGTGAGCACTATTTTGTTTCAGACAAATTCTGATGTTCTGTGCTGTCTTTTTAATTCAGTTTAAAATATGTTAAAAGTTTGGGTGTGGTGGTTTATGCCATAATCTAAGCATTTTGGGAGGCCAAAGTGGGTGTATCCTTTGAGCCCAGGAGTTCCAGACCAGCCTGGGTAATATGACAAAAACCCATCTCTACAAAAAAATATAAAAATTAGCTGGGTGTGATAGTGCACACCTGTGGTCTCAGCTACTGGGGAGGCTGAGGTGGGAGGATCACTTGAGCCTTGGAGGTCGAAGCTGCAGTGAGCCGAGATTGTGCCACAGCACCCTAGCCTGGGTGACAGAGTGAGACCTTGTCTCAAAAAATATATTAAAAAAAAGAAAATATTTAAAAATTTCCCATGTGATGTCTTCTTTGGTCTATTATTTATAAGTATGTGGTTTATTTTCCAAATATGCTAGATACCTTTTGTGCATTGGTCTGTATTTTAATTCTGTTTTGACCAGAGAACATATTTTTCTGTAATTTTAATCATTTTACAGTATTTGTGACCTGTTTTATGACCTAGAATATGGTGTATCTTGATGAATTTTTTATTTATGCTTAGAAAGAATGTGTATTCAGCTTTAGGGTGGAATATCCTGTTAATATTAATTAGGTCAAATTTATTGACAGTATTGATTAACTCTTTAATACCTTTGCTGATTTTCTTTCTGCTTGTTTATCAATTATTAAGAAAAGAGTGTCAAAATCTCCAACTATAGTTGTGGGTTTTTCTATTTCTCTTTTCAGGTCTATCAATTTTGCTTCATGTATTATGAAGCTGTTTTTGTAGGTGCATACAAATTTAAGATTGTTCTGGTCTTTACTAATTGACCTCTTTACTATTAAAAAAACAAACAAACAGTAACAACCCTATTTTTCCCTGGAAGTAGTCTTTGTTCCAAAGTTTTCTTTGTCTGTTACTGATATCGAGTATTATTTATATAATGTTTTATGTTATGTAATATTTCCCCTCCTTTTGTTTTATTTATTTTATGTTTTATTTATTTGTATTCTTTATATTTAAAATGGCTTTCTTATAGACATTGCACAATTGGGTCTTGCTTTTTAAAATCTAACCGCATAATCTCTCCCTCTTATTTGGAATGTTCAGACCATTTTTATTTATTGCATCATTTTTGTTGGATTTGTTTTCTATTTAATATATCTATTATTATTCTGCTCTTTTGTTCTCTTTTTCTGTCTTCTTTTGAGTTAACAGATTTTTCTCTGTCTTCTTTTGAGTTAACAGATTTTTTTATATTACATTTATTTAATATTAGCTTATTAAATATATATTTTTCTTTTTTTGTGGTTGCTTTTGAGTTTACAGTATACATTTTTAACTTACCCCATTCTACTCATATCACTTTACATATATTCTAAGAATCTTAAAACACTGTACTTCATTTGCACTTTCTAGTCTTTGGACTCTTTTTATTTATATTCTACATACAAATTTTATAATTCATTTTTATTTTTCTTTAAAACATGAATTATATTAACATGAATATTAATAATATTAATTATATTAACATAAAGTATGAATTATATTAAAATATGAATTATATATATTTATTTGTTTATTTTTAATCTTTGTGGGTACATAGTAGGTACATATGGTTATGGGGTACATGAGATATTTTGATACAGGCATACAATGCATAATAATCACATCAGGGTAAATGGGATATTCACTGCCTCAAGCATTTATCCTTGCTTTGTGTTACAAACAATCCCATTGTACTCTTAGTTATTTTAACATGTACAATAAATTGTTGTTGACTGTAGTCAGCCCTGTTGTGCTATCAAATACTAGATCTTATTCATTCTCACTATTGTTTAAAAGTCATTAGTCATAGTCATTCCCCCAACCGTGAATTATTATTTAAAGAGATTTTAAAAAAATGAGTAAATGGGCCGGGTGCAGTGGCTCATTACTGTAATCCCAGTACTTTGGGAGGCCTAGGCGGGTGGATCACCTGGGGTCAGGAGTTTGAGACAAGCCTGGCCAAAATGGCAAAACCCTGTTGCTACTAAAAATACAAAAAAATAGCCGGGCTTGGCAGCACGTGCATGTAACCCCAGCTACTCAGGAGACTGAGGCAGGAGAATCGTGTGAACCGGGGAGGTGTAGGTTGTGGCGAGGCCAGATGGCGCCATTGCACTTCAGCCTGGGCGACGAGAGCGAAACTCCATCTAAAAAAAAAAAAAAAAAAAGAGTAAATGTATTTTATATTCATTTATCACATGTTTATCATTTCCATTGTTCTTCATTCCTCTGTTTAGAGCCAGATTTCCAGGTGACAGCAGCTGCTGCTGCTGCTACTCCTTCTCCTTCTTTTCCTTCTTTTGCTTGAAGAAATTTCCTTAACATTTTTATAGTGCAGTACTGCTCGTGATGATTTCACTCAGTTGCTATTAGTCTGAAAAGTTCTTTATTTCATCTTTATTTTTGAAAAGTATTTTCTTTGTGTTTATAATTCTAGGCTGGCAGTTTTTCTCAATATTTTAAAGATATCTCTCCATTGCTTTCCAACCTGCGTAGTTTCTGATGAGAGGTCTATTTACATTCTTTTAAATGTTCCTCTCTATGTAGTGCACGTTTTTTCTCTGCCTGCTTTTTTTTTTTTTGAGACAGAGTCTCGCTCTGTCACCCAGGCTGGAGTGCAGTGGCCGGATCTTGGCTCACTGCAAGCTCCGCCTCCCGGGTTTACGCCATTCTCCTGCCTCAGCCTCCCGAGTAGCTGGGACTACAGGCGCCCGCCACCTCGCCCGGCTAGTTTTTTTGTATCTTTTAGTAGAGACGGGGTTTCACCGTGTTAGCCAGGATGGTCTCGATCTCCTGACCTCGTGATCCGCCCGTCTCGGCCTCCCAAAGTGCTGGGATTACAGGCGTGAGCTACCGCGCCTGGCCTCTGCCTGCTTTTAAGATTTTTTTTTATTACTTGTTTTCAAAAATTGATTATTTTGTACCTGGTGTGATGTTTCTTACATTTCTTTTGCTTAGACATCATTGAACTTCTTAGACATGTTGGTTTACAATGTCAATCTAATTCAAATATTTTTTACTTATTAATATTATTTATTGAGAAATATTATCTGCCTCCCTGTCTTTTCTTGGTTTTTGTTTTAACATATGTTACACAGCTCAATATTTTCTCAAAGGTCATTGATGCTCTGTTAATTTTTTTCATTCTTTTTTCTCTGTGTGTTTTGCTTTTAATACAGTTTCTACTGCTGTGTGTTGAAGTTCACTAATATTTTCTTCTTCAGTGTCTAATGTGCTGTTAATCCCATTGAGTATATTTTCCATTTTAGATATTGTATTTCTTTTCTCTAGAAGTTCCATCTGGGTCTTTAAATGTATCTTTTAACTCTCTCTTCATTCTATTGTATACCTTATTGCACATATGAAGTATATTTATGATACCTGTTTTAAAGTACTCTTTACTAATTCTATCATCTGTGTCATTTCTGCATCTGTTTCTATTGGTTACATTTTTATTTGTATATGAGTGATATTTTTGTTCTTCTTTACATACATGATAATTTATTTAAAAATTCAAACAAATTTATTTTAATATGATTTAATTTTTAAGACATCATGAAATTATTAAAGGGCAAGGAATATCAGTAGAATGTCCCAACTTTGCAAATGTAGAAATCATTGTTGTATATCAAATTGATGTTAACATTTTTAGGTAGAAAATGAATATAAATGTTTTTGCTCATATAATTTCCTTCCCCATGTAGCCTCCACTAATACCATGAGGGAAGAGGGGCTTATTACTGCTGGGTAGTGATGATATTCCTGGGTCCTGACTCAGAAACTAGGACCAGCCTGGCCTCATTACAGTCAAGTGAAGGTGGAAGTCTAGGCTCCTTACCCAGCATTTTCTGAGGGAGGGCGTGGCTGATGTCTTTTTTCATAGTGTTTGACTAGAATAGGGTGGTAGTTGTCTAAAAGTTTTCTACCTTGCTTGACCACCACTCTCCGGGTCCTTTGGCTAGAGAAAATGAGCAGGCTTTTCTTGGGGCTTTTGTTTGTTTGCATCTGTTGGTATTTTTGATTTGCTGGCTTCTCCAGCACTCAAACTGGGATGTATTAAGCAAAAATAAAATCCACATAATTAACCGACTGTTATGTTGTTTTATGGATCCCAGGGAAGTCTACCTTCTTTCCACAGTTCAGTCTTCTTATGCTTGATTTATAAAGAATGTCCAGGGTTTCAAGCTGTATCCCATTGGAAGAATAGGAAGAAGTGTGTTTATACCATCTTTTCCTGGAAAGAGAGAGCATGCCTGGTAATTTTTGAATGGATACTAGACAATGTGAATTTAGTGTTTTTTGCTGTTAATTTTTTTATATTCCATCAGCTATTACTGGGGTTGATTCTGGGATGAAATTAAGTAACTTTGAACTAGTTTTATGCTTTGTGATCTAGCTTTTAAGCTTTGTTAGGGTTGTTCCAGAGAAGTCTTTGGTCTAGAGCGAATTTGACTTCACTCCTAACACAACACCTTCTTTAGTAATTAACCTAATGCCCTGTATAATAGGATGTCTTCCCAGGTTGGCTTCTGGGGAAATGAATTATTCCCAGACTTTTTTGAGCTTCATAGGGTTATTCCTCCTACTCCTCACAGGTGGCTCTTTGTTTGGCCTTGTGTATATCCTGGTGTCAGTTCTTAGCCACAATCTTTATGAATTCCTCTTAAGATCTCTAGAGGGAGCTCTTTCCTTGTCTAGTTCCCTCTCATATTTTGCCCATCTGCTCAACCCCAAATTTCAGCCTTCTGGCCTCCCATCTGTCTCCTAGGTTTTGGGATCCTGCTTGGGTTTCTCTTTCCTGTGCTGCAACTTGGAAATTCCCTTCAGGCAGAAACCTGGGACAATTGTAGCACTCACCTCCCATGTTTCTCTGCCACTCAGTCTTAAAAACTGTTGCATCAAACATTTTGTCTGGTTTTCTAGTTATTTAAGGCAGAAGGTAAATCCTCTCATTCTTAATCCATCCTGTTTGAAAGTAGAAGTCCTTCCTTGCTTCTTGCATTATCACTTTTCCCCTTCTGGTTTCAATTTCTTCCAATTAACTTCTCGTTTCAATTACCTTTCAATTGTAGTAGGTTTACTGTGTATCTATCTATCTATCTATCTATCTATCTATCTATCTATCTATCTATCTATCTATCTTTCCTCTGATGTTTTGCTTGTGTTTATGCCAGAGTGACATGCTCTGTGTTCAGTTGTCTGATAATATCTTTATTAGGTTACCACTTGAGTGACATTTTAGGTGAGTATACATTCTAGGGCTTCAGTTATTTCATTTCATCACTTGAAATCATTTCATTCCATGGAATTCTGGCATTATAAGCAGACATCTGTTTATATGATGTCTGCTGTCCATCTAACTAGTTTTTTCTTGGTGTAAGTTATTTATTTTGTTCAGTTGCTTGTGATAATTGTTTCCCTAATTTTAATCTTTTGTAGTTTTACTATCACAAATCTAGGTGTGGACTTTGTTATATTTATTTTGTTCAGGACTGAATTATTTTTAAAATATAGATCTAGGAGACTTGTTTTTCTTTTTTCTTTTTTTTTTTTTTTTTGAGACGGAGTCTCGCTCTGTCACCCAGGCTGGAGTGCAGTGGCCGGATCTCAGCTCACTGCAAGCTCTGCCTCCCAGGTTTACGCCATTCTCCTGCCTCAGCCTCCCGAGTAGCTGGGACTGCAGGCGCCCGCCACCTCGCCCGGCTAGTTTTTTGTATTTTTTAGTAGAGATGGGGTTTCACGGGGTTAGCCAGGATGGTCTCGATCTCCTGACCTTGTGATCCGCCCATCTCGGCCTCCCAAAGTGCTGGGATTACAGGCTTGAGCCACCGCACCCGGCCTTGTTTTTCTTTAGTATTGTAGAATCCTTAATCATGTTTAAAAATATGGTGTCCTCTTATTTTATCCTTTCTTTCTTCTAGTGATCCCATTGAATATATGCTGAATTTTCTCATTCTATCTTCCATGTTTCTAAATATTTTTTCTTCATATTTTTCTACTTCCTTTAAAAATCTGTTACATTTTGTGGTTATCATTTCAAATCTATTTTTCAGTTCATCTGAGAAATGTATCTTCAGCTGTTTCTAATATGCTGGTTAAAACTCAGAAATTGAGTTTTAATTTTAGTAACTGTGTTTTTCATTTATAAAAGTTGTGGTTATTTCTTTTCTCAAATTGCCTTTTTTTCATAATTCCTGATTCTTTTATCATGGTTCTATTGCTTTTTTATATCCTTATTCATTTAAAAATACTATATTTATCTTGTGGCCATTTTCACATCCTATGAAATATAGCTTCCTTGTGCATTATTGTTCTTTCAGTTACTTGTTATCTTTAATTATGAGATTACCTTCAGTAGGATTTGTTTGCTATGTTGAGTCTAGTATACCTGGGGTGGTTTGTGTGTTCCTTCAGAATAGATTTTTCGCATAAGTTTCACAGCATGCAGTTTAGTGGGACTTTAAGTTATTAATTTATTCAGTTTAAATTTATTGTTTACTTCACCTGTAACTTCTTGCTGGTCTCTTGTCTCTCTATGAGAAATCAGATAATCGAGCCTATGAGAAGTCTATTTAAAATGCAGTTTCTTTTGGGAAATACTTCAACCAGCTATAGCGCATTCTTTATCTATTTACAGGCCAGTATGTTCCAAACAGTTAAAATTGCCTGAAATCTGAATTTTAGTTCACTGATATGTTAATGATTTTAAAATAATAGGCTTTTCATATTACAGAAGACTAGACAGATAATGGAATTATCTGTTCTTTTTTTCTTTTTTTTTTAATTTGGTGGATGTGGAAACTGAGACCCAACATGATTGGTGTTAGGTCACATGGTGTCAAAGCTGATCTATGTCCTGAAGTTGAGGGTTCAGGTTATCACTGGTTTCAGTCTTTATTCATTGACAGTCTTAGAATGACACACCAGCATGGTTAACCTCTTCCTGACTCACCCATGTTTGTAGATAATTTGTTTGGTGATAAAATAACTGTAAATGTCACTTGCAAATATTTTCCCAGAATTTTAAAAGGAGAGTCAGCTTTTTTTCCTGGTCTAAATAGAGATAATATAGAAAGTAAAAATCAAGATAATTACTGTTTACTTCAGCATCTTCTGTCTAAAATTTAGGCCATGCTTTTGTTGGGGTTCTAATATTACTCCAAATAACTAATCATGACACTATTAGTCTGAACAATTTTGGAGATGGTTTTTACTTTCAAAAATAATGTAGCTGAAATGCTTACTTTCACTCCTTCTAACCTGCCAAATTGCTGCCCTTCTTCCACTACTAGGTGAAAATGTTACGTTTTCTGTAGTGTCTTCTCCAACCCTGCAGGCAGAGTCCATACAATGTTCCTTTCATTGTATTATAAAATTAAAGATACTGTTGTCCCTAGCAAAGTGAATGGAGTGAATTCAGACACCCTAAAGTGTTTGTGGAATAACAAGTGGATGATTATAAGATGAAAGAGCCAAAAGTTTTTGTGTGAAAACATGTTGGGAAAATTTTGTTACCATATTATTTTTTGTATGTTACAAAATCAAAAAAGGAAAAACGATTATAGCAAAGATGCCGAATTTTTAACTTTAATATAACCCATAATTACAACCTATTATCAAAAACTAAAGTGAAAAATGTAAAAAATGACAATATTAATGCCTGAATACAGGAAATAGGCACATATGCTGAAAGCTTGACATTTGCAGATTAGCAGATAAAACATGTTAAGTGTTTAAAAAGTTAAATAAAAATACAATGTAAACTAGGTTATGGATATGTTAAAGCATGTAGAATACGGATTATTGTTAGTTTATGTATATCTTAGTCCATTTGTAATTGACCTTGTGTTATTTATACTCTCCGGGTTTTGATCATCACAAAAGGAAAGATTTCAAATATTTGTTCTCCAAGTTGTGATTCTACTCTATGAACTACTATCCATTAAAACAAATCCTATAGGCTTTCAGGTGGAGAAAAAGAAAATAAAAGTGCTTTATACTAGACTGTATCTAAGTGCTTTGCAAATTTAAATCCAGGTTTGCTTTTGGATCTCAGCCACAATGCTAGACAGAATCTTGGTGTACTTAAAAACAAGCTTGAAAACACACACACACGCACACACACACACACCCCTCAACAAAATACTAGCCACCAGCACCTTACAGCGTATAAAAATAAATGTGTACCGTGACCATGTGAGATTTATCCCAGGAATGCAAATTTGGTAAAACCCATGAATATCAATCAATGTAATACACCATATTCATAGAATAAAAGAGAAAAACCCACATGATTATCTCAATAAATGCAGTAAAAGCATTTGCCAAAATCTGACACCCTTTTTTGGTTAAAAAAAGAGAAAAACAAGGCAACATACTAGGAATGGAAAGGTCTATAATCTCATAAAGGGCACCTACAAAAAACCCACAGCTAGTTATATGCTCAATGGTAAAAGACTGAAAACCTTCCCCCTTAGATGAGGAACAAGACAAGGATATCCGCTTTCACTGCTTCTGCTAAACATTGTGCTAGTAGTTCTAGTTAGGGATATATTGGCAAGAAAAGGAAATAAAAGGTGCACAGATTAGAAAGAAGTAAAATTATTTTTATTCCAGATGACATGATAGAAAACACATAGGAAGCCATTTCTTACATATAGAAAACCGTTAAAAAATTCATGGAAAGCTATTAGAGTTAATAAATGAAGGTAGTAAATTGCAGAATATAAGACCAATTTACAAAAGCACTTGTAATTCAGTACACTAGCAATAAACAACCCACAAATAAAATTAAGAAAACAAAACCATTTACAATAGCATCAAAAAAAAAAAAAAAAACCTAGGATACATAGGAATAAATCAAGATTTGTATACTGAAAGGTACAAAACATTGTCGAAAGACATTAAATGTCTTTTATTTAAAGAATAAATAGAAACACATTCTGTATTTGTGAATGAAAAGACTTTATATTGTTAAGATGGTAAAAGATGCCAAATTGATCTATAAATTTGATGCAGTATTTATTAAAATGTCAATTGCCTTTTTTTTAAATAACAGAAATGGGAGAGCCTATCCAAAACTTCACAAGACACAGTAAACATCCTGAATAGTCAAAATGATCTTGAAAAAAATAGAGCAAAGTTGTAGGACTCACATTTACTGATTTCAAACCTGTTAAAAAGTGAGATTAATCAAGCCAGTGTGGTACTGGCAGAAATAATAGACATATATAGTTCAATGGAATGGAACTGAGAGTACAGAAATAAACCCTAACATATATAGTCAGTTGGTCAGTTGATTTTCAGTCAGAGTGCCAAGATCATTCAATGGGGAAAGAAAAGTCTTTTTTAAAATGGTGCCATGACAACTGGATGTCCACATGCTAAAGAATGAATTTGAATGACTGTCTTACACTATATATAAAAATTAATCCAGAATGGAAGAAAATAGGTGTATATTTTCTCTACCTTCAATTAGGCAACAGTTACTTAGGTATGACACCAAAAACAAAAGCAATCAAAGAAAAGAATGTATCCATTGAAATTTATCAACATCAAAAACCTGTTTTTGCACATCAAAGAGCACTACCAAGAAAGCAAAAAGACAGTTTGCAGAATGGGAGACAATATTTGCAAATCATGTATTTGATAAGGGTCTATTTTATAAAGCATATAAAAGACCATAACAGTAATAAAAAGGGAAATAATCTAATTGAACAATGTGCAACAGTTTTGAGTAGACATTTCTGCAAAGATGATATGCAGATGGCCAATAAGTACATAAAATAATGCTTGACTGCATTTGGGGATGCAAGTCAATACCACAGTGAGATACCACTTCATACCCTTGCACTAGTATGGCTATAACAATAAATTAAAAATCACAGAAATTAACAGGTATTAGCAAGGATGTGGAGCTACTAGAACCATCATATGTTGCTGGTGCTAATGTAAAATGGTATAGCCACTTTGGAAAACAGCCTGGCAGTCCCTTAAAATTTAAACATGCAATTATCATATGACCCAGCAATTCCATTCTTATTATATACCCAAGAGAAATGAAAACATATATTTATATCAAAACTTGTACATGAATATTTATAGCAGCATTACTCATCATAGCCAAAGTGGAAACCACAGAAATGTACAACGACTGATGAATGGATGAACAAAATGAGGTATAGTTATACAATGGAATATTACTTACCCGTGAAAAGAAATGAAGTACTGTTATATGCTACGGTGTGCATGAATATTGAAAACATTATGCCTAGTATGAGCCAGACACAAAGGCCACATATCATATGATTTCATTTGTATACAATGTTTAGCAAAAGCAAGTGCATAGAGACAGAAGGTATATTAATTATTTCCAGGGGATGAGGAAAAGGGGGAGTGGGGAGTGGGGTTTCTTTTTGAGGATGATGAAAGCATTTGGCATTAGATAGTGGTTATTGTTGCACATTCTTTTGAATATACTAAAGACCACTGAAATGTAGACTTTCAATAGTGAATTGTATGTATCAAAAAATTCAAAAAATGAATAACCTAGGAAAATTAGCTCAGACCAATTTGACTCAAATTCTCTACTATTGTATTAAAAGTATTAATGTTGAGGTGAAAAAGTTGTCAACTTAGCATGTTTTACAGAGGTCCACTCTATTTCAAGTGTAATGGTAATTTACAGCTTTGCAGATCCATTCTTGCCAATTGAAGATGATAAAAATTAAGAGGTCAGTACCATGATTATGATATGGAAACACAGTCCATGGACACTGGAGCCAGTTAAAATAGTGTAAGATTATAAATTTAAACAGGCACATGTAAAAATTGATTCTTAAAAGATAGATATAAACATTAAAAATTGTGTAGTGAAAATCTGGACCTAAAGTCTGAGATAAAATTCACAAAGAGTGAACCAGGTGGAGGAGGTTTTTCAAACAGAAGAAGAAATCAAGCAAAGTTAGTTTTCACTTGTTATCCTAACCATTATGTAAATATAGGTTAAAATGTTTAGAAAAATCTTAAGGATAATCACTGAGTTGAAAATAAGAAAAAAACCCTTCAAAAGAAAAATCAGACAAAGCAGCAGACAAATATTGCCATCTATAAAGCAAATAGCAAATATCAAAGAAACATCAAAACAGAAAACAGAGTATGAAGACAAAATAAAACCAAATATAAACTTTATAACTATAAATATGAATGCCTTAAAAATACAAAGGCACAAATTGAATCAGGCAAATGAAAAGAAACAAAACAAAAAAGAAAACAGTGCTTGAGACATTAAAATCAGAGCAAGACCAAAATAATTAGGTGGAATAAAGAGAAGGTCTTTATACTGCAAAAGACCTTTATATTAATATCTTAATATAAATACCTTGATGTAATTATTTATAATTTAGGATATCTTAATATAAAGAGAACATCTTTATATTGCTGATTCACAATGATGATAACAGTAACAATCGTTATGTGCCAAATAACGTATCATCAAAATATGTAAAGTAAAATCATTAAAATACAAGAAAGAAATAATGGAAATGTCAGAGACTTTAACCTTTCTACTCTATGAGGTCAAGTAAGCATATAGAAGATCTCAGGAATGTAACTGATGAGGTTAATTTAACAGATACACATGAAACATTGTGGCTAATGAAAGCAAATATACCTCTTCCTATGCCAATTGAGTAGTCACGAAAATTGATAATTCAATAAGTTCCCCGAAGAATAATCATTTTATTACAATAGAGTTAAAATGAAGATTAGTAACAAAGATTTAACTCCCTCAAAATCACAACTTAATCATTTGAAATTAGCTTTACTTTAATTTTTAGTTCTTTAGTTAATTCTTTAGTTCACTTGATAAAAATATTCCAAGAATTATTTTCTTAAAATATCCAATTAAGAGAGAAGCTTCTGGCCGAGCACGGTGGCTCATGCCTGCAATCGCAGCACTTTGGGAGGCTGAGGTGGGCAGATAACCTGAGGTCTGGAGTGAGGTCCAGAGTTCAGGACCAGCCTGACCAACATGGAGAATCCGCATCTGTACTAAAAATACAAAAATTAGCCGGGCGTGGTGGCGGGCACCACCAGCTTGGGAGGCTTAGGCAGGAGAATCGCTTGAACCCAGGAGGCGGAGATTGCAGTGATTGGGGATCGCCCCACTGTACTCCAGCCTAGTGACAGAGTAAGACTCCATCTCAAAAAAAAAAAAAGAAAGAAAGAAAAAGAGAGGCTTCTACCTAAGACTAACAGGAAAATTAGGAAGCATAGATCTATAATTTTAGTGTAGATATGATAATAGCATTATTCTTAACAATAACATCACCAACTTCACCCACTTACTGACCACTGATTAGGATAAATAGTAGCACCTGCTTTATAGGAGAACGTGAAGATTTTATGTGATAAATTTCTAAAATGCTTACAGAAATACATATCATAAAGTAAGCCCTCAATAAAAGTCAGTTTTGAACTACAGGTAGAAAGTGTATTTTTAGAACTATGTTTAAAGCAAATAACCTCACCTAGTAGTGAGTGATTTAAATAAACAAATACTTCTGTTTTCCTCATGCAACAAGAGCCCCAGAAGTAAGCAGTCTAGGACTGGAATTGCAGCACAACAATACTGTCAGGCACTAAGACTTCTCATAACTTCCTGTTTTCCTATCCTTCTTTTCTATCTATCAGCCTCATGACTACAAGATTGCTGGTACAGGCCAGGTGCGGTGGCTCACACCTGTAATCCTAGCACTTTGGGAGGCCGAGGCAGGCGGATGACCTGAGGTCAAGAGTTCGAGACCATCCTGGCCTATGTGGCGAAAGCCTGTCTCTACTAAGAATACAAAAATTAGCCAGGTGTGGTGGCGTGTGCCTGTAATCCCAGCTACTCAGGGGGCTGAGGCAGGAGAATTGCTTGAACCTCGGAGGCAGAGGTTGCAGTGAGCCGAGCTCTTGCCATTGCACTTGAGCGTGGGTGACAGAGGGAGACTCCCGCCAAAAAAAAAAAAAAAAAAAATTGCTGGTACACATCCAGGCATTGCATCTGCATTCCAGGAGGAAAGAAGGGAGATCAAAAGCTTTATGTTTTTGGAACCGTGCCTTTTGATTTGCGACGAGAGCTCTCCCCACTGAATTCTCACTGATCAGAAATATGTTGTACAGCTAATGCTAATTGCAAAGGAGGCTGGGAGATGAAGGATTCTTAGTTGAACACAGTGCTATGCCTAACAAAATGCTGACAAAGGAGGAGAAGCAATAGACATTGCACAGGTCACCAGCAGTGTCTTTCATAGGAGGTATAAATAATTTTAATGTACACTAATAAATTAAAATATTGTAAGAAATGGAATAGCTGTCAAAGAAACATATTTATATGTAAATATATGCATATGTATTTCCTTGATTCAAAATGACGGAAGATTTGCTTTTTAATTCTTTGAGAATATATTTCTATTGTTTTTTAAAAGGTTCCAGAGGATGCAAAAAGATAAGAAATATCTCTTTGTATTTCAAAAATGGCAAAACCTTGCTACCTTACAAAACTTGCTCAAAGAAAAATAAAACACAGGCCAAACTTATTTATTCATAGAGATAAAAATGCTAAATAAATAAAAGTAAATACATCTCAGCATGAAAATTAACAATAACAAGCTGTGATTAAGGATTTATTTCTGGAATTAAGGAATGGTTAAATAATTGGATATCTATTTATATAATTCATCTCATCAGCAGATAAAATGTGAAAAATGATTTTTTTCCACAAAAATTCCTAGTGACTCCTAATTAAAGATTCTTCTCTAATATTATAAAGCATGTCCAAAACCAGCAATGGCCACCTTTTTAGTCAGTGACATTTCTATTAAAGTCAAGAACAAGACAATAAGGCCCACACTATCACCATTGTTCTTTTATCCTTAAAATAAGTGAGTTTGAGGACAGAGGCAAAAATCATCAGTTGTCAATGATATGCTTAGGTATCTGAAAATTTCCATAGACTATGGAATAAGCCTACGATAGCATATTAGCTAGTCATGCAGAAATATATAAACTTTAATAAGAAATCAGTAGTTTGAAAGCACGATAAACACAAAATCCCAATTCATTAGCAAATATAACCTAGGCATTAACCTGACAAATACAAATAGATGTAGAATCTGTTCAGGAAACATTTTAAACTTCCCAGAATAATGTAACGGAAGACTTGAACAGACATGGAAGCCATCTATGTTGTTCATAGGCAAGACCTAACATTAGAAAAATAATACTTTTTCCTAATTAGCCTATAAATCTAATGTGTTTTAATTAAATTCTATTGGGATTTCTTTTAAAAACTTGACAGACTATTCTTGAACTCATAGGAAGAACAAACAGATAAGAATAGTAAAGATAATTTTGATTAAAAAGGGTACTAAGGCACTCTTTGGCCTCCTAGAAATTAAACATGTGAGGGTTCTAATAATTAAAATAATAAGATAACAATACAGGAACAGACATATTTTCAATAGAAAGAGAAGTCCATAAGGAAACCTAATTATGATGAAAAGTTTATCTTAGGATAGAAATTGATTTTGTGTTTTATCACTGAAGAAAGGATACTTCTTTAAAATGGTATTGGAAAAAAAAACATAAGGAAAATATAATATTCCAACCCTATTTCAGATCTTATCCCAAAAGAAAATTCAGATGTATTAAAATCTTAATGTAAGAAATGAAACTACAAAATGACGAAAAGCAAGTATAAAGAAGCTTTTACATGAATTTGGGATGGAAGATTAGTTTACTTTTGTCCTGCAGGTACTAACCCAGTAGGTTTCAAATACATGTGTTACTCCTTATATTTGCAAATATGTGGGCAAGACAGGAAACGGGGCGGGGGGCAGATACTATCACAGTGATGGGCGGTGTTGTTACTGGTATTTAGTTAGTGGGTGCCGCTGGGGATGCAAAAATCCTTCATGGCATGGGACATTCCCACATAGTAGGGAGCTGTCCAGCCCCAGATGCCAAAAGCAACCACACTGAGAATCACATGTTGTGGAACATTAAGAGCTATTTTGAAAGGTCATTATTAATCATGAAGTGGTCCAATCACTAATATTTCCTGTCTGAGGTTTTCTCCCTCTTCTTTTTTAATGGCAAAATGCCTATACATGACTAAGACATCTGAATAATGGCTTTTCTGTCCTCTTCTACATACCAGCTTTCACAATTTGTCAAATGTAGGCAACTAGCTTTTAAAAATATAATGAAGAACCTATTGGTGGTGGTGTAAATTGGAGGCATTTGTAAAGAGAGAAGATCTCTGGACAAGCTTGCATTCGCTATGCCTCATTTCCTCTTCTTTATTGTGTGGATAAGGGGAAATGGTGTTTATTGGGAGAGGACCGAAGAAGTTATATTATTTCCAGTTTACACGATTACTGTAAAAGCTTATCTCAGACAGTCTTATCTTAGGACATTCCACGAGTCTCACTCTAGGGGATGTCATATGCCAATATTTCTTGGTGTTCTTCTGATTGAAATGCCTTTTAAAAAACTTGTTTGAATACCTCAAAATAGGCATGGCTGTTAAAAAGAGAGAGTTGAGTTCTGATAGCTAACATATAAAAGTTTAGTGTATGATAAAAATATTGTATCAGAATTTTCAAAGGGAAAGGGACACTTTGGCTGCAACAAAGAAGGCCACTTCTCAGAAGCGGTTCTCCCTCTTTTTCAGAGCTCTCTGTTAACTCAGCAATGGTAACATTGATTTCATACCTTATTATACAGTTATATAAATAATCGAAAAGAACAGAATGCCTGACTGGCTTAAATGAGTACAGGTTTATTTATTTATTTTTTCTCACATAGCAAGAAGTCTAGAGGAAGACAGTTGAGGGCTGGTGCAGGAGCTCAACAGTCTAAAAACTGGGTTCTTTCTGTTTCCTCTGCCATTCCTAGGACACTGATTTTAATTCACATTCTGGTTACCCCACAGTTGCTGCAGCTCCTGGTGGTGTAACATCATTCCAGGCAGGAAGAAAGTAAATGGTGAGCAACACCCTGGACCTGAGTGTGTTAGTGCCAACTATTGGAGGGTGAGGTCCGTTTCTTTCTGGAAGCAAGGAGAAGAGGGAGAAGGAAAAGAAGGAAGAAGGGAGAAAGAAGAATGATGAGAAGCCAACCAGCCAGGAAAGCTAGAGGTGGTAAGATCACTGTACTTCTTAAACTTTGACGTGCATGCAGATCACTCAGGGTTTTGTTAAAATGAAGATTGTGATTCAGTAGGTCTGGAGTATCTGCATGTCTAAGGAGGTCCTCCATGATGCTAATGCTGCTGGTCTGTGGTTTGTGCTTTGAGCCTGATAAAGTCTCTTGAGAGTGGAGTTACTTTAATATAAAACAATTCTAGTTTCTTTTTTAAAGTCTCAATTCAATTTTTAATATGTTCAGTGGTGAAATTGGGATATTCTACTTTATTTCAAGTTCTTCCTCCCAGTACTTGAGTGACCTTGTTGTTGGGCCTGCAGCTGGCTGTCTCATTCTTATGGGGCTTTTGTGCAGGATACTCTTCCATCCTCTGCATCATGGGAAATCTCTGATTTGCAGTTCGTTCAACTTGGCTTCTTTATTTCCCCACACATTCACTTTTCTGCATAAAATCATCTTTTGATCTTGTGGCCACTGAGGTTGGCCATCTTTTGTCTGGGCATTTAGGTGAAACTGAGAGTGTATTTTGTTAGCATTGTTAGCCTCCAGGTTCTTTCTGCTGCATTTCTGCCTTCCAGGAGGATCTACTTAGGGAAGACCTAAGACATCCCCAGCCTTGCTCTGTTTCTTGAGTGGATCTCATTGGGTCCATAGGAGAAACCTCACACATTCTTTGCCCAGACACATTCTGTAACACTAGGCTATTTCCAATGGAGGAATGTCTCTTTTGTCCACGATCAGGGTAGATAACATGTTATTCATTCTCACACTAGATTTCTCAGGCCTGCGTCAGACCCTTGCCCACTGTACAGCCCAGTCTCCAAATGGCCCTACTAATTTTTCTTTTTTTTCTGGCTAAAGATAAGGAGTAAACACACTTAACCCTCTCCCTTTGGAGCAGGTACATGCATAGCTCTCTTCGAGAAAACTGTCTCAGTTCAAATGTAACCACATTCTTGAATGTTTTAGACTTCTGTATCTTGGTTTCCAACCATAGCTTTGCAAGTTCTGCCTAGAGGATCTGCTAATGGATTTTGGAATGCCCCAGTGGTTGTCACATTGTAAATATGCAGTTGTGCAAGCAGTGCATTGCAGAACTCTAGGGGTGCCGTTCACCTCCAAGTCACTGCAGATTTGTACAGTGATGATTTTTTCTTAATTGCACTTTATGCAGTTAAGAAAAAGGAAAGGTTACCTTTTTCATAATGCACAAAATCCCCTTTTAATCTACTGGCAGCTAATTTTGGTAATAGCTGTGTCAGGGTCATCAGAGAAACTGAGAAGTCCCTCATTATTAGGAATGTTTTAAATTACTTTATAAAATGTTATGAGGACTTGTATATATTTGATTCCATATATTATCCCTTGAATACCCAGTGCAATTTTATCTTGTTAATTTTTAAATCATTCATTTGCTTCTTTGGGAGTTTTTAAATTTAATTTTTGAAAAGTAAATATGAAACAGAGGGATTCAAATTTTGGTTGTTCTTTGCATTCAGATATTCTGCAATCAGTAAGTTGAGTTCCTTTAGTTGCTTTATGTTTCTTATCAATATTTCAAAGCACTTGTTTCCACAAATTTTAATTTTCATACAATTTCTTATTCTTGCATATAACTTCAAAAACTTTGCTTTTTGGCTTTGTTTTTTTTGGCTCTTACATCAATTACAAATTTTTAAAATTCATTACCTTATTTTAAAGGTTGATGCCTGCCTATCCAACTCCATTCCCATCTGGCCTAGAACATTTAAATTGGCTGTTAGATTTTTTTTTATTTTGCTATTGTATTTATTTATTTATTTTTAAATTTACTTTAAGTTCTGGGATACATGTTCAGAACATGCAGGTTTGTTATGTGTGCCATGGTGGTTTGCGGCACCTATCAACCTATCATCTAGGTTTTAAGCCCCGCATGCATTAGCTATTTATCTTCACGTTCTCCTTCCCCTCTCCCCCCACCCCCTAACTGGCCCCAGTGTGTGTTGTTCCCCTCCCTGTGTCCATGTGTTCTCATTGTTCAACTCTCACTTATGAGTGAGAACATGTGGTGTTTGGTTTTCTGTTTTCTGTGTTAGTTTGTGGAGAATGATGGCTTCCAGCTTCATCCATGTCCCTGCAAAGGGCATGATCTCATTTCTTTCTATGGCTGCATAGTAGTCCACGGTGTTTATGTACCATTTTCTTTATTTGGTCTATCGTTGATGGGCATTTGGGTTGGTTCTATGTCTTTGCTATTGTAAACAGTGCTGCAATAAACATACGTGTGCATGTGTCTTTATAGTAGAATGATTTATATTCCTTTGGGTATATACCCAGTAATGGGACTGCTGGATCAAATGGTATTTCTGGCTCTAGATCCTTGAGGAATCGCCACACTGTCTTCCACAATGGTTGAACTAATTTACATTCCCACCAACAGTGTAAAAGCATTCCTATTTCTCTACAGTGTCGCCACCATCTATTGTTTCATGACTTTTTCATAATCACCATGCTGACTGGTGTGAGATGGTATCTCATGGTGGTTTTGATTTGCATTTCTCTAATGATCGGTGGTGTTGAACTTTTTTTCATATGTTTGTTGGCCACATAAATGTCTTCTTTTGGGAAGTGTCTGTGCATATCCTTTGCCCACTTTTTGATGGGGTTGTTTGTTTAAGTTCCCTGTAGATTCTGGATGTTAGACCTTTGTCAGATGGGTAAGTTGCAAAATTTTTCTCCCATTCTGTAGGTTGTCTGTTAATTCTGATGATAGATTCTTTTGCTGTGCAGAAGCTTTTTAGTTTAATTAGATCGCGTTTGTCAATTTTGACTTTTGTTGTGATTGCTTTTGCTGTTTTTTTCATGAAATTTTTGCCTATGCCTATTTCCTGAATGGTATTGCCTAGGATTTTTATGGTTTTTGAGTTTTACATTTAAATCTTTAATCCATCTTGAGTTAATTTTTGTATAAGGTGTAAGGAAGGGGTCCAGTTTCAGTTTTCTGCATATGAGTAGCCAGTTTTCCCAGCACCTTATTAAGTAGGAAATCCTTTTCCCATTCCTTGTTTTTGTCAGGTTTGTCAAAGATCAGATGGCTGTAGATGTGTGGTGTTATTTCCAAAGTTTCTCTTCTGTTCCATTGATCCATATGTCTGTTTTGGTACTAGTACCATGCTGTTTTGGTTACTGTAGTCTTGTAGTATAGTTTTAAGTTAGGTAGCATGATGCCTCCAGCTTTGTTCTTTTTGCTTAGGATTGTCTTGGCTATATGGGCTGTTTTTTTGTTTCATATGAAATTTAAAGTAGTTTTTTCTAATTCTGTGAAGAATGTCAATGGTAGTTTGATGGGAATAGCATTGAATCTATAAATTACTTTGGACAGGATAGCCATTTTCATGATATGGATTATTCCTATTCATGAGGACAAAATGTTTTTCCATTTGTTTATGTCCTCTCTTATTTATTGAGCAGCGGTTTATAGTTCTCCTTGAAGAGGTCCTTCACATCCCATGTTAGCTGTATTCCTAGGTATTTTATTCTCTTTGTATCAATTGTGAATGGGAATTCATTCATGATTTGGCTCTCTGCTCTCTCAACATGCTTTGACTAGTGAGAGGCATCATGCTACCTAACTTAAAACTATACTACAGGGCTACAGTAATGAAAACAGTATGGTGCTGGTGCCAAAACAGACATATAGATCAATGGAACAGAAGAGAAACTTCAGAAATAACACCACACATCTACAACCATCTGATCTTTGACAAACCTGACACAAACAAGGAATGGGAAAAGGATTTCCTACTTAATAATGGTGCTGGGAAAACTGGCTATCCATATGCAGAAAACTGAAACTGGACCCCTTCCTTACACCTTATACAAAAATTAACTCTACATCACTTATTGGTGTATAGGAATGCTTGTGATTTTTGCACATTGATTTTGTATCCTGAGAGTTTGCTGAAGTTGCTTATCAGCTTGAGGAGTTTTTGGGCTAAGATGATGGGGTTTTCTAAATATAGAAACATGTCATCTTCAAACAGAGACAATTTGAGTGCTGCTTTTCCTATTTGAATACCCTTTATTTCTTTCTCTTGCCTGATTGCCCTGGCCAGAACTTCCAATACTATGTTGAATAGGAGTGGTGAGAGAGGGCATCCTTGTCTTGTACTGGTTGTCAAAAGGAATGCTTTCCAGCTTTTGCTCATTCAGTATGATATTGGTTGTGGGGTTGTCATAAATAGCTTCTATTATTTTGTGATATGTTCCATCAATACCTAGTTTATTGAGAGTTTTTAACATAAAGGAATGTCAAATTTTATTGAAAGCCTTTTCTGCATCTGTTGAGATAATCATGTGGTTTTTAACATTGGTTCTGTTTATGTGATGGGTTATGTTTATAGATTTGCGTATGTTGAACCAGTCTTGTATCCCAGGGATGAAGCCAACTTGATCGTGGTGGATAAGCTTTTTGATGTGCTGCTGGATTCAGTTTGCCAGTATTTTGTTGAGGATTTTTGCATTGATGCTCATCAGGGATATTGGCCTGAAGTTTTCTTTTTTGGTTGTGTCTCTACCAGGTTTTGGTATCAAGATGATGCTGGCCTCATAAAATGAGGCTTTTTTGCCCTCTCTTCACCTTTTGCCATCACAGGGTGGAAAACTCCCTGGAATCATGCTAATGCTGCCATTTTCGGTACATGGGACCCTGAAGGAGCATATAGCTCTATTGCACGTGCACATGTTTCTCCTATCATAAATATTCATTCACCTCCTATAGCTCATCAAATATGTATATTTAGCCACCCCATTCAGCATAAATTCTTGTCCCCCTTTCTCCTCCCTCAAAATGTCTTTTCTGGCTTCTGGCCGGATGCTGTGCTTCCCAGCCCATCAGACAGCCTGGCCACCCTGCAGGGTGCACCCCTTTATGGGAAATACAGCTCTCCTTTCCAAATTAATATTGTATATGTGTTATATATATAAAATAATCTCCTTTCCAAATTAAATATACATATATATATCTCCAGTCTTCATCCTTTTGAATGAAATATGGAATGAGATTTGTCTATAGATTTATCTATATGCATACAGATTTATAATTGTATAAATTAGGCAAATAACATTTTATGATAGCCTTTTTATAAGAGTTTATTTTTTCTTGAAATTTTCTGTAATAGACTTTTTTCCAGTCGTTTGGGGGGGTCTATGTCTATATTAGAACCTACAGGGAGATTTAAATTATTTAAATTATCCCAATTAAGGGGGATATTTTTGAGTCTCTTGATCTGATGATTTAATCTTGTCATTGCCCTTCATAACACTTGCAAAGCTTAGCAAGATCATGAAGAGAAATTGCATTTTATTCTAGAACCTGTGATAGAAATCTCTGGAGTTTATCTTTGTAATTTCTCATTTTTTCCCCTGTAAGAATCACCAATGCTCATTCCACTATCTATGAATAATTTTAGTTGACAATCAAAATATATTAACCCCCAGTGACCTGAGAGCAATGAAATCCACCATTTCCTATTCTGAAGACTGTTCGGCAAACACAGATTTAAATCTCTTTACACTTCAAAATTTTTTACCAACGAAAAGCTCAATGAAATTGCCTACAAATAATTTCTGGATAGTTTAACCTATGCTTTCTGAATTATACTGCATTTTATCCTGCTGATAGAAAGTATAGTAAATTTTCATTGTTTAAGACCTGATTTTAGAGCCGCTCATGAAGACAATTCTGTTCAGATTCGGTAATAAAAGTCAAACTTCCCTCCACTTTTGGCCAGAAGAGGGAAGCAGTTGACTGCATCTGAAGCATCTGTTCACGGATTCCAGCAAACTTTTGTACTTCAAATTAATTACCACTCAATAATGTAATAGTTAAAATAATGCACAGCTCTCAAATGTCACTTTGTGAAATTAAAGGAAATGTATCAGGTATGTATTTTCTTTTCATTCGTTTATGTCTTGAAATTACTTAGCTTCTTAGACTCTGTGTTTGTGAAATTTAACGAACACTGCTAACTGATAGTCAATCTCTGCTTTAAGTCAGAGCTTTACGATTGGATTGGAAAATCAATAACCAAACAACCAGAAGACCTGCCTTATTGGTCTCAACTTTTGCCTCTGAAATGAGAAAGTTATTTCCTAATTGTTCCACAGAGTTAAATACAAGCTCCTGGCAACATGGGATAATATATGTTTACCTCTACAATTGCTTATATTAATATTAGACTATTATTTTAATTTTTTCTTACTCAGGATATGATCACTCCCTTAAATAGCTCTTTTATTGTCTTGTTCTTGCCTTATCTCTGTTATTTTTGGTAATGTACCAGATGAACTTCAGGCTCATCTGAAATGTTTCCCTGA
The DNA here is from genome assembly GCF_043159975.1 of Macaca nemestrina. Classification (NCBI taxonomy): domain Eukaryota; kingdom Metazoa; phylum Chordata; class Mammalia; order Primates; family Cercopithecidae; genus Macaca; species Macaca nemestrina. The sequence goes on along the minus strand of NC_092129.1, from coordinate 175,671,211 downwards.
ATTAGTTTGTGCTCCAAAGGCCATGTGGAGTAGAGCACTGAGGAAGAGTTTTCTGGATAATTCAATTAATAAAATACAAATGAAGCCCCTATCATGGAGTAAACATGAGAATTTAAATATTTCTGTGTTGATAATTGTACACATTTCCTTTTTCATTTTGAGTTGATGCTAGCTCTGTTTATATAACCAGACACTTTATGATCAATGAATGCTAAGAACTCAGTCCACTTGCCATCATGGTACGTTGTATTCATCTAGGCCTCACAGAAATAGGGTTACTAGATGATCCATAGTGAATTTGTCATTCACTGTTCTGTTACAGACCTTGTTTTAGTAACGTGATGCGGATATTCATTTTCTTCACTGTATTTTTTTATTCCTGAATATATTTAGTATTTAAATTTTTTCTTCATTTCACCCTGATTAAATTCTCATATTAGGAGCACTTTAGTAAAGGGCCTAAAATAAGAACATATACCCAAAGAAGTCTCAAAATAGCATTAGCGGCTGGGCATGGTGGCTCATGCCTGTAATGCCAGCACGTTGCAAGGCTGAGACAGGTGAATCACCTGAGGTCAGGAGTTTGACACCAGCATGGGCAACATGGTGAAACCCCATCTCTTCTAAAAATACAAAAATTAACTGGTGTGGTGGCAGGTGCCTGTAATCCCAGCTACTTGGGAGGCTGGGGTAGGAGAATCACCTGAACCTGAGAGGCAGAAGTTGCAGCGAACCGAGATCATGCCACTGCACTCCAGCCTGGGTGATTTTTTTATTGTTTTAGAAGGTAAATTCTCATTTTCACACTGATTTATTTTTATAAAACAACTCTTTTTAAGGAACAAATATTCATTTCTAGTTGGAGCAGTATTTCTGAAACTTTAGCAGGTATCAGAATCATCTGGAGAGCTTGTGAAAACATTGATTAAAAAACCCAATCACAGAGCTTCTGGTTTGTTAGGTCTGGGGTGGGGCCCAAGCATTTACATTTGTAACAGGTTCCCAGGCAATGTTGATGTTGGTCTGGAGAACACACATTGAGAACCATTGGATTAGAAAAAATAATGTGTAATGAATGATTTGTACAGTCACAGCTACCTAAAAGTGAAAGCTTAGCTGTTACTATTACCTAAGGTACTGAGTTTAGAATTGTTAATGAACAGTAAACATTCCTTGAACGCCTACTATGAACTAGACACTGTGGTAGGTTTGAAGAGCTTATACCCTGGGTGAGGAGAAATGTGGGGTCACATGGGGACAAATAGGAGAAAAATCACCTACTCTTGGGGTTTATGGAGAACTTCTTGTAGGAGATGACTCCTGAGTTAAGTTTTGACATGAGCAAATGTTACCTAGGTCAGTAGAAGCTGAACAATTCTTACAGACAGAGAGAATAACCCAAGAAACTAAGAAAAGGTTGAAACAGCAGTTTTTATTACAAAGATGAAAGCTTGAGTTATAGAAAATAGGCAGTGATGTAGTTTCGCTTTCAAGAAAGTAAATTTGAGGATAGAAGATAATAATATAGTTTTGTTTTTAGCAAATATTTGTGTGTTACCCAGTGTATGGAAGTGGTTTTATTGTGTGTGTTGTTTGTTTGTTGTTAAAAAGTGGCTTGGTTTGCATTTTGTTGGGATTTTCAACATTTTCTCATGGTAATTGATTAGAAAAAGGCAAAAATGGGGGGAAAATTTGTCAAGACTATTCATTTTAGTGATTTTAAATAATCTGTACTCTTAATGAATCTCAACTATGCTTAATATATTGTCATTTCTAAATTTTGAATTGATGTTATTTGGTGAGAATTATTTTACTTCAGCTAATGTGAAACTGCATATGTAGCTTAAAACAGAAATGGCACTTTAAAATAAAATTTCAATATCAAGTAATGCCAAATCATATTAATCAACTTGAGTATGTTAGGAACTAATTCTTTTTTGTGGAATTTTGATCTGCTTCATGGGCAATAGAGGAACTGCACATCACAGTTACCCCCCTCCCAAAAATATAATGCTCACTTCAAAAGAAAAACTGCCTTCTTCCTCAGATAGGAAAAAAAGATGGATAAATTAACAGGAACTAAAAGCAGAGGCACAACTACTATATAAACAAATAATACAAAAATGCATGAAACTGAAAAATGATCATGGCACCTAACGTTAGCATTAGTCTCTTTTCTATGTATCAGGCTGACATATTAGAAAATAAAAAATTTTATATATATATGATTTTCATATATATATATGAAGCACATATCTTGAATAACAAAGGCATCTCAATTTTGAAGTAAGGAATTTTTTTAGGTAAATCCAAAAAGCAAGAAAATGATTTAGAAATGATAAAATAGGTCTGTATTTCAAATAGAACATAAAGACATAGTGAACAGGAAGAAAATGAAGCGAAAAGAGTTCAGTATGATGAAAGAAAGTCTATTGCTGTAGTAGCTCAACAAGTCAGAATCCTCAGGAAGTGCACAGTCCTTGGTGTGTTAATATGTCTTCAAATGGAGGTGTTTAAATCATTTACTAAGATTTAATAGCTAAATATAGGCACAATAACAGTATATTTTATAACCTTTTTGGATCAAAGAATATTTGCACACTTATTTGTGGGTAGAATATGCTTAACTCTTAGCAATATAATGGTGCCATTTGACATTGCAAGAAGGGTAAATAGTAACACCCCAAAATTATGACAACTATTTTTAAAATGTAATTAATTTAATTAGAGCACCAGAAACAAAGACATTCTGGAAAAGGAGCAGCAGGAGAGAATTTCACTAACATCTTTCACAAATCTCGACTGTAATTTAGCGTTTAAATAATCCTTTTGTCAAAATAGTGAACTGGCTTTCTGCAAAGGACGTCTTTCTGCAAGGGGCGTCTTTGAACTGGTTTTTACTTGTGGAGCTGTTTTGTGTACTGAAGAGTATCCACTTGTCAAGATGCCATTCTGAAACCCAGATGAGTAGCTGAGAAGCTCATTTTGCTTGCCCTCGGGACAGCTAAGCTTTACATTTTTGATGACAATGGAATGCAGTAGTTTATGTCAGCTGTGTGTGTGTGTGTGTGTGTGTGTGTGTGTGTGTGTGCATGCACGCACACGGGTGTTATTCTACAGCTTCTGTTTGCGGTTCACCTTAATTACAAAGTAAGTGTGAAGCAGGGAACACCCTTTGCAACTAACCTTCACTTTTCATCTCAGAATTGTGCACTCTGCAAAAATCTGATCTTCTCTCCATTTTAGTTTTAAAAATAGTTTATATAAAAAATGAGAAGCAACAAAACAGAAATTTTAAAAATGTACACTAAGGTGCTTTGCCTGCTTCAAAGATAGAAATACTGTGTTTCTTATTTCTATTGCATTTTAGAATTTAGAAAAGCAGAAAGAATCCAGAAGGTCTTCTATGGCTGTTTTATTAAACTGTCAGTCTTGAGAAACTGATTCTATGTGTCTGTAAGTTTACTCAGAATTCCAGTGACAACAGCTTTACTTCTATAAAAAAGACATTATTGATGATTAAACTTAAAATACTTTTGAGATTATAATTAGAAATTCAACGTATGTAATTGAATAAAGCAGTAATTTCTTGAGTTATAGTATTAAGTAACATATTTTATAATATCTACGTAGCTAACAAAATATCTGTATCATAAACCTTGCCTATACATAACTCCGGTGGTTTGTTTCTGGGAATACAATCATAATAGGGAGAAAAATCAGTGTGTAATTGTGACAAAATAGCTTCAACCCAACCTTTAGTTGTATAATTTTGCTGAAGTTTCTGCATATGTATAGCAAAGGAATTGAACTATATCTCTAAAATTCAATTTCTAAAAATTCCATAATTAAATAAGTAAACAGATCCACAGGAGGGAAAACGCTGCAAAAATTCAGGAAATGTGATTATCTTTCTCCCTTCCTTCCTTCTTTTCCTTAGTTGTTTAGCTTATGAATCCCGCCTTTAATAAAAGTGAATAAATTATATTGATATAGCACATGAGAAACTTATGTTAAAAGCTTACAAGAAGAGATCGAGAATGGTAAAGATACAGTTCAAAGAAGTGATAAATGTCTGGGATCAGGAAATGATGTTCTGGTAAAGCTATTTGTTATATCAACAATAAGACTGAGATAGGAAGCTTTGAGCTGAAGGATGTGGGTAACGAGTGTCAGGGAGGCCCTGGAAAAAAAGCTCAAGTCAATGGTATTAGCTGAGCAATGGAGATTGAAAATTAAGTTTAAATATTTTGATGCACCCAGATCACAGCCATGCCAATGGGTACTGCATTTCAGGGACTCTTCCTTTGCCGGCAATTCAGTTTTCCTAAAACACCAATCTCACCAGGTAGACTTCCAAGAAGATAATTAATTTTCTGCTCATGCAGCAAAATGTGTAAGGGGAAAAAAGCAAACAGATTCCTGGTCATATAGAAACAAATAAGGCAGATGGGAAAGGCAATGTAGTATGGTAAAAAATTCACAGACCTGACATTGACTCTTACAAGATATTTCACATAGGGCAAGTTTTTTTTTTCTTTTTAATCCTTTTTGTTGTCAATTTCCTCATGCATAAGATGGAGTTTATACCAATCCTCACATAGCAGTGATATGAGGATTAAACGAAGCAAGACTTGTAAAGCGTCTCACATAGTACCTGGAAATAATGGGTGCTCTCCCTTCAGTTTTTCCTTTTTTCCCTTTTCACACTTTTTCTTTTTCTTGCTCCTGATGTTTTCCCCACTCTCTCACCAAGTAAGAAACAGAAGTTTCCAAGTAAAAGATCCTCTTAATATCCAAATGGCCTGTTGGGTGGCTCCTTAAGGTCTTAGAGTCCTAGAGGGGGATGTTTCTTCCTAAAATCCCTCAGAACACAGTTTCTAGTAGCTTGGACTCCTGAGCTGCTCTCCAGGGTGCTGCTGGGCATTTTTAAGATTCTCTCCTCAATGGGGAGTTGCTTTTATCTTCCTAGGGGCTCTAAAGTACTTCCTGGAATTAGAGCTTTTGTAGAGATATTTATTGGCAGTGACAGACAGAGCTCTTTATCTTTTCAAAGAGCAGCTCTACCAAGAAGGAATTGTTTGGCCATGTCTAGGAGTACAGGGGCAAATCTGGACATGATTTTTACTGCTTGAACTGCAAAGCTATTTGGGTTAACACTGAAATTAATTTTTTTTTCTGAGCTATATTGTAGGATTGCATTATATATAAAGTTTACTTTGAAACTTTCCAATGGCACCTCTTGGTTTAATCAAGATTGACATTTTTATTAATCCCAGTAAAGACTCTATCTAGGGTACTGCCTTAAAGTGTGTCTCAAAAATACCTGAGAAGTAGGACTCTATTTGGATTTAGCCATTGTGCCTGTTCAATTGTTCTTGCCTGAGAGTCAGGGGAACACAGGACGTTTTCACACCGTTTTAAAATCAGTTCAGTTTATGAGGGGTGATACTCATCGTGTACTTGTAGGCTAATGGGTATAAAATACAGATTCTACCCTCAAAAAGTGCGACCTTGAGATAGGGTGATGTTTCAGGTCCATCAGTGTGAAATTTAGGAAGTAGAACTGGTATGGTTTGGCTCTGTGATCTCACTGAAATCTCATGTTGAATTGGAATCCCCAGTGTTGGGGAAGGGACCTGGTGGGAGGTGATTGGATCACAGGGACAGGTTCCGCCCTTGCTGTTCCCATGATAGTGAGTGAGTTCTCACCAAATCTGATGGTTTAAAAGTGTGTGACACTTCTCCCTTTGCTCTCTCTCTTTCTCCTGCCACCATGTGAAGGCATGCTTGCTTCTCCTTTCCTTTTTGCCATGATTGTAAGTTTCTTGAGGCCTCCCAGCCATGCTTCCCGTACAGTGTGTGGAACTGTGAGGCAATTAAACCTCTTTTCTTTATAAATTACCCAGTCTCAGGTAGTTCTTTGTAGCAGTGTGAGAATGGATGAATACAGAAAGAACTAAAGGGTTATTATTGACAAGCGAGCACTTTTAATGTTTTGCCTTGTGAAAATGTTTTGTTCAGGTAAAACAAAACAAAAGAAGAAAAAGTTCAAGAGTACAGTTTGGTGCAAAAGTAATTGCAGTTTTTGCCATTGAAAGTAATGAAAATAGAAAATGTCCCTGATAAAGTTTACCAAATAGTAATAAATATGCTTTCCACAACATACTCTCACAATTTTATTGAAACAGTTTCTGGGACTCTGGGTAGTTTTCCAGACTCTGATGATGAGCACAGTAGTTACCACTGGCAGACGTGGGAGGAGCAGGCAGCTTGGCTCCGTCTCTGGGGAACATCGAAAGATTAATACAATGGGCAGTTCAAAATCCAGAGCTGGCTGAAGCCGTCAGGACTCGGCCTAAGTTTGTCACTTCAGAGTGGGCACCACATAACTGACTGACTTCCCAAGAACTGGGGGTGGCAGGTCATGCCACCTGGTTCAGTACTGCTACATCTTACTTGCAGAGCTTGGAACATTCCTTTTGTTCTAGTAGATAAGTGAAGAAGAGCCAACCTCTTAATGAAATACACTTCCCTTGAATGTGTATCTCATAGGCTGTTTGACTGTTATGAAAAATGTCATCTACGAAAATAATGGTATACATGTTGCTAAAAGACATTAGATGTTATTGCCAGAGTCAATATTTCAGAATTAAGGATGGTAATCTAACATTACTGCTTTTAGCTGTCCCTGAAGATCCTAAATTGAATTATTATTTTAAACTTGTAGATTGCAGCGTAATCAGTGGGTAAAAGTATGGGCTCTGGCATTAAACTGCCTGGATTTCCTGCTGGACAAGTTACTTAACCATTTTATGCCTCGGTTTCCCCATCTGTAATATCCCTTTCCTCATACGGTGATTGTGAAGCTTACATGAGTTAATGCATACAATGGTACTAGAAGCATGCCTCAGACATAATTATCATTATCTAAGGGTTTGCTGTTAATACACAAACTTATCCTATCCCCCAGTTCCCGAGAATTTTAACATCAGGGTACCTAACCTACCTTTTCGGATTGTTTGAATGAGAAACTGAACAGTATCTGATATGGGTTACTGTTTCAAATAGTATGTGAAGGAGGTGAACGTATGACAAGGTATATCTTTTAACATTGGTGCTTTATCTAGGAATTACATTGTTATTCCAGAAAAGTGTTTGTTACATTGTATTGGGTATATGACATGCGGTATATTTGAAAACTAATTGTTCACATGAAAGCATTGGCTGGCCTGGCAGTTATCTCATAACCTTGAATTTATCTCATTATTGAAAATGTCATAAAGGGATATCAGATACGTGTGGTGGCTCAGCTCATTGTCAAAGACATCTAATTTTTATCGTGAACTTTATTCTCCAGACTGGTTCTATGGTTAAGATCAACAGCAGCAGTAGCAGCAGCAGCAACAACAACAACAAAACTTCTTGATCATTACAGTAATCTTTTAAGGAAAACTTGAAAGGTTTCTAGGTTTATCTTCAACCTGTCTGGAAAAAAGTCTCAATCTTGCTCTAATTGTCTCTAAGTGCTTATATAACAGAGAATCGGAGTTCAGAGAACAAGATTCTTCAGGTGCCTCACCAAGAAGCCACCTGTCAATCCCACAAAGTGTAATCAGGCAGATGGTCAGCCCAAAAAGACACCCTGACATGACTTGGAGAAGACTGGCCAAAGAAATGTTTAGGTTTCTTGTCCTTCAACATGACATGGTGAAAATGTCAACTTACTAATATGGCTCTATGTCAGTATTTGCTTCCATCTAGTGAGATTCAGCTACAGACTTATCAAACTATTAATATATTCTGGATACTTTTTCTGTGAATATTCCCAATTTTTTTAAAATCACAAGATTAGTTGTATACCAACATATAGCACTTTATTCTTATTATGAAGGCAATTTAAATTTATTACAGAAAATTGAAAAAGAGAAATACAAAAAATAAAGCAAAAATGACTTGTAATCCTACTATTAAGATATATCCACTAACTTTTAGTATATTTTCTTCTAATTTTGTGTGTGTGTATGCACGTGTATGTACATACTTAGGACCAGACTGCACGTGTTAGTTTACCTCTTGCCTTAAAAAAACAAAAACAAAAAAACTAAACATTAAATCCTAAGTATTTCCTCAACTTCAAATATTCTTTAAGATAATATTTCTAATGGTTGCAGGATATTTCATCATGTGGATGTACCATATTTTATTTATTAGATGTTTTAACTTTCTTCAATAACAGAAATAATGTTGCTAGAAATATTCTTATGCAGAAATAACTGACCACAGTTCTGATTATTTTCTTAGAACAATTTTCTGGAAGTAGGATTATTGGATAGGAACATTTTCAAGGCAATATTATTAAATTATTGTTAAGAAAGTTTGTCCCTGCGTGCACTTTCACCGGTGGTAGATTAGCCATCACTGGCCTTGCTGCTCCCTGCAATGATTGCCAGTTATTATTTTAGGGAGGTGATGAGGATATTGGTTAAGAGCACAGACCCCAATTCTGTCACTTAGTAATTGTGTGGTCTTTACCAACTTATTTAAGCTTTTTGTGTATTACTTTATCTGCAAAATTAAGATTGAAACAATAGCACAGATTTTATAGTGTTGTGAGAATTAAGTGAGATAATAAATAGATCTATAGCTCTTAATGTAGCCCCTGGCACATACCAACTATACGATACGTGTTTGCTATTATTAATATTGTAAATGACTGGCAACTTGACAGGCAAGGTGGTATATTACCATTATTTTGATTTGTATTACTTTTATTACTAGTGAAACTGAACATTGTTACTTCTGTTTCTTCTTTTTTATTTATTTATTTTGAGACAGAGTCTCCCTCTCTCTCCCAGGCTGGAGTGCAATGGCATGATGTTAGTTCATTGCAACCTCTGCCTCCTGGGTTCAAGCGATTCTCCTGCCTCAGCCTCCTGAGTAGCTGAGATTACAGACATGTGCCACCACACCCGGCTAATTTTTGTATTTTTAGTAGAGACGGGGTTTCGTCATGTTGGTCAGGCTGGTCTTGAACTCCTGACATCGTGATCCACCTGCCTTGGCCTCCCAAAGTGCTGGGATTACAGGCGTGAGCCACTGCGCCTGGCCCTCTTTATTTTTTTTGTAGGATTACCAGTTTTCTGGTCATATTATTTATCCATTGTGGTAGGCATGGAGATGAGCTGCCCAAGGACCAATTTCAAGCAAACTTTTGTGCCCCAGGATCTGAGAGTGTACATCCTTTGGTGTTAGTGCCTTTAGGGATTATTTGACTGCAGGGGCTGCCTGGCCTGAGATCATGCCCCTTCTTAGGGTAGCTGAAATACAAGGAGTGATAGATGTGGAAGTAGAGTCATATGTTGCTTGATGCCAAGAATGTATTTTGAGAAAAGTGTCGTTAGGCCATTTTGTCATTATGTGAACACCATAGAGTGTGCTTACACGACCCTAGATGGTAAAGCCTACTACACACCTAGGCTGGATGGCAGACTCTTGCTCTAAGGCTACAGACCTGTACAGCATGTTTCTGTATTGAATACTGTAGGCAACTGTAACACAGTGGTAAGGATTTGTGTATCTAAACGTAGAAAAGGTATAGTAAAAATATCATATAAAAGATAAAGTATGGCACTCCTGAACAGGGCAGCTCCATTACAATCTTATGGTACCACTGTTATATATGGTATTTGTTGTTGACCAAAGTGTCCTTAATGTAGTCCATGAGTGCATCCAGGAAGGAACATCTTGGTCCAGTTTGAGACAATTGTGAATGGCCATTCTAGATCTAGAGCCCAATCTTTCCCCTCAACCTCGCCACGGGATTAGCTGAAGCTGTCAGACCCCATATAACATCTCAATTTCTCCTGCCTCATCGTGCTATCCTGTCCCATCTTCCACACTCGCAAATAAATGTCTTAAACACTGAACTTCATCTCCATGCTGCTTTCTGGAGAATCCAAAAAGTGACACTCAGTTTTCTATCTGGATCTGTTATTTCTCTTGTTGACTTGTTGGAGTTTTCTCTATATTAGGCTTGTAAACATTTGTCCTACTTATGAAAACTCTTTCTACTTTTTTTTTTGTTTAATTTTGTTTTTCAATGTGCCTCTAATAAAATGTACAAAATGAATGCATTTTAAATGTACAATTCAATAATTTTTAGTAAACTTACACAATTTGACCAGTATAACCCAAGTTCATTTTTAGACTTAATACAATTTTTATCTTAGGGAGGTGATTAGGATATTGGTTGCGAGCACAGACCCTAGTTCTGTCACTTAATAATCATGTGGTCATTGTTTTTAAATGTGCCTCCATTAACAAAATGGATAGAATTGATCCATTTTGTGTATAATTGTACACTTAAAATGGATAATTTATATCCATTTTAGTGTAAGTGTATTAGACACCTCCCTAAAATAAAAATTCATATATGTGAATTTTCAATGCTTATGTTATCAAATCTATGACTTACATTGCTCTTGTGTTTTAAAAAATCCTTATTGCAATTTTAATTCTTTAAACCATTTGGAGTACTATTAGGTCTGATGTAAGTTAAGGTTAAAAATTTTTCCAAAAATTAATCAAACACACACTATTTATTAAACTTCCCTTTACTAATTTGAAAAGTGACGTTTATCTATTAAAAATTATTATATGTAACCGTGTAGTCCCAGCTACTCAAGAGGCTGAGGCGGGAGGATTGCTTGAGTCCAGTGGGCTATGATTGCACCACTATACTCTAGCCTGGGTGACAGAATGAGACTGTCTCTACAAAACAAACAAACATACAAAATATATGTATATCTTGTAGGATCCACTCCTTGACTATAGACTCTACTGATCAATGTTGGGCCAGTACCACAATACCTTTAGAATATAAAGGTAAAATTTTGTAAATGTGTTAATTTTGGGGGTAAATTAGCCCTAATCACTCTTCTTTTTTTAAACGTTTTTGTTCACTTTTACATACTGTTCTCTCAAACGAACCTTAGAAGAGTTTTGTCAAGTTCCTATTCTATTTCCTAAAAACCATTCCTGCTACGAGTTTGAATAAAATTATATTAAGCCTAAAAATAAGGCCAGGTACTGGTGGCTCATGCCTGTAATCCCAGGACTTTGGAAGGCTGAGGCAGGCAGATCACTTGAGGTCAGCCAGTTCAAGACCAGTCTGGCCAACATGGAGCAAACCCCGCCTCTACTAAAAATACAAAAATTAGCTGGGTGTGGTGGTGCACACCTGTAATCCCAGCTACTCAAGAGGATGAGGCAGGAGAATCACTTGAACCTGGGAGGCAGAGATTGCAGTGAATCAAGATTGTACCACAGCACTCCAGGCTGGGCAACAGAGTGAGACTCTGTCTCCAAAAATAAAAAAATAAAAAAAGCCTAAAAATGAACTTGGGTTATGCTACTCAAACTGTGTAAGTTTACTAAAAATTATTGAGTTGTACACTTAAAATGAATTAATTTTGTCCAAACTGTATACTTAAAATGGATTAATTTTATCCATTTTATTAATTGTGGTATCCTTAAAGTATACCTCAATTGAGCTATTTTTTAAAAATGAGCTTTCTATCCAGAAACTTCATATCTCTACTTATTAAGGCCTTTTACATTGTGTTTTATTTATATTTTTAATAATGTTTATTAGTTGTGTTTACCTCTAGTAGATTCCACCATGAATCATTTTATGATGTTGCTGTTAGGTAGCCTCAAGTGAATTTCTGTTTCTGTGATTGAATTTATGCGGCCATGAGATCTGGAGGGCAGAAAAGTCATTGTGGCATCTGCTTGATCACTTGCTAAGGAGATGGACTGGAACCATGCTCCTTCTGCCGGTGTTCTGAATGTCAGTGCCTTCAAGCTGGGCAAGCACATACATGTGGAACTCACCTGGGGGTGAGGCAACAGAGCATGAAAGAGGCTATAGAGAACAGGATCTGGGTGCTTCCCATACAGCCATGCCAGTTTAGATTTTTTTCAAGAACACAGTACTAGCCAAACAAAAACTCCTCTATCATCTAAATCCAGCTCACTGGCCTCCAATTTGTATCTGTTTTTTGGGCTACCTGAAGTTTGTACTGAGCTACCTGCTCTGAGAAGTCATCACCAATATATACATGAAAGGAACAAAGATTCTCAAGATCTGGTAACTGCTGAATTGGGGTGAGCTGATATTTCTTCATAGGTGACTTCCTGTAACTCACAGGCAACCTTGACAGAGAAAGGTGTAGTAGGTAGCCAGGAGATGTGCTGTGTGCATGAGAAGGCTGGGGATCCTATGCTAGAGTGTTAGTTCCAGGCAGATATGATTTAGGATGGGATTAATCAAAAGTGGACTCTATAACAATGAAGGGTTCTTGTGTTGTTGCCTGTTCCTCACTAATTTTACTGCAACATCCAGTAAGAATCTATTTGAAAGACTTAATTCAGGCTGGGTGCCATGGCTCATGCCTGTCATCTCCTCACTCTGGGAAGCCAAAGTAGGAGAGTCGCTTGAGCCTAGGATTTTAAGACTAGCCTGGGCAACATGGTGAGACCCCATTTCTGTTTTTAACAAAAACAATTTATATTTTAAATTTGAACTATAGAATATGGTCAAGTTTCAAAACTCATTACTTGGTTATATGTAATTACCAAAATATATTCTTGTTAACATAGGTGTGGCAACATTTATAGATTATTTAATGATGAGATATCATCTTACATATAGCTTTTATTGATATAAAAATTTTTTAGAAAATAAAAATATTAAAAAGACCACTCTTGTATTTTGTATTTGTATTTTTACAGCATATTCCCTGTATTTTTCTATTTAAATTGACAAGAAAATGTCTTTTTCTTGCCCAAAGACTTTTGGCCAATTATTCAATGAAGGGATGACTATTAATTCACTTACATGGATTGTGTTAGCTTGGTTCTGATTAGAAGGGGCTTGTATCTTAAAATGACACATAATCTCACCAAATAAAACATCACTGTTTAGTATGTTAATATAACCTTTGATAATTAAAAAAATATACCTGATGTAAATGATGAGTTGATGGGTGCAGCACACCAACATGGCACAAGTATACATATGTAACAAACCTGCACGTTGTGCACATGTACCCTAGGACTTAAAAGTATAATAAAAAAATAAAAAATAATAATAATTAAGCCTTTGTCTTACAGTTTCCAAGACAAAATGTTTAGTTTGCACAATTTTTAAGACTGACCAATAAGTTACATTGTCTTAATTAAGATGTTCTTAAAATTTTTTTCTAACTTACGAACATCTTTAATTTTTAATTTTATTTGAAAATACAGTATGTTTTATGCAAATGAAAAATTAGTAATAGGTATTTCTAAAATTTATAGGACAGGCTTAATTTCTTATAAAAATCTCATAGTTTCTCAATACATTATCATTATCATTATTTTTATGGTAATTATTTCAGTTTATTTAACTGAATTTTATATTCGTCTTAAAAATTTAGAAATGGATAATATATTATTCAATTATTTCCCGGGTCATAATAGTCTGGAGCTTCTATTTTATTATATGAGGGGTTTCGCAAAATTAGTTTTAATTAATGATACCATTAACCAAATTCTCTGAATTATTAAATCTTTACCTAAATTATGGTAAAATTAAATATAAGGCTTTAAATCTATCTTAGGGTTCATTTTCTTCCAAAAATTCTCCTTCCCTGAAACTACATTCTAGCTCAGTTCTCTCTTAATTTATTTTATCACATTTTTCCAACAGATTAATATTTATCAATTAGTGATCTGAGTTAAATTTAATAACTGTGGCAAGTTTCCCAAAAGATGACTAAATTTGACCAAAGTTACAGACAAGGTGCTTACAAAAGAAAGCTTTGGCATAGAACCTTCTTCTGTTGGATTTAATAGAGTATCAACCATTGTGCTTATAAAATAGCAAACTTTTCAACCTAGAGAAGAAAGTGCATCATCATTATCAACAACTACTACCACCCAGCAACTCTGCACTGATGGCCATTTTAAAACTCAAAACATGAATTCTTCATATTGAGTGACATCCAGGCAATTTCTCCCTTATCTATTATACCACGAAACAAAGGTATTTCAGCCCTAATTACTAGTATTCTTTGCTGTTGGCACCTTGCTGGAATTTTGTTTTTTTCATAAAGAGACTTTCTTCCAAAATATTTTCAGCCTCTTAATCAGCTGTTAGCTGTCAGGAGCACAGCTGTTTCTTCCCCTTCTTCTGAGTTAAGGATTACTCCCCAAGTCAGAAATAAAAAATTCTTAATCACAAAGGACTTGGCATATTTTAGAATATAACAAGACAGCATCATAATTAATTCTGAAAAGACAGAACAAATGCTTTGACAGATTAGCTTGAATAAATGAAAGTTTCTAAGATAGTAAAATTGATTATTTTAGAAACTACTAACTAAGAATTCTGTGTCTTTTCCATTTGCTATAACTATCTGTCAAAGTTTGATAAGGCGAACTTTGCCCCAAAGAAGTTGAGCTAGAGCGTAAGCAAGAAGTTGCTGTCACAGGTAATGGGAATTTTAATTAGGATGGGAATAGATGCCCAGGGTTGGGGATGGGCTTTTCTGCCATGTGTAGCATTCTGAAGAAATAACACTGAATTTCTAAGATGCTATTGTCATTACCATTTTCAAGGGGCAGGGGAGGGTGAGAAAGCTCAGAGAAACAAATTCTAAAACATTCATGTTCTCCATAGCTGACAAAATCCAACCACATTCTGGATCAAGTACAATGCAAAATAGTAAGTCGCTTTCTGAAACACGAAGAGATTTTAGGTCACAGCAAGAAATAACAGATAATTCTGTAAAACATGCAACAACAACAAAAAACAGCATGGATGTGTTCATAAAATGTTCTTAATAATTTTCATTAATTGAACTTTGTTTTTGATGCCTTGAAAGAGTCTTCAGTTTTAGAGATATAATTTCTAGTATTTATTGAATGATTTGTATATGTGGTGCACTATAAATGCATTGTTTACATTATCTCATTTAATTCTCATATTTTTTTCAGAAATGGAGAAATAAAGCTTAAAGAGATTAAATAACAATTAGTAGTTGGTAAAGCTTAGATTCAAATTCAGTTCTATTTGCTTTTACATCAGAGAGATTTTAAAATAAGATTTTTCCTTTCAGATATAATGGAATAACAGGGACAATATTTATACTCCCACATGAAGCAACGTCTGCCTCCGCAAAAAAAAAAAAAAAAAAAAAAAAAATCTGAAAAATTTCCAAATATAATGAAAGCTATAAATCCAGAGCTCCAAGAAGATGAAAAAACCTTAAGCATAAGAAACATGAAGATAATTGCTCCAATGCAAATTGCTTAAAACAAGTGATAAAAGAAAATATTAAAGGCAAGGATAAAAAGAAACATTATCTATATTTTGCTGAAAAAAGGTAAGCATGATAGCATACTTCTTATCAGAAATAATGCAAGTCAGAAGATAGTAGAGCATCATATTTAAACTACTGAAAGAAAGAAATGGTTATTTTAGAATTCTCTATATAGTAAAAATATGTTTAAAAAAAGACACATTTTTTCAAATATTAAAAAAGCCAAAAGAATTCATAGTCATTAGATCCACGGTATAAAAAATGTTAAAACAAAAAAGTCCTTTGGAAAATGATACTAGATGAAAACCTGCATCCACATAAGAGAATAAAGAACACTGGAAATAATAAATATGTAGTTAAATGTAAAATACTTTTTTTGATTTTTGTTCAGTTTGTTGATCCTTTATTGTTTAAATAGAAGTAGTGTATTGTAGGGTTTACAACATGTAGAAGGAAAACATTTGGTAGACGTAGCACAAAGTCCTGGAGATAGAAGCAGAAGTAAGCTTTGTGAGCTTCTTACATTGTACCTAAAGTGTTATTATATTACTTGAAAGTAGACTGTGTTAAGTTAAAGATCTATCCTATAAAACGAAAGCACCACCACTAAAAGGATAAAAACAAATATGTAAGTCTTTGTTAGTTAACAAACTAACAAAGAGGATAAAGTACAATCATGAAAAAAATTAATCCAAAAAAGGTAGAAAAAAGAGAGCAAAAATCAGATGAGCCAAATAGGAAACAAATAGCAAGATGGTAAATTTAAACCCAAGAATATAAATTATCATGATGAATGTGAATGCTCTAATTTTCATATTAAGAGGTGAGATTGGCAATTTGGATTAAAAAAGCAAGGCTAAACCTTATATTGTCTACAAGAAATCCACTTTAAATATAAAGAAATAAATAGAAGTGAAATAATGGAAAAAGACATACTACCACTGATCACAAGAAAGCTGGAGTAGTTATATTAATATCCATTGAAGTAGATTTCTGAACATATAATAAGCCAAATTGTTTATGCATTGAATAACAAAAGTTAATAACAAGTTAATAACAGAGACAAACATTTCAAAATAGAAAAAGCTGACAGAACTTCAAGAAGAAATAGAAAAATCCTCAATCAGCGCCAGAGATTTCAATATTTCTTCTCGATAATTATAGAATAAGTAAATGGAATATCTACAGGATGTAGAATATTCGAACAACTCCATCAACAAACTTGATCTTTTATTTCTAGAACCCTAGACTCAATGAGCAGAATACACATTCTTTTCTAGTGTACCCAATACATTTATTAAAGTAAACTATATTTGGGATCATAAAACAAGTTTCATTAAATTCAAATCTAATAAAGTATATTCTCTAAAAATATAATTAAATTTGGAATCATTAACCAAAAAAATTCCGAAAAAGTTCATAAATATTTGGAAAATACATTATATAATTTTACATATCCCATGAGTTAAAGAAGAAATCAAAAGTGAAATCAGTATGAAGGTGAAAACACTACATATCAAAATTTGTAGACTATAGCCAAAGCAGTGATTAGAGAAAATTTTATAGCCAGAAATGTCTAAATTAGTAAAGAAGAAAAGTTGAAATCATTGACCTCTGATTCTATTTTAAGAGACTAGGAAAAAGTGCAAACTAATGCCAAAGTTAACAGATATAAGAAAAATACTATGTAGAGCAGAAATAAATTTTAAAAAGAGAAAATCAATGACACTGAAAATCAGTGACAGACACTGAAAGCTAGTTCTTTGAATGAATTTACAAACTTGATAAACCTCTAGCCAGACTGATCAGAAGACAGGAAACACAAATTATCAATATCAGAAATTCTAGAGCTGACATAGATACCATGCTACCTATGTTAAAAAGACAATAAATGGATAGTACAAAGAGCTTTATGTCTCTAAATTTGATGGTTTAGATAAAATGGACACATTTCTTGAAAGACATAAACTACAAAAGTTCACTCTAGAAGGAAAAGGTAGCCAGAATAGGCTTGTGTCTACAAGGGAAATTGAATTTGCTAAAACCTTCCCACAAAGAAAGCTCCAGGCTGAGGTGGCTTCGCTAGGCAATTCTACAAACTTTGGAGGAATAAATAATACTAAGTCTACACAGAAGAAATTGGAACACTTACCAAATTATTCTATGAGAATAGCATTACCCTGATTCCAAAACCAGAAAAAGATGTTAGAGGACAAAAAGATTACAGACCAATAACCTTCATGAACATAGATGCAAAAACAGTTAACAAAATTTTCTAAATAGAATTCATTAACATTTTTTAAAAAGGTAATAAAACTTGATCAAGTGAGGATGATCCTGGAAATGCAAGTTTCATTTAACATTTGAAAATCAATCAGTTTAATTTATCATATTAATAAACAAAAAATGCATAGGTTAAATTGATAGAGACTAGAAAAGCCACTGACAAAATTAAATATTTATCCCTGATAAACATTCTCTGAAAACTATGAATGAAAAGGATATTTCTCACCCTGATGAAAGGATCTATGAAAAGCCTACAGCTATGTCATCCTTAATACCAAAAGTCTGAGTGCCTTTTTGCTAAGATCAAGGCAAGGGTATTCTCTTTAATTCCTTCTATTCAACATTATACTAGCAGTTCTAGCCAATGCTGTAAGGAAAGACAAAATAAATCAAAATTGAAATGGTAGAAGAATAAAATTCAGTTTTATATCTATATGAAGTTGGAAGACTTACAATGTCTGTTTTTCAAGACTTATTACAGAAATCAAATAATGTGGTATTGGCATAAGAATAGAGAACTAGATCAATGGAAAGGCATAAAGAACCCAGAAACAAGCTCAAAATACATGGTGAAATGATTTTCAACAAAGACAATTCTATGGATAAAGGATAATAATTCCAGTAAATGATGCTGGAACAATTGGTCAGCCATCTGTAAAAAAAAAGAAATTTGACCATATATTGCAACATGTAAAAATTAACTTGAAATGGTCCCTAGACTTAAGTGTGAAACCTAAAAAACATGAAACAACTGGAGATAAACATTTAGAAGTCTTTGTGGTCTTGGGTTAGATCATGAGTATTTAAACACAACATCAAAAATACAACGCAAAAAGAAAAAAGTGATATATTAGCCTGTGTCACAATTTAAAAAATTATTTGAAAGACACTATTAAGAGAATGCAAAAATTAGCCATGGACTGGGAAAATATATTTGAAAATTACATTTGTTAAAGCACTTATATCCAGAGTATTAAAAGAACTCCAAAATATGATAATAAGACAGCAAATAAACCAATTTTTAAAAGCCAAAAGATTTAAACAGATCATTTACCAAAAGATCTATGGATGGAAAATAAACATGAAAATATGCTCAACATCATTAATCATTAGGGAAATATAAATTAAAACCACAGTTAGACACCACTACACACCCACTGAAATGACTATAATCAGCAAGACAGACAACAGAGTTGGTGATTATGTGGAGAAACTTGAACTTTGTTATTGCTGGTGGGATTTAAAATAAAACAGTTTGGCAGCTTCTTAAAAATGTAAACATTGATCTACCACAAGTTCCAAACATTCCCCCGGGAGAAATGAAATTGTATGTCCACACAAAGACTTTTACATGAATGTTCTTAGCAACTTTATTTGTAATAGCTGAAAATTGGAATCAACCCAAATGTCCATTGCTATGTGGACATTTGCTATTATATGCATATATTTGCTATTATATATCCTCATAATGTAATACTACTCAGTAATAAAAAGCAACAACTCTTAATCTATGCAGCAACATCGATGATTATCAGAATTGTTATGCAGAGTGGAAAAAGCTAGACAAATAGTATTATAAAAAATTCAAACTAATCTCATGACAGAGAGCAGAAACAGTGATTATCTCTAGAAAGGGATCAGGGGGTGGGGAGGTACAAGTAGGAGGGATTAAAAGGTAGCATAGGCCAGGCGCAGTGGCTCATGCCTGTAATCCTAGCACTCTGGGAGGCCAAGGCAGGCGGATCATGAGGTCAAGAGATCGAGACCATCCTGGCCAATATGGTGAAACCTTGTCTCTACTAAAAATACAAAAAAATTAGCCGGGCGTGGTGGCACGCACCTATAGTCCCAGCTTCTCAGGAGGCTGAGGCAGGAGAATCGCTTGAACCCGGGAGGCGGAGGTTGCAGTGAGTCGAGATCATGTCACTGCACTCCAGCCTGGCAACAGAGCGAGACTCTGTCTCAAAAAAAAAAAAAAAAAAGTACATAAGGACACTTTTAAGAGTAATTTATTGCCTTGATTCTGGTAATGGTTTCATGAGTGTATACATGTATCATAAGTTATTATATGATACGTTTTAAATATGTGGAATTTATTATATGTTTTTATATTAAATAAAGCTACAGATAAATGTATAAGAGACAAACATATATTACTCTATTTAATTTATTTGAAAATCTTGAATTATATCCTTAGGTATGTTTGACTTGAATTCTGTTGTGTCTGTAACTATAACTGCTTGAAACTCCATTGAAAGCATTGGACAGAGCCACACATCAAAAAACTTACCCACTATGATCAAGTCGACTTCATCTGTGGATTGCAAGGCTGCTTCAACATGTGCAAATCAGTAAATGTAATCCATCACGTAAACAGAACCAGTGACAAAAACCACATGGTCATCTCAATAGGTGCAGAAAAGGCCTTTGATAAAATTCAACATCTTGCTATCAGGCAAGAGAAAGAAATAAAGGGTATTCAGATAGGAAGAGAGGAAGTCAAATGGTCTCTGTTTGAAAATGACATGTTTCTATATTTAGAAAACTCCATCATCTCAGTCCCAAAACTCCATAAGCTGATAAGCAACTTCAGCAAAGTCTCAGGATATAAAATCAATGTGCAAAAATCACAAGCATTCCTATACACCAAAAATAGACAAGCAGAGAGCCAAATCATGAATGAACTCCCATTCACAATTGCTACAAAGAGAATAAAATACCTAGGAATAGAGCTAACAAGGGATGTGAAGGACATCTTCAAGGAGAACAACAAACCACTGCTCAAAGAAATAAGAAAGGACACAAACAAATGGAAACATATTCCATCCTCATGGATAGGAAGAATCCATATCATGAAAGTGGCCATACTCCCCAAAGTAATCTATAGATTCAGTGCTATTCCCATCAAACTACCATTGACTTTCTTCACAGAATTAGAAAAAACTACTTTAAATTTCATATGGAACCAAAGAAGAGCCTGTATAGCCAAGAGAATCCTAAGCAAAAAGAACAATGCTGGAGGCATCATGCTACCTGACTTCAAACTAGACTACGAGGCTACAGTAACCAAAACAACATGGTACTGGTACCAAAACAGAGATATAGACCAATGGAACAGAACAGAGACCTCAGACATAACACCACACATCTACAACCATCTGATCTTCGACAAACCTGACAAAAGCAAGCAATGGGGAAAGGATTTTCTTTCAAAAAATGGTGCTGGGAAAACTAGATAGCCATATGCAGAAAACTGACACCCTCTCCTTACACCTTATACAAAAATTAACTCAAGGTGGATTAAAAACTTAAATGTAAAACCCCAAACCATAAAAACTCTAGGAGAAAACCTAGGCAATACCATTCAGGACATAGGCATGGGCAAAGACTTCATGACTAAAACACCAAAAGCAATTACAGAAAAAGCCAGAATTGACAAATGGGATCTAATTAAACTAAAGAGGTTCTGCCCAGCAAAAGAAACTATCATCAGAGTGAACGGGCAACCTACAGAATGGGAGAAAATTTTTGCAATCTAACCATCTGACAAAGGTCTAATATCTTAAATCTACAAGGAACGTAAACCAATTTACAAAAAACCCCACAAACAATTCCGTCAAATGTGGGCAAAGTATATGAACAGACACTTCTCAAAAGAAGACATTTATGTGGTCAAAAAACACATGAAAAAAAGCTCAACATCACTGATTATTAGAGAAATGCAAATCAAAACCACAATGAGATATCATCTCACACCAGTCAGAATGGTGATTATTAAAAAGTCAAAAAAACAACAGATGCTGACGAGGCTGTAGAGAAATAGGAACGCTTTTATAGTGTTGGTGGGAATGTAAATTAGTTCAACCTTTGTGGAAGACAGTGTGGCGATTCCTCAAGGATTTAGAACCAGAAATACCATTTGACCCGGCAATCCCATTACTGGGTATATAACCAAAGGAATATAAATCATTCTACTATAGAGACACATGCACATGTATGTTTATTGCGGCACTATTCACAATAGCAAAGATATGAAAGCAACCCAAATGCCCATCAATGATAGACTGGATAACAAAAACATACACCATGGAATACTATGCAGCCATAGAAAAGAATGAGATCATGTCCTTCGCAGGGACATGGATGAAGCTGGAAGCCATCATCCTCAGCAGACTAACAAAGGTACAGAAAACCAAGCACTGCATGTTCGCACTCGTAAGTGGGAGTTGAACAATGAGAACACATGGACACAAGGAGGGGAACATCACACACTGAGGCCTGTTGTGAGGTGTGGGGCTGAGGGGAGGGAACCTAGAGGACGGGTCAATAGGTGCAGCAAACCACCATGGCACACATATACCTACGTAACAAACCTGCACATTCTGCACATATATCCCATAATTTAAAGTAAAATCAAACAAAATAAAAATTTAAAAAAGATTTTTTTTTTTTTTTTTTTTTTAAAAAGCACTGGACAGAACAGTGAGAACTAGCACTAATTCCAAACATTGTCAGTACAGGAGTAAGAATATACAAGAACATGTTCAGTTGTTTGGACAGCCACTCTTTCTGGTTTGTTAAAGTTATTAGTGCCCATTCTTAAACTTCCTATGCTTTAGATCATAATTATTTTTAAAATAATTACAGAACCCAAGATATCAAGAGAAATCATTTTTAAACAATTGGAGTTACTCACTCAAAATGGACATTATACAACTTTGAATCTTCACCTTATAAAAACCTTTTTGAAGAATGTTTTCAGAGTCAAAATTGTGTAATGGATTTTTTTTTTTTTTTTTTGGCAAAGGGAAGGAATCTTATATTTAGGACCCATGGCAGTCCAACTTCTACCTCTGATTCATTGTAACCAGGAGCAAGTTTCTCAGACATCTCCAAGACACACCAAACTCTTGTATGAAGCTCTTTCCTCCTTCCTGCACAAATAAGCCACAGTGTGTGGAGAAAACTCTAGACTGGGATGAAGAAACATGCCTCAGGATCAACTGTGTCCACTTCCGCAAAGGACTATTATACAATCACAAGAAGAAAACAGACACCAATATTTCTTCATATTTTAACTGACTGTTGACATTTTGTGTTCCTAGGGTTTACTGAGACATACAAAATTATGTTTAAAATTGCTTTCTGATGATTATTAAATTTAAAATATAGATCCTCACCTGATAGCTGGCTACAAGTGACCGGAAGACCTGAATCAGATTTTGGATATCTTGCCAGAGACCATGATATTTGTTGGTCTTAGCAGAAAGATCCTACAATAAAACTGCCTACACCCACTAGGTCCAGTAGCAATTTTCATGGGAAGGTTATGTCAGTTACCTTCAAATAGTGCTCCTTCAGTGTGAGTGCAGATACCCAGGAATCCTGTAAACATGCAGATTCGGGTTTCATATGGAGAGGACTGGCATTCTGAGTTGCTGTTGAACTTGCAGCTTATGTCATTGCTGCTGGTCAGTGAATCACATTTTGAGTAGCAAGACCTCAGATTTTTGTTGGAGTCTTCCTGAGATGTGAGGATTTGTTGTTCTGTCTCAAAGAGCATCCATACAACTCATGGACCTGAAATTGTCTGTGGCAGTTAGGATTAGGATTAGCCGTAGGTGCCTATTAGTGGCTTAGACAAGATAATTTCTTTCTTGAAGTAGGGAGTCCAGGCCTGGTATGGTGGCATCATTGCATCAAGACCCATTGGTCTTTCTCTCTTGCTGGTCAGTCATATTTAGCATATCACTTTAGGGTCCAAGATGACTATTTGTCAGCTGCTTAATTTTAATTGAGTCTGCAAGAACACTGAGGTGGCAGAAAAGGCTGTAACTTTTACCTGTAGTGATAATTCTTGGAAACTATATAGACAAATTCTATTTACATCTTACAGGTCAAGTGGTCTCATAGCCACACCTAGCTGCAAGGGAGACTGGGTAGCAATGTGCTCAGCTACAAAGTGGAATTCTGTTTCAAGATGGGAGGCTGGACTTTGGGAGGCAACTAGCAGCCTCTGCTACAGTGTCTATGAACTGATTTTGGTTAAAAGTACTGCAATTCTCAATGCATTAAAGCTCAGTTCAGCAATAAGCCGTGTAACCTTGGACTTAACCTATATATAGCTTAGTTTTTTGGTTTGTAAAATAAGGGGCTTACACCAGGACTGAAATAGCAGGAAAGTTGTAGAGAGGAGAGTGGAACAGTCTCAGATAGTTAAAACATACCTGAGGAAACGTATCTGTCTTGCCAGGCAAGAACAATCTCTACTTCCACATATACTCAGGCTTATAGGTTACAATTTCATCATCTTCCCTCTCTTATTCTCCCGTCCAGCCTGCCCTCAATGTGCAATATAGTTTATGTGGAAATTATTTCCCATCATGGCTCTATTTCTTTTCTTCAATACGGACAACACTTTCAAAATATTTAACAAGTAGCAGTTAAAGAATAACATCAACTAAAATTTTTTAAATGCTGTTTTTTTCCCCCCCAGAAACTACTGCTCATGTTTACTTAAACAGGGTACCTATTTCCAACTCTGACTTTAATAGTTTCTTAAAAAGAGTGAAGGACATCTGTACAGCTTCTGAGGAATATAAGAAAGTATGTATATTTGTGTCAGATGACATCACCTCTTTCGGCTAAGTGAAAGGACAAGGTGGACAAGTATTGAGGATCTTATTCAGCTTTTGAAAGTTAAGGAAGGGGACTCAAAAGAATCTATATTTGTTGTACAATTTAAGGGAGTATTTTAAAAGGAGAAAAGAAATCATGGTGTGAAGGTTTATTGTGTTTGTTTTGCATTAAACCATAAAGCATTCCATAAGGTTCATGGGGTCTATGAAATACTATGTTCTAACCAGAAAGTACCCATGCCTAATCCTGTTTAAGCTACTATCACTGGATATGTAAGGCCCTGATGGTTTATACATATGAGCAACCATGTGTAAAGTCTGTAACAATCTACATGAAGGCATTTTACTGACCAATTTTCATCCTCTTATATAAAGGAAATTGGACTCTAGGGGCATGTGTATTTATTAAATTCCATTTCCCTCACTTGCTCATTAAAAATCTGTCCTTCTTTTTAAACAATTCCCTTATATAAAACTAGAAACTACGGAAGCATACTTTTAAATTTTAGACTTTTCTGTTTTTTAGCATTTTGAAGAATAATAAGTCTCAAAATTACAAGAACTCCCATAACTTTAGAAAATACAAATAGAGATGTTAGCATAATTTGAGGTCATAGTAGATATATTATTTAATTTTATTAAGTTTCTCTGACTTCCCCAAGACCCACCGAACTTCTGTATGGAGCTCTTGCCTTCTTTCTGCACAAATAGTATTGTAGAAAATTCAGACTAATCTAGTTGCAGTGTTTGGGAAACACTTCCTTTTAACCACTATTATCATTCAGGGTCCAGCTAGGAGACAGAAAACACACAGTAATCTGAATAATTAAAGTTTCTTATAGATAATTATCAAATAGTAGCTAGGGACTAATTACTAAGAGGTAAAGAGAACTTCCAGGAATACAGGAACAGCAGAGAATGCAGTCACTGATGCCATGGCTAAGTCCAAGTACCGAGGGAAGAACTGAATCTGGAAGCAGCCCCTGCTTCCATGCCGAGATTCAGTCCTGTTAGAGAGGGCATGGCTGCAGCCCACTGGATGGAGGAGAAGCTCCCTGGTGTGGGACCCTAGGACAAACACGAAACTTCTTGCTGGGATGCCAGTGAAACTTACTGGGAAATCAGCTAGAACACAGGCAGAACACTGTTGGAAACCATTCACTGAGGTGCCTGCCAGACTTTCTGGGTTGCTGGCTGGGGTACCAGTCGAACTTGCTAGGCAGCTGCCTGCAGGGTTGCTGCTGGATTGCTGGGTAACTGAGCACTACCAGCATCCCACATGATGGCGGACACTGCAGGAGCCGGAAGGGAGGAAACACTTGAGTGAGGAGACATTCTTTTCTTCGCCAGTGTTCCACTATCGCCCTCTACTGATAATGCTTAGAACTGTGCCAGTCGACAAATGGAGTCCACAAAAGGAGAAATGTTTAGAGGGTCCAGCTGCAGTTTCACAAGGCAGTACGATGAGGGATTTGGACTTGAGGAGCAATAAATAGATAGCCGGCACAAAACTATGCTTTTTTTTTTTTTTTTAAATTTAAGTAACTGAAAAGGAATTTGAATTATTAAAGTGGAAAAGTATGACACTTATTACAGCTCTAATCTGGTTATGGCTGTGGAATAACTGTAACTGGTGTTGTTTGGGAAATTAATACTTGTCTAGATAGATTCATGGAAACATGCCATAATTTATAGGGGAAAGTCTATGGGGTCAAATTAAAGCATTTTAATGAAATTAAAGTATTTTAATCTGAAAGATTGTCCAATCCCTCATTCTAGAAAATAGAGGAAGACTGAAACCTAGAAGAATTGAGTGACTTATTCAAGGCTAAAGAATTAGTTAGTGAAAGAGATGACTGATTTGCTCAGTGAATATTTATTAGGTTCTACTGGGTGCTGTTGATCCAAGGTGCATTAGATACAGCAATGAACAAAATGGAGTCACTTTCTGCACTCATGGAGCTTACATTTTGGTAGAGGGCATGAGACAGTAAACCGAGAAACAAATGAATACATAATAATTTGGGTATTAAAGGTGTTATGACCAAAAAAAGCAGGGTAAGAAGATAGAAAATAATGTAGGTGGGATAGGACGGGGGATGCTGTGCTGTTTATATTGGTGCCATTTAAGCAGAAACTTGAACGTTCTCTTAACTTCCAATCCAAAACATTCAAATATCAAATTTAATATGTTTTTCTAATTGTATTTGTATCTTTTGTATTTGAATTAATGTTTTTCTGAATAAGAATACCTTTGTATCCCTTTAGGAGTCAAAGTTGAATAATGCCACAATTTCTTTCCTCTCTTCTTTTTATAAAGGGTACTACAGTTACCTGTTTTCACAGTGTTTCTGCTGATCACACCTCAGGAAGCTAGGCAGATGTTACTTACAGGAAACCTGGTTAAAATGGACACAAGTTATATCCTCTGCCTTTTCAAAGCTCAGACTGACCACATATTTTGGCAAGTTTCAACTGGTTACTAGATTTCTGGCTATTCAGATACTGTACATCTCCAAGGGCAATGTTGAAAATGCTGAAAATCATTCAACAGTTAGAGCCCCACATAAGATGATATTTCAGCACTGAGATATTTCTTAATTATATGTGTTTCCACTGTATGTGTAAATAGGGAATAAAAGTTGCTGAAATGCCATTAACAATAGCTGTGGAAATTTTGCTGTTTTGAAGCTATATGCACAGAAAGAGAGTGGAACATTTCATGGTCAATAGGCGATTGGGCTATTTTTTGACACACAGAGCTGACTTGAAGGTCATATAATTGATATTACTGTCAAACTTTTAAAATATTGTCTTAAATAGGCAATGGAGTCACAGAGATACAATGGAGTTTTCCTAGCTGGAAGAAAAAAATTCTTCATTTTAAGTATTTTGAAAATGTCACCAAATTTTAATTTGATTTCAACTGGACCTTTTGCAATGTAATTAGAAAATACAGGACCAATCTGTATTTCCTTATAGCTGGTCATTTATCCTGTATAGCTCTTTTGGTTTGTAACTCCACTAATCAATGTAAAATGAATTGCATTGAAGTGTCAATGTGAGAAAAAATTGGTGATTTCAAGAGATTGGATGAAAATTCTGCGTTAGTTAACACAAAATTTAAAATACCTCATTGGTTATTAAAATTACTTTGCTGAATTGTGTATAGATAAATGAATACATCTGTTAAATTTAGTTGAAATTGCAATACAAATGGAAATATTTTAAAGATGCTGATTACCTTGTTTATATCTCTATTTTAGAGAGACATTTTGTCATTAATTTAGCACACTATGTGGAAGAAGACTAAACTTTGAAAGAAAATCACTACAAAATTCAAAGCACTGTATCATGAGAATAACAGCTAAAAATTCTAAAGTTTTTTTTTTTAATATCTCTTAACTCCTGTGGGCATAAAAGTTGGACTCATGTATATCAGTGTTTACCTTACAAAGATCGAAAGAACAAAAACTCAGATGACAAAAATATGTTCTTCTCTAACTAAAAAAATACTTGCACTGTAAGAAAAAGTGTAAAGAGACTACCCAAAACCTGCCAATTATAATCCTCTCTTGTGTCTCATCTTAATAAGTTTTTGGTTAGTTTTTTGAAGCAAATCATGTGAGAATTAAATGTGCCTGGAGGAGCCCTGAAAACATCCAGTTATTATCCTCACGGACAACTTTCCCCCTAGTTATATGATGAGAGCTGACCACTGGGCCATGGATTTATGTTGGCCACATAAAGGGGAAAAATATTTTGTAAAGAGCAATGAATGAAAAGGGACAAAAGTTTTAAACAAGTTCCTTATCTCCTTTTAGTCCTCAGATACCTTATGTTGAATAGCCAGATCATTTTATTATTGCAAATGCCATGACTGTAATCTTTTATTGCTTGCAGTACAGGCCTACAGCATTAAGTTAGTATAAAATTACATATAGTTTAATATATCTGTACAACACCTTTAAACAAGCTTCTCTAGGCAAGAAGGTTATCCGTCTTATAAATCTATTATTCCATTGTACATCTTGATAGCCTAGCATTGCTCCTAGCCATGTTTAAGCATTAAATAGTGCATTATTATTTCACATAAATCAACCAGAGATGTGTGAATTCATAAATTTTGCATTTGCACAGACAGTATTTTAAACGTTTTACTGCTTCGTGGGAACTCAGAGCACCAGCCTGTACACAAATCAGGACCTGAGAAATTTCAATAAAATTTAATATCACAATTACATCTTCTCAAAGTCAAAGCAGGAATGTTTTGGAAGTATTTTAACTGAGTCCAAAAATGAAAGTAAAATGTGAAGAGTGGCTTTTTTGTTGGCATTTAGTCAGCTATTGTTATAACAGCTAATAAGCACCTTACTTTTAAAATTCTTTTTAGCCAAATGGTATAGAGAAAATAAGGTCTTATCCAAATTTGAGATGAAGGAAAAATATATCAAGATTTTAGTAATTATCTGTAATTTATTAAAAGTAACAAGGATGGAAAGTAATATAGGATTGACAAGCTTATGTTACAATTAACATGTAGCTTTATGGTTGAACCTGAAATAAGTCATTACAAAATTCGTAATTTAGGCTCTAAGTTACCTGAGGGTAAGAAGCGTCCTTTTCTGGGGGTCTCTAGGTGATTATCTTTGATTTGTAAGAAAACTGTATTCTCTTTCTTATTCCTAGGCATTTTGGGGAGGTGATAACATTTACTGTTTCTTCAAAGTTTTAATTATTTTTCTCAGAAAATATCTTTCTAAGGTTTCACTTAGTAAGAATTGGCTATGAAATTTAATGCATTGGAGTGGTGTGTTTAGGGAAGATTTCTGCTTTCGTATGTGCGGGGTGAAAATTACATTCCTGTTGCAACGATTTCTAATGCATATAATTAACTGCACAAATGCCACACTAATTTGAAAATGGCATATTTATCACCTAGAAACAGGTGATGTAGAAAGATAAATTGCTGCGAACATAGAACTTGCTTCCAATCATGGTCAAATTCTGGGCAGACAGCTGAAAGGATAAGAAAGAAAATTTTAAAAATTCTGCCGAATTTTTTGGATTTTTCTCAACTGAGACTATCATTATTAATAGGTAACTTCTGGGCAAAGAAGTGAAAAAGGATAGGTAAAAACAGTATTCTACTATGGACCTTTCCTTGTGGAGTGAGTGATTTTTTAATGATGAGGACTTGCTACATTGGGAAAGCAGTTTCAGTTTTCCTTTATAAACTGTAGATATTTTCTCTACCATTCTGAACACTGCCCTTTCTTTCCTGATGAACTAAAAAGCTCAAACCTAAGGTTAACAATACCAGATTATTATTTGGAGATTAGGAGATTAGTGTCTTTAGAATGATAAGCGAAAGACAGACACAGGGAGTCTTTAGACCCCTACAGCTGATCAGAGCAATGACAAGCATTGCCAGACCCAGCTGGCTTGGAATGTTCAAGAAAGCAGACCTAGTTACCATCCATAAAAAACGAATGGAAGCTTCTCTCTTATTCTGATGAATGTTGAAAACCCAGTGGCTTAAATAAAAGAAACAGCAACACACACTTTTTTTTATGATGATTTTTGACTATTTAGCATTCACTGGTTTGGGATCCATTTAGTTTTTGATAGTGTTGCTATCCCTAGTTTCCGTGTGTGTGTGTGCGTGTGCGTGTGTGTGTGCGTGTGTGTGTGCGTGTGTGTGTGTGTGTGCGCGTGTGTGTGCGTGTGCGTGTGTGCGTGTGCGTGTGTGCGTGTGTGTGTGCGCGCGCGTGTGTGTGTGCGCGTGTGCGTGTGTGTGTGTGCGTGTGTGTGTGCGTGTGCGTGTGTGTGTGTGTGTGCATGTGTGTGTGTGCGTGTGCGTGTGTGTGTGTGTGTGCGCGCGTGCGTGTGTGTGTGAGAGAGAGAGAGAGAGAAAGTTTTATCTTATGGTGTGTGAAAGTTTTATCTTATTGTGTGGGCCTTGACTATCAAGATATAAGGACAAAAATGATTTATTATAGAAATTACATTTTCTGAGCTGAGCCAGAAGGCACTCTTTACTTTAGCTCTTGTATAAGCAAGACTTAGTGTTATGTATATATTTTATGTGTATATAATGTTTACTTAGCAACATATATATTTATGCCACACAAGTGGCCCATGCTACCATTATGTAAATCCCTCTATTTTTCAAAGACTATATGGCTGAGGAAGGAGCATGTGGAAACAAACATGTTTACAAATTCTTAGGGTATGTCAACACCATTTAAATAAACGTCTGTTTTTTTTTCTCGTAACTCAACTCTACTGGTTAGAGGGGAAATTGGAAGAAAAAATGGACAATGAATACAGGCATATTTCATGTTATTGCACTTTGCAGATACTGTGTTTTTACAGTTCGAAGGTTTGTAGCAAACCTGCATCAAGCAAGTCTATTGGTGTCATTTTTCTGACAGCATGAGTAAATTTTGTGTCTTTGTACTATATTTTGGTAATTATAGTAATATTTCAAAATTATTATTACTATTATATCTGTGATGGTGATCTGTAATCAGTGATTTTGATGTTATTATTATTATTGTTTTGGAGTGCCATGAACTGTGCCCATATAAGATGGTGAACTTAATCAGTGAGTGCTATGTGTGTTCTGACTGTCTGACTGACTGAGTATTCCCCCATCTCTCTCCCTCTTCTTGGGACTTCTTACTCACTGAGACACAACAATATTGAAATTAGGACAATTAATAACCCTACAATGGCCTCTATGTGTTCAAATGAAAGGAAGGGTCTCACATTTCTCACCTTACATCAAAAACTGCAAATGATTAAGCTTAGTGAGGAAGGTGTGTTGAAAGTTGAGACAGAGTGAAAGCTAGGCCTCATATAGCGTTAACCAATTTGTGAATGCAAAGGACAAGTTCTTGAAGGAAATTAAAAGTGCTACTCCAGCGAACACATGAAAGATAAGAAAGTTAAACAAGCTTATTGCTGATATGGAGAAAGTCTGAGTGGTGTGGATAGATCAAACCAACCACAACATTCCCTTAAGGCAAGCCTAATCCAGAGGCCCCAACTCTCTTCAATTCTATGGAGGTTGAGAGAGGTTGGGAAGTTTCAGAAGAAAGATATGAAGCTAGCAGAGGTTGATTCACGAGGTTTAAGAAAAGAAGATGTCTCCATAACATAAAAGTGAAAGGTGAAGCAGTAAATATTGATGTAGAAGCTACAAGTTTTCCAGAAGATCAGCTAAGATCACTGGGGAAGGTGACTACATTAAACAGCAGATGTTCAATGTAGACAAAACAGCCTTATATTGGAAAGAGACGCCATCTAGGAATTGCATAGCTAAAGAGGAGAAGTCAATGCTCGGCTTCAAAAGCTTCAAAGGACAGGCTGACTTTTTTGTTACTGGTGAATGCAGCTGATGACTTTAAGTTGGAGCCAGTGCTCACTGACCATTTTGAAAATCTTAGGGACCTTAAGAATGATGCTAAATCTCCTCTGCTTGTGCTTCATAGTTGCAACAACATAGCTTGGATGACAGTACATCTGTTTATAGCATGGTTTACTGAATATTTGAAGCCCACTGTCCAGACCCACTGCTCAAAAAATAAATGACTTTTAAAATATTAGTAGCAGTAGCTCATTGACTGTGCACTTGGTTACCTGAGTTCAGATGGAGATGTACAAGGGGATTCATGTTGTTTTCGTGCCTGCTAACACAGCATCCATTCCGTGGGTGAAATGCTATCAAACAGCATCTCATGCTACAGAGACACGTTTCGTGAAAGGAAGAGTCAGTGTGGCAAATTTCACTGTTGTCTGATTTTAAGAAATTGTCACAGTAACTCCAGTCTTCAGCAAGCACCACCCTGATCAGTCAGCAGCCACGAATGTCAAGGCAAGACCCTCCACCAGCAAAATGATTACGACTTACTGAATGGTCAGACGACTGTTAGCATTTCTTAGCAATATTTTAAAATTAAGGTGTACATACTATTTTGTTAAACATAGCTATTACACACTTAATAGACTAGAGCATAGTGTAAACATAACTTTTATATTCACTGGGAAACCAAAGGTCTCATGTGACTTATTTAATTGCAATATTCCCTTACTGCAGTGGCTTAGAACCAAACCTGCAATAACTTTGAGATATGCCTGCGTGTTGAATTCTAAGACAAAATGAATTTGTTTCATCTTTTTAAATAAAAAGTTTGGTTGCAAACATAAATGTTTCTATTTCAAATGAAAAAAAATGGATTCTTTTGTTTTCTGCTCTCATGGATTCAATTTCTATTGGGTAAACCACAATTATATTTTAAAATTAGCATATCATAGAGAGCATTGTCTTTGTGTTTTATTGTTCTCTCTTCTGTTTGCATGTTTACTAATTTGCCTCAAAATGTTTTGGCTAAGGAGAAATCAAGAGAGCAGGCCAAACTAAACTGATAATTGGTTAGTCTTAATTTTCCAAGTTTTGCCTCTTTTTATTTTGTAGACATGTTCATTAGAAATGTATTGTAAGCTGTTAGAATGAAAAATTCCATGTCCTGGATATCATTCATGTCCTCAAATGAGCTGTATATTTATAGACCTTACAGTTTTATTAGAATGTGTGCAACTCGGTAATAGGAATGTGATACTGCTTTTTATTAAAAGCCAAATACCATATTTTATAAATAAAACTGGCTACGATAGGAAGGGATGCAATCTGATTTTCTGTTTTTGTGATGAGTTGTCACGGAGCTGCTTATATCTGCTGGGAAGCAGTATGGCATGGTAGAGAGAACACAAGCTCTAGTGTCACAGTTCCTTGGTTGGTGAACTAACTCTGTCATCCGACTTTCTCATGCAGAGATGGCTTACTGTCCATCAATCTTTCATTCCATCTTTCATATCATAGAGTGGTGACTGACAAGTATGTTCCCTGCCAGAGCCCATGCCCCCATGTCCCTCTACCCCTTGCATAGAACTGCAACCACAAGACTATGGAATGTGAACAGAAGTGATGGACGTCTTCTCTGGGCCAAACCAGTTAAGATGCAGGTATGTATGCTCCCATTTTCTTCATGTTTTCCTGAAGGCAGAGGATTTTGAGGCCTTAGAGGAGGGCAGAACCACAAGACACAAAAAGTCATGAATATTGGTGTTGAAAGGGGTCATTGACCATTGACCACAGTTTCAAGCTCTGAAATGTTAGCATTTGTTACAGCAGCTAACACTACTGTACAAACTAATACATACAATGTAAATCTTGGCATTGGCTTTTTTTTTTCATCTCTTAAACGCAACAAGAATCTGCAATATAAGTAAATGCAAAATGAGGAGACCTACCTCACAGAGTTGCTAGGAACCTCAAATGAAAGAGCATATCACAAAGTGTTTCATAGTGCTAACCAGATGTACAAAATTTGCCATAATTTCTTATTGTTCGCTTACTTGGCCTCCCAGGAACAAATCATTTGTACCTATGAGTTGGTATGGAAGTGTATTAACACTATATTCTGCAACATTGTAAGAAATTGCTTACAGCTTTTTTTTGCTCAACATACTTTGAATCCTCTCCTCTCCCTACTCTGTTGTGAGGAGTACTATGGGTTTTTTTTTGTTTCACCACTGTTATGGGCAATTATTTCATGTCAGACATTGTCATTTTGTCATCACCACAACAGCAAGAGGTGGGTGCATTACTCCTTTTTACACATGGATGTTAAATATCTGAACGATTGAGTGAACTGCCCAGAGTCATGTGGCTAGGAAATGGTACCACCGAGATTCAACTTGGTTCGGTTTGACTCTAACGACATGGATTACAATCACTGTATTCTCATCTACTGAGTAATTAATGTGGTTTGCCCCTTGAGTCCAAAGGAATGGAAACTTCAAAAACCTTGTCTTAGTCCAGGTTCTTCAGAAAACGGAGTCTGAGGCTGTGATTACACTGCTGGCACCTGATTTGAAAGATGAAAACTCAGGCAAAATGATGAGGACGAGAAAAAGGGGAAGGGAGAGAAATGAAGCAAGGAGCAATGGGAAGCAATGTGAACAGGTTGTGACCACACTTGCCTCTTGCTTCAAAACATGCTACAGAGAGACACTGTAGGCTGCTTGGCAAATCTGCTGGCCTAGCCCAAGGATTATCTCCAGACTGATTGCAAGGAGAATTCATATCACTATGTAGTTGCAGGAGTGAGGAAAGGGTGGGAATACAACTGCCTGCATCTCCCCTTCTTCCCTCATTTCCTGTTGTTCAAAGTTTTTCCCACAGAGAGGAGTTAACTTCTTGGTCTTTTTGGGTTGCGTCATCTGGCCTGTTGGGCGGTCACTTAGGATGCCAGATCTCACATCTTGTGTGGATATGGTGATTCAGCCAAGTCGGGAAATGACTTATAGGCATGGATCTTCAATGAAAGCTAGTGGATACGGCTTGGCACACCCAAAACTGCTATTGGAAGGCCCAGGCATGATTTGAATTGCAGGGTCTGAATGAGGAAGCTGCTAAGATTTTAGAAATTGGGAAGTGTGAAGGAAATATGAGGAAACACGTAAGATGGGTCTGATAGAACCTTTAAATGATTCATTCAGTTAATATTTATTAAATGCCAGGGGTATGCCTGGCACTGCTATAGGTGATGGAGAAGCATCAGTGAAAGAAAACACAGTTAAAAAATCTTTGCTTTCATGAAGCATACACTCTAGTAGGGGAGAAAGAAAAAATGTAAGATGTATAAGTACAATATATGGTATGTTGGAGGAAGATCAAGCTGGAACATGGATTTGGAATGTTTCAAATAGAGAGTAGTCAAGAGATTCTTTATTGCAAAGATCACTTTTGAGTAAGATTTAACAGAAGGGAGGTGCAATCATGACAATATTTGGACATTAGCAAGTGCAAAAGTCCCGATTATGGAGTGTGCAGGCACATTCCTGCAATGGCAAGGAGGTGAGTGAGGGAGGAGAGGAGCTTGTTATGAGGAGAATAATATGAATGAATGTCTGGATGATGTTGGCTCATGTAGGTAATTGTAGAGACTTCATATTTTTGATTAGTTATGCATTTTGGCTGACTCATTTATGCATCACAACAATGGAAGATGGACAGCATTATTCCTGTTCTATGGAAGAGCAAACTGAGCCTCATGCCGATCGAGTGAAGAATCCAAGGTCCTATCTAGCAAAAGATCACAAAGTGATTACTAGAAACTTCATTATTAGGAGGAAACGCACTTGATCAAAGGAAATCCACTCAGTTCCAACTAGGTTTCAGAATCGAAATGCCTATGTACGATCAGTAATCAAGAATGATGACAACCTCCATGAAAAACTGTTTATATTTATTCCTTGCAACAATCCTCTGAGATGGGTACTGTCACTATTTTCATTTAACGGATGAGGAAATTGAGATACTTTAGTAACTTACCCAAAGTAAAAACATTGGAATGTGACACAATAGGAATGGAACATATGCATTTTGCTTTTAGAAACTGTGCTATGTCTACAAGGACAACACCATTGCCTTTACAAATTCTTTAGTTAATGTTATTTTATGTCATATTTTTTCCCAGAGTCCTTCCTACTCTTTCTTCCTTTTCAGTTTTAAAAAATAATCATATAATTCCTCGTCCTTTTCAGATAATTACTTTTTGTTTTCCTTGAGATGGAGTCTCTCTCTGTCTCGCCCAGGCTGGAGTGCGGTGGTGCGATCTCGGCTCATTGCAGCCTCCGCCTCCTGGGTTCAAGCAATTCTCCAGTCTCAGCCTTCCAAGTAGTTGGGACTACAGGCATGTGCCACCATACCTGGCCATTTTTGTATTTTTAGTAGAGATGGGGTTTCACCATGTTGGCCAGGCTGGTCTCGAACTCCTGACCTCAGGTGATCTAACTGCCTCGGCCTCCCTAAGTGCTGGGATTATAGGTGTGAGCTACCGTGCCTGGCCTCATACTTTGTTTTTTAATCATATCTCCAAGGCTGTGACAAAATATATTCATCTCATTTTTTCCCCAATTTTTTTCCCAACATTGTTACTTGCTTTCCTTACTTCTTACTGAATTACATCTTTTGAAAAAATTTCAGCAACTCACAGTGAATAGGAAACTTTCTCAGTTTGTCCTCACGTGAATTTGTATTTATTTTTGCCTTTATTTCGAGTGATAATTTAGGTATAAACTTTTATGCTAACAGCACTTCAGTGGTTTTCTGGCAACTATTTTTATTTTTAAGAATATTGCTCATTATTTAAATTTTCCTTCTAGACATTCTGTTTTTATGTCTTTATAGATTTTTCTTTGTTTTTGAAATTCTACAGTTTCACTGCAATATATTATGAAGAAGAAAAATTAACCTACTCACTTTGTTTTTCTTTTTGCCATATAAAACTGTTTCTTCCTTTGATTCTGGAAAATTCACAGTCATTTTGCTCTGTTGCTTCTCTTTTGTTCTTCCTATTCTTGTTCTCTGAAATTTTTGCTAGATGTATATTGGATATTATTTTTCTATTTTCTAAGTTTCTCCTTTTTTTTTTTTTGTGAGACAGGGTTTTGTTACTCTGTCACCCAGCCTGGAGTGTAGTGGTGTGATCATAGCTCACTTCAGCCTCAACCTCCCAGGCTAAAGCAATCCTCCTACCTCAGCCTCCAGAGTAGCTGAGATTGCAAGTGCTTGCCACCATGCCCAGCTAATTGTTTTCATTTTTGTTTTTGTAAAGAAGGGGTCTTGCTATATTACCAGGGCTGGTCTTGAACTCCTGGACTCAAGCAATTCTTCCCCCTTGGCTTCCCAAAGTGCTAGGATTATAGGCATGAGCCACCATGCCCAGCCTATTTTCTAAGTCTCTTTACTTTCTTCTTATATTTTGTATATTTTGCTTTTGTGATCTTTCGACTTATTAATTCTCTCTTCATCACTATCTAACGTGTTATTTAACCAATACATTGAGTTTTATTAAAAATCAAATTAACTGAGGTAAAATTTATATACAACAAAATACATACATTTTAAGTGCATCATTTGGTAAGTTTTGAGAAATATATACATATACATAACTGTCACCCCAGTGAAGATAGAGAATACTTTCATCATTACAAGTCACAATAAATTTCTCATTCTCCTTTGCAGTGAATTCCATCTACTGCCTATCTCAGGCAACAACTGATCTTATTTCTATCACAATACATTGATTTTGCCTGTTGTAGCATTTCAATAATGTTCAGAAGCATACAGATAAAAACATATAGTATGTGTAGTCCTTTGTATCTAGCTACTTTCAACTCAACATGTTTTTCAGGTTCATCCATGTTGTGTTTATCAGAAATTCACTGTGTTTTAATACTATATGATATTTAATTTTATGAATACACTATCATTTAATGATAAATACCTGATTTTATTTTTCTCCAAACAATTTCTGCCTAAGAACACATAAAAAACTGGGAGTATATGTTAAGCTATGCAGGCCCCACACTTTTAGCATTATAGGATACAAAACACCAACACTTTGGAATTACTTATAAGTGGAATAATAAACCAAATTCTAGAGTGTGCCTGACACTGAGAGTACAGGCAGAAAGGCAGAGAAGGCTTGAAAAGTTTAATGAGAAAGAATAGATGAGTGGAGGCTCTTAGATCAAGCACAGAAATTACTTCTGTAAGAAAAAGTCCAAGAATAAGTGCCAAAGTTCTGAATGCAGAGCTGGGGCTTGGTAGTTTATTGCTCTGTCTACAGGGAAGGGCCTTGAAAGAGAGTCAGACCAACAATAACATCCTTGGAGAAGCATTGCTCTTTGTGAAAATCAAATATATAGGACAGGTAGTGGCTTTTGGAGATGTCACAATTAAGGCAAAGAAAGAAATCAGAGTGAAGAAATTAAGGATCCTGCAGAAAAGAAAGTGGAAGAAAATGGCAATACTCTCTCTTCCCTATCATTACCCATTAAATCATTTGTATTTTATTAAATTAACAGAAGAGGGCACTCTTGAACTAGTAACCCCATTGACAAGGACTAGAAAAAAGCAGATCACATTCATATAAAACTGCTGTAAAAAGAAGATAGAAAATCTGAATAATTTCAGCTGTTGAATATTCTCCCCCAACCAAAAAAAGAAAAAAAAATCACAAAGCAGAAGAGAAGTATAACACAACTTCTCAAATTGAATATTCTCCAAAAACAATTTGGGGATACTGAAAAAATACACCTTAAATTAGAAGTTTGAAAACTAAGAAAATAAATGTCCAAAAAACAGGATGAAATTAAACAAGAGTTGCTTGATTTCAGGAATTAGAATAAAAAGGAAAAAAAAATACGAGATATGAAGATTACATTACAAAATACACAAGAGAGAGTAGATTTAAATAAGTACTGACGATTACAACTATTGCTGTCATCCTACAAGGAGAGAAAAATCAGACAACCTACAAAAATTTCCAGGGCTAGGGTCTATTTTGTGAAGGCAGCTAGAACTGGAAGTGGCAACAGAGTAAGACCAAATATAAGTAGCAGCTGATCTGGCTGAGCATAGAAGTAAAACACCTTCTACTCCATGGCTGGAGTAAGTGGGAGATAATAAACCCTTCTTTTTCCAGAATCTTATGGCTATATCCGTATCTATATTGTTAGAGGCCTGCTGCTGCTGATTTAGGGGAAATTTCTGCCTAAGGCTAACCAGAAATACAAGTCAGAGTTTTTCTACCATGGATAGCAGAAGGAAGCCACATGTCTGAGGTTATCCTATCCAGAAGACTCTCCACTTCCCAACAAGAGCATGGAATAACAAACAGCAGTGGTCCACCACTAGGAGAAGCACAAGAGGATGGAGAAATAACCATCAAATGATGATATGTGGAGGGATGATGAAAGCTTAGGTAGAAGAGAAATGCAAAGAAAATCTTTTACAACCCAACATTGATTCTAAGCTCAAGGCTATGGCAGTCCACCACTAGAAGAATTTGGAGCCTATGGTGCAAAACCAATAATCATAGCAGCATCACAACCCAAATACAGCTCAACTCTTGACTAGTTTGACTCAAATCCTTAAGCGAATGGTCCAATTATTACACATAATGTCTCTATTACACACAATGTTTAATAAAAGTTATAAGATTCACAGAAGGCAAGGCAGAACAATCACTTTTCAACAGACAAACCAGTCAACAGAACCAGACTCAGAGATGATCAAAATGTTGTCAGTATCAGAGATTTAAAAATAACTGTGATTAATGTCAAAGGGTTTAAAATGAAAAAGATGGAGTGTGAAATTTCAACAAAGAGTTAGAAACTATAATATAGAGTAAAAGGGAAATGCTAGAATTAGAAACACAAACATGTATGCACACAGAAACTACTACAGATGAAAGATGAATTATGCCTTTGAACAGCTCAGCCAGTAACTTGATATAGCTGAAGAAAATATTAGTGAGGAAAAAAATCAGGAAAGCATTAGTCTTTAAAATAATCTAAACTAACACATACAGAGAAACGAGTGGGAAATGAAAAGAGAGAGGGTAAATTCAAGAGCTGTGGGACAATATCAAGTAATCTAACATATCTTTAATGGATCCCATAAAGAAAAGTGTAAGAGAAGAATAGAAAATGGATTGAAGAAATATTGAAAATGTAATAGATAAGAACAGAAACTCTCAACCTATACTTTGTACTATATATAAAAAAAGAATGTGAAATGAAAAATGGAACTAAATGTAAAATCCAGAACTTTAAAACTGCATAAGACACTAAATGAGAAAACAGGAGAAATATTTGTGACTTTGTGTTGGGGAAATATTTCATAGACATAAAATAAAAAGCCCAAAACATAAAAGGAAAAAAAAATGATAAATAGGACTTTTCAAATTGAAAACTTTCTTTCTTTGAAGGACAATGTTAAGGAAATGAAAAAGCAAATGTCATAGACTGGGAGAAAATATTTACAAGACATATAACTGAGAAGCAGTCTTTAATAGAATATATAAATAATTTTTAAGGCTCAATAATTAGAAAACAACCTAATTTAAAAATGAGCAGAATATTTGAAAAGATAGTTCACTACTCTACAGATAGTGATTGCAAGAAATCACATGAAAAGATGCTCAACACCATTTTTTATTAGAGAAATGCAAATTGCAACTACCATAAGATACCACAACATACCTGTAAGAATAGTTAAAACAAAATACTGTAGCAGACAATAGCAGGTGCCAGGTTGGACGGAGACGGGCTATAACCCTCATGTATTGCTGATGATAATGTGAAATGATACAGTCACTTTGGAAAATTGTTTAGCAACATATATAAACTTAAATATATACTTGCCATATAACCAAAGAGTTCCAGTCCTACACACTTACATGAGAGAGAAGAAAACACACACACACACACACACACACACACACACACACACACGCATGCAATGCCCCCAAAACTCTACCTAAACATTTATAGTAGCTTTGTTCCTAA
The DNA here is from genome assembly GCF_043159975.1 of Macaca nemestrina. NCBI lineage: Eukaryota > Metazoa > Chordata > Mammalia > Primates > Cercopithecidae > Macaca > Macaca nemestrina. The sequence goes on along the minus strand of NC_092129.1, from coordinate 175,630,485 downwards.
GTTATCCCAACTGGGAAAAAAAACAAATGTCCAGTGTCTGGTAAATATATAAGCAAACTAGACTGTTCTCTTCCTCCCCTTTCACCAACTAAATAGCAAAAGCAATAGCAGGAATTGTTTTTGATCTACACATCTCCATTTTAACAATAAAATAATAGAAAAAATGAAAAAGAAATTTTGTAACTATGATTCTTAATTTTCACTTCAGATTTAGTCATATGTATATTTGTAAGATTCATCAGAAATCTGGAATTCTCTCATGATAAAATACGTGGAAGCTTAACTACAGTAATAAAAATGAAAAAGAAATTTTGCAGCTATGATTCTTAGTTTTCACTGCAGATTTAATCATATGTATATTTGTAAGATTCATCAGAAATCTGGAATTCTCTCATGATAAAATACATGGAAGATTAATTACATTAATAAAAACACAATACTATTGAAATTTTGTTTTCTATCAATTAAAACAGTAGATTACAGGAAATTAACCATTTTATGCCCTTTCCTGAGTATTGAGTTTCTGAGCATTTTAAAATTTATTAAAAATAAATCATGTTGAAAATATCAATGTTGCCACCCTTTGGAATGACATTATTTACATACAAAAGAGACTACTGCTAGGATTGTTCCCTTCACCTGCTTTCCAGTATGCACACTTTTGGATAGAGGAAGAAGCCAGGGTGCCTTTTCCTACTGTCTTGCAGCCAGCACAACACTTCTGACCCCAGAGGTGTGAGGGTTTTCCCCCTTCACTAACCAAGGAATTCTCCAAGTGGACATCAGATGAGTGTTCCACAATTCAATTCAATTCAATTTAAATCTGATGCGGTCTACTTGGAGATAGTGCCAGATCTCACAGGTTGAGGGCTCAGTCTCACAAGCGTGTCTCCCACTTCAGATGCCAATTGCAAGCCTCAGGTTGTGGCTTGGTTTCTGATTGACCAGCTATAAACTGGGGTTTTCATGACCTCCTCCTTGGGTTCAGTTAGTTAGTTGCTCATGGGATTCAGGGAAACACTTTACTTATGTTTGCAGGTTTATTGTAAAGGATATTACAAAGGATATAAATGAATAGGCAGATGGAAGAGATGCCTAGGGCAAGGTGTTTGGGAAGGGTTGCAGAGCTTCCATGCCCTCTCTAGGCACACCACCCTCTTGGAACCTCCATGTGTTCACCTATTTGGAATCTCTCTAAACCCAGTCCTTTTGGATTTTTAGGGAAGATTAATTAGGTAGGCCTGGTTAATTAAGTCATTGACCATTGGTGTCAATCACCTTAACCTTCAGTCCTTCACCCTTCCCAGGATTTGGGGGATGGGACTATATATGTATTCCAACTCTCTAATCGAGCCTTGGTCTTCTGGTGGCCAGCCATCATTCTGAGTTTATCTAGGGACTCTCAGCAACCAGTCATCCCGTTAACATACAAAAGATACTCTTACCACTCCTTAGATTCCAAGCACTTTAGAAGTCGTGTGACAGGAATCTGGATGAAGACCAAATATATAAATCTTATTATAGATCACAGTATCACATATACATGGACTCATAAACTCTTGTAGATAATGAAGTTGGTTTAAATGTGGAGACAGCAAAAGGATTGTCAAAATCTTGCCTAGCTCAGGGAAACTGACAGAGTAGATTTCTTGATAGTATCTTTGTGGTTGATAGATTCTCAGTGTCAAATAGCTTTCCCTTATGCCCCTATGTTTCTTTAACATTTTCTTTAAATGTGTACAATTTAGGAATTTCAACAAATTAGAAAAGCAATTTATGCTATGAAGGAATCTTTTCTTAAAAATTGGAGTACTCTTTAGTATTTTAAACTTTCTTAAATCTACATTCATATGTTAGCATGATTTTGTTTTAAATACCCAGCAGACATCAGCCATGCTGGATTGATTAAGATAAGCAGTTGATGAAAACTGGAACTCAGAGCAGGCCTGGATAGATTACTGTCATGAGAAGATTTGGTGAGCAAAATCAAGAGTACTGAATGTCTATATAGGGAACACCGGGATGCCGAAAATGTCACTCAATTTGTCCTCCTTTTCCTTTATTAATACTCCCAGCTTCCTGTATATGCCTCAGCATGCTGAGTTCAAATTAGCTTATAACAAAGAATAGGGAATTGAAATAAACATATATGAAGCCCTTATATCTCACGGAAAGGAATGACAATGGATCATGTACTCAAAATCTTATGTTTTCTATGATTTTATATATCCTGCACAAAAATGCTCATATATGAGAAATATGGGGTTTACTTGTATTTGTGAGTCAAACTTACCTGGCATGATAATTAACAATTGCAAATACTGTATGGTTTCTTATTGGAACTATGCTTTTTGGATTCTAAATAATATACAGATAAACTTTTAAAAGGGCAACTATTTAAGACTGCCTATAGCTGCATTATATCAGTTATTCACAAAATTTAACCAAACACCTTGTGTGATAATTTCCTTAGAGAAACTTCTATATCTCAGGATGCAATAGTATTGCCTTTGTGTCACACACTCAACTTTTGCTTTTTCATAGTCTCTCTACCCTTTAAAACTCAAGTTAGAACAAGCAAATAAACAAACACACCCTCTCCTCTCCTCTTCACAATCCCAGAATACCATCCATAGCTAGTTTACAACTTTTTGAAATGGTAATCAGCAACTATACTTACGCATAACATCTGCTGGGAATTTATATCTGTTTAATTCACCAACCAGGTAATACAATATCCTGGGTGCGATTTTCCCTAGAACTATGATATATGGAGTCAAATGGAAGCAGACATAAAAAAGTATGCTACTTATTTCCTTGCAGACTTTTCAAGAAATCACAGATCGCTAAAAACTGAAAAACTCTATAATGAGTAACCTTTGCTTCAAGAGTGGTGTCTTTTATTAGGATGAATGTTTAATTATGAGCTTCCTTTAATTTCAAAAATGCAGTATCCTATCTGTTAAACCCATGAGAGATAAATAGATAACTAATTTTCTAATATCCTTTTATAGAAAAAATTATAACCACAGACTAGATTAGAAACTGGGATATAATTTCTCAGACTTTCATATGCAAAGCCTTATAAAGCTTGCCTGAATTTTGAAGACAGGAGTGGTTTGAGAGTCATATCTCTATTCATATTTCACAAGAAAGGGGAAAAAAGGTATTTAGTTCTTTGGAAGACAATGAGAGTCTATTATGTAGTTGACCAAAACAACTTTCATCCTCCCCCTTATTCTTAATAACATACCTTGGTGTTTAATTAATTAAATATCTTGAAGTAGCAGAGTCCAAAGGCTCACCTGTTTTCATTGTGTGAGGATGGAAATAGTGAATGAGTTAAACATCCATTGGACAAGTGAAGATGTAAGCATTGTGCATTTCCACCCTCTCTAGTATATTTACATGGACAGATCTAGATGGTGTGGGTTCCTGTAGACTTGGTTGGTTAACCCCCAGGAGTAGGCAGGAAGCACCCACAGAATGATGAGACATGAATATATAATTTCAGGCTACAAAGACACAGAAGTCAAAGATGGCCCGAGGCCAGACTCTTGGCAAGCCAACAGAAAACATGATTTTCCTGAAGGGTTGTAGGCAGCTCCCTCCCCTCCTCATCACTCTCACTTCTGCACCCTCCAATCTCAGTTTTGTCTGCATATTCTACAAGCTCATTTAGTTGGCCTTTTGCTCATGTGTAATTCATTTTCAGGGCTGTAATCCTGAAACCTACCCTTTCAGTCTGGTCCTTCATGACCAGGCCCCTGCCTACTCTACCAATCTTTTTGGAGGAAAACTTCCTAGCTCTCTACTCTCCAGCCAGCTTTCCTGTAAAGAACCCAACAATTCTGCCATGAATGCTGTTTCTTTCCCTTTTCTGCTGGATTCCTATCAACTTTTGGACTCATCTCAAATGGAACCTCTCCACGGAGACTTCCTTGATCTCCTGGACTAGGTCTGATCTCAAAGTGAAGCCCATTCTTTACTCTCCATCCCAAAGCCATCCTATACCACTTTGTAGCACACATAATTTTAACAAATAATTGGCTGTGCAAGTATTTACTGTCTGTCTCCCTTATTAGAACCTAAGCTCTCCATGGGCAGGAACTGTCTCTCTCCTTATTTACATTCTTACTATATATATAAGAATATATTAGATATAATTATATTATCATTATATATTATATTGATATTAATTAATATAATATATTATATATTAATATAATATATAATTATATGTTCTTTTATATATACTAATGTAAAAGAATTCTTATATAAAAGAATATGTTGTATAAAAGAATATATACTTATGTTATATATTATATTAATATTAATTATTATAATCTATTATATATTCTTAAATATTATATATTCTTTATATATAGTAAGAATATAAATAAGGAGAGAGACAGTCCCTTAATATAAGTATATTCTTAATATAAGAATATAGTGCCCACTGTAGTGACTTGCCATTATGGATGCTCCTTAAATGTTTGTTGAATGAATGAATAAAAGGATATCTCTTTTTGGAAATGATCATCCTCATTTATATCAGATGGCAAAGCATTTGTAAATATTTCTAAATAGGTAATTCTTTGGAAGCCCTGTGCTATACATACTAATTCTTCTTCATTTTCTTTAATTCTTGAAATATAAACCTGAACAAAGGTCAAAGTGCTAACATGTATTTATAATCCTGTTTCTGTAACTTATAATTTACATTTACTACATCAATCTGAGTCAAACAGGGTTATTCAAACTACTTTTGCCATGATGTAAGGCATATACCCTATATTAGATAACTAGTACGCATTTAAAGATATTTTAAAAGGATTGTGGCCAGGCACGGTGGCTCATGCCTGTAATCCCAGCACTATGGGAGGCCAAGGCAGGCGGATCACGCAGTCAGGAGATCGAGACCATCCTGGCTAACACGGTGAAACCCTGTCTCTACTAAAAATACAAATATTAGCCAGGCATTGTGGCACATGCCTGTAATCCAAGCTACTCGGGAGGCTGAGGCAGGAGAATCACTTGAGCCCAGGAGGCGGAGGTTGCAGTGAGCTGATGTCGCACCACAGCACTTCAGGCTGGGTGACAAAATAAGACTACGTCTCAAAATAAAACCAAAAAACAAACAAAAAAAACCATTCTACCATTTTAAATAAGATATACTATTGAGAATTCACTGATAAATTCATATTTGCCCAAGTAATATTAAATTTATAATTATAATATGTATTATTGTAATATTTTTAATATGAAGTATATCCAAAAAGCCTTTTTTAAAGCCATTTGTTGCTCAATGTGATGGTTCAAAGGCCTTTGCAATCCTTACTTTTCAATTGTTGTTGGTTCTTTATCTTTTGATATTAAATAGTTTACAGATACATTTAACAATTTATATCTCACAAGATTGGAAGAAACAACCACATCTATTTTCTGTAAAATATGTGCATGTTTTCTAGTGAGGAAAAAGACCACTGAACTTGGAATCGGGGGCTCTGGAGTTTTGGTGGGAGATTTGTTAATAAATGGCCGAGTGGCTGTGAGTGGTGCAGTTAAAACCTCCTGTCCCTCAGTTTCCTCATCTATAAAATGCGGCATTTGATAGTGATTGCTAAGCGGCATCGCTCTTGAGGAATTTTTTGTTCCTCTTGTCCCATATTGACTATGTCAAGATAGCATTGTGCCAGCAAACACTGGTGAATGTGTCTTTTTTGAAATGTCTTTTTGTCTGTCTAAATACTCTTAGTCTGAATCCCAACTTTCATCTTTCTCGTGCATCCCAAGACTCCCAGTGCTGTGTGAATTGGTGAAAGTCCAATGTTAAGTAGATGGCAATAACAATCACATGTATCTATTACATGCTACCAAAGGAAATTACAGAAGGAAATGTTACCATTGGCAATGTGGAGTGAGGGTATAGAATTGGAATTTAGAGATAGCTCACAGAGATTCATCCTTGTACTTTCTGATAAACCAGGATGAATAATTTAGGTCCTTGTTGTGGAGAACTATTTCGTGAATGTTCATGTTGCCATTGTCAGCTTTGTCAGCTACAAGGATCTCGCCACACACTGGGGTGCCCTCTGTCTTGGCCACTGTTTATCAGTGGTGTGGTGATGCATAGGAGGACTAAACTGAATGTTTAGGGCAGAGACACACCTGACTGGGATGGGACACTGGACACGTCTACTGCGGAAGGCGAACGGTGGGCATGAAACAGGTCACTAAAGTAAACACACAATTACAACTGCATTTTGTTTGGAAATTTTCATGTAGACTTTTCTGTCATTTTCCTCCAGATGTAGCTTGGCTTACTTTTGTACTCCTAAATGAGGTAATTAACACACGTGAATTTACATCCAAATGAAGCTTTCAGGATGATCTCCAACTTGGCTTTTATTTATTTATTTATTTTTGTTGTTGTTTTATTTGAGACAGGATCTCAGTCTGTCTCCCAGGTTGGAGTGCAGTGGTTCCATCTCAGCTCACTGCAGCTTCAACCTCCTGAGCTCAAGCGATCCTCCTGCCACAGCCTCCTGAGTAGCTGGGATTATAGGTATGAGCCACCACACCTAGCTAATTTTTGTATATATATATATATTTTTTGTAGAGAAGGGGTTTCACCATGTTGGTCTTGAACTCTTGAGCTCAAGGAATCCCCCCGCCTCGGCCTCCCAAAGTACTGGAATTACAGGCGTGAGCCACCATGCCTGGCTAGCTCTTAGTTTTTATGAACTGTGATTGGTTAAATTTGGAACTTAGGTCCTATGAAAATATTATCATGCATCATTAAAAAGTATGTATTTCATTTTTAGGATATAGAAGGGCAAAGTAGGTCTGAGGGCATACAGAGTTATCCTTAAGTTTAACACTGCCTTTTTGGATGTATGTCAGTATACAGCATTTAATTTCTAGGTGATTCCAGTATAATGAAGAGTGTACTTCTGGACAATTATTCAATTGTTTTTGATCAAACTTACTGATTCTCTAATTTATACTAAGAGAAGTAATTTGCTCCAATGAGTTGCTTACTAAAATATGGGGAGTGGCTATACCAGATAAATGAAGGCCATCTTTAGCTATTTCTTAATAATAAAAAGAAAGAAAAACAAAAAATATGAAAGGCCAAGTACCAAGAATTCCCTTTACCTGAAATATTTGAGTCACAATAATATATTTTGAATACTTCTATTTAGGAGCAAGGCTACCTGAAATCTGACTAAAAGTCATGAGCTTCATTTCATAAATCACATATCAAAAGAAGCATGCACATCGCAGTAATCCTTTCATACAATGACAGACAATGTAGCATGTTCTTTTGAACCTTTTCACTTTTTGTTTTTGGATAACACAAATGAAAAATTAATGATATTACCTTGATAAAGACACTGCTTGACAAACACACTGTGCTCTAAACACATTTGACTTCTTTTTTCTTTAATTATGGCAACATTCCTTATTCAGCTCATTTAATCTGGAGTGCAAATCTTGTTTTTGTTAGTACTCAGCTAGGCAATTATTAAACTTTTCATTCCATGGTTTATAACTACTTTACAGAGTCACTAACCAGATTATCATTTAGTAGGATGAGAAAGTCGGTTCTGCGTATTTCAGATTATATTATCTTTAAAATAAATTATTCAGATGATCACTGATTGTTTAATTATGTAGACTTGGCCAAAATGTTACCCCTTTAAATGAAAATGCAACCAACACAGGAAAATAAATTTAATTGCACATAGGAAGTTTCTTTATGTTTATTTCTGCTGAAAAATAACCTTGATGGCTTCTGTTACTTGAGATTCAGTTAAACTTTCAAATCAAACTTAGATTTGTATCAGCAAAACATCTCCCTATAGGCTAATTGCATATATTGTAAGGGGACGTGATCTTTTTTCATTCTTTAAATTACAACTCATTTATTTAAAGAAATACTTGTCAAAAGAAAGCTTTAAGTAGTGTGTTAAAAAAGCAGTGTTAAATAATTGAACTGACTGTGATAAAATTGCCTTAGTTTAAATAGACTAGTCTATTTAATGAATTGTGCTTTTATAGGGTGAGATAAATCTATGTGAACACAAGTGGTTCCACCAGAAGCACTGAATTTGGATAGATTAGGAGAAAGTCAAGAAGAGGCCTTTATAATAATGCAGTTATATTTTATTTTATTAAAATTACACCCAGTTATGAAACAGTGTTTTTGCCAGGTTAATAATAAACTTAAAATATTATCAAGAACCTTACACATATTGAACAATTCAGATCCCCTGAAGAGGAAGTAACTGTATTTGTTCTTTTTCTCAAGTAGAAATCATAACTTGAGGCTTAATTAGAAACACAGCATTTAATTTCCAATTTTTAGGAAAAGATTCAACTTACAAACCTTCAACATTAGATGAAATTATTTTGGCAGAGAGACTGCGGCAGGAAATTAATTTCATATTTTAGAGTAAATTTGGCAGGTTTACTTTCCTGTTTAGTGTTGAAAAGGGTTTTTATAACATACTATTAAGCTACCATGGGGGCCCGACTGTGTAGCAATAGTTGGTCATCACTTCAAAAGGGAAACTTAGCTGGAACGTTTTCGTAGCTCTTGATTACACTTCTTGTGTTGTTAAGTGTTGAAATACATTTTATGTGCTTAAAAACAGAGAAGCAACTTGAGACAAAAAAGAAAAAGGAAGACAAGTACAAACACAAGGATCTGTTCTCATCAAAAAAGAATCACAGACTAAGACTGTGGATCATGTAGAAGGTTGGCAGTCATTTTCACATCGGTTGAATAGTGAAAACCAAATTCTTTGTTACATAGGTCAAGGCTGAAAGAAAGAAGTAGAAGATAATATCAGTTCGCACATACCAGTGGACCATTCCACTGTTTTAAGAGTTATCTCTTCTTTTGATCCGACCCATGAAGTTCCTATTTTAGTACTTACTATCTGAGAAGTAGCTTCTTAAGGCAAAATTCTTTTCAACACACACACACAAACACACACACACACACACACACACACACACACACACACACACACACGCGGAGACTTCCTGCTTGGTATTTTATATTCTTACTTTGAGGAGCTTCTAATGGTTACAGAGAAAAAATAGGAAATCAAATTCAAGTTCAAAATATGTAACAGAGATATTTAAATCCTGATTTTAAAGTAATGATTTAGTTTATCTTAGCAAGAAAATGGAATGTGGATATAAACTGAAAAATTCCAGGACCTTCCTAATCCTGATGTTCTTTAGTATTAGAATATTTCAATTAGACTTTTTTGGCAACTAAGCTTTTTCTTATTATAACAGTTACACATGCTTGCTGTAGAAACTTAGAAGAGGAAAAAGTAAATAATACCCATAACTTCATTCATTCAGCAACAATTTATTGAGTTCCTAATAGATGCAATACACATTTCATGCCTTAATGGAGTTTTTGGTCTATTAGAGATAACAGATACTAAACAGATTGTCACAAAATGACTATATGATTAAAGTAGATTTAAATGCTATGAAACTGGGTCCAGAGTTCTTTGAGGATATCTAATAACGGGACTTATCCTAAACTGGGAGAGGGTTGGGGTCCTGTGAGGATGTGTTTTAATGTGAGGTCTGAGGGAGAGTCAGGGGGAGGTGGTAGGGATGGTGAATGGGAGAACAACATTCTGGATGGAAGGAACTGCAAATGACCAGGCCCCAAGGCTGCAAGACCACTGGCACATTTCAGGAACAGAGCACAAATGAGTGGACAGTAGTGAGCAAAAGGGAAAGTGGCAAATAATAAGTTGGAATGAGAGGAACTAGATAATCACATGGGACGTTTAATATAGGAAGGAGCTCATACTGTATTCTAAGAACGAACAGAAATAAAGAATTCTAGCATTTTTATATCAACTAGGTTCCTCTTGCTTGTTCTTTTTCAATGTTTTAAGAAGATCAGATGTTAAATGCTATGTGAGGATCAGATTATGTGATAAGATGATTTTTTTCTTGTACTTAGTAATGCATCATTCTATATTTATTACTTGTTTTTCCGCAACAATTTTTTTTTGTGGTTAATTACTTTCACTACATAGTTTTTTAAATAGTTTACTTAGCCACACTCTTATTTTGTACCTTTGGATTTTTTAAAAAAGCTGTAATTACCAATGACGTGATGGACATCTCCTTGTAGACAAATATTTTCACACATCCATGATTGTTTCCTTAGGAAAAATTTACACAGCACAGACAGAATCTCTCTGATAAAGACATAAGGGTATTTGCAAGCTTTTAGTATGCATAGCCAAACTGCTTTCCGGAAAGGCTGGTGCAGTTATTTCCATGGTAGTGTAGAAGACCATCTGTAATAAATCCAGTTTTTGAGCCTAAATTACAGAGATAATGGGGGGTGAGGGGAGAATTTCAGATTCTAAAATATGACCTTGAATAGTTATTGACAAAATTGAAGTCTACTTAAAGATTCTTATTTGATGATCGAATTTGAGCCATGTGACTGGAAATCTATAAATTTTCTGTCTTCCTATTTGGTTTTCAATTAAGAATGACATTGTTTCCCTATGATATCATTGTGCAGTGATCATGGAAATGTATTGTCAACTTCAAGGTTTATGGGTAATGTGTAGTTTTTAAAATTTGTATAGAGATTTAAAAATGAATGTACATAGTAAAGAGACAATATAGGGACTCTAAAACTTAAAATTTGAATTTGGGGCAAATTATTGAAATCAACAATCATCTTCGAGACTGTGTCTCTAAACACACAAAAGATGGTAGGAATAAATGCAAAAACAAAAGGGTGTCAAGATAAATTAGAAAAATGTCTCTAACTCAGTATGATTAAGTCTAGTCTCAAATGTTCCAAAGCTATTTTTAAACAATTGCTTTAAATTTTCAACACTAGGACTGATAGGCTATCACTAGTTTTTTTTCTCACTAATCCCAGCTCCGACTCTTGGCAATATACCCCAGCTTTGATCTGCCTCTGGCTCTTTGGCTTCTAGTTCCAAATCCTATTCTCTCTAGCTTTTACTCATTGCTTTCCTTAATGAATTTTGGCTTCTCTTGACTTTCTGGATTTTCTTACTCTGTATGACCTCTGATGGGCAGACCTCTCTTCCCCAAATGCTCCATCTCACCCTGCTATGGCTCCTTGGAAGACATGGCCCTGGGAGTCATGACTGGGACATCCTTGGCTATACCATCCTTGAGTTTGGGCAGATATTTGGACAATTAAAGTATATCATTTCTTAAAGCGTTCATGTAATTATTGAAATTTCCCAATAAATCATCACATATTTATGGTAATTTTCTTTTGTGCAAATTGAGCAAAAAAATTAATAAAAGGTACCCTTCCTATCTCTCAAACATGTAAATCTATGGGTATAATGAGATGCAACTTCGATCTAATGAATTCATGTTTTACTTGAATCACTAAATGGAGATGTAGTATTTTATAATGCAATTATCGTAAGAGTAGACATACACATTGCAATGATGCAACCATTCTTCTAACTGTATATAGAATTCTTCTTTCTGGAGAAATGGGAGTAGGCATGGTAAACTTCGTGAAATGTGAGATCTATTCCCTACTGTTGCCTCTTTCTCTTATAACCATGCTGACTTGTGTGCTGCTGACCTGCATAATATAGTGCTAAATTAAGTGGCTAATTCAGCAAAGACTCTAGGAGTTCAAGGAAGGAAGGGTGCTCAATGTGTGTTTGAGCAGTCAGGGAAAGTTTCTTAGAGAAGATGGGCCTTGAAGAATAAATGTTATTTAAGTAAGTGGAAAGAAGAAGTCAGGGTTCTGATGAAGAAAATCATTTCGGCAAAATGAAAAAAATGATGCTTTTTCAGAGTTGCTGTACTTTGTGCTATGATGATAGACAAAGTGTAATTTTCTACATACATTAAATTGACACATGCAACTGGCCCACCTTTGTTGAGCTATTTACTTTTTAACTGTGTTTTTTAGTAATGATAATGCCTTTACTTTCTCAGCCTTTTTTATTCTAGGAACATGTGAGGCTCATAGAATGAGATTTTGAAAAATTATTTTTTCTATGCTAAGCAAATTAAATGGAGCAAATAGTTACATAATTTTCCCATTTCTTCACGTTTTGGTTTTCTTGTCTGCTTTCTCTTTCCTCTCTCTTGCATATCTACAATCAAATATTTATCAACTTTTGTTGAACTTTCTTCTTCTATTTTCTTTCATCGCTTTCTTATTTAGGATCCAACCACTTCAAATATGGAATATGATAATCCTCTTTCAATGGATCTCTCTGATACCTTCTCACCTCCCTCCAGTTCACACTAGACTTCACAGTAATTAACATATTTTTAAAATATTGCTTTTATTTTATGTCTTCTCCCTGACCAAAATTCCTGTATTTGTTTTCTATGACCTGAAAGGTGGAGTAGCCCAAATGCATCCCCCACTAGTGCTCTCCAAGATTCCTCTGACCCAAATATTGTTCATCAAAAGCTCGCTGGTAAAATTACATTATTTTTGGCCCCATTCCCCAATGCGAATTACTTCTAAATCTCTCTTCTCAGTTCATCATGCCCAGTTCAAAATTTACCCCTTTCCTCAATAAACTAAGAGTGTTGTGTAGATCCTGCATCCTGGTTGACTCCTTTTGAGAGTAATCTTTTTTCACAGGACCCTTTTCCATTATTTTTAAAGTTGAATAAAAAACTCTTGTGGCACTTACAATCTATCTTGTGTTGTTACTTAAAGTTCTACATATATTTGGTTGTTTCAACCGAAAGATAACTTCTTTGAAGACAGAGACTGTAGTTCTACTCAAGAATGGTGTTTTTCCACATTGTAGGACTTATTTATGACACTCATGACATCAGTGGTGATAAACATCTCTACGTGACTACAGTCTTAACAAAAATTAAACTGTTGGTAAAGAAATTAGGAAGCCCTAGTCTATACTCTGTTTCTTAGGCACCCCTTAAAGGTCTTGTGCTTTAGTGGTAATAGAAAAAAAAAGAAGGAGGGTGAGAACGGGCATCAGCTTTGTATACTCTAGATGACTAAATTGTCGGCATTTCTTGGGGAAGTCCAAACTGTTAAATTGTTGTCATTGATCCTCATTTCTTCAGTGGCATTTCAGAAGTCAATAACAAAAACTACCACCAACATCCCATGGTCTCTATGTGCCAGGCTTTATACCTAGTGTTTTTTATGCCTTATCTCATTTAGTGTTCATGCTCTGCCTGTAAGACAGACAATATTATCCTTTTGCTGAGGAGGAACTGGAAACTTTTAGACCCATACCACCCAGCAAGTCCACAGTAAGGCTAAGATTTTAATTCACTTTGGAGCTGGATTAAACACTTTTATACCTTCCTCAGATTTCCTCAAATTTCTGTTATCGAGTAGATTCCTAAATAACCCAAAGTAGAATCCAAGAATTTCTAAAAAGCTGAGCGAGGGAGTATAATGTGGATGATAAGCAGAAAGAGAAGGATGGAAGAATCATTTTCCTTTTAAGAGGAAGCATCATTCCTTGATTACAGAAGGTGCTAGGAGGTAGATGAAAAAGCAAGGTAAGTATTTGTTCTGACCTGGTGAAAGATTGAAAGGTAACAGGGCTTTTATAGGTAGCTATGACATTTGCTGGTTCTTGATCTCCTAGTTCCAAAAAGAAATAGTTCTTAGTTTCCTGCTCCTAGCCACAAGATTATTGATTTTTATGAAAGATATGAGAAGACACTGGGAATGGAATGCAGGAGATTAGAAATGGAACCATCCAAAAGGATGAGCCATTTTAGAAAACTGATGAAACCAAAAGATTTTTATTATCCTGCTTCTTCTTATTCTGTCACCATGAACTTTTCCCCCCCTGTGAAGGAATCTATCTTCCCAAGTGGGAAAAAATAATTTTTAAAAAGATAAGCCTGAAAAAATTAATTTAAACTTAGCCATATTAGGGTAGCATTAAGGCACTCCCGGGTACATTTTATTGGTCCATTAATATAGGGCCCGAGTGGTTGAATACACCTAAGGCATGTACTATATTAATGAACCAATAAAACATGCCCTGAAGTGTCTTAATGATATATTACAACCATTTCTATTACATACATAAATGCACTATTTGCTGGCTGTCTTGCATAGTTTTAACGAAAATCTTCAATTAACCAAAAATATTGCATCAAGAACTCTTAACCACAATAAAAAAGAGCAACAGAGAATCCTGTAATTAACTAACCGGGCTACTTACTCATGAGGTGATTCTGGATTGATTTAATCTTTGGTGCTTTTTCACTGTAAATACTTTGGAAGAACTGGTTCTTTGGATTTAAAATTGGATACTTTCAGGAAAAGACACAGATGAAAGCTGATAGAATTCATACTGATCTCCTTTCTTACTTAAAATATCCAACTGTGGGTGGTGGTTATAACATTAAATAGGTATTAATGACTGGATTCAAATAGTAACTCTCTATGCCTACATTAGAATGATATATTTTAGGCATGTGGGGACATTTTCTACAGTGATAAGGAATGCCACTCGTTCATGTATGCAAGGGTTGAGACCAACACGTGGGATCTTGTAAAAATGTCTTCTCCTAATCAACATTGTGTTCCACTCTTATTTATAAACTCAGTGTTGACCCTGCTGTCTTTTCACTGGAGTCATATAAATTGATGCATTGCTATGAGTAGGAGAAACTGGAGGACTCATGGAGAGAGGAGAGATAATGATGATAGTAGATATCATTTATTGAATGATTATTATACACCATACGATGCTGTAATTATTTTTACATGTATTATCTCCTTTAATCTTTGCAACAACCCTATGAGGGAGATACTATTATACTTGTTTTATAGATGAAGTATCCAAGATAAAATTAGAAACTTTTCCAAAGTGGTGGGCTTTGGGATTGAATGCACCCTCTGAATCCAAAGCCCATACTCAAGTGGGTAAAGCTTGGGATGGCCAGTATGAGAAAAGCAGAGAGAATTATTAGGTTTATCCTCTATATAGGGAAGAAGTCCTTTCTAAACTCTATCTACCAACATACAACATTGTACATTTTATTCTTCCCCTCCACTTCCTCCTTACAGAGGAACATAAATAGAGGAGAGAGAGAGAGAGAGAGTGGACATGAAGGGGCCTCATAGCAGAGTCTTAAAAGATGCAAAGTGACTTCCATGAAGCAATGATCTAAGACCCAATGAGAATGGGCACATGGCGATATGGTTAGATACCAATGGCCAGAAACAGGTAAAATGTAAATGCCTTATCATCTGATCATGGGGAGAGAAGATGACATTCTCCCATCACTGAGGATGGCACCTCAGTGGCACCAAGTACACTCCTTGAAACTAAGGTGACAGCCCTTGGATAATGAGTGAGTAGAGAGTATCGTCAAGCTAGTCACAGACTGAGGAAATACTGCACTAACTGATTAACCCGAAATTTGACTACTGAATAGAATGGGGGCTCAAGACAGAAATGAATTGTAAAAAAGATAAGGTAAAAATTATTTGTATGCACCTTTGAAAGCTGAGATTTATGTACTGAGTTGTTTTATTCATAAACTTTTTAATTGTTACAGATTTGCATCCTAAGATAACCTGACCATGAAATGTTTATGAAGGCGATTGAAGTGACAGCAGTTATTGTTGGTTTTAGGGCCATAAGTTAGGTGTCAAATCATCAAAAAACTGGCCTTTTTGAGGAATTGCATTTTATTTCGATTTCTTCTTCAAGATCTATAACACAGTAGGAAATTCATTATTTTGTAAACTTATTCTGTACCAGTTTCTTCAGCTGAATTTTACAAGCCTGGAAAACAGTTGCTGAAAGATCTTTGCTGCCTCCACTTGATTTTTACTCATGGTTTATATAGGTTTATATTTGCCTTGCACATTTGGTAGTCAATGATACAATTCACTTTGGCTTTATTTACTGAAGGGCTTGGCCCTGATGTTGAAAGTCATACTGCAATATTGTTTACTCAACCTTTAGAAGGCAGGAAAATTGTTAAACATAAGCTCTAGCACATTTTAAAAATTGTGGAAAAACACAATTTTCCTACAATATCTTTAAAAATCCCACATATACTATTTATAAATAACTTTCCTTTTTTATTTCAGTTTTTTTTTAAGACCATTAGATTGGTGTTATTTATGGCGAAGTGGTAAT
This sequence comes from Macaca nemestrina, assembly GCF_043159975.1. NCBI lineage: Eukaryota > Metazoa > Chordata > Mammalia > Primates > Cercopithecidae > Macaca > Macaca nemestrina. The sequence goes on along the minus strand of NC_092129.1, from coordinate 175,614,301 downwards.
TTAATACCAGATAGTAAATTCATTATGTGATTTCAGTGGGCGGATAACTACATCATGCAATTTCACTGTATCTCTTAAGTGACTCATCTGCTGGCTTATGTGCAATGTAGGAACCAGGTCATCAGCTCTTTTATAAAGCTGACCAAGCGAGTCATCCCAATGTGATGTAAATAAATATATATAAATAAACCAGCACCAACATGTGAGGGGTACTAGTGATGTCTGGACATTTGCAGTGAGTAATTTAGTGGACATATGATTCTACTGCTCTTTTAAAAAATTTAATGCTGGTTTTGCTGATGAAGGCATCTTTGCTGACTATAATAACAGCAACCTAAATGTGTATAGTGCTTTAAAAATTTTTGAAGCACTTTCGCAGGTGATATTATCACTTGGAATACTTCCCCAGAATCCTATGACACAATTGTGAACCATATTGTCCTCATTTTCAGATGAGGAATTGTTACTTAGAGAGTTTAAGTGTTTCTCTTGAAGTAGTTGACCTGCTAAATGGCACAGTGGATTAGAACCAGGTCTTCTTGGAATCATGTTCTTCCTTTCCCCATAAGACTTGAGCATCAACAGGTCCAGGCACTAAAGCTAAATAAAACTGAATGATATTAAACTGACAATATTCTACTCTTTCTAGCCGATTACAGTTTCATATGACTCAACCTGATAGTAAATTAGAGGCTTTGGGTATCCTTGGTCAGAAAATCCGAGAATTTAGTTGAAGTAAATGAAGGAAGAGCAGGCAGGCAGGGACTATGGCCATGGATCCAGAGTCCAAGGTGGATGTACGTGGATACTGACAGGACAACAGAGAAAGTGAGAGCTGTTTAAAATGTGAGCCACATTTGTGTTTTAGGAATAGATATTTGCTTTTCATTTTGCATAGCACCGTGGGATAAACTCAAAATGCTTCTGAGTGAATGACTTTTATAGATTAGAGATTTAACTGAATCTAAAAGCAAAATAGATCTATGATTTGAAGATCAGATGAGATTTTTAGCCTGATTTATTTAGAAAATGTTGTATGTTTGGGACTCTTGTCTAGTAAAGTTTGACTGTACTTTCATCAAATAAAATAGTGTAATATAGGTGTCAATTCATATCAACAAAAGTAGGAGGCTGTCATGAGACACAAGGAAAAACATGGTTGTCATGTCGAAAGGCTTTGGTTTAACACTAGATTATCCTGCATGCTTTGGACAAGTAATTGAACCCCACGCAGATTAATTTTCTTAATTAAAAAATGGTGATAGCAATACCTACCTCATAGAGATGTTGTGATGATTAACCTATGGATTACTGGAGTTAGTAACCGTGGATGGATTTTAGGACATCAATGAACCCTCCAACATTGCATGCACAAAATTCTGGTGAGATTGTTCATTATTGTCATCAGATCCTTAAAAGTCTCCACAAATTGCAAAAGGCTAAGAACTACCAACGTATATGAAAAGGATATGAAATTGTGAAATGCTACATAAATGTTAGAAATCAAGGATAAAGAAGCACTATCCAGGAAAGGAAAACAAAACAGTAATTTTTAGGGAGGTAGAATGTTTATCTATCTCCAAGAAACTTGGATTGGACTTTTAGGAGATAATTTGATAAGTCAAAAGTACATAAAACATAAATTACCTCTAATGGCAAAATCACTTTTATTTGTAGTAATTTTAAATATAGGCTTGTTAAACTGTGCTTTTGAACATATTTCATAGATGATAATCTGTAATTTACTAGTTTCTCTCTCTTTTTGAAATTTTAATGTATGTATTTGAGATCCTTTTATGATTTTTTTTTTTAGGTGATGTCATTGAACTCTTAAGTGCAAGATGAAACAAGTCTTCCTAGCGTTCCAAGTAGGTAAGTAATCTGCTCATTTCTTAACTAGCTAAATGAATTGCTTTATTAAGATACTGAAGGTATGTCAGGCCTATCAATATCCAGTATCTGGAATCACTAATCAACTGCCTATGAACATTATTTTTATGAAGATTTTTTTCTTTTGGCACACTAAACAAAAATAAACTCAACCTGGGGGAAGATGTGTGGAGGTAATGTGAGGAGGAAGGAATAATATCAAAGACCTTGCTTTCTCAAAGTTCCCTAAAGTGTGAAAGAATCAGTACTGCAGTGTTAAAATAGGCTGGAATTTTACAGAGGAGCAACAAATTGTGATTTAGGAATGCCACTGCTTTCTCAGACCGAAAGGCATTGTTGTCTGGGGGAAAGAGTTCTATTGTATAAACACTGTTGAGAGGATAGTGGAATTTAGATCTCCAGCCTCTTCCTTGATTTTGGCAAGGTTGAATGTAGAGGAAACCATAGTCGTTCGGGAAGAACGCTACGTGAACAATGTCATGTTTTATTGGTAGAATGAGTAAAGCAGACAGTACAGGCTGTAAAAACCTATCAATTGGTGTTATGGCAGGAAACAGATGGCTCATTCCCACAGAGTAATTCAAAGAATATCCAATAAAGGGGCTACTTGCAAAGCTGTAGATAGGAAATAGGGGAACCATGAGATAGAGTGTATCCGAGACTAGTAACACAGGGTCTATTTCCAACCCTAGGCTTGAAGGGGTGAGTTAGCTGGAAAGAGAGGCTCCTATGCAGGGGCCACCTTAAGAAGAGCCGTGGTTGTCATGTAGGGAAATGGGAACTTGTGAGCTAAGGGAATATGAATACGCTTTCCTCATTCACCTGCTTCCCTCTGATCTTCTGCCAGATCTCTCTAATAATAGAATCCAATCTGGAGCCAGAGGGCGAGAAATCTAATTGACTGACTCTTTAGTCTGGCCTTCTGCAGCCAACTAGGGTGAAGAGTGTGATCTGGAGGAACAAACAACTCCCCAAAATTCGTGGCTTACAGTCCCAAAGGCCTACTTCTCATTCATGCTAAATTCCAGCATGGATCAGTAGCGAGTGTTTCCACGTGTCCTCACGGTAGAACTTCAGAAATGGAGCAGACATTTCTTCAGAATATAACCAATTGGTTTGAATAGAATTTGGGATAGTCTCAAGTCAGTAATTATATATTTTGGTCTTAAATAATTTATGTCATTTGTACCTACCCAGAACTAGTTTAGGGTCCTATGTAAGCTTCAGGGAGCCAGAAAGTTGAATTCTACCAGGTGCCTGAACGAGAAGGGGAGGTGATAAAACTGAGCAGTGTGAATAACCACCATGGGTAACTTTTCTGTTCAAAGCATGCTGGTCCCTAAGTTAAATTAAAGCTGGGATATGGATTGGCAGAATAATTCAGGCAGAATTTAGTTTACAAACAACTTCTGAACAACTTGCATGATATTCAACAGAGTCTATATGTAGATTATACAAAAGCTTTTTTATTTTTATTTTTTTAGACAGAGCCTTAATCTGTCACTCAGGCTGGAGTGCAGTGGCACGATCTCAGCTCACTGCAATCTCTGCCTCCTGGGTTCAAGCAATTCTCATGCCTCAGCCTCCCAAGTAGCTGGGATTACAGGTGCCTGCCACCATGCCCGCTAATTCTTGTATTTTTAGTAGAGACAGGGTTTCACCATGTTGGCCAGGCAGGTCTCAAACTACTGACATCAGGTGATCTGCCTGCCTTGACCTCCCGAAGTGCTAGGATTACAGGCGTGAACCACCATGCCCGACTTGTACCAGAACTTTACAAGAGCCAAATCCATATAGTTGACCAGAATGAAACCATAGAAGAATTTTTGAACTTCGTTAGGATTAAAATATTAATACTTATATTTAAAAAAAAAACTTTTTTTAAGTGCATGGTATGGTACTAAGCCTTTAGTCAAGGAAATTTAAACAAAATTATCCTTGCCCTCTAGGAGTTTGCAATCTAAAACAGACAATATTGATCTAAAGAAATGCAATCAGTTCACCATTATTCGCAGGAACATTATCTGCTCTTAAATTGATCTATGGCAATTTTTAGAATAATTAAATTATGTATTACTTAGTCTACAACTTGGCTATATTTCTTTTTCCTCCAGTAGTATTACTATTTTTAAATGGACTATAAAGAAACATTATGAATATCTAGCACCTTTGGAAATGAATGTAATTTATGCAGAAGTGGGATAATGTCACATACTGTAGATGCAAATTTAGAATTGATTGCACTACAGGGAGATGGCAACCTCATCTATGCTTAGAAGAAAGTTGTTTTGTTATAAGCTGTTTTGGAAGTCGAATATTGGATTTTATTCTGGATATATAGCATGCCATTAGTTTGTTAATATCTTAATAGTGAGAAAACTTTCATCTAAATACTGAAAGGCAAAAAGTGTTGGGAATAAATCCTAAATATTAACTGATAATGTTTCCTGAATACCCTGAGGAATGCTGATGGGACAGAAGTTTCAGATATTTTAAGTTCAGCAGCTTCTACCTATGAGTGCTTTCTCTGACAAATTGCATAATGGATAGAGCACATGCTGCCCACATCACCTGCGTCCTTACCATTTTCGTACAATCTGGTTTGACTTCCAATTGCTGGTGACTGTGTCTCTGGCCAGTGGGGCCTGCAGTAGTCTGGGAGTACTGGAGGAAAGACTGCCATCAAGGAGCAGCCCTCAATTACAGACACAGAAGATTAGGTCTGTGGGTCCCAGTGGATGAACCAACACGGAGGAGCACCACGTTGAGCGTCCATCTTACAGTTTCCTAGGGGCACAAAGTTATAGTCACCTGAGGGGCAACTTGCTTGACAAAGTAGCTTTTCCTGACTTCCTTGCCATCTTTACCTCACTCCCCCACTTTCTAACCAGTGTTTCTTGGGATCAGTTTCCAAACAAACTTTGTGAATTCAAATATTTGTCTTCGAGTATGCTGTTGAGGGAGTAAAACTAACATAGTGGGCTATTTCCCTAGCAGGCCTCCTTTTTCTTATACTATATTATGGGACTTGAAAAAAGTATATAATTCAGAGGTAGTGGCAGCACAAAGTTCCTTGGGTAAGTACTTTTGGTAGATAAAGATGAAATAGGTGTAGACAAGCAAGGTTGCCTAGAGCAGTTTAATGGAGACTTTGATTACAAAAGCTTATAGTAAAGATGATGTGAAAATACTATAGAATCTTGTCTCAGAAATTTCTGATATTAGACATAACTTAAAGCATTAAAAAGTAAAACTGTTGAGTGTCTGTTGGAAGTAAGCTAAAGATAAAATATATTTAGGAGTTATCCATAATATTTGCATGTGTGTATATATGTGTGTATATATATATAATATTTTTGCAAAATATTTCATATTTTACTATAACCTGTTAATATGCAAAGTTACCAATTATTTATTAGATTACTAGATTAATTGCAAAATTTCTAACTTCTCTACACCAGCCACATGCATGGTGGCACCAGGACAGGATAACTGGAATAAATATCTCAGGCAGAAAACAGAAAATTGCAATGTATGCAGTAGTCACTAGTCCATGGTAATGATGAAATCCTGTGGACAGCTGTTATGTAGTCTTGGCAGTGAGAGAAGTGCCATGGTCAGAACTTGATTCTGTTCTCAGGGAGGAATTTTCCCATCCATTGTTTTGGGGGACTCCTGCTTCTGCCATCTGGGAAGCTTTGCTTGTCTATTATCTGCCGTGGCCGCAATGGCAGTTGAGGGCCCTAGAGGTTTTGCTGCCTGCCTCCTGCCTGTATGAGCTGGGTGGCCTAAGAGTTGCTTCAAGGCTCAGCCAAAGGCGTTTACGTCCTAGCTCATGGTTGTTTTTGCAATATAATTTTCTTTAAAATTAATAAGACTTTCATCTCTTCCAGGCACATGAAGACAAATGTTGCATGTTCTCACTTATATGTAGGAGCTAAAACAAATTGATCTCGTGGAGGTAGTGAATAGAATGGTGGCTACCAGAGGCTGGGAAGGGTAGTGGGGGTAAGGGGATAAAGTTACAAAATACAGTTAGATAGAAGCAATAAGATCTACTGTTTGGTAGCACAATAGGGCTACTATAGTTAAAGATAATTTATGACACATTTCAGAATAACTAGAAGAATAAATGTGGGATGTTTTCAGCACAAAGAAATGACAAATGTTTGTAGTAATTGGTGATGAATACCCCCAATTACCATTATGCATTGATCATTATACATTGTATGCTTGTATCAAAATATCACATGTACCCCATAAATGTGTAGCTATGATGTATCCATAAACATGAAAAAATTAAAATAGAAAGCAACTAATAGACTTTCGTCTCTTTGCTTACAATCAGTTCAGTATGCCAGGTACCATACCCACAATTCTTTCTTAGACATAATTCTTAAAGTAGTATTCTTTGTTTTTCTTCTCATCACCATTTATTTCTTTCTCAACTCAATGACATCTACCCCAAGGCCATGAGACTTGGGATGAAGGCCTGGTTCAATCTGAATTTCGTCACATAATTATATCTTAAGACTGTTCATTATTCAATTTCAAAAATTATGTATTAATGTTTGAGGTAAACATTCCCAACTTTTGAGGCTTAAAATTTCTGGATGTTTTCTTATTCCCTTCCATTTTTATGTGTACTTTGGATAATTCTTTCCTGTGGTCATTTCTTCTTCTAATATCTTGCCAAATAAAGCTAGTAACATCTAATGCATGCTCACATAATTCTATTTTACAATATCTTTTGCTACAGCCACAGGCTGGGGAGGTTAGTGGCCTGCCTCCAAAGATATCATGGGCATCATTGTTACTGAACATCTTGCCTCTGCTTAACTTGGGGTTTCGTTTTTCCAGCCTCTGATATTAGTTTCCTAGTTATGTTCTGCCAGTGCCACCAATTTTAGGGTTTTTGTTTTTATTAGTGTACATTCTTGATACTAATTTCTATTTTAGTTAAGATAACACCAATTAAAGCATCAAATAAACCTCAAAATTTAAGTGGCTTAACATGTTAAAATGTTTGTTTCTTGCTCATGTAAAACTCAGTAGAGGGGCTGGGGTTCTATTCCGTGCATTCATTTAGCAACCTAAATTAGCAAGCTGTTGTATTCAATAGACAGTTTTTAAGGGACCAACATCCAGCCAGCAGATAGAATGCCTAGCTCCTTTCTGACCCTCCTCTCCACCTATGCTGACATCTTAGGTGTCCTCTGGCTTTCAATATCATCTCTTTGCTGACAAATCCCAAATCTTCTTTTATTGAACTCCACCTAGCCCCTGCATTTGTGTATGTAATTGCCTATACAACAGCTCCACTTGGATGTCAATCAGGCATCATTAACTTAATATATTTGAAACCAAATGTTAATTTTTTCCCCCCAAAATTGCCACCCCTTAACATGATCAATCTTAATATTTGGAACTGTGATTTACCAGTTATTCAGAGAACAAACTTGAAAGTATTTTTTGAATCTTTTTTTTTTAGTATCATATAGTACATAGAATAAATAAATCCTATCAATGATCCCTTCAAAAACATCTAGAATCCAGATATTTCTCATTGCTCCACAGCCATCAGATTTTACTTCTTGTAGTGTGTCGTGATCTGACAGGTCCTCTTGTTTTCACTCCTGCCCTCTTAGAATGCATTTACCACACATGAGCCAGAGTAATATTCTACAAATAGACTACATTGTCCTTCAATGTATAAAACTCTTCAAAAACCAAAGGTTTTCCCTAATCATTTATTTAAAGTACTTCATAGCATTTGTCATTATCTGACATTTCGGCCATTATGTTATACTTTTTTTTTGTTTGTTTAATTTTCTGTCTTCTCAACTAAGAATGAATATCTATGTCATAGACTTCTCTTTATTCATGGCTGTCTTTATAACACCCAGGATGGTGCTTGCCACATGGGAGATGTCCTAGTTGTTTTGAATGAATAAATAAATGAATGAGTTACCTTTTATATCTTTTTTTTTTTTTGGTTTTTTAGTCTTTTTGTATCTGTTTGTATGACCTTTTTATATTAACCATATATAATCATTTTCTCATTAGTATAAATGAATTTCTAAATTTGCCCTTTAGTTTACGTGGCTAGCTATCCAGCTAGCTAGCTAGTAATATAATAATAAGTAACTTCTTCTTCACAGTATTTCCCATTATTCTTCACCTTAGAAATCGCTCCTCTCTCATGAGCCTGGCTATTTTCTCATACATTTACCTAATGTCTTCTAATTCTTAGTCTAATTTTAGAGGAGCATGGTGACCAGTCTTTGTCCAGATCTATTCTAGGACTCACAGTAAATTCTCTAGATCACATAACTTACCTTCAGCAATACTGCTTGCCTGAAGGTTTCTAAAAAGGCTTGCACTGTGAATGCTTTTTACTGAAAGTAGGCAGGACAGATCTCTTTCTCCCAGAGATCTCTGAAGAGGTACCAGGGGTGCTGCCTAGTGGCCTAATTCCTTCCTTCTTTGCCCGACTTCTTAACTGAAGGGAAGGAGACTCTTTGCAGAGCTGACAGTATACTTTTCTCTCATTCAGCAGCTGCCAGACATAGTAGGAAACACATGATGTCTAAGTCATGTTCCTGGATTTTATGGAGTAAGTTGAACGCTGTATTTTTACGGAAAGTCTAGAAAAAAATTTTCCTTTTTTGGAATTCCACCAGATTTCATTGATATTGTAAAGCCAGTGGTCCTGGTAGGGGTGTGTGTGTGCATGTGCATGTGTGTGTGTATGTGTGTGTGTGAGTGAGGCTTTGCTTGTAGTTTTACAGATTGAATGATTTTGGAGAAACTATTTATCTCAGTCATCAAATATTTATATAGTTATTGCAAAAATTTTCCAGCACATGACAATAAAGTGTCTTGTCTTTTGTCTTATGCTTGACTTACATGAAGTCACCACATGGGCTAGCTGTGGGGTTCTGTGGGGAAGGAGGGGAGAAAGAAAGTGGGAGTGACAGGCAGGTGGAGATTGAGGAGGGCAAGACAGATTTGCCTTTCTGGGGGGTTGAGGTTCTGGGGATATGCAAGAGGATGGAGAAATCAGACTTAAGGCATCTTGTAGAATTGTGGTAGAAAGGAGAGGAGGTCAAGCCTTGATTAAATTGAAACAGCAGGAACCAAAGCTTTTTTTGTAAGATTTTACTCTACCTAACTTTCATAGTATTTCAAGTCTTTTTCTAAAGTGTGACAGAAAAAAATCACATTTTCTAAAATGTGATAGATGACTTTTTTCACACTCCAGTATATTTTAAAAACACTTCTTTAATTTTTACTTTAAGAGAAATATTGTAAGACTCTTGCACCATAAAATTTAGAATCCAGAGACTTATCAGTTTGAATAAGCCACAGGTTACTGAGTGATGTCTTGGGGAAATATGTAAGCCAGTCGCAGAGCCTTGATGTAGGGGCTAAATCTTGGAGAAAACTAAAGGTGGACAGGCACAAACAGACTCAACATTACTTTTCACACTAAATTGCTTTCTTTTGGAAGAAAAAGAAAGGCCATAATAAATACCCATTTCCAGGATTGTATCCAGTAACAGCAAGGACAAATTCCTGTAAGATTTGAGAGAAGTCCTATTGTTTTTCATTTTTTTATGAATTGTTATCACACTTCCTTTCTTACCTTTTGAATATATTGACTCCAAAATGCTCCTATGATTCTTAAATTCCAAGCTGCTTTGTCTAAAATGTCGTTTTCTTTCTTGAATAAGAACAATTCTAGGAATTTAGAATGTGATATTTCATCTTTGTCTAGAGACTACAAGGTTCAAATAAATTCAACTTTCCCTTTTTCCTTTCTCATATATTTAGATATTTTAACAATATTAATTTAGAAATGTCTAAATTTCTCTAATGTAATTTATTTACATTCACTTTAGAGATTGATAGTAACACAGTAAAAATTTATTCTCACATTCACTGTACTATGTTATTGATTATTCAAGTAATTTCTGAGCTAATGAGCTATGTCAGTCATTGACCTGGTGCAGGCTCTATAAAGATAATATAATATTCGTCTGTCTTTGAGGACCTTATAGTCTTCCTGGCGAGACAGATTATCATGCATAAAACTTTCAATGATACCAGCTTTCTTTCTTTCTTTTTTTTTTTTTTTGAGATAAAATCTCACTCTTTCACCCAGGGTGGAGTGCAGTGGCGTGATCTTGGCTCACTGCAACCTCCACCTCCTGGGTTCAAGCGATTCTCGTGCCTCAGCCTCCTGAGTAGCTGGGATTACAGGCGTGCGCCACCACGCCCAGGTAATTTTTGTAGTTTTGATAGAGACGGAGTTTCACCATGTTGGCCAGGCTGGTCTTAAACTCCTGACTTCAGGTGATCCGCTCACCTCGGCCTCCCAAAGTGCTGAGATTGCAGGTGTGAACCACTGTGCCTGGCTGATGCTAGCTTTTATAGAGTTACAAAGAAAATGGGATTGAGCACAAAGATAGGCTAACTACATGAGGAGTTCCTGAAAGTCTCCTCAGAAGATATGACGCTGGAAGTGAGTCTTGGAAGATGAGTAGGCGGCTTCAGTTGATGAAGGTGAGAAAGAACATCCTGAGAGAGAGCATGCTTCTTATTATGGCAAGTCTTTATTTACATATTTTTTAAATTTAAAAAATGTTTAGGTTTTATTTTAGGTTCAAGGGTACGTGTGCAGGTTTGTTATATAGGTAAATTGTGTGTTGTGGGGGTTTGGTGTACAGATTATTTTGTCACCCAGGTAATAAGCATAGTACCCAAGAGGTAGCTTTTTGGTCCTCCTTGTCCTTCCTCCCTCTACCCTCAAGTAGGCCCAGTGTCTGTTGTTCCCTTCTTTGTGTCCATGTGTATTCAGTGTTTAGCTACCACTTATAAGTTAGAACATGTGGTATTTGACTTACTGTTCCTGTGTTAGTTTGCTTAGAATAATGACCTCCATCTCCGTTCATGTTGCTGCAAAGAACTTGATCTCATTCTTTCTCACGGCTGTGTAGTTTTCCATGGTGTACATGTCCCACATTTGCTTGATCTAGCCTATCATTGATGGGCATCTAGATTGATTCCATATCTTTCTTTTTTTTTTTTTTTTGAGATGAAATCTTGCTCTGTCATCAGGCTGGAGTGCAGTGGCGTGATCTTGGCTCACTGCAACCTCTGTCTCCTGTGTTCAAGCAATTCCCCTTCCTCAGCCTCCTGAGTAGCTGGGGCTACAGGCACACACCACCACACCTGGCTAATTTTTGTATTTTTAGTAGCGACGGGGTTTCACCATGTTGACCAGGATGGTCTCTATATACTGACCTCATGATACGCCCCCCTCAGCCTCCCAAAGTTCTGGGATTACAGGCCTGAGCCATTGCACCTGGCCGATTCCATATCTTTTATAGCAAATCTTGATGTGCTTAAAAATGATGAGGACTTTAGTATAACTGGAATGAATTTAGAGGCATATTGGTGGTTTAATGGAAGTGGAGAGGAGTTTAGATAGAATTACCAATGGGATATTAGGCCAGAAATAGATTGGAAGGGCCTTGAGAGCTAAAATAAGAAATTTGGGTCTAAATCTGGAAGGAATAGGAACCAAAAGGAATTTTAAAGCAAGTGATTGACATGATCAGATTCAATAATTTGGGAAATAGCTAATGTCTGCCAATACCCTCTGACTTGGTCAGGGAGTTATGGGACAGGAAGCTATTCTAAAAAACCCAGGCAAAATATTATAAAGTACCAAAATATGGCACAAAGGATGGGACAGAGGATTAGATTTAAGATATTTTGGCTACATATCCCAGAAAGAAATAGAATGTTTAGAATTTAAAACATTTTAGGAGGGAGCATAAAGTGAGATAATATGTGAATTTCATACCGAGATTAAAAATGTACAACTGAACTTTAGATCTTACCAAGGGAACATATTTTAAATAGCCTTGAATTTTGGTCTGCTAAGTTATGTTTAAATGTTAGTAGTGTTCAAGCAAGAAGAGTCTTTTCCTTCCAAAAAGAGTGCTAATGTCCACTTTCACACCTCCTTAAATATCTACAGCATGAAACAACCTACGCAGACATATCTGGATTTCCTGCAGCTATCAGTGCCTTTTGTGTTGTAAGACAAAAGCAATCCAATAAAGACATGTCTGTTCCCAAAGTGCTCACCAAAGTCACGGCTCAGAGAGTGCACGTTACAGTTATGTCTTTTCTGGGTTTTATATTTTAAAGAATATGATAAAAAAAAAAAAGGAAAAAACAAGCTTCCTGGTAAACTATATTTATAGCCTCATAGACTGTAAAGGTTTCAAAGTTTAAAGACACTTAGAGCAAATGTCTTCCTTTTTCAGCGTTAGCCTTTTTCTCCAGCACCAAAAGTGTGCAAGGCAAAAGCCTGCGAAAGAGAGGAAGTAGTGTAGGATAGTGTGGGAGGTGTTCTAAGTCTGGGGCTCACGATCCTCTAAAATACATGGGTTTTCAAGCCTACAGACAAGCTACAGAAGGCCTTCCAGCACCCTGAAAGTGTGGAAATAACCGTGGCAGATGCATGGATGGCCATTTTTTGGGGGGAGAAATACTTCATAGTTTTCATTAGAATCTACAGCCTTAAACCTTTGACTATATAATTGGACACATACAACAAATGGCTATCATGTAGATGAGTATATTATCAGAACAAAAATAATGATTCAGATAAGTTCTTGCCACTTCAGAAGACACAATTAATTTATCTCAGTGGATATGAGAGTGATCTACTTAGTTACGGATATTTGTAAAATTTGTTTAAATGGCTACACAACTTTGGACATGCTTACCTCTCCAAGTCTTCTTTTTCCCCCATTACTATCTCCTAGGTTTGCTGTGAGGTAATTTATGTAGACCAGTTTGCACAATCCTTGGAAAACGTCTTAATTATATATTTATGACAAATTTGGGTATGACATTTGTTATACATCTGTATGCAGGGCAGTTATAAATATAAAACTTAAGCTTAATGAATTGTTAAAAATTAGTCATATTTCCTATTTCATATTCCTCTTGGAAGCTGAAGAAACAAGATCAAGTAATAAGGATGTTTATATTTTCTAAGTACTATTTTTAAGAAGTTAAATGTTAGTTTCTGGTGTCATGAATGAAGAATTGGAGCAAATGACAAATTCCAGTATATGGCTTGCTTTGGAGTGCATATTGTGATAAAGTCGCTAACCTTTGGGTGGATGTACAGCCAAGAAGAGTTAGGCCCCATTTCCAATGAGCAAGCCCCATTCCTGATGGCAAGAGTTATAAGAACATGCAATAAAAAGATTGAACTCTGGTCAAAGGCCACAGCTGCTACCATTCACATGCTGCTTGCTGGGTATGGAGCCAGCCCTGGAGCTCTAACCTGATTCTTCAGCTTTGGCAACACAAGCATTTGGAATGTGGGGCAAGGTGGGGCCCAGCGTCATCCAGTCATAGTCTCAGAGGTCTTGGTTACTCCTGTGACCTCCTTCACCAGCTCACCAGTCTGAGGAAGAAGCCCAGGCTGCCACAAGGCCTTGTCTTACAGGCAAATAATTAATTAAGATGGAAACATATATGTCTACTGACCTCCAGTGATCAGGCCTCTGGTTCAAGAGCTGAGTTTTGAGGACTTACTTAAATTAGGAAGACTGTGACAGTTGTCCTTCCTTTCCCCCAATCTCCCTCATCCCTCCATTATTCCTCTGGGTAGTGTAGAGGTCACCTGTGGAACATTTAGTGGCCCTTGTATTTGATTTTCTGGTACTTATATATGTCTGTCTTCTCAGACAAGCTTTTCCTCTGACAGAAAAGATTTTAAAGACATTTTAGTAAAACAGAACAAAACAACCCAGGCATGAGACAAACTGATTATTAGTTGGAGATTTGGTTGGAAGATATTAGCTAGCCCTGAAGCAAAAACACACTTTTCTCCATGCTTTTCTATAACAGTATTCATAAAGTTACAAGTAAGTTGGACAGCTTATGGTTGAGCAGTGACTAAGAAGAGAAATTGGGCTGCAACAGAGAGCACAGGCGTTGCTGCCAGCAAGACAGAGCTTGAGAGCAAGCTACCGATTCTTAGCGATATAATGGTGGGCAATTTGCTTCACCTCTTGGAAATGTCCTCTTCTGGGAAATGGGGGTGATAATGCCTCAGCGGGTAATTTTAAGAATTGAAAGTAAAATATGCAAAGTGCCTGGCACCAGTGACTACCGAGTAAATTAAAAATATTTTATTTTATTAGTGTTCATTTCTTGCTCTGCCTTAAAAAAACTGCACACCAAATACTTTATGCTTACTCATGCAATGCGTTTTTGTAAATAATCTGTTGCATATAGCATTAGGTGCTTGGAAACAAAGAGGAGTAATGCAGATCTTTTATATTCAAAGAAGTACTAGCCTAGCTGTGTTTGGGGTGCTTGTGTACATGTCCAAAGAGTGAAGCATAATACTTCCTTGTCTTTTTGAAAATTTTATCTAAACAAAATGAAATCAGTGAATTAATGTTTTTGGAGTGCATATGTGACATAGACGTTCATAGATGACTTTTACGTAGGATTAGAGGATACAGAATTCTAAGCGGCTGAATCCTGAATGCTGAAATACAACACTAGGGACTTATGGAAACTAATCACGTAAACATAGCTCCTTTATTGTTCCAATAATAGTTTAAAATTTGTCATGGTGGATTTTATCTGAAGTCAGTCTGACTTGAATATAGTTCCAGGCCTTCCTCTTAATTTTTTTTTTTCTCCAAAACACCTGATGGCTGAGTCCATCAAGTTCCCACAATAGATTTACACATTTTAAAAACAGATTTTGCTTTGTATCTCTGTTTTGTCTTTTTTCCTCCCCAATATCCAGGAAACTTTGTAACACCTACTTTGCAAAATAAGCAAGTAATCATCTATTTTGGGGACTGAAAATAGAGGAGGTGAGAAATGAGATAACTGGTTTCAACTCATGTTATTTGGGCATAGAAACTATTTGTTCAGTGATTTTTGCCACAGCCATAGAACAACTTTTGCATTGCTTTGGTTTCTCCATATGCTTTGGAGAGACGGGAAAGAGAATATTGCACTAAAAATCTTGTTTCAATTTAAGGTAATTATGCATATATTTAGGTTGAGTAGGGAAGAGGCATTACTGAAATAAAAATGTTTTTAATACAACTTGCAAGACATAAATTAACACATTGAGAAGAAAATGAATCAATAATTTTATTTTAGAATTGAGGGGAATTTTAGAGATCATCTTGTTTAACCGCCATGTTTACAGATGAACGAACTGTTATGTGTTTTGCCCATAGTAGGTCACACAAACGAAAGTGTCCTGACTTCTAGAATAGGCCTTTGTTCCTCTCTCACTATAAATACATGACTATCTTGCAGAGTGGCCTAGTAGGTATTGTCATGTTGCTGTTCCTGGTTGGGAGGACTGGGTGCATGTACAAATAAAGTTTACATAATACCTGATACAGAAATCTTGGTGCCCTAAAGTAACTATTTAATGATGATGCCTTTGCTCTATTCAGACCAGTGAAATGAGCACACATTTCTGGCTCCATTTAATAAATTGCCTCCTTGAGGGCACTAAATCCTGCTCTTCTGGAAAAGCTCATTCACCTCACATGGGTAAACAGTTTGCTTCTCCATGAATTCTGCTGTTTACTCACAACATTAGAAAGCCTGTTTTGTGTTATTGCTGTTATCACAAATCTGGAGACATCACTGCAGATTGGAATGAGGTGGTGGGAGACCGTTGCTTAAGTGGGTATTTTTCAGCACAGCTTAATAGAAAAGATTGACCAAACATGTTAGAATTACCATCAAATAAGTTTTCGGGGGAACTAGCCCCCAATATTTCAACGTAGGTTCTTTTCTATTTTCCCTAAGTGTCGGCTGGTCTGAGAAATAAAGAGAAAGAGTACAAAAGAGAGAAATTTTACAACTGGGTCTCCGGGGGTGACATCACATGTCAGCAGGTTCCGTGATGCCCACCTGAGCTGCAAAACCAGCAAGTTTTTATTAGGGATTTCAAAAGGGGAGGGGAGTACGAATAGGGAGTGGGTCACAGAGATCACATGCTTCAAATGGGATATATGATTAGTAATGGAAAGCTTTTCAAATCTAGTTAATTTTACCTTTCAGAGTCACTGTGAATGGGTGAAAAGTATAATGGCTCATCTGTAGATCATAAGTTAACATTTCTGAATTTTAAAAAATTTGATGAGTTAGAAAAATTTGCATTGGTATCATCTACATTCACTTTCTACCTTTACTTTGTTACCGTCCTTCACACATTGAACTGTAATTCCCCCAGAGGCAAAGTTTCAAGGTCAATTATGTGAAAGTAGTTTTAAAAGTAACCAGTCCAGACATGGATTTGTGAAAAATAAAAATGGAGTTGAAGCAGTCAGAATTTTGTAGTATTCTTCACTCTTTTCTTTATTTTTCAAATAAAACTTTCTAAATATTGTAGCTCAAGATAGACTAATGATTCCAGTTTTTAAATATATTTAAAGCTCAAGTTGTTGGATATTTTAAAATTTTGACTCCTCCCTTCCTCCTTTTTTCCTTCCTTCCTTCCTTCCTTCCTTCCTTCCTTCCTTCCTTCCTTCCTTCCTTCCTTCCTTCCTTCCCTCTCTCTTTCATTCATTCTTTCTCTCTTTCTTCACAATATAGGTTAAAAAGAAAAAGTAACAGATGATCATTTATACTCCTCTTGCTTCACTCTGAAGAATTCTTTCTTCTCCTCATCCATGCCTTAGCCAAAAGCTACAAATGAAAGAAAATTTCAACCCCATGTAAATTTTTTGGAACACGGTACCATATTGGTGGACCTGATACAGTTTCGAAGCATTAGGTCCTTGTTAAGAACAATTCATTAATATTTTTCTATTGGATCAGACTTACAGATAAGGTCTGCTTCTAATGATGTCATCAGTAAGTGTTTCATGGTTTCATGTGGGAAATAATGGGAAAATACATTGTGTTGTTGATTATGTATATTCAGGGAGGTTTAGGTGAATTTAATAGTGAATTATGAGTGAAGCTGCCATTAACTGTTTAAAAATATGTATGTATTCATGCAATTCTTTAATCCTTAAGGAGCATAACAGGACTGAATTATCCTTCTGTCCTAGTCTGTTTGGGCTGTTATAACAAAATACCATAGACTGAGTAGCTTATAAACAACAGGAGTCTGGGAAGTCCAAGATCAAGGGCAGCATATTTGGTGTTTGGTGAGGGCCTAGCTCACAGATGACACCTTCTACTTGTGTCCACACATGGTAGAAGAAACAAGCTAGCTGTCCTTTTTTTTTTTTTTTTCAGTAAAGGCACTAATTTCATTCTAAAGACAGATCCCTTATTGCCTAGTCACCTCCCAAAGGCCCCACCTCCTAATACCATCACTTTGGGATTAGGATTTCAACATAGGAATTTTGGAAGGACATACATATTCAGACTATATCGCACCTTCTTTTTACATTTTTTATTATTTTAGAGACAGGGTCTCGTTTTGTCACCCAGGCTGTTGTGCAGTGGCACAGACATAGTTCACGGAAGTCTGAAACTCCTGGGCTCAATAAATCCTCCTGCCTCATTCTTCTGAGTAGATGGAGCTACAGGCACATGCCCCCATGCCTGGCTAATTTTTTATAAAACATTTCTGCAGGGACAGGGTCTTGCTATGTTGCCCAGGCTGGTTTTGGATTCCTGATTTCAAGTGATCCTCCTGTCTTAACCTCCCAAAGCATTGGTATTACAGTTGTGAGCCACTGCACCCAGCTCATAGCACATCCTAATATTACTCTTCAGAATTGTAGAATGTTACTTATGTCTGGCCTTGTTCTTGCCTTTTCAGATAGAAAAATAACCCCAGTGCGTTGCAGTCTCACTATTACATGAGTAAATTATTTGGTGTTTCCCTGGCCTCCCCCAGCTTCAGCATGGCCCCTAGTATAAGTGCATCCCAAAAGAGTCAGGTTGTCCTCCAGGCCCAGAGAAGCCAGGAATCTGTATAACGAGTGTATACTGTTTTGAATTTTATTCCCGTAACATTTATCATTTCCTTCCTCCCTTCCTCCTTCCTTCCTTCCCTTCCTTCCTTCCCTTCCTTCCTTCCTTCCTTCCTTCCTTCCTTCCTTCCTCCCTCCCTCTCTCCTTTCTTCCTGTCTTGCTTCCTTTTTTTTTGTATTTTTAATGGTAGTTGCAGTACATTGGGATAGAGAAATCAGAAGAAAAGCATTACATAGAAATTAGGTATACAAACTAAAGCAACAGGAATTAAAAAACAAATAGGAATTCAATTACTACATATTTCTATTTCAAAACTGATAAAAGCTTTAGTTTTAAAAATGAAAAAAAGAGAGAGGCCAGAAAGTACATAATGGGTACAAAATAAGTGAAATTTAAATTCCTTTATTTGCATTACATTTCCTTTAAACTTTTGAAAATGACTTTTTACCCTCTCCTTAAGATATCCAGCCTTGTTTCTTCTGACCAGCTCTATTGGAGTTTTCCTGAAATGACACTTTCCTTGGCAGCTATCCCTTGAGCCTTTTCATCCCAATTTTAAAATCTCCATGTCAAGTTCTGAGAACTTCTAGCTTCTAGTTTCTTTCTTCATCAATGAAAAATTTAATCAGACATTGTTATAGCTGTTTGGATGTTTATTTATCTAAAACTTTCTAAAGTTTCAGAGAAGAATTCCCTCTCCTCCCCTCCCCGTCCCACCCCTTCCCTCCCCTCCCCTCCCCTTCCCTCCCCTCCCCTCCCCTTCTTTCTTTTATTCTTAGCAAAGTGCCTAAATGTTTCCATCAAGAAACGATGTATGCACTGAATACTAATTGCAAATGCTGGGTCCTTCACTTTCAGAATTGCTAGATAGTATATTAAAAATTGGTTCATAAAATGCTTGTGCATAATATAACTTTAGGAACAATTCTGTCCATTTCTATCACTTATAGATGAAGAACTGCAACCTAGAGAAGATGGAAATGACTTGTCCATTTTGTGTTTGGCCTCTCCATGGGGGTTTTGCAGGGGAGCCCTGCCCTTGCAAACTGCCAGGTATATTCTGGACACACCAGTCATGAATCTAGACTGGGAGGGAAGAATGATCACCAATTTTTGCCATCTTGAGGGGTAAGAGTGCCATGATTTGGAGTCTCATTGAGAGATTAATATGGGAAGCTGACTACCCAGAAGAAGTTCTAGGATCACATACACACAAACATTTATATATATACACACACATATGTATAGACATGTAAAAATATATACCTGTTCTGATTTGTTAAAATTCTTTGATTCTTACTGTTGAGATTAGAGATAGAAATATTAAAATGAAAGTAAACCAAATTAAAATTTCCAAATTCCCTGGTAAAATTTGACTTGTAACATGATGAAAGGGGATATTCAGATAAGATTTTAGAATACCTTCTCTAGAACTAAAAAACAAAGCAAAACAAAATAAAACAGTACCTCTCAAAAACTCCTTTGAAGCAGGTGTTCTTGTCAAATACTAAAGCTATGACCAAGTATTTCAGTGTATGAGGATTCAGAAATATATATATATGAATATATATTTAAATGTTTCTTTATATGATTTGTTTGTCTCATAGCTTAGTTGCAAGTGTGTTTTTCTACCACTTTATTCGGTAAATATGTCCCACGGAAACAAAATCTGTCCACTTAGTTCATGAGTTTTTTGAAACAGTTGGTGTCTAAGTAACTTCATCTTTGGCAGAAATAGCTTCCTGTTTTAAAAGAAAATAACTTAAAAGGTCGTATAAGGAAGGCTCATAAGGCTTCTTGGAAATCAAACAGTTCTTACAAAACATTTTGATGTGTTTAGTACAGAGGAATTAGGAACATATGGGTTACATTTTCCTTAAAATGCACATGGTTTTTAAAAATTAAGGGGTAATGTTCTTGGCAAAATAGGTTTTGCCAAACCCAAACTGTTTAAAGAATTGTTCAAGATGTTCAGTCAGGCCAAAAGGCCCCAGGCTTCCACAGTCCTAATAATAGAATCAATCAGGAAAACCAGAATGAAGTCACTGAACTCATTTTAAGAGTCTCTTGAAATAACCAACCAAAATAAATCTCAATGTCGTAACAATCACAAGCAATTAGAATATAATAACTTTTATGCTCATGTCGAATAAAACCCCAAACTAGTAGTTAAAATCGTTCTAGGAATTCTGGAAAGTTGGCAGTGTATTTTGTTTGACTAAAATAATTGATTACATCTATAAAAATGGCGAAGAGACTAGAAGGGATTTCACAGATAAAGTGTCTACCAGAAATAATTCAAGAATTTCACCGTGGTTTCTCAAGGAATGGAGGTTGATGTGCTTGTTTAAAACCCACACATTCTTTGGTAAAAAGATGTATATGGAGATGATAACCACAAACATTTCATTACCCTGGTACTAAGCACCACTTCTCTTATCTGGAAAAGAGTCTATTAAGTCACTTAGTGATGGATCCAGAGATGGTGAGATGAAATAGACAGTGACATCAGACCACAGGCTGTATATGTATATGGCATGAAACAATTGGGTAATTGTTTCAAAAAGGAATCCAATCTCTGTATGGTAGTATTTGCTTCCCAACGCTAATCTTTTTTTTTTTTTTTTTTTTTTTGGAGACAAAGTTTTGCTCTTGTTGCCCAGGCTGGAGTGCAATGGAACAATCTTGGCTCACCGCAACCTCCACCTCCCAGATTCAAGCGATTCTCCTGTCTCAGCCTCTCGAGTAGCTGGGATTACAGGCATGCGCCACCATGCCTGGCTAATTTTGTATTTTTGGTAGAGACAGGGTTTCTCCATGTTGGTCTGGCTGGTCTCAAACTCCTGACTTCAGTTATCTACCCACCTCAGCCTCTTGAAGTGCTGGGATTACAGGCTTGAGCCACCGCACCTGGCCACACTATTCTATTTTGAAATGACATCACGGTCTCACACATAGTAGGGTTGGTAAAATTATCTTGATTGGATTTGATTTGTTCTCATGAAAATATCTTCACATTCTTTTTCAAGATCTTCATTTTCTACTCATGACTTGCCTCTTGGCATTATGAGTAAGCCACTAGAGTTCCCTCTGTTGGTTGACTCCTTGGTGTTTTAACAAAAATTGATGCAGGGCGTTAAATACTTTTAAAAAAAATCTTTTGTTCTTTTCTGACTCAGACTTTATATAATCACCTCCAGCTAAAGACAGAAACACTATGTCTACCAGTTGAGCCAATTGAGCCAATAACAAAAGGGTTCTGGAATTCTTCCAGTTTCCTTTTCTCCCTTCCAGAGATTCCTGGCATTCTCTCCTGCTGAGCAGAATATGAATTACTAGACAATTTGGGAACAAGGTGGTTCTGATCAGCAGACATTTACATGGCTGTAGCATTTGTGGAGAGTCAAAGCACTCAAGGAAGTAGCAGCAGTGTTGCCCCTTCCTGTCCCACCAGCTCTCTAACAAACTATTTGTTTTGCAAGGGGATGGGAGTAATGCATTTTAAGGATTTGGGAGGTTGTCTGGGTTGTATGTTAGGTGTTCTCGTTGTGATAATTATTGGATGTATGCAGAGTTGGAGGTTGTTAGACTTACTTGCATCTAGATCTAAGCCCATAGAGGATTGTGTGTGTGATGCTTAAGTGTATGTGTAAGTGTGTATATGTGTGTGTGTGTGTGTATGAAGTTGGCTTTATCAGAATTACTGGGTGTTGGTATGGAAGAAAGAGAGGCTCTCAAAGGGCACTAAAAAGGATACTGAAGCTAGGAATGAATGACTAAAAGTGATTCAAGATGAGTGATACAGTTTCACTGTCCAAAAATATCTAAAGGGAATTAGCTTTTACGTATCAAGGAAGAAATAGTTTAATTAGAACATTTCCAGAAGTCCCTCTCACAATCTTTTCACTCACGTTCCTACATAAACCCAGGCTGGTTGATTCCTTTCAGTTTGTACCTGTGTTCCTGATTTCCAACTTGGTCCATGTAGTTCCCACCACTTTCCCCTCTGCTTTCGCCTCTGCTCATGGCAGTCCTACTCTTCTTTCAAGGAACTGTTTGATCTCTATCTCCTATATGACAGTGGCTTTAAACATTTTGGTCATGACCAACAATAAGAAATGCATTTTATATCAAGTCCCAGTGAGTACAAAATGCATGCACACAGACATCTGAAACAAAAACTTCATTAAATTATACGTCCATGCACTATATTTGATACTTCTATCCTAAAAAGCCTGGTCGTAACTTCCTAAAATAACTTCATGACCACCAATGGGTCTTTATCCACTGTTTGAAAAATACTTCTCTGTGAAGCTTTCCATGACGATTCCAGCACGCTGATCTTTCATTTGTCTAAACTCATAGAACTTTTGTTGTTCTGACAACTTGTTGGGTACATATCAATATATGACATTAATATGTCTCCCTGTCCCCAATTAGGTTATCAGTCACTTGACAGAGGAGATTGTATGTTATATATTACTTTGTATTCTTCACAGTGTCTAATATAAAGGACACGAGTCCTTTCTAAGAAAAGCGTGCTGGGATTCTCTCTATAACTCAACAAAATGTCTTCTATCACATTTCCCATCTAAACTCTGAAATATAATCTAATTTTATTATTTCTGAATTTGGGACCAGAGCAGAATCTGATCCTCCTCAAGTCCCCTGCTGTAATAGATGTTTCTTCCTAGAGTCCTTAGTATTTTTCTGAGGGCCTTTAAAAAAATTTAGAGCCAGAAATGAAAAGGTGAGGAGCATACAACGTACACATGATGGCCTAAATTCTTCTTTTTTCTTTTTTTTTTTTTTTGAGACAGAGTCTCACTCTGTCACTCATGCTGGAGTGCAGTGGCACAATCTTGGCTCACAGCAACCTCTGCCTCCCGGGTTCAAGCAATTCTCCTGTCTCAGACTCCCAAGTAGCTGAGACTACAGGTGCACGCCACCATGGCCAGCTAATTTTTGTATTTTTAGTAGAGATGGGGTTTCGCCACGTTGGCCAGGCTGGTCTCGAACTCCTGACCTTAGGTGATCCACTCTCCTAGGCCTTCCAAATTATTGGTGTTACAAGTGTGAACCATGACACCCGGCCAATAGCCTAAATTCTTGAGTAGGAGTGGAGATAAGGGTAGGTTAGGCTAGTGGACTATTATGAGAAAGAAAAAGATGAGTATTTCCAATATGTTTTTCCTCCATTACATTTAGAAAAGGTAAATAAGAAGTTTATTCAAGCTGTGTCTGCCTATACAAACTGTGAAGCCAGAATAAATGGAACCTCCAAGGGTACTGAAAGAAACCGAAGGGATCATTAGCTTGAAAGAGAAGTTTGCCCCAGAAGGATCACCAGGACCCAAGTAGCAGAGAAGAGTGGTTGAAAGACTTGAAAGACAGGTTAAGTGTCGTCAATGAAGCTGTGGTTATTAGGAAAATCAGGGTTAAGTTGTGACCCTGAGCTCATTGGCCTCTTACAAAGAGAGAAAGGTACTTCTTCTATAACCGGTATATTTATGAAGATTTTATTAAATACAAAAGAAGAAATCCTTGTGGTGAACAGTTTTACATATAAGAATACTGAGACTATGACTGAGACCTGTGTCTGGCAACTCATGACCACATTCTACCTAGTCCTGGTGAGGAAGGTTTGGTTATTCATTAAAAATAATAGCTGTGTTATTATTAATTGTTAATTAATCAGTAAAATCTAGCAAATGCTTGGGTCAATAGTTTATACATACATTATTTTTAGACCATAGATTAATTGGTCTCAGAATAATGTATGTATAAACTATTGACCCAAGCATTTGCTAGATTTTACTGATTAATTAAATTGCATAGATTTGTTCATTCATTGGAAAATGGTGTTTGAGCAAGATAGAATTTGGGTATCTGAAAGGAAACCAGGACAGGTGATACCTTAGAGCCCACATGAAGCCAATCTTCTTCTTGGCATTCTTTTGGCTTTTGTAGATGAATTTCTTCTTTCTCAAGCCTCATGGTAGGATTTTAGTATTGATACCTGGACCTACGTTTGACCGCTTGGTCATGATGTTGGAGGCTAAGCAGAGAATACCCTAGATCGATGCCAAAGTAGGAAATGCTCCTGATCGGGTGCTTTCTGGTATCCAATCCAAAGGTATGAACCAACTTAGAATCCAGGTTAGGCACTTACCATCTCCCTGATTTGAGCCTCTTTTTCTCATTTAGTAGAGAAGGGGTAATTCTCTTTGACCTATTTTATAGGGTTGTTGGGTTGAGATCATTTCTAAACTAGGAAGAGCTATATAAATATAAGATATTGTAGCACTTTAATATAATTAATTAGTACCCTTTCATAAGCAATGCTGGTGAGCTCAAGTTATTTGAAACAAGGTGAAAGCTTCCCTTTAAGATCATTTTTGCATTTTATGAGTTCTTATAGAATCAACCTTACTATGATCCTAAACTTATGTTCTCAGAAACATTCAAAGTATTATAG
The DNA here is from genome assembly GCF_043159975.1 of Macaca nemestrina. Taxonomy (NCBI): domain Eukaryota; kingdom Metazoa; phylum Chordata; class Mammalia; order Primates; family Cercopithecidae; genus Macaca; species Macaca nemestrina. Next base: position 175,589,913 of record NC_092129.1, on the reverse strand, counting down.
CATGTAGCAGACTACATAAGTCATATCTGTGACATTAATACTTGTTATGTGTACTATCTGGTGTGCTACTTTCCCTACTCGATCTTCTAAATAATATTAAATTACATTTTGATATGATGTCCCAGAGCAATGTCTTTTTTATTGTTGTTCATTTTTTGAGACAGGGTCTTGCTCTGTCACCCAGGCTGGAGTGCAGTGGTACAACTTTGGCTCACGGCAGCCTCCATCTTGAGCCATCCTCTCACCTCAGCCTCCTGAGTAGCTGCGACTACAGGTCCACACCGTCATACCCGGCTAATTTTTTTAGTTTTTAACATCTCATTTTGTTGCCCAGGCTGGTCTCATACTCCTGGGGTCAAGGGATCCTCCTGCCTTGGCCTCCCGAAGTGCTGGAATTACTGGTGTGAGCCACTGCATCTGGCCAGAACAGTGACTTTTAAATGTACTTCTCCAAAGGGTGATGAGGAGGGGGCAAGAAAAACAACAATGTCTTGAATGCTGAAAAATTTCAATGTCCAGATACTTGAGAGGATGTGGAAGAACTATAGCACTATGCATTACTAGAATTAAAATAATTATTTACATTAGATATATTAGAATACCATTATAAACCAGCTTGCTAAAATTATGAACTTAGATATACATGACTTCTGTCCTTTTTTCAAACATAATTTTATTTTAAAACCCTAAAAATGTTATGACCAAAATACTCGTATTTCCTGACATCAGCATTCTAACAGCTCTCAAATCCTCCTAGTTGGGTGAAACAGTCAAGTCTTGGTGGCCTTGGTTGCCGCCTTGACAGATCCCATTTAACCAGGCCAATCTTTTCATGCTTCTGTTTGGGCCAGCCAATCTGCTAATAAGGAAGAAGAGGAATTGAAAATATTTTTCAGTTTCTGTTCGTGTATATTTTTAAGTATTATCTGAGATTCTCAAGAACTCAAACACCATCCCAGGATGTGAGCCCTAAGTAGGCTATGAATGATGGCAGTGTTTAGATTGAGAAAACGTTAAGTTCAGAATTTGTAGTCCTGGTTGCTTAAATCTTCGTTTGCTGCTTCTAGTTAAATGGATGAGATTAGCTCAAGGGACAAAGTTGAGGATTCCTGCCATTTTCTAGTTTAAGCCTCTGTTCTTTGATATGAGTTAAAAGTCTTTTAGCTGCAAGGAAATAAAACCCAACTTATGGTGGTAGAAGCAAAAACAAGTAAAAGCAGGGTGGGAAGGTAGTGGGGGGACTCATTGCCAAGGGTTACTCTGAATTCAGGCATTACTAGATCCAAAGACGTGGGTAATAGTAAAAGTATCAGTAGTGATCTCTCAGTTGCACTGGCTTCTGTGTGGTTTCATCTTTTCAGGCAGGCTCTCCTTATAAACTAGCAACATGGCTTTTCTTAATTCGTGTACTCCAAGCTAAGTAATTCCTAGCAGAAACAAAAAACTTTCTTGACAGGCCAGTGATAGTTCCGGGATTCAATCTGTGTGGGGTGTGTGTGTGTGTATTTTTCATTATACTTTAAGTTCTGGGATACATGTGCAGAACGTGCAGATTTGTTACATAGATATACACGTGTCATGGTGGTTTGCTGCACCCATCAACCTGTCATCTACATTAGGCATTTCTCCTAATGCTATCCCTCCCCTAGCCCCGCACCCCAAACAGGCCCTGGTGTGTGATCTTCCTCTCCCTGTGTCCATGTGTTTTCATTGTTCAACTCCCACTTACGAGTGAGAACATGTGGTGTTGGGTTTTCTGTTCCTGGGTTGGTTTGCTGAGAATGATGGTTTCCAGCTTCATCCATGTCCCTGCAAAGGACATGATCTAATCCTTTTTTATGGCTATGTAGTATTCCATGGTGTATCTGTGCCACATTTTCTTTATCCAGTCTATCATTGATGGGCATTTGGGTTGGTTCCAGGTGTTTGCTATTGTGAATAGTGCTGCAGTAAACATACGTGTTCATGTGTCTTTATAGTAGAATGATTTATAATCCTATGGGTATATACCCAGTAATGGGATTGCTGGGTCAAGTGGTATTTCTGGTTCTAGATCCTTGAGGAATCGCCACACTGTATTCCACAATGGTTGAACTAATTTACCTTCCCACAAACAGTGTAAAAGCGTTCCTATTTCTCCACGTCATCTCCAGAATCTGTTGTTTCCTAACTTTTTAATTCTAACTGGTGTGAGATGGTACCTCATTGTGGTTTAGATTTGCCTTTCTCTAATGACCAGTGATGATGAGCTTTTTTTTCCGTATGTTTCTTGGCCGCATAAATGTCTTCTTTTGAGAAATGTCTATTCATGTCCTTTGCCCACTTTTTGATTGTTTTATTCTTGTAAATTTGTTTAAGTTCTTTGTAGATTCTGGATATTAGCTCTTTGTCAGATGGATAGATTGTAGAAATTTTCTATAGGTTGCCTGTTCACTCTGATGATAGTTTATTTTGCTGTGCAGAACCTCCTTAGTTTAATTAGATCCCATTTGTCAATTTTGGCTTTTGTTGTCATTGCTTTTGGTATTTTAGTCATGAAGTCTTTGCCCATGCCTATGTCCTGAATGGTATTGCCTAGGTTTTCTTCTAGGATTTTTATGGTTTTAGGTCTTATGTTTAAGTGTTTAATCCATCTTGAGTTAATTTTTGTATAAAGTGTAAGGAAGGGGTCCAGTTTCAGTTTTCTGCATATGGTTATCCAGTTTTCCCGACACCATTAAAAAGGGATTGATCCCTTTCCCCATTGCTTATTTTTGTCAGGTTTGTCAAAGATCAGATGGTTGTAGATCTGTGACATTATTTTTGAAGCTTCTGTTCTATTCCATTGATTTCTATATCTGTTTTGGTACCAGTAACATGCTGTTTTGGTTAATTTATCCTTGTAGTGTAGTTTGAAGGAAGGTATCATCCTGCCTCCTGCTTTGTTCATTTTGCTTAGGATTGTCTTGGGTATATGGGCTCTTTATTTTGGTTCCATATAAAATTTAAAGTAGTTTTTTCTAATTCTGTGAAGAAAGTCAATAGTAGCTAGATAAGGATAGCATTGAATCTACAAATTACTTTGGGCAGTATGGCTGTTTTCATGATATTGATTCTTCCTATCCATGAGCATGGAATGTTTTTCCATTTATTTGTGTCCTCTCCTATTTCCTTGAGCAGTGGTTTGTAGTTCCCCTTGAAGAGGTCCTTCACATTCCTTGTAAGTTGTAAAGACCAAACCTACATTTGATTGGTGTACCTGAAACTGACGGGGAGAATGGAACCAAGTTGGAAAACACTCTTTGTGATATTGTTCAGGAGAACTTCCCCAACCTAGCAAGAGAGGCCAACATTCAAATTCAGGAAATACAAAGAACACCACAAAGATACTCCTTGAGAAGAGTAACCCCAAGACACATAATTGTCAGATTCACCAAGGTTGAAATGAAGGAAAAAATGTTAAGGGCAGCCAGAGAGAAAGGGTGGGTTACCCACAAAGGGAAGCCCATCAGACTAAAGTGGATCTCTCTGCAGAAACCTTACAAGCCAGAAGAGAGTGGGGGCCCATATTCAACGTTCTTAGAGAAAAGAATTTTCAACCCAGAATTTCATATCCAGCCAAACCAAGCTTCATAAGTGAAGGAAAGATAACATCCTTTATAGAGAAGCAAATGCTGAGAGATTTTGTGACCACCGGGTATACCTTACAAGAGCTCCTGAAGGAAGTACTAAATATGGAAAGGAAAAACCGCTACCAGCCACTGCAAAAACATACCAAATTCTAAAGAGCATCAACACTCTGAAGAAACTGCATCAACTAATGGGCAAAATAACCAGCTAGCATCATAATGACAGGGTCAAATTCACATATAACAATATTAACCTTAAATATGTATGGGCTAAATGCCCCAATTAAAAGACACGGACCAGCAAATTGGATAAAGAGTTAAGACCCATCGATGTGCTGTATTCAGGAGACCCATCTCACATGTAAAGACACACATAGGCTCAAAATAAAGAGATGGAGGAATACTTACCAAGCAAATGGAAAAGAAAGAAAGAAAAAAAAAGAAGCAGGGGTTGCAATCCTACTCTGATAAAACAGACTTTAAACCAACAGAGATCAAAAAAGACAAAGAAGGGCATTACATAATGATAAAGGGATCAATGTAACAAGAAGAGCTAACTACCTAAATATATATGCACCCAATACAGGAGCACCCAGATTCATAAATCAAGTTCTTAAAGACCTACAAAGAGACTTAGACTCCCACACAATAATAGTGGGATATCTTAACACCCCACTGTCAATATTAGACAGATCAACAAGACAGAAAATTAACAAGGATATTCAGGACTTGAACTCAGCTCTGCACCAAGTGGACCTAATAGACATCTACAGAACTCTCCACCCCAAATCAACAGAATATACATTCTTTTCAGCACCACATAGCACTTATTCTAAAATCAACCACATAATTGGAAGTAAAACACTCCTCAGCAAATGCAAAAGAATGGAAATCATAACAAACATTCTCTCTGACCACCTTGCAATCAAATTAGAACTCAGGATCAAGATACTCACTCAAAACTGCACAACTAAATGCAAACTGAACAGCCTGCTCCTGAATCACTACTGGGTAAATAATGAAATTGAGGCAGAAATAAATAAGTTCTTTGAAATCAATGAGAACAAAGATACAATGTACCAGAATATCTGGGACACAGCTAAGTCAGTGTTTAGAGGGAAATTTATAGCACTAAATGCCCACAGGAGAAAGCGAGAAAGATCTAAAATCGACATCCTAGCATTACAATTAAAAGAACTAGAGAAGCAAGAGCAAATAAATTCAAAAGCTGGCAGAAGACAAGAAATAACTAAGATCAGAGCAGAACTAAGGAGATAGAGACATGAAAAACCCTTCAAAAAATCAATGAATCCAGGAGCTGTTTTTTTGAAAACATCAAGAAAATAGATAGACCACTAGCCAGTTTAATAAAGAAGACAAAAGAATCAAATGGACACAATACAAAACCAAAAAAAGGGATATCCCCACTGATCCGACAGAAATACAGACTACCATCAGAGAATACTATAAACACCTCTATGCAAATAAACTAGAAAATCTAGAAGAAATGAATAAATTCCTGGACTCATATACCCTCCCAAGTCTAAACTAGGAAGAAGTCGAATCCCTGAATAGACCAATAAGAAGTTCTGAAATTGAGCCAGTAATTAATAGCCTAGTAACCAAAAAAAACCCAGGACCAGACAAATTCACAGCTGAATTCTACCAGAGGTACAAAGAGGAGCTGGTACCATTCCTTCTGAAACTATTCGAAACAATAGAAAAAGAAGGACTCTTCCTTAACTCATTTTATGATGCCGGCATCATCCTGATACCAAAACCTGGCAGAGACACAACAACAAAAAAAGAAAATTTCAGGCCAATATTCCATCTATGCGAAAATCCTCAATAAAATACTGGCAAACCAAATCCAGCAGCACACCAGGATTCAATCTTACTGCTAAGACTTTATTCAGTGCCTGTCACCAAAGCAGTCCCTGTTGAGAGGGAATGGGATTTCTTGGCTGGGTGTGGCTCATGATTCCATATAGTTGGTGAGAGATAAGGGTGAGGATGGTAGTGGTGGTTGGGGAAGGGGTTTAGATGCCCAGAACCACATGAACTGAGAGGGGCTAAGTCAAAGTACTGTTACCAAAAAGAAGGATAGCCTGAGAGCAGAAAACAACAAATACTTACTGTGCGTGTTTGTAAATTACTTAAAAATAATAGTTTTTTTTCCATAAATTCACTATCTTCACATTTCTATGACTAGGATTATTTTTAAAAGACCAGAATTCAAGTGTCAGTGCCATTTACTTGGATTCTCAATTTGTTAAGAAACTGAAAATGTTTTGGAAACCATAAAGCACTATATTCATGAAAGTGACATATTTAAAAGTTTTTTAGTTGCTTCTCTGCTATTAGTTATTATATGTCACTGTCATAAATTTAAATAATCATGATAAAATAATACCACTCTCATGATTACCTGACACTTTACAGAAAAATCTATTTCTATTTTTGAAACAGAAGAATGGTTATTATAAGTGTTCTGATAGTGTTAAAACAATTTTAAAGGAGAAAAAGAATGACTCTTAAATCATGAAGTTACTTAATACCCTACAATATATTGTTAAGGAAAAATCTTGCCTTTAAATCTCCTTTCTTATTCTAAGACTGAGATTTAAGTCACATGTATATATTTGCCTTTTAGTGTTCTAAAAGTATGTGAATAAGTACAAGTACAAACATATTAATATGTAAAATAAATATAGAAAACCTATTGTTGAATTTCAGGTAGTGGAAACAAATGTATGTTTCTCGATTTTTTTTATTACCAGTGTTTTAAGAAGAAAAAATTGACCATAGCCCAATTCCCACTCTGTCAGTAGTTAGCTGTTACCTTGGATGAAGTCACCTCATCTCCTCAGGCCTAGTTTCCTCATCTGGAAATTGAAGAAATTTAATTAGATGCTATATAAGACTGCTTTCAGTTCTAAAATCCTGCAATTTATGCAAGTTTTGAAAATTCTAGTCATAAAATATTATTTTTGGGAGGAAGAGAACGAGGTAAACTGCCAATGGCAGAAGCATGTATTTTAAATATTCCCTGCATCTAATATGGTTACTTGAGTCCATCCAAACTACTGTGAAAACACACAGGTGACTGTGTAGCTATTTCTGTGACCTGCATATTAAAATATTTAAATTCTCAGATGTTCCAAGAGCAGCCGTGTGATTTTGAACAGGAAATTTGATTCAATTTTTCTTTCCAGTAGGAATGAAAGTCAAGGGTAGGTCGATAAGGATTACAGTGGGTGCCTATCCTGATCAATTTGAAATGCTTCAAAAACACATGGTTGGTTATTTGAGAGTAATTTTATTGAACTGACCAGTCTGTAGCAAATTACTTCATGTTACCATGTACGCCAAATTCCTTGCCCCCTTTTTCTCTTGCCACCTTCCTCTCTCCTATTTTCTCTCTCCTATCTCTTCTATTCTATTTGCAGGAGAGGACTACAAATCTGCTCGCTCCTTTAGTTATTTTCTTTTTTCACCATCTAAGTGACTCTACATGTTGCTATCCAGGCACAGCCCTTTGAGAATGTTTTCCAACCGGAAAAGAAAACAATAATAGAAGTGGCTACAAACTATAATTTTTTTTTCCTGACTATTAATGCAGGAGGAAAAGGTCTAATGGGTTGCAGATTTCTTCCTATTTGAATAGCGTGACCGTGACCAATTAAAAAGGAACCCCTCCGCTGAAGTTGCATTTCCTTAGTTCCCCTCCATCAGGGCAGGGCCTGGGCTCGGGTGAGGGTTGGCTGGTGTTCTATGTATGGAAAGAGGAATGATGTGCAAATGGGTAGAGGTTTCAGTGACGGGAAGGAGAGCAGAGTTCTTTAAACTGTTTTTAAGAATGAGGCAGAGCCAGACTCCGTCTCAAAAAAAAAAAAAAAAAAAAAAAAAAAGAATGAGGCAGCAAGACTCCAGTCGCCCTGCTAACCGTTAAATATGTTTGACTGTCTGCCAGCGTGTTTCAGTATTTCTTTGAAGCTTTCTTGTACTTACTGCAGTAATTAAAGTGTACCTTTTCATCTTTACCTACACACACACACACACACACCCCAATCCATTTTACTCTGACATAGACTTGCTGGGGGCGGGGCTGGGGGACCCAGAGGTTGGGGGAGATGCAAATTCTCTCTGGAGCCCTCCTGAGACCTAGGAATGAACTGCACCTACGAAACGTCTTAGGGCTGGGGCTGCAGCACTTTTTGAGCTCTTTGGTTTCTGCATCTCTCCCTTTAAAATATTTCTCTAATGCATCCAAAGATGTTTCATAGGTGATTGGGAGTTAATTAGATTTTACAAAGAAGCTGCACCCCTGTGGCATTTAAAAATGTACACCTTGGGCCGGACGCGGTGGCTCACGCCTGTAATCCCAGCACTTTGGGAGGCTGAGACGGGCGGATCACGAGGTCAGGAAATCGAGACCATCCTGGCTAACACGGTGAAACCCCGTCTCTACTAAAAATACAAAAAATTAGCCGGGCGAGGTGGCGGGCGCCTGTAGTCCCAGCTACTCGGGAGGCTGAGGTAGGAGAATGGCGTGAACCCGGGAGGCGGAGCTTGCAGTGAGCGGAGATCTTGCCACTGCACTCCAGCCTGCTAGACAGAGCGAGGCTCCTTCTCAAAAACAAACAAACAAACAAACAAACAAACAAAAAAGCACCTTGGTGGCCAGATAGGCGGCTGAAATTTCTGCTTCCCAATTTGGTATTTTAGCATTTTACTTTATCAAATGGTACCTCTTTTGGAAAGATAAAATTGAACCATATATATAGATATATATTATATATACATATATATGGTTATAAAGATATATAAATATATATGGTTATAAAGATATACAAATATATATAATATAAATATATATTTATAAATATATATATGGTTCAATTTTGTCTTTCCGGAAGAAGTATCATTTGATCAGATAAAAGGCTAAAATACCAAACTATATATATAATAAATAATATATAGCAAATATATAATATATATTCAATTACTTAGAAACCTCTTTCAAAATATGGTCTTTACCATAATTACATTAATATTAATTTTTTTAAAAACCCAAGAATGTTTTCCCTTTTATCTTTCCTTTCTCTCCAGTCAACTAAAAATACTTAAACCATCACCACCTCCACCACCACAAAAACAATAAGAAAGTACTGAAAACCCAAAGGTTCTTTTCTCTTAGGATATTTCAGCTTCAGTATTAACAATTATTATGGTGTTGTTTGGGTTTAATTCAATCAGTAGTCCTTGTGAGGAAGATTGAAAAAAAAACCGGAAATACATTGAAGATAAAGCAAATTGTGTAGAGAAGAAAATGACTTTTTCCTTATATGATCTTGAGTAAGCCACACAGATTTTATTGTACCTGACCTTTTACTTATGGTCTGTAATAAAATAATGTTGATCCTTAAACAAATTCTATATAATAGCAACAAATCTGACTTTCATCATTAGTTGGGACAATCAGATCCACATTAATTACTACTGTTGTTCCTAGAAGAAATTTGAGTTCAGCATATCTTATGGCAAGAGAGGATGCCATCTTTTGCTCTGAAGGAGAAATTCTTGCCTTCCCTCCACCCCCATGTGTATTCAGGTGTGTAAGAAATGGTCTGATCATCTTACATAAATAAATATGTAAAGTACAAGGTCATTTTTGGTGGATGGCAAATAGACCAAAGGAGAAGATAGGGGGAAATCCCAGAACTGTAACTCTTAGGTTCCTTATAAAACTATTGCCAACTTTCTACAGAGTCTCCAGGTGTTCTAAGGTGGCGACATTTTAATAGAATACATTATACCTGTAAAAATTTGCCTTAAAAGGCAAGTTACAACACATTTGTTTTGGTAACTGTAAGTGTTGGATTTTCCACTGGCAGGTGAAGGGACACTTTCCAGGGGTGGGCTGCAGGCGCAGTGCCAGCATGCCAACTTCTGGCAGCTGGCTGGAAATTGATCTGTTTTTATGGACATGTTCATTAATTCTAATTTTCTCTGGCACCTGAGCCACTAAATTTATGACTTTCAAATTTCCGAGAGGGTTGATTATAATCTTTCAGGTCTCTTCCAGCATCATGGCATTGATTTCAATGATAAGATAAGGGAGATGGTCTCATTTTGAGGGCTGGATTGTCCTGAAAATGACCCTACCCTAATTGTGTTCATGAGTTACAGGATCAAGACCTTGGTGGAGGACTCAGACCATGTGAGAGCAGACACTGTATATCCCTGCATAAGTAACATTTGGATGCAGTGGGTAGAGTTTGTGAATTTGTACGCGGTGCTTGGTTCTAACCCCTGAGGGAACCAAGAAGCAGTTCACAATCAGAAATGTCAAGACTAATCCAATATTTAGAAAAACCTGAAGACTTAAGCAAAATCCTGTCAGAACTGATAAACAAATTTAGTAAAATTTCAGGGTACAAAATCAACATGCAAAAATCAGCATTTCTATACACCAGTAGCATTCTTATGCACCAACAGCAAATAATCTGAAAAAGAAAGTAAGAAAGCAGTCTTATTTACAGTAGCTACAAAAAACTTAAAATACTTAGGAATAAATTTAACCAAAGAAGTGAAAGATCTCTGCAATTAAACTATACAACACTGATGAAAGAAATTGAAGAAAACACACAAAAAAAGTAAAGATATCCTATACTAATGGATTGGAGGAATTAATATTGTGTAAAATGTCCATACTACCCCAAATGATCTCCAGATTCAATGCAATCATCATCAAAACACCAAAGACAATCTTCAAAGGAATAGAAAAAACAATCACAAAGTTTGTATGGAATCACAAAAGACCCCAAATAGCCAAAGTATCCTGAGCACAAAGAACAAAGTTAGAGGGATCACACTACCAGACTTCAAAATATACTACAAAGTTATAGTAACCAAAACAGCATGCTGCTGGCATAAAAACAGACACATAGATTAATGGAACAGAATAAAGAACCCAGCAATAAATCTACACATTGATAGCCACCTTATTTTTGACAAGGGCACCATGAAATTTTATTGGGAAAAGGACAATCTCTTCAATAGATGATTCTGGGAAAACTAAATATCCATATGCAGAAAAATGAAACTAGACCCCTATCTCTCACCATATAAAAATCAAATAAAAATGGATTAAAGATTTAAATGCAAAACCTGAAGCTATAAAAAAACTAGAAGAAAATATTGGGGAAATGCTTCAGGACATTGGTCTGGGCAGAGACTTTCTGGGTGAGACCTCAAAAGCACAGGCAACAAAAGCAAGAATTGACAAATGGGATTGCCTCAAGCTAAAAAGTTTTTATACAACAAAGGAAACAATATACAGAGTGGAGAGACAACCTACAGAATGGGAGAAAATATTTACAAACTATCTATCTGACAGGGGATTAATAACTAGAATGTAATAAGGAACTCAAACAACTTAATAGCCAAAACACAATCAGATTTTTAAAAAAAATGGACAAAAGTATGAATAGACATTTTTCAAAAGAAGACATTCAAATGCCACCAGGTATATGTAAAATGCACAACATCAATAATTATCAGGAAAATGCAAAGTAAAACCACATTGAGATATCATCTCATCCTAGTTAAAATGGCCATTATAAAAAAGACAAAAAAATTTTGATGAGGATTTGGAGAAATGGAAATGTTACTACACTGTTTGTAGGTTTGTGACTTAGTACAGCCACTATGGAAAACAGTGTGAAGGTTTCTCAAAAAACTAAAAATAGAGCTACTGTATGATCCAGCAATCTCATTGCTTGGTCAAAAGAAAGGAAATCAGTATACTGAAGAGAGCTCTGTACTCCCATGTTTATTGCACCACAATTCACAATAGCTAAGATATAGAACCTTCTGAAGTGTCCATCAGCAGATGAATGGATAAGCAAATGTGATATATATATACACAATGGAATATTATTCAGCCATAAAAAAATTCTGTCATTTGCAGCAACGTAGATGGAACTGGGGGATATTCTGTTATGTGAAATAAGTCAAGAATAGAAAGATAAACTATCACACGTTCTCATTTAGATGTGGGAGCTAAAAATGTCAATCTCATGGAAGTAGAGAGTGGAATAATGGTTACCAGAGGTTGAGAAGGGTAGGAGGAAGGGAGAATGAAGAGAGGTTGGCTAATGGGTACAAAAACACAGTTTGATAGAAGGAATAAGTTTTAGTGTTTGATAGCACAGTGGGGTGATAGTAGTTAACAATAATTTATTATATATTTCAAAATAGCTAGAAGAGTGGATTTGGAATGTTCCCAGACACAAAGCAATGATTGACTAATGTTTGAGGTGATGGATAATAAATTACACTCATTTGATCATTACACATTGTATGTATGTATCAAAATATCACTTGTACCCCACAAATATGCAAAATTGTGTATCAATAAAAAAGTAAAGTCAAGATGAGCAATATTTTTTTAATGTTTAACTTACACGAAGGAAACCACCACCACAAAAACATTGTTTTTAACAAAACAAAATCAAAACAGCATTCAGTTGCCAAACTTGGAATATGTTTATACTTTAAAATTATTTTAGTTAATCTTAACTTTTACTCAACAAAAATACTACAGCATTAACACTTTTTGGGACAAAAGAATAGCTTCAAAGGTGATGCTTTCTCCACTAAAATATTCCATTAAAAGTTTGATTTTTGCAGGGCGTGGTGGCTCACGCCTGTAATCCCAACACTCTGGGAGGCCGATCGTTTGAGTACAGGAGTTTGAGACCAGTCTGGGCAACATGGTGAAACCCCATCTCTACAAAAAAATGTCCCCCCCGCCAAAAATTAGCCAGGCATGGTGGTGTGCACCTGTAATCCCAGCTACTCGGAAAGCTGAGGTGGGAGGATCACTTGAGCCCGGGGAGGTCAAGGCTGCAGTAAGCCAAGATAACACCACTGCACTCCAACCTGGGCAACAGAGCAAGACCCTTTCTCAAAAGAAGAGAAATGTTTGATTTTCATAATTTTGAGTAAATTCAAAAGCATCTGGGGTGTAGCTATGTCAATGCTTTCTATTAAAATTACATGAACAGAACAGATACCATAAACACTAAACTCAAGGATACTTATCTAATAAGTGGATAGTCTAGGACTCAGATTCAGCCCTCTGATTTTAAAACCAACTTTCTTACACCAAAATGTATGTGTGTGTCTGGATGTGTGTACAGTACTGTATATTGTATACTGCTGCTGCGGAAGTTGTTGGGCTGACATTTTATTTTGTATTTTTGCATTTCTGTTTATGTGTTAGGTTGATGTGAACTTTCTTCTCTTGCACTAGCCTTGTCTGATTTGATGACAAGTTTAGATAAGGCAACTAAGGGTTTTCTGGGTGATCTGTTGCTTATTAGTGATCTATTGGATTCATTTTAACTCTTAACACTGTATTTACATTTGTTCCTAAGGTTTCCATTTTCCCTTACTCTTGTTTTAGCTTTTGACCTAAACGTTTTACTACTCTTTTTCCTCAGTTTTTCTTTTTGTTTTTAAATGAGCACTTTTGAGACCATAATTTAATACTAGGTATTACTTTTGCTGCATTCTACAGTTTTAAATACGTTACTTTTGTCATTTTCATGTTACTTTCATTCTTTGGTTTTATTTATTTCAAGTGTGTTTTATAATTATTATTGTGATTTTCTTTTTAAACTAATGAGTTATTTAAACATGCCTATTTAAATTTCCAAGTATATGAGGAACTTTATTTATTATTGAATTCCATTTTATGTTTTTTTTTCTGAGAATATAACCTTTGTGATACTGGTTTTTTAAAAAAAAATGTTTTAATTTATGACCCACTATGTGGCTCAAATATTTTATAAATGTTCCATATGTGTTTGATATTAATGCATACTTTAATGATTAATTCAAAATATTTAAATATAAATTATACATTTTTATCACAGATAAATTATATATTATCAGGTGTATGATTTTGTTCTGCAAATCTCTATATTTTTGATAAATTTTTTTCTGTTTCTGAGACAAATATATTAAAATATCCAAACAATGATTTTGTTTTTGTGATTTTTAAAATAATTCTTAGTTTTTTTATATTTTTAAAAGTCAAGTTGTTAAATGCATAAAGTATATAATAATACTTGTTTTTGCTAGTAATGTAATATTACTTGTTTTGCTGTAATATTACTTGTTTGTTAATTGTTCTGACTTCAAATAATGCTTCAATGATTTTATAATATAGTTAGAAAATATAGTTAGCTAATAGTTATAGTTAATTAGATTTAATTAGGATTTGCTGCGTAATTTTTTCTATTTTATTTTATGTCTTTTTGATTCTGTTTTAAATTGGGTTTGAATATTTAATGCCATCTGATAATCTGATCACAGATGGATTTACTTTGTTTATATTTATTCTGATATGTTTGGATTTGTATCATTTATTTTTCCTTTTCTTCCTTTTTTCCCTCCTTTTTCTGACTTGCATTAGTTTGATAAAGGTTATATATTCTCTTTTCCCCCATCTTGTAATAATTTAAAGACATTTGTTCTATCTGTATTAAATTTTACTTTTATTTTATTATTTACCTTTAATTTTTAGTACACATACCTAGTTATAAAATCTTCCAAAAATTCCAAAATTTTTCAATCACCTATCAAACACAAAAAAGAATCTTGGCCTTTTTTAAAAATTTCACTATCTAATAAACAACTTCCATTTTACATTGCTATTTCCAACTTTATTTTATTTATTAATTTTTTTGAAGTTTAGTTCTGTGGTGTTTTAAAAATTTTTATTTTTATATTTTTCCATAAGTTATTGGAGTACAGATGGTATTTGGTTACATGAGTAAGTTCTTTAGTGGTGATTTGTGAGATTTTGGTGCATCCATCACCCGAACAGTATACACTGCACCATATTTGTAGGTCTTTTACCCCTCCACTTCCCACTCTTCTCCCTAAGTCCCCAGAGTCCATTGTATCATTCTTATGCCTTGCACCCTTATGGCTTAGCTCCCCCTTAGTAGTGAGAACATACAATATTTGGTTTCCCATTCCTGAGTTACTTCACTTAGAGTAATAGTCTCCAATCTCATCCATGTCACTGCAAATGCTGTTAATTCATTCCTTTTTATGGCTGAGTAGTATTCCATCATATATTTATATATGTGTATATATACACATATGTATATGTATACATATGTGTGTATATGTACACACACACACACACACACACACACACCCCAACCACAGTTTCTTTATCCACTCGTTGATTGATGGGCATTTGGGTTCGTTCCACGATTTTGTAATTGTGAATTGTGCTGCTATAAACATGCATGCACATTATCTTTTTCATATAATGACTTCTTTTCCTCTGGGTAGATACCCAGTAGTGGGATTGCTGGATCAAATGGTAGTTCTACTTTTAGTTCTTTAAGGAATCTCCAGTTTTTATAGTGGCTGTGCTAGTTTACATTCCCACCAGCAGTGTAAAAGTGTTCCCTGATCACCACATCCATGCGAACATCTACCATTTTTTGATTTTTTTGATTATGGTCATTCCTGCAGGAGTAAGGTGGTATTGTACTGTGATTTTGATTTGCATTTCTCTGATAATTAGTGATGTTGAGCATTTTTTCATATGTTTGTTGACCATTTGTGTATCTTCTTTTGAGAATTGTCTGTTCACGTCCTTAGCCCACTTTTTGATGTGATTGTTTGTTTTTTCCTTACTGATTTGAGTTCGTTGTAGATTCTGGTTATTAGTCCCTTGTCAGATGTATAGATTGTGAAGATTTTCTCCCACTCTATGGATTCTGTGTTTACTCTGCTGACTGTTCCTTTTGCCTTGCAAAATCTCTTTAGTTTCATTAAGTCCCAACTATCTTTGTTTTTATTGCATTTACTTTTGGGTTCTTGATCATGAAATCCTTGCCTAAGCCAATGTCTAGAAGGATTTTTCCAATGTTATCTTCCAGAATTTTTATAGTTTCAGGTCTTAGATTTAAATCCTTAATCCGTCTTGAGTTGATTTTTGTATAAGGTGAAAGGTGAGGATCCAGTTTCATTTTCCTACATGTGGCTAGCCAATTATCTCACCACCATCTGTGGAAAAGGGCGTATTTTACCCACTTTATGTTTTTGCTTGCTTTGTCGAAGGTCAGTTGGCCGTAAGTATTTGAGTTATTTCTGAGTTCTCTATTCTGTTTCATTGGTTTATGTGTCCGTTTTTATACCAGTACCATGCTGTTTTGGTGACTATGGCCTTACAGTACCACTTTATGTTTTTGCTTGCTTTGTCGAAGGTCAGTTGGCCGTAAGTATTTGAGTTATTTCTGAGTTCTCTATTCTGTTTCATTGGTTTATGTGCCAGTTTTTATACCAGTACCATGCTGTTTTGGTGACTATGACCTTACAGTATAGTTTGAAATCAGAAAGTGTGATGCCTCCAGGTTTGTTCCTTCTGTTTAGTTTTACTTTGGCTCTGCAGGCTCTTTTTTGGTTCCATACGAATTTTAGAATTTTTTTTTTTTCTAATTCTGTGAGGGATGATGGTGGAATTTTGATGGGGATTGCATTGAATTTGTAGATTGCTTTTGGCAGTATAGTCGTTTTAACAATATTGATTCTACCCATCGATGAGCATGGGATGTGTTTCCATTTTTTTGTGTCGTCTCTGATTTCTTTCAGCAGGATTCCATAGTTTTCCTTGTAGAGGTCTTTTGACGCCTTTGTTAAGTATATTCCTAAGTTTTTTGTTTGTTTGTTTGTTTTTTTGCAGCTGTTGTAAAAGGGGTTGACTTACTGATTTGATTCTCCACTCGGTTGCTGTTGGTGTGTAGAACTACTGATTTGTGTACATTTTTCTTGTATCTGGAAACTTTGCTGATTTCTTTTATCAGTTCTAGGAGCTTTCTGGAGGAGTGTTTAGGGTTTTCAAGGTAGACAATCGCATCGTCAGCACACAGTGACAGTTTGACTTCCTCTTTACCAATCTGGATGCCTTTTGTTTCTTTCTCTTGTCTGATTGCTCTGGCTAGGACTTCCAGTACTATGTCGAAGAGGAGTGGTAAGAGTGGACATCCTTGCCTTGTTCCAGTTCTCAGAGGGAATGCTTTCAACTTTTCCCTGTTCAGTATAAAATTGGCCATGGGTTTGTCAAAGATGGCTTTTATTACATTGAGGTATGTCACTTGTATGCCACTTTTGCTGAGAGTTTTAATCATAAAGGGATGCTGGATTTTGTCAAATGTTTTTTTTGCATCTATTGAGATGATCTTGTGATTTTTGTTGTTTTTAATTCTGTTTATGTGGTGTATCACATTTTTTGACTCGCATATGTTAAATCCTCCCTGTATACCTGGTATGAAACCCACTTGATCATGGTGGATTATCTTTTTGATATGTTGTTGGATTCAGTTAGCTAGTAGCTTGTTAAAGATTTTAGCATCTATGTTCATCAAGGATATCAGTCTGTAGTTTTTTGTTGTTGTTGTTGTTGTTGTTGTTTTTGGTTATGTCCTTTCCTGGTTTTGATATTAGGGTGATGCTGGCTTTATAGAATAAATTATGGAGGGTTCCTTCTTTCTCTATCTTGTGGAATAGTGTCAAAAGAATTGGTACCAATTCTTTGACTGTCTTGTAGAGTTCTGCTGTGAATCCGTCTGGTCCTGGACTTTTTTTGTTGTTGTTGGCAATTTTAAAATTACCATTTCAATCTTGCTGCTTGTTATTGGTCTGTTCATGGTATCCAATTCTTCCTAATTTATGCTAGAAGAGTTGTATTTTTCCAGAAATTTATCCATCTCTTCTAGGTTTTCTAGTTTATGTGCGTAAAGGTGTTCATAGTAGCCTCGAATGATCTTTTGTATTTCAGTGGTGTCAGTTGTAATATCTCCTGTTTCATTTCTTAATGAGGTTATTTTGATTGTCTCTCTTCTTGGTTAGTTTTGCTAATGGTCTGTCAGTTTTATCTTTTCAAAGAACCAACTTTTTGGTTCATTTATCATATATATATTTTGGTTTGTTTGTTTGTTTCAATTTCATGTAGTTCTGCTCTGGGTTTGGTTTGTTCTTGTTTCCCTAGTTCCATGAGGTGTGACCTTAGAATGTCAGTTTGTGCTCTTTCAGTCTTTTCGATGTAGGCATTTAGGGCTATGAACTTTCTGCTTAGCACCACCTTCGCTGTATCCCAGGGGTTTTGATAGGTTGTGTCATTATTGTTGTTCAGTTAGAATAATTTTTAAATATCCATCTTGATTTTGTTTTTGACCCAGTGCTCATTCAGGAGCAGGTAATTTAATTTAGGTGTATTTGCATGGTTTTGAAGGTTCCTTTTGGAGTTCACTTACAGTTTTATTCCACTGTGGTCTGACAGAGTGCTTGATATCATTTCAATTTTCTTAAGTTTATTGAGGCTTCTTTTATGGCCTATCATATGGTCTATCTTGGAGAAAGTTCCATGCACTGTTCAATAGAATGTGTATTCTGCAGTTGTTGGATGAAATGTTCTGTATCTATCTATTAAGTCCATTTGATCCAAGGTGTAGTTTAAATCCATTGTTTCTTTGTTGACTTTCTGTCCTGATGACCTGTCTAGTGCTGTCAGTGGAGTATTGAAGTCCCCCACTATTATTGTGTTACCGTCTATCTCATTGCTTAGGTCTATTAGTAATTGTTTTATAAATTTGGGAGCTCCAGTGTTAGGTGCATATATGTTTAGAATTATGATATTTTCCTGTTGGACAAGGCCTTTTACCATCATATAATGTCCCTCTTTGTCTCTTTTAACTGCTGTTGCTTTAAAGTTTGTTTTGTCTGATATAAAAATACCTGTCCCTGCTTGCTTGTGGTGTCCATTTGCATGAAATGCCTTTTTCAACCCCTGTACTTTAAGTTTATGTAAGTCCTTAAGTGTTACTTGAGTCTCCTGAAGGCAGCAGATGGTTGGTGGGTTCTTATCCATTCTGCTGGTCTGTATCTTTTAAGTGGTGCATTCAGGCAATTTACATTCAATATTAGTATTGAGGTGTGAGGTACCCTTCTGTTCATCATGCTGTTTGTTGCTTGCGTAGTTTGTTTTTTATTGTTTTTTGTTTTTGCTTTTTAACTTGCATTTTTGTTTTGTAGGTCCTGTGTGATTTAAGCTTTAAAGAGGTTCTGTTCTGATAATTTGCCAGGATTTGTTTCAAGATTTAGAGCTCCTTTTAGCAGTTCTTGTAGTGGTGGCTTGGTACTGTTGAATTCTCTCAGCATTTGTTTGTCTGCAAAAGACTGTATCTTTCCTTCATATATGGTGCTTAGTTTTGCTGGATACAAAATTCTTGGCTGATAATTGTTTGAGGAGGCTGAAGATGGTCCCCAATCCCTTCTTTCTTGTAGGGTTTCTGCTGAGAAATCTACTGCTAATCTCATAGGTTTCCCTTTATAGTTTACCTGGTACTTCTGTCTCACAGCTCTTAAGATTCTTTCCTTCATCTTAACTTTGGATAAACTGATGACAATGTGCATAGGTGATAATCTTTTTGCAATGAATTTTCTAGGTGTTCTCTGTGCTTCTTGTATTTGTATGTCTAGGTCTGTAGAAAAACCAAGGAAATTTTCCTCAAGAATTCTCCCAAATATGTTTTCCAAGCTTTTAAAATTGTCTTCTTCCTCAGGAACACTGATTATTCTTAAGTTTGATTGTTTAGCATTATCCCAGACCTCTTGGAGGCTTTGTTCATATATTCTTATCTTTTTTCTTTGTCTTTGTTGGATTGGGTTAATTCAAAGATCTTGTCTTCATTCTCTGACTTTCTTTCTTCTACTTGTTCAAGTCTATTGCTGAGACTTTCCAGAGCACTTTGTATTTCTCTATTTGGGTCCAATGTTTCCTGAATTTTTGATTTTTTCTTTAAGCTCTCTATTTCCTCGAATATTTCTCCCTTCACTTCTTGTACTGTTTTTTTTTGGATTTCCTTCCATTGGGCTTTACCTTTCTCTGGTGCCTCCCTGATTAGCTTAAAAACTAACCTCCTGAATTCTTTTTCAGGTAAATCAAATATTTCTTCTTGGTTTGGATCAATTGCTGGTGAACTAGTGTGATTTTTTGGGTGGTGTTAAAAAGACTTGTTTAGTCATATTATCAGAGTTGGTTTTCTGGTTCCTTCTTATGCAGGCAGGCTCCGTCCGAGGGAAAGTCTAGGGATTCTTTTGTCCCATGGGGTATTCCCTTTATGTACTACTCTCCCCCTTTTCCTATAGATGTGGCTTCCTATGAGCCAAACTGCAGCGATTATTGTTGTCTCTCTTCTGGGTCTAGCCACCCAGCAAGTCTACACATTTCCAGGCTGGTACTGGGAGTTGTCTGCACAGAGACCTGTGATGTGAACCATCTATAGGTCTCTCGGCCGTGGATACCAGTGTCTGTTCCAGTGGAGATGGCAGGTGGTGTAATGGACTCCATGAGGGTTCTTAGCTTTGGTGGTTTCCTGCTCCATTTTTGTGCTGGTTGGCCTCCTGCGGGGAGGCGGCGCTTTCCAGAGAGCATCAGCTGTGGTAGTATGGGGAGGAACTGGGGGTGGGTGGGGCCCTAGAACTCCCAAGATCATATGACCTTTGTCTTCAGCTACCAGGGTGGATAGGGAAGGACCATCAAGTCGGGGCAGGGCTAGGCGTTTCTGAGCTCAGGCTTTCCTTGGGTGGGTCTTGATGCAGTTGCTGTGGGGATGGGAGTGAGATTCCCAGATCACTGGAGTTGTGTACTTAGGTTGTCAGGAAAGTAGGGGAAAGCCAGCATGAGCTCCCACACAATCCAAAGGGCAGGTCTCACTCCCACCGTGCCCCCACCAACAGCCCTGAGTTTGTTTCCAGGCGGTGGGCTAGCTGGACTTGAGAACTTTCCCCAGGCTGCCCGCCTCCCAGCTGCGAAAGGAGAGGAATGGATTCTTCTCCTGCCTGTGGAGTCTGTACACAAACTCCAGATTTGCACTCTCCTGGAGTTCTGGCCAGGAGGCGTCTCACCCCATTCACATTGTTACAAAGTTCAGCTGGACATTTCCTTCTCCCTGTGATGCTTTCCCCTCTGTCCTGCTCCTCTGGCTGCCCTCCCAGTGGATGCCTGTAGTACCAGGCAGGAATGGCCTGCTTGGGGACCCAGCTGAGCTCCCGGGGTCTTTCTGCTCCTTCCTCTACCCCTGTATTTTGCTTGGCTCTCTAAGTTGAGTCAGCTCCAGTTAAGGTAGGGCACTTCTCTGGCAAACAGACCTTCAGTTTCTCCAGTGGGGGTGTGTGGTGGGGAGAGGAGGCTCTTCTTTTCCCGCTTCTACAGTTGTGGCACTCCCAGAGTCTGGGATGTCTCCCGGGTCCTGCAGGGGCAGTCCACTTCCTTCGGAGGGTCTGTGGGTCCCCTCGGGATTGCTGGTTTGTTCTTGCAGTCGATCTGGAGCTAAAATTCACAATGCAAGTCTCTGCAAACTGCTCTGTCCATTTGAGTCGGAGCGGCAATCTAGTCCTGCCTCCCGTCTACCATGATGATCTCAGTCCCCAACTTTATTTTTAATTAAGAATCATAAGCAAATATTATGATCACTTCTTAGAGAATATCAGTAAATAATAAATGAATGAATGAATAAATAAACAAATACTTCTTACTAGCATATGTTTTTAAGATTTGTGCACCTTTATTTGTTTCTTTCTTTCTGTTTTTCTTTTTATTTGTTTGTTTGTTTGTTTGAGACTGGATCTCACTCTCTCACCCAGGCTGGAGTGCAGTGGCACAATCATGGCTCACTGCAGCCTCAACCTCCAGGGCTTAAGTGATCCTCCCACCTCAGCCTCCCTAGTAGCTGGGACCACAGGTGCACACTGTCACACTCAGCTAATTTTTTATTTTTTTAGAGATGGGGGGTCTCACTATGTTTGAGACCCAAGCTGGTCTCAAACTCCTAGCCTCTAGAAATCCTCCTTACTCAGCTTTCCAGAGTGTTAGGATTATTATAGGCATGAGTCATCACACCCAGCCTGTTTCTTTTCTCTCTTTCTGTCCTTTATTTCTCTCTCTCACTCTCTTTCTTTTCCTTCCTTCCCTTCCCTTCCAGCCTCCTCCCTCCTCCCTCCCTCCTTCTCTCCCTTCCTTCCTTCCTTCCCTCTTCCCTCCCTCCTTTCTTTCTTTCTTCTTCTTCTCCTTTCTTTCCTTCTTTCTTTCTTTGCTTCTTTCTCTTCCCTTCCTCTTTTCTTTTCTTTCCTTCCTTCCTTCTTTCTCTTCTCTCCCTCTTTTTTCTTTCTTTTTTTTCTTATCTTTTCCTTTCCCTCCCTTCCTTCCTTCCTTCCTTCCTTCCTTCCTTCCTTCCTTCCTTCCTTCCTTCCTTTCTTCCTTCTTTCCTTTCTTCCCTCCCTCCTTTCCTTCCTTCTTTCTTTCCCCTTCCTTCCTTCCCTCCCTCCCTCCCTCCCTCCCTCCCTCCTTCCTTCCTTCCTTCCTTCCTTCCTTCCTTCCTTCCTTCCTTCCTTCCTTCCTTCCTTCCTTCTTCTTCTCTCTCTCTCTTTCTTTCTTTCTTTCTTTCTTCTTTCTTTCTTCTTTCTTTCTTTCTTTCTTTCTTTCTTTCTTTCTTTCTTTCTTTCTTTCTTTCTTTCTTTCTTTCTTTCTTTCTTTCTTTCTTTCTTTCTTTCTTTCTTTCTTTCTTTCTTTCTTTCTTTCTTTCTTTCTTTCTTTCTTTCTTCTCTCTCTCTTTCTCTGCCAGTTTCTTTGACGGGTATTGCTATCAAAGGCTTTTTGCTGGACTCAAACTCCTAAGTTCAAGTGAGCCTCCTGTCTCAGTCTCTTAAATAGCTGGGAACACTTTTGTTTCCCAACTCCCATTTCTTACTTTGGATTAACCTTTCTTTGAAATATTTTTTAATACTGAGGAACTATGTGTAGTAGTTCTCTATGTTTAAAATGACTTATTTGGGATTCATTCTTGAATAAGGTTTAGATATAAAATTCTAGGCTGACAATTTTTTCTGTTAGCTTTGAAGATACTATTCCATTGTCTTCTGGCCTCTATTATTACTGATAGGAAGCTGGGTTTTCACTGCTTTGTAGTTTATCTTTTCTTTTATAGTATTTAAGATTTTGCTTTTTCTCTTTTTTTTTTTATAGTTTTGGGGCTGCAGTGTTTTTTGGAGTTGATTTGTAGTTATTTATTTTTCTTAACATACAAAATGCATTCTGATCTTCCAACTAATGTCTCTCTTTTGTTTTGGAAGATTATCATTTACTATACCTACAAAATTCCTAAAAATGTAATATTTCTGTTTATTTGAGTCATATTCTGGGCAAATCCTTTAGTACTGTACCGTTATTCAACTCATAAATTCTGTATCTCTATGTAGCCTAGAATTTTGTCATTTTAATTCTGTAATTTTGAAATCTTTAATTGTCTGAAATATATTTTCATTTTAAAAATACCTATTTTCTGTCATTCTCCTCCCTATTTTTTATTCCATCATTTATTTTTCTTTTAAATGAATGCTAATCATTCATTTGTCTCTTTAAGTCTCCTAAGTATGTTAAAGTCTCTTCTAGACTGCGAATATTATTTTTTTCTGGGTGAATTTGTCTTTTGATTATGTTGATTAAATTGGTTGACTTTCTTAGCATTAGAATTCTTCATTATGTACCTTGATATTTTGGTTTGCAGACTGATTTTGAATGGAAAATTATTTGTGTGTGTTGTTTTTTCTCTCTCTCCTTTTCTCTTCCCTCTCATTCTTCCCAACTAGTGGGATGTTCTGACTGGTGACATGCCTTTTTTCCAGCCCTCCAGGCCCCAGATTCAGAACTCGGCATTCGAATGTTTCTCTGCTGCTCCTCCTGGGTGGCATGTGGAGACATCACAGATGTGGTTACCAAGCAGCAGGTAGCATGACTCAGCAACTAGGGCTGAGGCAGTGGCTCTGTCCTCTCCCCTCCTCAGGCACACTGCCTTACAGACGTCCCAGTCCCAACCAGCAGCTGTTGTTTTTCTGGCTTCCTTTCGTGGGTGGGTATGTTGAGCTCTGTTCCCCCATCTCAGGTGAGCCATTCTGCCCTCTGATGCCCTGTAGGAATCCAGCTCCTGGCCCCAGTGCCTTTCTCTCTGCTGGAACCCAGCCAGCCTGTGCCTTCAGTCTTGCTCTCCACTGGGCTTCTTGCTAGTTCCCGTCCACAGAGAGGTTTTTGAGCTAGTGTATGTTTTTCTGTTTTTTTTTTTTAATCTATATATATTATAGTGACATATATATACACACACACTCTACCATTAGCACGTGTTTGAAACAGATGAGGTTTGTCGATGTTCATCAAAATATCATTTTGACTAGGAGTCTATAACTTGTTCGAATGCTTATGTAGTGACTCCATTTATTATTTTGTACCTACTTCATATCAAATCCAGTCCTTTCTCTTAGGAGCCAGTTCCTTTACCAAGTTCACAAATGGGTGGCAAAAATCCTCAACATTTGGAAAATACATTTTCAAGCAGAGCTGGCATTATAGCCCACTCATGAAAGTGTCAGTCCTTCCAAATTCCAGGGTTTAGTGAGTAGCACAGGGTAAAATAAGGAAACTTTTAATTTAAAATCCTCCTTCGTTGACATACTTCCTGACCTGATGCGTTCCACTTTTTAGAGAAGTGATGATATTTGGTATGTAACACTTAGAAATTTCATTGCTGGGGATTGCGTTGCAGGGAGGGCAGTCTTGCAATTTCCCAGGGATTATATCACATCATTGATCTTGATAATAAAGTGAGTGCGCTTATTAAAATTATGGGCAAACAAGAGAGATAACTGAACAAGTGCAAAGAACATGTGTTTCTATTAAACAGTCAGACATGAGGCATAACTTATTCATGTCATTTGTTCAGTTTTAGACTACCCCAATTTGATAAGGCAAATAGAATTGATGTGGGAATAGTAATACCAGAATTGTGATAGTCCTCATTCTGAAGACAATATGCCATCTTAAAAATTAAAATGTGTAAAATTATTTATTTTCTCTAGTATTTAATTTTTTTTTTTTTTTTTTTTTTTTTTTGAGGCGGAGTCTCGCTCTGTCGCCCAGGCTGGAGTGTAGTGGCGCGATCTCGGCTCACTGCAAGCTCCGCCTCCCGGGTTCCCGCCATTCTCCTGCCTCAGCCTCCCGAGTAGCTGGGACTACAGGCGCCGCCACCACGCCGGGCTAATTTTTTTGTATTTTTAGTGGAGACGGGGTTTCATTGTGTTAGCCAGGATGGTCTCGATCTCCTGACCTCGTGATCCGCCCGCCTCGGCCTCCCAAAGTGCTGGGATTACAGGCTTGAGTCACCGCGCCCGGCCTCTAGTATTTAATTTATGTCCATATAATACAAAATATAAAGCTTTTCCTGTTTATTAATAAATTTAAATTTCATGATATAGAAAAATGTCATATAGAAATGTACTTTTACACCCCACATCTGAATCAATTCAAGAAATAAATCACAAGGCATTGCTTAGAGATGAGGAGGTGAATGAGGAGACTTCAGCTGGTGAGGAAAATACCATCCAATCCTCTGAGGATGAGCACTTTAATCTTACTCTGATTCTTCCACTGTACCAATAAAATTTCAAGAAAGCAACTATTAGCATTTGGACCTAAATTCTAAAAAGGAACTTGCTCATTTTTAATTGGGTTATTGGGCTTTTTGCTCTTGAGTTACAGGAGTTCATTATATATCTTGGAAATTAATGTTTGTCAAATATATGTTTGCAAATATTTTTCATTCCATAGGTTGCCTCATCACTCTGTTGATGGGCTAAAGACTTGAATAGCCATTTGTCCAAAGAAGACATACAAGTTGCCAACAGATAAATGAAACAATGCTCAACATCACTAATCATCAGGGAAATGCAAATCAAAACCAAAGTGAGATACCTGTCAGGTTGGCTATTATTGAAAAAACAGAAAACATGACTAGCGTTGGTAAGGATGTGAATAAATTGGAACCCTTGCACAATATTTAGGGGAAATGCAAAATGGTGCAGTTGCTATGGAAAACAGTATGTAGAGTTCTCAAAAAATTAAAAGTAGAATTGCTATGTGATCCAGTAATCTTACTCTGGGTATTTATCCAAAAAAACAAAAATGTAATCAGCATCAAGACATAATCTGCAAGCCTATGTTCAATGTAGCACTATTCACAATATTCAAGATGTAGAAACAACTTAAATACTCATTGACCCATGAGTGGGGTAAAGAAGATAGGGTATATACACACAAAGGAACATTATTCAGCCTAAAAAGGAAGGAAATTTTGTAATATGTGACAACATGGATGAATCTTGAGGTTCATCCTCTTATGTTAAGTAAAATACACCAGTCATGAAACGACAAATATTGCATGATTTTACTTATAGGAAGTATCTAAAATAGTCAAATTCCTGGAATCAAAGAGGGGAATGTGATTGTGAGGGGCTGGGGAGTGAGGAAATGGTATGTTTCTAATGAACTGCATAAAGTTTCATTTAAATAAGATGAATACATTCTGTAGATCTTCTGTACAACATTGTACCTGTAATTAACACTGCGTTGTACACTTAAGGACTTAAGAGGGTGGATCTTATATTAAGTGTTCTTACCACAATAAAATAAAAATTAAAAAATAATATCTATGTTACAAAGTAGTTCTGTCAAATTAGATTAACAATACAGTTCCTAGTTCATACTGTTACATACTATTACAGAATAAATATTTATTTAATTAAAAAAACTTTCACACTTTCCTTGCTTCAAACAACAACACCCCATTGGCTTTAACTTGTACCTGTTTTCCAAATCTGACCAGCACAGAGACTGGGAGCTATTTATTTTCTCCTATTTAATCCCCATGTATAGAATTTTAAAAAATTTATTCTTTTTTATTTCCATAGGTTTTTGGGAAACAGGTAGTGTTTGGTTACATGAATAAGTTCTTTAGTGGTGATTTCTGAGATTTTGGTGCACCCATCATCCGAGCAGTGTACCCTGTAACCAGTGTGTGGTCTTTTATCACTCCCCAGCCCATACCCTTACCCCCAAGTCCCCAAAGTCCAAGGTATCATTCTTATGCCTTTGCATCCTCATGGTTTAGCTCCCACATGTGAATGAGAACATGTGATGTTTAGTTTTCCATTGCTGAGTTCCTTCACTTAGAATAACAGTCTCTACCTCCATCCAGGTTGCTGTGAATGCCATTATTTTGTTCCTTTTTATGGCTGAGTAGTATTCCATTATATATCGCATTTTCTTTATCCACTTATTGACTGATGGGCATTTGGGCTGCTTCCATATTTTTGCAATTGCAAATCGTGCTGCTATAAACGTGTGTGTAAGTGTCTTTTTTGTATAATGACTTCTTTTCCTCTGGGTAGATACCCATATATGGATTTTTTTTTCACCATAGATCTTTTCAAAAGACCAAACAGCAAAAATATTGGTAAGAACTTTTGAATACTTACTGCGTCTAAAAGTTCTTACCAGTATTTCTACTCACACTTCTATTTCTGGTTTCCATATAATTGCCTATATTCCTAATTTATTTTTCTCTATGAGTCTATTTAACTTCACAAACATGGTGTTTCTCTTATTTCCTCAGCGCCGTCTGTGATGTGACAGTGAGCTGAGCTGTACCTGAATCCTGAGCTGCCCAGCCCAGGCAGGAAGCACTTTGCAATCTCTTTCCATCGGGGGGCCAGCTGACCTAGGCTTCAAGTATCTTAGCTCTGAATCTGCTGTTAGAGGGTCTATCATTCTTTGCCATTTTTTTTTCCTCTCAGATACTGCTCTTTTTAGCTTGGTTTTATTTATTAATATCTTTCTACTGTGGTGCTTAACGTCTCCTTTCCCCCTCCTCCAAGGGCGAGAAGTCTGGTCAAAAGATCTCTACTAGCTAGGCAGTAAATTTTTTACATTTCTTCCTTTCTTCAAATGTGTCTTTTTGTGACCCAATCAAATGCTGGCAATGAAGTTCCTTATCTCCATTTGACTCATGCATAAAGCCAACACTCAGAAATCCTATTTCATCCCTTACCTTTTCCCTTTGTAGCTAACCCAAAATGTGTTCAGTTTTACTAAATGCTGACGCTCTCCACACACTTCTAAGTATAGTATACTCTGGCTGAAATGGCAGCCACTTTTAAAATCATTATTTTTTCATGTTAATTACATTTAACTACACTTTATTTCATGAAATTGAAATTTACCAAAAAGGAGGAAAAAGCCATGGGGTGGGGATGGGGAGATGTGGTACATTATATTTTTAGAGAAATACCAGAAGTAGTTTTGTTTTATTTAGAAAAAAAGAGATTAAAAATAGTTTAAATCATTCATAAGTTCTATAAAGTTCTTTTCTAATTTCTGTTTGACATAAAAATGGCAAGATAATGAGTCGTGGGCCCGGGGAACAAGAAATCTTGGCTGTCGATCTGGTATTTGTGGCTCTACTGCTGATTGGTGTAGAAGTGAACCTATGTGACTATAAAGGTGAATGCAGCCAAAATGGTTAGACATGCAGTCAACTCTAAAGATGTTGTGATAGGGCGTGAAAGTCAAGAAAGAAACTTTAGTAGGTTACTGTGTGATGGAGAATAAATTATGAGAAGAAATGCACCTGAAGTGGTCTCAGGGATTTGTTTCACATTAAAAAAAAATACTTTATTTTTTAGAGCAGTTTGAGGTTCACAGCAAAGTGAAATAGAAAATACAGAGATGTCCCACCTACCCCCTACCCCCGCCATGCACAGTCTCCTCCATTATCATCATCCCTAGCCATAGTGAGAATTTGTTACAATTAGGGGAACTGCTTTGGCACATCATTATCTCTCAAAGCACACAGTTTACATTAGGGTTTTCTGTTGGTATTGTACATTCTCTGTTTTTTGACAAATGTATAATGTCATGTATCCACCATTATAGTATCATACAGAGTAGTTTCACTGCCCTAAAAATCCGCTGTACTCTGCCTATTCAACTCTCTCTCTCTCTTTCCCCAAACCCCTGACAACCATTGATCTTTTTATTCTCTCCATAGTTTTGTCATCTCCAAAATGTCATACAGTTGGAATCGTAGAGGAGGTAGCATTTTAGAGCAGCTTCTTTTACTTAGTAATAAGCATTTGTGTCCTTCATGTATTTTCTTTTTTTTTTTAATTATTTTTTATTATTATACTTTAAGTTCTAGGGTACATGTGCATAACGTGCAGGTTTGTTACATATGTATACTTGTGCCATGTTGGTGTGCTGCACCCATCAACTCGTCAGCACCCATCAACTCGTCATTTACATCAGGTATAACTCCCAATGCAATCCCTCCCCTCTCCCCCCTCCCCATGATAGGCCCCGGTGTGTGATGTTCCCCTTCCCGAGTCCAAGTGATCTCATTGTTCAGTTCCCACCTATGAGTGAGAACATGCGGTGTTTGGTTTTCTGTTCTTGTGATAGTTTGCTAAGAATGATGGTTTCCAGCTGCATCCATGTCCCTACAAAGCACACAAACTCATCCTTTTTTATGGCTGCATAGTATTTCATGGTGTATATGTGCCACATTTTCTTAATCCAGTCTGTCACTGATGGACATTTGGGTTGATTCCAAGTCTTTGCTATTGTGAGTAGTGCCACAATAAACATACGTGTGCATGTGTCTTTATAGCAGCATGATTTATAATCCTTTGGGTATATACTAAGTCAAAAGAACAAAGCTGGAGGCATCTCGCTACCTGACTTCAAACTATACTACAAGGCTACAGTAACCAAAACAGCATGGTACTGGTACCAAAACAGAGATATAGACCAATGGAACAGAACAGAGTCCTCAGAAATAATACCACACATCTACAGCCATCTGATCTTTGACAAACCTGAGAGAAACAAGAAATGGGGAAAGGATTCCCTATTTAATAAATGGTGCTGGGAAAATTGGCTAGCCATAAGTAGAAAGCTGAAACTGGATCCTTTCCTTACTCCTTATACAAAAATTAATTCAAGATGGATTAGAGACTTAAATGTTAGACCTAATACCATAAAAGCCCTAGAGGAAAACCTAGGTAGTACCATTCAGGACATAGGCATGGGCAAAGACTTCATGTCTAAAACACCAAAAGCAACGGCAGCAAAAGCCAAAATTGACAAATGGGATCTCATTAAACTAAAGAGCTTCTGCACTGCAAAAGAAACTACCATCAGAGTGAACAGGCAACCTACAGAATGGGAAAAATATTTTTGCAATCTACTCATCTGACAAAGGGCTAATATCCAGAACCTACAAAGAACTCAAACAAATTTACAAGAAAAAAACAAACAACCCCATCAAAAAGTGGGCAAAGGATATGAACAGACATTTCTCAAAAGAAGATATTCATACAGCCAACAGATACATGAAAAAATGCTCATCATCACTGGCCATCAGAGAAATGCAAATCAAAACCACAATGAGATACCATCTCACACCAGTTAGAATGGCAATCATTAAAAAGTCAGGAAACAACAGGTGCTGGAGAGGATGTGGAGAAATAGGAACACTTTTACACTGTTGGTGGGATTGTAAACTAGTTCAACCATTATGGAAAACAGTATGGCGATTCCTCAAGGATCTAGAACTTGATGTACCATATGACCCAGCCATGTATTTTCATAGTCTGATGGCTCACATCTTTTTTGGCACTGAGTAATATTTCATTGTCTGGTTGTACCGCAGTTTACTTATCCAGCCATCTACTGGAGGACATCTTGGTTGCTTCCAAGTTATGGCAATTATAAATAAAGCTGCTATACGTGTCCATGCGAAAGTTTTGTGTGGGTGTAGGGTTCCAGCTCATTTTGATAAATACCAGAGTGTGATTGCTGGATTGTATGGTGTGTTTCACTTTTCAGTTCTGTCTTGTGAATGTTATTTTTAAAAGATGCTATAGGATATGCTGCCCTGCACAGAATGGGTAGATAAAAACCAGGCAAACGAAATGTTCTCTGAGGCTCATTCATGTCAGTGTTCACTCCTGCAATGCAGAGTAAAATCTCTAGGATATAGTTATAGTTTACAATAACTGGATGTAGGTTTCCAGGAATAGGACAGGATTGACATGGATTTTTGATGCTGCTATTACTCGTCTACATTTCTAGCATAAGAAGGGAAAATTATGTCTGGCTGGGCACTGGAATTTCTTTAACAACCTCATAGTCTTTCTGAGGCTTCATAAATTACAAATAAGCTCTTGAAGGTTTGATATCCTGACCTTTGGAAATGTTATTTCTTCTATTAAAATATTAAATAAAACAATGTTTTATTTGATCTACATTGGCTACAGCAAAAGGTTTTTATAAATATATAAAAAAAGTTTACGTGAATGTTATATTGTAATTGTTCTACTGACTTAAAACACTCATTAAGGTAATAATATTATGAGCTCTTTTCTGTGAAAATTTTATAAGTACAAAAGCCATTAAAATGATTAAAATTTCCTCTTAGTTTCTGCTATTTCTGCAGATGTCTTGGTTCCTAAGAACAACTATACTGTTGAATCTAGCTAGTAAAAAGTATTAAATGCATCATACACCTGTCTAAATGAAGAAAGTCCTGAAATAATTCTTACGCTTTTCCTCTATTGCTACTTCTCTTTTCTTTTACCTTTCCTTCCTTTTAAGGAAAACACAGTACTTTGGAACAAATTGATTTTTTTAGATAGTGCATTGATCATACCCCTAGCCTGGGGTTAGCGCATAACTTCAAACACAATAATAACTAAGACAATCATCTAATTTTACTGAAATAAAACTGAAAATGTACACCCGACAAAATCATCGCTGAGACTACTTTAGGTGCATTTGTGCTTGTACTTTATTCTCAATGACACAGTAATCTACTAAAGTTCCTCTCTCAATTTTTCTCTTTGCAATCTGGAAGAACAGATTCACCAGTGATTGTGCTCATTTATAAAAGCATCCAAAACAAAATTGAACCCCAAGGCTGATATGCTATAAAGATGCTGATCAGATCGGAGCAGAATGGACCATGCTTTGGGGCTTGCTCAGCTAAAGATGGTTCTAGAAGACTGATGACTTTATAGACACAATTACAAACACCACAGCTCTGTCAGATGAATGGAAACTCATGAAATATGATCTGGCCATTTATTAAGTAAAGAATGGCATTTTGTAAAATACTTCTTAAGATTCAGTAATTTTTTGAAGGTAATTAATTTCCCCCCATTCTTTGGCAGTAGATATAATCAAACAACCTTTCAAGAAAGAACAATCCAATAGTATGTTTATAAAATAGTTATATAAAACAGAGACTAATTGATTTTTTATGACTCAAACTAATAGGAATGATGTCAACTTTATGTAATTGTTATCCATAATCAGCAGAAGTCATAATCAATAAGAAATTAGAAATACGTTAATTTTTTCTGGAGTTCCTCTCCAAAAAGAGGTTGGATGTAAGAAAACAACTTGGAGTTTTTTGTGTTTTGTTTTGTTTTCAGTAATACAAATAGCTAAACACGTAGTAACAGTGAGACAATATATTAAAAATAAGACTGGTTTTCAATTAGAGATTAATGCCCATGTATCAGAGATGGTGTTAGTCCATATGATCAGGGATGATTAGACCTGCTGTTGGTCATTATGTTCTAGCATGTCCCATGAGATTTCAGATTCATATTTTATTATAATAAGACTTTGAATTTGCATTTCTGCAGATACTTTTTGCCAAGTTAAATTTTTGTTCACTAAATGAATCAATATGAACACTTATGTAAAATTCCTGAATTCTCCAGATTTTATGTCATGATTCTACCAGTGAAACATGATCAAAATCTGCTATCATTACTTGTAGTGACCCTATTTATTTTTCCTCCTCTTAGATTCTCTGTCGAGAACCTTTATGCTCAGCTCATCCTATGTCCCCAGAGTTCTCATGGTTTCTCCTGGCTTTCCATTATAAATAAGCTAACCCAGAACCCTTATTTAGACAGACAAACAGATAAATAATAAGAAAATGAAGTTACAATCATCCAAGTCCTTCAAATACTGAATTTAACAAATGCTGGTAGTCTCAGAGAATAATTCAAATTAAGATGAAATAAATTAAATACATCCTAGTATTTGGCAGCAAACTGTTTTCTGGGGAGATGTTAACTTGTTTTATAGATGTGCAAATTTAACTTGAATTAAAATATCAATATGAGGATATCTGAGACAGACTGGCCCCTGGTATTTTGAAGACCCAAGGCAGGAGTGTACCAATGGTCATCCATATACCCTATGCATAAATACTTAAATGTAATAAATCAAACTAACAAATTCTCAAATACAGTTGGCCCTTCATAGCTTTAGGTTCCCTCACATTGTGAATTCAACCAACTGTGGATGGAAAATATTTGGAAGAAAAAAGGACGGTTTTGTCTGTACTGAGCCTGAGCCTGTACAGACTTTTTTATCTTGTCATGACTCCCTAAACAATACAATGTAACTATTTATGCAGCGTTCACATTGTATTAGGTGTTGTAAAGTAATCTGGAGATGATTTAAATATGTTGGAGGATATGTGTAGGTTGTATGCAAATTCTACACCATTTTTTATCAGGGACTTAGCACTTACAAATTTTGGTATCTGCAGGAGGTCCTGAAACTCATCCCAAATGGATACCAAGAGACTACTTACTACATGCTCTACCCTCCTACCTTAGCAAATATAAGTTATAACAACCTGGACAGCCACATTTTAATTTGAGTGCTAGAGCTTCTAAGAACTCAGTATTGTGCTGTGATGCCCAGAAGGGCTAGATAGCAGCCTCTGCCTGTGCCACCGACTCCTCTTCCTCCCCTTAGTGCACTACAAGATGCAGATGCTGCATCAAGATGTAGCCTGCATCCCCCTCCTTCCTGGTTGCATATAGTTTCAGGAATAGGGGAATTTATAGTAAATCTGTAGTTTAGATTAAGGAGGTGGTAGGGATAATACTTGCTCCCCTCCCCCTAAAAGGTCCACATCCTAGTCCCTGGAATCTGCAACTGCTACATCACATGGTAAAGAGGAAATAAGGTCCTATATGGGATTAAGGTTGCTAATCAGCTGATCAGACGTGATCACAGAGTTCTTAACAGTGAAAGGGGAGGTAGAGCAGGTCAGAGTGAAGTGATCTGAGAAGGCCTCAGCCTGCCCTTTGAGGATCAGGGCTCCCCAGTCTCCAGTACTGCTCCGTGGCCTGTTAGGAACTGCACCACACGGTGGGTGTGAGCAGTGGGTGAGTGAACAAAGCTTCGTCTGTATTTACAGCAGCTCCTCATCACTCATTATTGCCTGAGCTCTGCCCCCTGTCAGATCAGTAATGGCAGTAGATGCTTATAGGAGCATGAAGCCTATTGTGAACTGTGGATGCGAGGGATCTAGGCTGTGTGCTTATTATGAGAATCTAATGCCTGATGAGCTGTCACTGCCTCTCATCACCCCCAGATGGGCCTGTCTAGTTGCAGGAAAACAAGCTCAGGGCTCCCACTGATTCTACATTATGATGAGTTGTATAATTATTTCATTATATCTTACAATGTAATAATAATAATAGACATAAAGTCCACAATAAATGTAATGCACTTGAATCATCCCAAAACCATCCCCACCCTGCCTTCATTCATGAAAAAAAAATGTCTTCTACAAAACCAGTTGCTGCTGCAGAAAGGTTGAGGATCACTGTTGAAGATGGAAGAAGGTGGTCTCCAGCCCAGGAATGTGGCAGTCTCCAAAATCTGCAAAGGCAAGAAACAGCTTCTTCCCTCCAGCTTCTAGAAGGGAATGCCAGCCCTAACAGCACATTGATTTTTTATTATTATTATTAGACTTTAAGTTCTGGGATACATGTGCAGAATGTGCAGGTTTGTTACGTAAGTATACATGTGCCATGATGGATTGCTGCACCCATCAACCCATCATCTACACTAGGTTTTTCTCCTGATGCTATCCCTCCCCTAGCACCCCACCCCCTCACAGGCCCTGGTGTGTGATGTTCCCCTCCCTGTGTCCATGTGTTCTCATTGTTCATCTCCCACTTATGAGTGAGAACATGTGTTCGGTTTTCTGTTTCTTTGTCAGTTTGCTGAGAATGATGGTTTCCAGCTTCATCCATGTTCATGAAAAGGACATGAACTTATCTTTTTTAATGGCTGCATAGCATTCCATGGTATATACGCCACATTTTCTTTATCCAGTCTATCACTGATGTTCATTTGAGTTGGTTCTAAGTCTTTGCTATTGTGAATAGTGCTGCAATAAACATACATGTGCATGTGTCTTTATAGTAGCATGATTTATAATCCTTTGGGTACATACCCAGTAATGGGATGGCTGGGTCAAATGGTATTTCTGGTTCTAGATCATTGAGGAATCGCCACACTGTCTTCCACAATGGTTGAACTAATTTACACTCTCACCATCAGTGTAAAAGCGTTCCTATTTCTCCACATCCTCTCTAGCATCTGTGGTTTCCTGACTTTTTAATGATCACCATTCTAAATGGCGTGAGATGTTATCTCACTATTGTTTTGATTTGCATTTTTCTAATGACCATTGATGATGAGCTTTTTTTGTATGTTTGTTGGCTGCATAAATGTCTTCTTTTGAGAAATGTCTGTTCATATGCTTTGACAACTTTTTGACGGAGTTGTTTGATTTTTTCTTGTAAATGTGTTTAAGTTCCTTGTAGATTCTGGATATTAGCCCTTTGTCAGATGGATAGATTGCAAAATTTTCTCCCATTCTGTAGGTTGCCTGTTCACTCTGATGGTAGTTTCTTTTGCTGTGCAGAAGCTCTTTAGTTTAATTAGATCCCATTTGTCAATTTTGGCTTTTGTTGCCATTGCTTTTGGTGTTTTAGTCATGAAGTCTTTGCCCATGCCTATGTCCTGAATGGTATTGCCTAGGTTTTCTTGTAGGGTTCTTTTATGGTTTTCGGTCTTACATTTAAGTGTTTAATCCATCTTGAGTTAATTTTTGTATAAGGTGTAAAAAAGGGGTCCAGTTTCAGTTTTCTAAATATGGCTAGCCAGTTTTTCCAAAACCGTTTATTAAATAGGGAACTCTCTCCCCATTCCTTCTTTTTGTCAGGTTTGTCGAAGATCAGATGGTTGCAGATGTGTGGCATTTGTTCTGAGGCCTCTTTTCTGTTCCATTGGTCTATATATCTGTTTTGTTGCCAGTACCATGCTGTTTTGGTTAATTTATCCTTGTAGTATAGTTTGAAGGAAGGTATTATGCTGCCTCCTGCTTTGTTCTTTTTGCTTAGGATTGTCTTGGCTATATGGGCTCTTTTTTGTTCCATATGAAATTTAAAGTAATTTTTTCATATTCTGTGTTCCAATACTATGAAGAAGGGCATTATGTAATGCCCTTCTTTGTCTTTTTTGATCTTTGTTGACTTGGAGTCTGTTTTATCAGAGACTAGGATTGCAACTCCTGCTTTTAAAACATTTTTTTTTTGCTTTCCATTTGCTTGATATATATTCCTCCACCCTTTTATTTTGAGCCTATGTGTGTCTTTGTACATGAGCTGGTTCTCCTGAATACAGCACACAGATGGGTCAATGGTAGCTTGATGGGGATAGCATTGAATCTATAAATTACTTTGGGCAGTATGGCTATTTTCACGATATTGATTCTTCCTATCTATGAACATGGAATGTTTTTCCATTTTTTTGTGTCCTCTCCTATTTCCTTGAGCAGTGGTTTGTAGTTCTCCTTGAAGAGGTCCTTCATATCCCTTGTAAGTTGTATTCCTAGGTATTTTATTCTCTTTGTAGCAGTTGTGAATGGGAGTTCACTCATGATTTGGCTGTTTGTCTATTATTGGTGTATAAGAATGCTTGTGATTTTTGCACATTGATTTTCTATCCTGAGACTTCGCTGAAGTTGCTTATCAGCTTAAGAAGATTTTGAGCTGAGACGATGGGATTTTCTAAATATACAATCATGTCATCTGCAGAGACAATTTGACTTCCTCTCTTCCTATTTGGATATCCTTTATTTCTTTCTCTTGCCTGATTGCCATGGCCAGAACTTCCAATACTATGTTGAATAGGAGTGGTGAGAGAGGGCATCCTTGTCTTGTGCTGCTTTTCAAAGGGAATGCTTCCAGCTTTTGCCCATGAAGTGTGATATTGGCTGTGGGTTTGTCATACATAGCTCTTATTATTTTGAGTTACATTCCATCAATACCTAGTTTATTGAGTTTTTAGCATGAAGGTTGCTGAATTTTATGGAAGGCCTTTTCTGCATCTATTGAGATAATCATGTGGTTTTTGTCATTGGTTTTGTTTATGTAATGGATTATGTTTATTGATTTGTGTGTGTTGAACCAGTCTTGCATCCCAGAGATGATGCTGACTTGATCATCATGAGTAAGCTTTTTGAGGAGCTGCTGGATTTGGTTTGCCAGTATTTTATTGAGGATTTTCACTCGATGTTCATCAGGGATATTGGCCTGAAATTTTATTTTTTTGTTGTGTCTCTGCCAGGTTTTGGTATCAGGATGATGATGGCCTCATAAAATGAGTTAGGGAGTAGTCCCTCTTTTTCTATTGTTTAGAATAGTTTCAGAAAGAATGGTACCAGCTCCTCTTTGTACCTCTGGTAGAATTTGGCTGTGAATTCGTCTGATCCTGGGCCTTTTTTGGTTTCTAGGCTATTAATTACTGCCTCAATTTCAGAACTTGTTATTGGTCAATTCAGGGATTCGACTTCTTCCTGGTTTAGACTTGGGAGGGTGAATGTGTCCAGGAATTCATCCATTTCTTCTAGATTTTCTAGTTTATTTGCATAGAGGTGTTTATAGTATTCTCTGATGGTAGTTTGTATTTCTGTGGGATCAGTGGTGATATTCCCTTTTTCATTTTGTATTGTGTCTGTTTGATTCATCTGTCTTTTCTTCTTTACTAGTCTGGCTAGTGTTCTATCTATTTTGTTAATCTTTTCAAAAAACCAACTTCTGGATTCATTGATTTTTTGAAGGGATTTTCATGTCTGTATCTCCTTCAGTTCTGCTCTGATCTTAGTTATTTTTTGTCTTCTGCTAGCCTTTAAATTTGTTTGCTCTTGCTTCTCTAGTTCTCTTAATTACGATGTTAGGGTGTCAATTTCAGATCTTTCCCACTTTCTCCTGTGGGTATTTAGTGTGTAAATTTCCCTCTAAATGCTGCTTTTGCTGTGTCCCAGAAATTCTGGTAAGTTGTGTCTTTGTTCTCATTGGTTTCAAAGAGCTTCCTTATTTCTGTCTTAATTTTGTTATTTACCCAGTAGCCATTCAGGAGCAGGTTGTTCAGTTTCCATGTAGCTGTGTGGTTTTGAATGAGTTTCTTAATCCTAAATTCTAATTTGGTTGCACTGTGGTCTAAGAGACTGTTTGTTATGATTTCCATTCTTTTGCATTTGCTGAGGAGTGTTTTACTTCCAATTATGTTGTCAATGTTAGAATAAGTCTATGTGGTGCTGAAAAAAATGTGTATTCTGTTGATTTGGGGTGGAGGGTTCTGTAGATGTCTAATTAGGTCCACTTGGAGCTGAGTTCAAGTCCTGAATATCCTTGTTAATTTTCTGTCTCATTGATCTGTCTAATATTGACAGTGGGGTGTTAAAATCTCCCACTATAATTGTGTGGGAGTCAAAGTCTCTTTGTAGGTCTCTAAGAACTTGCTTTGTGAATCTGAGTGCTCCTGTATTGGGTGCGTATATAGTTATAATAGTCAGCTCTTCTTGTTGCATTG
Organism: Macaca nemestrina; assembly: GCF_043159975.1. Classification (NCBI taxonomy): domain Eukaryota; kingdom Metazoa; phylum Chordata; class Mammalia; order Primates; family Cercopithecidae; genus Macaca; species Macaca nemestrina. The sequence goes on along the minus strand of NC_092129.1, from coordinate 175,551,564 downwards.
ATCCTTTTACCATTATGTAATGCCCTTCTTTGTCTTTTTTGATCTTTGTTGGCTTGAAGTCTGTTTTATCAGAGACTAGGATCGCAACTCCTGCTTTAAAACATTTTTTTTTGCTTTCCATTTGCTTGATATATATTCCTCCCCCCTTTTATTTTGAGCCTGTGTGTGTCTTTGTACGTGAGTTGGGTCTCCTGAATACAGCACACAGATGCGTCTTGACTCTTTCTCCAGTTTGCTAGTGTGTCTTTCAATTGGGGCATTTAGCACATTTACATTTAAGGTTAATATTGTTAAGAGTGAATTTGATCCTACCATTATGATGCTAGCTGGTTATTTTGCCTGTTAGTTGATGCAGTTTCTTCAGAGTGTCAATGTTCTTTACAATTTGGTGTTTTCACAGTGGCTGGTAGCACTTTTTCCTTTCCATACTTAGTGCTTCCTTCAGGAGCTCTTGTAAGGCAAGCCTGGTTGTGATAAAAGCTCTCAGTATTTGCTTGTCTGTTAAAGGTTTTATTTCTCCTTCGCTCATGAAGCTTTGTTGGGCTGGATATGAAATTCTGGTTGAAAATTATTTTCTTTAAGAATGTTGAATATGGGCCCACTCTCTACTGGCTTGTAAGATTTCTGCAGAGATATTTGCTGTTGGTCTGATGGGCTTCCCTTTGTGGGTAACCCGACCTTTCTCTCTGGCTGCCCTTAACATTTTTTCCTTCATTTCAACCTTGGTGAATCTGACGATTATGTGTCTTGAGGTTGTTCTTCTTGAGGAGTATCTTTGTGGTGTTCTCTGTATTTCCTGAATTTGAATGTTGGCCTGTCTTGCTAGGTTGGGGATGTTCTCCTGGATAATATCATGAAGAGTGTTTTCCAACTTGGTTCCCATTTCCCTGTCACTTTCTGGCACACCAATCAAACATACGTTTAGTCTTTTCACATAGTCTCATATTTCTTGGAGGCTTTGTTCATTCCTTTTTTTCTTTTTTCTTTAATCTTGTCTTCATGCTTTATTTCATTAAGTTATTCTTCAATCTCCGACATCCGTTTTCAGCGTGATCGATTCAGCTATTGGTACTTGTGTATGCTTCACAAAGTTCATGTGCTATGTTTGTGTTTCAGCTCCATCAGGTCATTTATGGTCTTCTTTAAACTGATTATTCTAGTTAGCAATTCCTCTAACCTTTTATTCAAGGCTTTTATCTTCCTTGCATTGGGTTAGAACATGCTGCTTTGGCTTGGTTGAGTTTGTTGTTACCTACCTTCTGAAACCTACTTCTGTCAGTTCTTCAACCTCATTCTCCATCCCATTTTGTTCTCTTGCTGGCAAGGAGTTGTGATCCTTTGGAGGAGAAGAGGCATTCTGGTTCTTGTAATTTTCAGCCTTTATGAGCTGGTTCTTCCTCATCTTCATGGATTTATCTACCTTTGGTCTTTGATGCTGGTGACATTTGGATGGAGTTTTTGTGTGGACATCCTTTTTGTTAATGTTGATGCTATTCCTTTCTGTTTCTTAGTCTTCCTTCCAACATTCAGGCCCTTCTGATGCAGGCGTGCTGGAGTTTGATGGAGGTCCACTCCAGACCCTGTTTGCCTGGGTATCACCAGCAGAGGCTGCAGAACAGCAAAGATTGCTGCCTGTTTCTTCTTCTGGAAACTTTGTCCCAGAGGGGCACCTGCCAGATGCTAGCCAGAGCTCTTCTGTATGAGGTGTCTATTGACCCTTGCTAGGAGGTGTCTCCCAGTCAGGAGGCATGAGGATCAGGGACCCACTTGAGGAGGCAGTCTGTCCCTTAGCAGAGCTTGAGCGCTGTGCTGGGAGATCCGCTGCTCTCTTCAGAGCCAGCAGGCAGCAACGTTTAAATCTGCTGAAGCTGTGCCCACGGCTGTCCCTTCCCCCAGGTGCTCTGTCCCAGGGAGATGAAAGTTTCATCTATAAGCCCCTGACTGGGGCTGCTGCCTTTCTTTTAGAAAGTCCCTGCCCAGAGAGGAGGAATCTAGAGAGGCAGTCTGGCTACAGCGGCTTTGCAGAGCTGTGGTGGGATTCGCCAAGTCCAAACTTCTGCTGGCTTTGTTTACACTGCAAGGGGAAAACCACCTATTCAAGCCTCAGTAATGGTGGACGCCCCTCCTCCCACCAAGCTTGAGCGTCCCAGGCCTACTTCAGACTGCTGTGCTGGCAGGGAGAATTTTAAGCCAGTGAATCTTAGGTTGCTGGGCTCCGTTGGGGTGGGATCCACTGAGCTAGACCACCTGGCTCCCTGGCTTCAGCTCCCTTTCCAGGGGAGTGAAAGGTTCTGTCTCACTGGTGTTCTGGGCACCAGTGGAGTATGAAAAAAAACTCTGGAAGCTAGCTTGGTTTCTGCTCAAATAGCCAACCAGTTTTGTGCTTGAAATCCAGGGCTCTGGTGGTGTAGGTACCCGAGGGAATCTCCTGGTCTGCAGGTTGTGAAGACCATGGGAAAAGCATAGTATCTGGGCTGGATAGCACAGTTCCTCATGGCTTCCCTTGGCTAGGGGAGGGAGTTCCCCGACACCTTGCACTTCCTGGGTGAGGCGATACGCCACCCTGCTTCAGCTAACCCTTCGTGGGCCGCACACACTGTCTAACCAGTCCCAGTGAGATGAACCAGGTACCTCAGTTGGAAATGCTGACATCACCTGCCTTCTGGATTGATCTCGCTGGGATCTGCAGACTGGAGCTGTTCCTATTCGGCCATTTTGCCAGCCACCACCCCAGAACGTTGATTTTTAGTTCAGTGGAACTCATGTAAGATTTCTGACTTCTAGCACTCCAGGCTGTAAGATGCTAGTTTATGGTAATTTGTTACATTAGCAATAGAAAACTAATACCAAGGATAAATATATGTGATGCTTTGGAAAGCTTAAAATGTTACTGAAATCTCTGTAATGGGTAGCGTGTTTTGGGTCCTTGATTAATACTTACTAAATATAGATGAATTTACAATTAGGATAAAAAATGTTGTCAGCTACTAGGTGGGAAATTACGTTACAATGTACTCATACATTATGATGTAGCTGGTGGACATATTATGTTATTTTTTGCATTGTTGATCTATAATGGATTTTAGCTTGAATTTGGACCCCAATGGAGTTTTTGAAGTATTTTCAAAAAGATTACTTTATGATGTAGCTGCAGCATCATAGAGTATTAAAAAAATACTATATGCAGAAACTTATGAAAGTAATATAATTGCCAAACCTTTTAGAACAGTTTGTAGAACTTTCTAGAAGTTGTGACATAGTTAAATGAATACTGTTTTTCAGCTGCTTAACACTATCTGTCCAAAGCATCTAGTTTACTTTCAGGAGAAGCTTATCTAAATGCTAATGGGTAACTCAATTAAGAAAGAAATGATGAGTTTAACCAAATAGTTAATGCAGAAGAAATCTCTATAGTCCTCAAAAGGGCTCAAATACATACTGTCAATCACAAAGGTAAAAAAGTTGTCAAAGTTTTGAGCATGGGTGATAAAAAATAGCTTGTTTCCATAATGGTCTGCATACATTTGAGTATCAGAATGAACTCAGAAGCATTTTCTTTTTCTTTCTTTTATTTTTATTTTTTAATAAGAAAAAGATTTGTCACAAACTTCAATCATAACTGAAGGTGAAAGCTGTATGGAATTTGTGATGACTATATTCCATAGTTTATTAATTAGAAGATACATGCATTTAAAATGTTGATTGTTCCTCCTGAAAAGTTATTATTAAATTTTATATATCTAGGGATATGTGTTTTCATATATATTTAATTATATTGGGAATTATGGCATTAAAATAGAGAAAAATACAAAATATCCACACAACTTCCAATTTCCTGCTTGACCTGGTATATACTGAAGTTATAAAAATAGCACAATATACATTGGACAAAATAGTCATAAAAATGTGAAGCAGAGAAACCTAGTAGACATCAGAATCTAAATCCCTTAAAGACGTTGTCCTAAAATCAGTGTGAAAATCAGAATTCATATTATAATAAACTATCAAAGACATTTATTAAACTGATTTTTCCTCACACCAGGTGGCTTTCCCTTCCCCTCCTCCCAGTTTTTTCTTCCCTTTTTAAAAAATCAAGTCTAAGGAAACCTATAGTGAAGTTCTTTAATAGCAAAGTATAATGGGGCCTCCTACACCAAGGTATGGAGAGGGCTGTCTAGTCTATTTTTAAAAGTCTCCAGGGAAGGAGCTTCTACAACTTCCTTGTGAATCTCTGACTTCGTACCTGGCAATCTTTCCCTCCCAGGGTCCCCAGGCTGGTCTTCCTCTCTTGCTTAAGAATTTATTATAGATCAAATTATTTTAGGGTTCTGAATATATTGTTATATTTAAACGATACTTTCCCCAAAGGGGCTCAATTAAAAGAGCGCAGGATGTCTGTGCGGCTGAGTGCTATCCTCAAAGAAAGGTGTTCAATTAACAGAAATGGGTGAGATTCAGGCCATCAACAGAAACCCTGATGTTTTAGAAACAACTGCAATCTAAGTATGTCTTCTCCCTCCTGATTTTTTCTGGAGTTACACACTTTTGAAGACAGATGACCCCAGCCTAAGTCCTCGGGCTAGACTCTTGACCACACTGTCTATTTCTTCATCAGAGGGTGATGATGATGCTTACCTACCTCCATTTTTAAGTGAGGATTAATTAATATTTGTATGATATTTTCAAAGATGTTAAACTGTATTTAGATGCTCTAAGGGCTGATGTTATTTCTCAAGGTGTTTTTTCTTTTATTTTATATAAAAAATTACACAAGTTCTATTCTTGCCATATAATTATGTGTTGGCATTCACAAGGAAAGATAAATTCTTTTCAACATTTTTCATGTTTCTATTAATGTTATCTACTACCTTTATATTGGCATTTTATCTTAGGAAAAAAAGCACCACAATATAACTAGAACATTTTTTAATGTTTACATTTGTATTTAATATTACCTATGAACTTCTAATTAAAACATTAATGTGGTTATCTAGTTTAAACCATCAAAGTGTTAAATACTTATGTTAACTATTTTATTGTTTATTTACTTGAGTTTTTGGGAAGGAAATATACTCTCTTTTTCTTTATGTTCACTTATAATTCAGCTATAAAAGTTTTTATATCTAAGAAATATTTAGATTCTAATTTTTGCATTACAACTTCTGTTAGGATGAGCATAAAAACATATTTCAGACTGATTACACTCATCAAAGTTTCTCTTGGTTGCTGTTAAGGATAACAGGAAAGTCATCTTTATGATAAGCAAATTATTTTTATCTGCTGATACATTAGTAATAAAGTAGTAGGTTACTTTTAAATATTTGAGGTCCATTTGTTTTCATGGTTATCATTTGTTCTAGGAAGGCATTTAGAAGCCTGTTTGTCTGCACAAATTATTGAATATATTACTGGAGCCCATTGGAGAATGGCAGGTTTTTGCCATTGTGTGGTTTGTCTTTCATCTTTGGACACTCTGTTCCCACTGTTCCGTTCCAGGAACAGAGTGAATACACTCGCAGCACATATATATGTGTGTGTGTGTGTATATATGTTCTATGTATATATAGATATATATATCTCTGTGTGTGTGTTATATATATAGAGAGAGATGGAGTCTTGCTATGTTGCCCAAGCTGGAGTGCAGTATCATGATCTCGGCTCACTGCAATCTCTGCCTCCCGGGTTCAAGAGATTCTCCTGCCTCAGCCTCCCAAGTAACTGGGGTTACAGGTGCGCACCACCAAACCCAGCTAATTTTTGTATTTTTAATAGAGACGGGGTTTCGCCATGTTGGTCAATCTGTTCTCAAACTCCTGACCTCAGGTGATTCACCCGCCTCGGCCTCCCAAAATGCTGGGATTACAGGTGTGAGCCACTGCACTGGCCCAGCATACAATGTTTAAAGGCGTCAAACATAAAGTATAACAAAGATGAATTTCTCTTTTTCTCTTTCCCAATTCAGCTATACTATTAAGATTATTTTAAAATAAAGAGTCTGATTTTTAAAAAACATGATTCAGATCATTGTTTCTGTTCTCCCTTTCTTTTGCGTGAGCAGCTCAAAACTCAAGGTGCTGGTGGGAGCTTTGGGAATGGTTGCAGAGTTTCTGTGCTGTCTGTCTTGCTGTCTCATCTGCGTCTGATCCAGGAAGGTGGAATCTGTAGAGGAGAGTTACAGTGTTAACTCTCCCCTTCGTTTTCTAGGCACATTTTAGAGTCAGAGACGCAAAATATATTAGTACAGTATTAAAAGGAAAAAGTAGCATGGGAATGTGATTCATTGTGCCAAGACACAAATAATTTAGCTGAAAGTTCATGTCACAGTAAATAACAGAAACAGAGTTTCTTATCTGTTTTTTTTTTTTTTCTTTTTTGTAGTACTTAACTGTCACTCATCTTGGGTCTAGGACATAATTTCTGAAGCCAATTTTCTTCATTTTGAAGAACAGATAATAACAGTTAATCTAAGAAAATATTTTTAAAATGCCTTGTAATTCTTTTTTTTTTTTTTTTTTTTGAGATGGAGTCTCGCTCTGCCGCCCAGTAGCTGGGACTACAGGCGCCCGCCACCTCGCCCGGCTAGTTTTTTTTTTATTTTTTTTTTTAGTAGAGACGGGGTTTCACCATGTTAGCCAGGATGGTCTCGATCTCCCGACCTCGTGATCCGCCCGTCTCGGCCTCCCAAAGTGCTGGGATTACAGGCTTGAGCCACCGCGCCCAGCTGAAATGCCTTGTAATTCTTAACGAAATGCATCACAATAATGTAAAAGCATCTCTTAGTCACTATTCATATTGTTCAATCCTAGTTTGTCTTTTTCTTTCCAGTAATAATCCATCCTGCTTTTTAACAGATTGTAATAGGGGAGCAGTGAGAGAGAAAATAGATGGGTAATCTATTTCATGCTTTACCCTGTTCTATATAATTTGTTTATGTTGGGTGTGTGTGTACGTGAGAGAGTTTATATTACTTACATTGCTTTAAAGTCACAACTCTCAGTGGATTATTACTTAAACAGTAGGAAAAGAGATTATCCTATTTTTTACTACTAGAATGCAATTAAAAATATATTTCTAACTTCAGTGATTTTCAAATAAGAAAATTATATTATTCATAATACTTCATTTTGTTAATCTGATAGTATAACTACCTTAAAAATAGTTCCTCTGTTGTAGTGATATCATGTCCCAGGAAAAAGAATACATATATGTAAAAAACTCGCAATGTGCATTATTAACCAAAATAATTTTTAAACCCTTGTTTCCTTGTATTAGTGGGTCTTCAGGTCTAAAACAAATATTAAACTAGAGTCTTGTTTGTTTGGAATATGGACTCAGTACAAGATAATCAAACCTGTTTTAGGAAAAAAATCATTAAGAAATTTATGTGAAGGATCTATTGCATTTTTCTCTTTGAGGTGAGCAAAAGCAAGTCTGCTATTGCTGATACCACTTGAAAGCTCATTGCTGTGAACACTTTCTTTATTTCTTAACAGAAAACTGATTTTAAATGTTGAGGTTAGAAAATCTACTCAACATTTTTTAACTGCTCTAGCTTTAATTCATAATTACAAGCTTATTCCAATCTCTGCATAATGAAACCACATTTTAGACCAACAGCTGTTATCTACTTTTGCTAGTAGCCTTGGGGTATGAATATTTTAATATTCATTTTATATGTGCAGATAAACTAAATACTTCCGACTGGAAGTCTATCAAATTAATCGCAAAAATCTTAGTTGCTGTTCTTTCTTCCATGCAACTCATTTTTAAAAAACTGCTCACTTTATGCTCCATTTTCCATAAACCTGAAAGTGATTTTTACAAAACATACTGGGGAGAATGTAGAGAAATTCATGGATATAAAGGATCATGGAAAAGATTAAAACAATACTGTTTTGGTGACCTGCCCTTCTGTCCATTTCCATTTTGTGCAAATTCAGTTTAAGATTCAATATTTTGCTTATGGCAATGTTTTAATAGCTGGTTTTGTGTTGGAAGGCTGTGATTTTCACTTATTTAAATAGTATTAGGCTGTCTCATGTAAATGGTATGGGCCTAAAAGTGGAACCCTTCCCCTGCCCCTCCAGTTTTCCCAGTATAATCTCACAAACACCATTGTGATGTACTATAAAACCTACGGTAATTTTTGTTTTTGGATGGCATTGAATGATTAGAAAATAAAAGTTCTGTAGCCCAGTAAAATCTAAAAGTGCTTATTCTGAAGCAGAAGATAAAAAGATGATGGAAGATACCTCAAAGAAAATAGAAATAGATGAATTTGTAGCTAAGGTTAGCAGATATTAATAGTAGAGATGGTTCACACAGATACTTCATATTTTTCTGAATTCTGTAGGAAGATGCTTCCACCTGTTCTGCATTTGAACAGAACAATACTACTTACATCGTACAATAATCAGTATTTGGGGTGGAAAACATAATCTGTATCATTAGCAGATCAAGATCATGTATCTCATTAATGTTAAACCATGACTATTTAACATGTTTGAGAGGCCTGAGCATGGTGACCGAAACGTAAAGACAGGAAAAAAAAGTGACGTAAAATTGTCTATGTAGTGTTTTTCTAGTTATGAGAACCAGACTTCTGTGAAAGCTTATTTGGTCTTAGTGAGCACATATGTGATGATGTCTTATGTGATCTTTCTTTCTGACTTTATGTTCTTGGCTCTTGGGATAACAGAAGACAAACTTTTAGGCCCTTTGTCTTTGAGAAACAGATGCTTTTCCCCCTTTTGTTTAACGGAGACATCTTCTGGGTCTTGACGATGAGAGGAGATAGACACTTCTAATCTTTTTCAGTGCTCGCAACAGCTAACGTTTTCCTGCTCATCTCTTCTTGGGGCGTTTACCACTGCCTTATACTTTCCCCTCATTTCCCCTACTCCTTTTGATTGTGTCTTACAAAGCCTTTGATTGGATACTGGGGAAATTCTGTCTCTCTTGAGCCCATTTTTCATTTTCACTTTTTCCTTTGTTCTCATGTCTTAACAGACACATGCCTTTCCCTCTGCCATTTTTGATGGATCTTTCCAGAACACTGACAGCTTTCCATCAGGCCTTGTCTTTCAAAGTCTTCCAGATGCTTCTTTATGCTTCCTTTCTTAATCATTCCAGCTGCCCTGGAGGGCTCCCCGCATTTGATTTTTGTCCTTCTACGGGTATTTCCTAGCGTTTCCTGAGGAATTACTCTGTGGTGGTTCCATGCTAAGCACTTGGTGTGCCTTATTTTATTTATTCATCTTGATATTTAAGAGGTGTCTACTTATTGTTTTCATTCTGTAGCAGAAGAGAATGAAGCTCACAATGTTGAATAACTTGTCCAACGATAACTGTAAAGTGGAACGACTGGGAGTCAACCTTGGGTCTGTTCCAGATTTTACCCTCCTTAGTCGCTGTTAGAATATTTGATTCATGTCTTCTTCCTTTCTGAGCATTGTTCTCAGTGACATTGGCTTTCCTACTGAAAGTTCATCAAGCAAGCTTTACGGACTCATAGTACCAACAGTCGCAGCATTCCACTCGCCCTGTTTGGCTGCCATGCTCTGGAATTGCTCATCATATACCACTGAAATCTCAGAGTTGGTGGGCTCATTGCAGACACACTGTTTTGCTTGCCATCTATCCCTCTTCTTTATCCCGACTGAACCTACCTCTCAGTATCTCTCCTCTCCTGATCCACACTCCCTTTTAGTTTATTTTATTTTGCCCCAATATTTCATGCCTTTTGATGGCATCATCTTTCCCCAGCTGAATGATGAGACTGTCTCTAGTTTTAGTGGCTCATACACATCAGTCTAGACTCCTGAAGTCTCTTGATTTTAGACAAGTCTTCAACATCAACCCCCCAATCTAAAATAATTATTAAATATACATTATTCACACCTCTCTTTAGATCATAGATTATCACTAGGAAAAATGAAAAAACATTCCTGGGGTATCTTATAGCTTTAAATTCTGTTTCTAGAAAAATGTAGACTTAAATGGCAGATGTTGTTTCCAGCTACACGTTGGCACTTGCTTCTTCTTGGAAGCTCTTCTATTTATCCCTTCTGATTCCTTACTGCTTTCACCTGTGGCCCTGTTCCAAACCAACTTTTACTTCCTCTTTCTCACAGTCCAACCCTAGTCATTGCAGAAACATCCACTTTCATCTTTCTCTTACTCATCTCTTCCTTTGTGCTAAGCTCTCATGCTGAGTCCTGTTCCCTGTAACAAACGGTCCCCATTTGTGTCCTAGGTTCTGTCCAGTTGTTATTTTGAGGTATCCCATTCTGAAGCTTATTTTTTCCCTTGACTGTGATTTGAGTCTTTCTCATTACAGCGATTCCTTTCTCCTTGTGTTCAAACACTCAGCTCTCCTTTCTTAAAAAGTTCTTCCCTTTATAGTCTGCCTCTTTTAGCCATCATTTTATTTCACTTTGCTTTAACTGCTGACATGTATTAAATAAATGCTCTCAACCCACTGTATTCATCCTCTAACAGTCTTTCTTTTAATCCTTTGAAATTTCAGTCTTTCTTACTCAGCATTTTGCTGGGATCACAGTCATCAATAATTGTATTCTTTTCAGTTCTTTCTTCTGTCCTCATTGTTCTTGACTTTTTTGTAGAATTTGGTAAGAATTAGCTAAGAAACAAAGGCAGAAATTCACTCTGAGATGCTGGGGTAGTCCAAGAAGCAAAGTACAAGGATTGGGCATAAATGCCTGGAGACTTCCTAGCCTCTACAACTGGGAGAAATCAGTGTTTATTGCTTAAGCATACAGTCTGTGGTGTTCTGTTACAGCAGCTCAAACTGACTAGGACAGAGCACATATATGGGACCTTATTGATATTTCGGATACATTGTTTCTTGATTCTTTCTCCCTCCCTTCTTCCCTCCCTCCCTCCTTCCCTCTCTCTCTCTCTTTCTCCTTCCTCCCTTTCTTCTTCTCTTTCTGTCTCTTCCTTTCTTTCTCTTTCATTGATCAAATTGCTGAATGATGATTAACTATAAATGCCCTACCTTTTATAACAGCTGTGACATACCAAATTTTCTGATAAATTATCAGTCTCATTGCTGACTTCAGCCTTCTTCAGCCTGTTCTTATTGGTCCATTTTCCATGTTTCTTCAGCAGCTGCCAGGAACTATCTCAGGTGTACTGGATATTAGCCATTGCTTCAGCATTTGTGTTAGCCTAAAGTCACGCAAAGGGATACTTATGAGAATTCATTGCATGACATTTATTATGACTGTGCTATTTCATATTGTATCACTTGAATTGTTCATGCCTGTAGTGAGTATGGTCAACAAACCTGACATCTTAATCACATATAAAGGCAATGTGGGAGTGTCTCCTTTATTCCCTGATCTGGGGCAGTCTGGCATTCTGTCATTCATTTATAGCTGGAGTCTAAGGGTGTAGAAGTAGTCACAGCAATTCTGTGGATCCTGATGTCTAGAAGGTAATCTGTGGGCACACTTTCCAAACATTAGGTTTGCTTAGAGATGTACAGTAGACTATGATTAACCTAATTTTCCTCATCCTATAGGATTTTATCTTTTGGGCCTCTGATCTCAGAAGGAGTCACCACTGTATTGTTTCTGGCAATGTTGACTTCAAGATGCCTATTAAGCATCGAGTAGAGATATTGATTATGCAGCCGAACATATGAAGTTAGAGCATAGGAAGGGGTCTGGATTGGTGTTCTAAACTTGAGAGTCTTCATCTTATAAAGCCACTGGAGTCAGTGAAGAACTAAGCCTTAATAAATAAGAGAAGAAGTGTGAAGCACCTAAATAGTTAGGTACTAAGCATTAATAAATAGGAAAAAAAGTCTAAAGGTCTCTTCTGAAGGATGCTGGGGCCTTCAGAAAGGCCTTATCTGAAAGACCCTGAAGACATTGAACATGGAGAGCTAAGAGAATGATGATGGTGCCACAGAAAAGCCTCGGTACAGTTGCTTTACCCTCTGTCTCCATCCCTTCCCACTCTCTCTTCTGTATTTAGCTCTAATAACAGAATGCAGCCCTGATCCTGGTTTGCGATGACATCCAAAATGCTTTAATATGGCCATGTGGTCCCCTGATATTCTATGTTGACCTTCTATTTAACTGCCAATGACAGAATTATCTCTTGACCTATATATCCTGGGGATTCTTTAGTCTGCCATGTATTTTATCTAGGAGAGTAGGGTAATCTACCAGAGAACGGAGGCCTCAGAGCTTGGGTTCCGTGAACAATTCCTAATGTTGGCATTTGTCCACTTCCAAGGCACTCTATCCTTATATTTCTGTGGCATGCTTTAAGTCAAAGATCAATGTATCTTTCATTCATCCCTGGAATGACCTCCTTCAAGACTCTACAAAAGTTCTAAAACCATGGTGACAGCTGAGTCTCCTGGATCTCATGTTTGCAGATGGAACAGTACAGAGACCTTCAAGTGGCCCAGGCTTATCTGCTGCTCCGCTTCTCTTGCCATCAAGAAAAATCTCTACTTTCTCAAGACATGAGATTTCTATGAAGTGTTAGTTAACATTGATCTGTATTTTACAATGTTTCCAGGGAGTTTGTTAGAAGTTCTCAGTTTACTGCACTCACCCTGAGCTGTGGATATTTGGCTTTCATCTGGCTTATCCAGTCCTGCACGACAGTTTCTTTCATTCCACTCCACTTTCCCCCAAAGTATCACAGCCCTTGATGGGTTGATTCCCTTTTTTTTTTTTTTTTTTTTTTTTTTTTTTTTTTTTTGAGACAGCGTCTCATTCTCATCGCCCAGGCTGGAGTGCAGTGGCATGATCTCAGCTCGCTGCAACCTCCGCATCCCGGGTTCAAGTGATTCTCCTGCCTCAGCCTCCCGAGTAGCTAGGATTACAGGTGCCCACCACCACACCTGGCTAATTTTTGTGTTTTTAGTAGAGATGGGGTTTCACCATGTTGGCCCAGCTGGTCTCGAACTCCTGACCTCAGGGGATCTTCCCGCCTTGGCCTCCCAAAGTGCTGGGATTACAGTTGTGAGCCACTGTGCCCAGCTGATTCACTTTCTAGTGTACTAAAACCTAACAGACAGGTAGGTGATCATAGAATCTCAGATGTTACTGAGAGCTTCTTAAATCCAAAGTCTCAGCATATAGCCTCAAATACAACCCACGCAAAGCTGAGGTGCATCACCAGTCACCTGCATGTGAGCACATTCAAAAGAAACATCAGGCTGGCATTTAAAAGGGAACTGATGGGATATCTATTAAATGGAGATTATATTGCATAATTAAATTTAAGTAAATCATGCAAGTATTTTTTAAAATATTATGCAACAACAAGAATAACTAAACCCTCCAAAACAAAAAGTGAAACAAAAAAGAGAAAACAAGCAAGCATAAAAACCAGTAAAATCTCATAGGTAAGGTTAATGTGGCTGATCCCTATCTTTCAATTGCTAATTTTATTTCTAAAATACAGTCTCATTGTTCTCACTGATTTAGTACTATACATTTTCATGTAAGAAATTCATATTAATTATATTAAGCAATTTTTATCACTTTCCATTTGGTTTCCATGGGAAATTCCATCTGAAGATGTTGGAAATGACATCTTTAGAGCTTTTGCTATTTCTATATGATTGTCATTAAAATTTTAATTGTTTTTGCTATATGAAAATTGGCAATAATGATTTGTTTGGGCCAGTTAACACTTAAGTTTATAATAAATTAACACCAAAAGATAAGCTAGATTTGTATTGGCTTCCTTCCAAAAGTCAGTGGAATGATTTCTGTGTTAGACCTTAGTGACTATGAAAAGCTTTTCTGCTATCTTCCCTTAGCTATTCTCCTTCTAGTTTCCACTTCAGCATACCCTATATTCCTTTTTCTGCTCATCCAACAAACAGCATCACCCCCCTGCTTAATGACTAGCACCCATTAGGCAAGAGCAGGGGATTGGAGATTTGCCATCAGGTTGTGAACTGAGTGGACAATAAAGAAGTAAAAAATGATGAGAACAGGGCAGGAGGCAAGAGCTATAGCTTTATAATTATGGGCAATGAGAACTTAGGTAGAACTTAGAGAGACAAAGTTAATTGGAATGGGCATAAGAGGTCAAGTAATTGCCAACAATTATGTCTTTGATGAGGACACGAGCATACAACTCTGGTCCACAAATCCTTGACACCTCTAATTGTGAGATGTGGTATGTATCACCTTGAGTCTGGACTCTGTGCTTGCTTGATCCGTAGTAGAAGTGATGCTATGCCAGTTTCTGGGTCCAGTGTTAAGAAACTGTCAGCTTCCATTTCCTGTCTCTTGAGACCACAACTTAAAATCCAGCCACCAAATTGAAAGGAAGCCCAAGAAATCTAATGGAGAGGCCACATGTAGGCATTCTGGTCCGTAGTCTTAACTGAGGTCTAGATGATGCTCAACCACCACATATGTGTGTGTGCATGATCCTCTAGATCAGTGGCCCCCAACCTTTTCAGTACCAGGGACCAGTTTGGTGGAAGACAGTTTTTCCACAGACAGAGATGGTTTTGGGATGAAACTGTTCCACCTTAGATCATCAGGCATTACTTAGATCCTCATAAGAAGCACACAGCCTAGATCTCTCGCATGCACAGTTCACAGTAGGGTTTGGGCTCCTATGAGAATCTAATGCTGCCACTGATCTCACAGGAGGCAGACTCAGGCGGTAATGCTCAACTGATGGCTGGTCACCTACCATGCAGCCTGGTTTCTAACAGGCCGCAGACCAGTATTGGTTTGTGTCCAGGGACTGGGGATTCCTGTTGTAGATGACTAGTCATTGCCTGCAGTCTTGAATCTCCCCAGTTGAGTGGCCAGATATGGAGCAGAGGCAAGCCATCCCTGCCTCACACTCTCCAAATCCGATTCACAGAAGTTGTGACCATTATAATGGTGGTGGTTTTATTCTGCTAAGTGAGGAGTGTTTATTAAAATGTAGAAAGAGTAACTGAACAACCACTGTCAGGCACAAGTATACCACTATTAAGCAAGACCTGCCATCTCTGACTTGATGTAAATCACATGAGAATCCTATGAGTATATAGCTGTATGTCAAAAGAATGACTTGAATCCCTAAATATAGTAACCTGTAAACGTATTACTCAGAAAAGATAAAACTCCCTTTGAATAAGAAAAACTTTCCAAAAAGCTTATGGAGCTTTTTTTCCCTTACAGGAGAAACAAACCAATATGTAAATAAATTTTCAAGCATGAGCATGTTTCTTTGACACTACCTTGTCACTTCCCTTGTTTGTACCACACACTTTGCTCTTCTAAGCATTTTTGATAAGGGGAATTTTAAAAATCAGTAGATTGCAGCTTGTGGCTGAGGCATTTGGATCGTTTAGGTGGCCAGCTTTGAACTATTTTATTATTGCAAAATTGAAATAAATTGCTTTACTTCTCTACCAGTAGGCTCGTCTGCCAAATTTAACTTGTACGTTTCTAAATCACTTACATATTTTAAAGGATTAAAATTAAAGATGAGATTAAAAACTTTTCTCTTTGCTTCAAAGGGAGAACCAAAATCTCCACGGAGCCTGACTGACAACCTTTGTTGCTGCTTGGAAAGGGGGAGGGAAAAAAAGAATTGTTTGAAATGTTTCCTTAGTTCTTAACCTCTTGTTTTCCAGCCAGTGTTGTTTTGGACGAAACATTGGAATGTTGAGATAGATTGTGATGTTTATCTTGACTTTACTAAACCTAAAGTGATGTTGAAGAAACTGGTACTGAATATTTATCCATTTCTAAACTTGGCTGTGACCCCAGTCTTTAGGAGGATGGTTAATTTGACATGTTCTGGCAGAATTAATTTTGTTGCCATACCAGTAACTTTCTCCTAATAAATTTTTCTCTCTGGAGATTTCAACACTTCAAAAGATGATACAGCATACCTTTTGCAAAGCAGAGGATGATAAGGTTCACGTAGGCAATGGAGTCAATGATTACTTCTGCACCCCAACATATAATTATGGAAGCAGGATGAAGGAACCTTGAATATGCTTGCTAGTGGCACAACTGAACATGGGGAGAAATGTCAAGTCGAGGTTGAGGTTCAAAGTTAGGAACAGGTTTCCAGCTTTGCAGCTGCTGTAATTACACAATTCTGTGCATTGAAGCCATTTATCTCCTGCCAACTGTGGTAATTAATTTTGTTTTCAGTTAGTGGAGGGGGGATTGATCTTCCCTTTATGAAAAACTTTCTCACGCAAATGTTTTCCAGTGTTGAAATGTTGAATGGCTTTTCTCCTGTTGTACAGGTATTTACTGGAATCTGAGCTCATGATTCTCTGAATCCATGACTAATGCAAGTCAGAGCCAAGTTTATTGATGACTTCTATTTCCCTCTTTAGGGATCAAAGTTTTTGAAAATATATGCTACTTAGAACTTTAAAATTATCTCTAAGTCTATTTGCATGTGATGCAAGTATAGCAACCTGTACAGGTAAGTACCTTTTAGTTTCATAAACAAGGAATACAATCTCGTGCAGGCATGCATTTTTCAATTAAACATTTCATATAAACATATAGTTTGTGTGTCTCAAGGAGTTCTTTAACCCAAATACATGCCAGTGGCCTTGTAGAGTTGAGTTAGTGTTTACAAGAAGGCTTGTCACTGGGCAGCTTTATGTCACTATCCAGAAAACTTGGGCCATACTATCAAACCTTCACCACCAATGTTTTTTACTTTGATTTACTGTGAAAGTCTTTTCTTTTCTTTTTTTCTTCTTTTTTTGACATGGAGTTTTGCTCTATCACCCAGGTTGAAGTGCAGTGGCATAATCTTGGCCCACTGCAATCTCGCCTCCAGGATTCAAGTGATTCTCCCACTTCAGCCTCCTAAGTGGCTGGGATTACAGGTGTGTGCCACCATGCCTGGCTAATTTTTGTATTTTTATTAGAGATGGGGTTTTGCCATGCTGGCCAGACTGGTCTTGAACTCCTGAGCTTGAGCGATCCTCCTGCCTTGGCCTCCCAAAGTGCTGGGATTACAGGCATGAGCCACCACACCCAGCCTGATTTACTGTGAAAGCCTTTGATGTAATTTCCCTTGAAAGTTGGAGAAATTATTAATAGATTTTTTAAAAAGAAGAAAGTTTCAAAGGACATGACAAAATAATCAATGAAATGAATTATAATTTGTATTTTGGTATTTATAGAAAATCACTGTGGATTAAAGACAATATATAATTTTTATTTGATTTATTTCTTGTGTCTTCAAAACTTTGAAATGCATCCATGTCTCAGTCTTTTTGGGCTGCTAAACAGAACAGCATAGACTGAGTGGTTTATAAACAACAGAAACTTCTCTCTTACCATTCTGGAGGCTGGGAAGTCCAAGATCAAGGTGCTGGAATAGTCAGTGTCTAGTGAGGGCCCACTTCCTTGTAGATGGCATCGTCTCTTCACTGTGACCTCATGCGATGGAAGGGATGAGTGAGATCCCTTGAGCCTGTTTTATAAGGGCACTAATCTCCTGCATGGGAGCTCTGCCCTTGTAAACTAATCATCTCCCAAAAGTTCTACTTCCTACTATCATCACCTTGGGAGATTTCAACATACAAATTTTGGGAGAACACAAACATTCAAACATTCAGCAACATGTGAAAGGTCATAATTGATATGGTTTGGCTCTGTGTCTCCACCCAAATTTCATTTTGAATTGTAATCTCCATAATCCTCATGATTGGATCATGGGGGTGGTTCCCCTCATGCTGTTCTTGTGATAGTGAGTAAGTTCTCATGAGATCTGGTGGTTTTATAAGGGGCTCCTCCCACTTCCCTCATTTGCTGTCCTTTACCTGCCTCCGTGTAAGACATGCCTTTGCTTCTCTCTCACCTTCTGCTGTGATTGTAAGTTTCCTGAAGCCTCCCCAGTCATGCGGATATGTGAGTCCATTAGACTTCTTTCGTTTATAAATTACCCAGTCTTGGGTATGTCTTTATAGCAGTGTGAGAAAAAACTAACACAATTACGATTAAGCAAAACTGAAATTCCTCAGTGAATTTATTCTAAGAAATTAGATAAACCAAATAATATGAACAATAGATAAAAGATGATTGGACTGGAGGATAAAAAGAAAATTTGTGAGTGGTTGGGGATAAAAGGATAGTGAGGAGAAGGTAAAGTTGAGCAAGAGTTTAATATTTTTTTCCTAAATATTTCAGTTAATTTCTGTGTGCCCTCCTACACTTTAGTCCTGGGAATTTAGACCTGGAAGGGGTATTAGGGGCATTCCTGTACTTGCCCTTTTCAAATTTCAAGGCAAGTATGAATCTCCTGGGGATCTTGATAAAATGCAGATTTGGATTCAGGAGGTCTGGGGTGGGGCTTGAGTTTCTGCATTTCTAAAGCACTTTCTTGGACCACGTTTTGAGTACCGAGGATCTAGTCCACTCTCCATTCCACCCTCTTTTTATAGATGAGCATAGTGAGGGCCAGAGACACTAACTTTCCCAAGGCCACAGAGTCCCTTAGCGCTGCACAGACAAGGAGAGCCAGATCCTCTGCTTCTCTGCCCAGTGTTTTCTATGTGGAGTGAGAGTTTTCCAATCGTGTTCTGCCAGCAGAAAGTCACAAAAATCATGATGCTCTTTGCAGAATCCCCTTAAATACTCACATACTCAATTAATATTCCTCAACTTTGTGCTAAATCAAATAGCATCTTACAATAGATTCTAGCAATCAGTGCCCATTATTTAATATCAGCAGCAAACACATCCGTTAACTTAAGAGGAGATCTGTGTTTGTACATCCCAAAGCTTACATTATTTGAGGAGTTCTCCTTTTAAAAAGGTACTGAAAATTTTAAATATAAATAAATATGAAAGTCAATATTTATGTGGAATGGGAATAGAAATGTGGACATGTAACAGGAGCTTTGAAGATCCATGCCTCTTCCTTCTTAAATCACTTGCGGCAATTTACAGAGTTTTTCCTAACTGTTGCCTGACTTCCCCTGCCCAACCAGTAAGTACTAGCTCCCAGTACTTGCAAGAGCCTGGGCCAGTGAGGGGTCCTGAAGCTCAAGCATTATTAACTTCACTGTAGAGCTGTTTCTGGTCTAAGAATCAGTGTCGTCTGCATGAAGTGGGCTTTTCTGGAGCAATTAATGCCCTGGGCACAGTGCTCCATGTACCCCGAGACCCCTTGCATACCCATTTCATGGAGTGGATAATCCATTTGCTGGTCCTCCACAAGATTAGAGCTATTGAGAATCTTAACTAGACATACTTTGAGAATCTTAACTAGATATACTTTGCTGTTAGTATAATTTACGGCATTGTGTTAATTCTCACTCAGCTTCATCACCTCGTTGGAAGGCAGAAAGACAAGCCAGTAGACAAACTAGAAAAACCAAAAATAGTTGACTAACTTGGAGCTGATCATGCTACATGAGGACGTGTTCGTCTGAGCTTCAGCAATTCCAGCGTATTATTATTGTTTTTTTTTTTTTTTTTTTTTTTTAATCATCCCTGGACCATCCCAGTTATTACCCAGCTTTTGATCCTTTGCCAGTGTTCATTACTTTAGGTCAACAGGAGATTGATAAAAGTAACTGTCAAGATGAATCTTAAAATAGAGAACCAAAATGTAGCTGAAAAAATATGCATGTGTTCTAATACTTCTGAATGTTCTTAGAAAATTGCTAATCCGAATTTTAAACTATTACATTTCATTTTTTAAAATACACAAGACATTTGTTTCATAAGACATTTGTGATGTTATATTTTGATATTCTGAATAATCCCCCTTGTGCCACAGTTTAGTATAGTTTCAACGCAACAAATATAATTTAGCTAAAATTAGCTGAAAGCATAATGGATATTAAAAACCTTCTGAGATACAAAGTTAAGAACATTACATATTTCTTTGGTATTGACTTTATGTGATGAATCATATTAATACATCTCAAGTCATTAATCTTGTCTGTTTGTATTTACTTAACTGGGATATGTAGTTTTGTTATATTCACTATTTACGCCAGTTATGGCGGATGCTATTTCACATATATCTAAAATTGGTTTACATATCAAGATGATTTATTTAAACTAGACCAACATCTACATTCATTTATGCTGTGGAAATCAGCTTTGATTGTCTTTGTAGCCAACTTGGAAAAAAAATCTGGTAAAATCATTTAGTTTCTGAGTTTGCTTTACGAGTGATTTTCTCTGGGAAAAGAAGGGGGGGACTTCTGCTAAATTGGGGATCTGGGTAACTGAGCATCTCTGGGAGGAACAAAGGAATAGAACAGAGGGGCTAATTGTTTAATTAGTAAATGTCTGCTTGGTTAATGACATATTAATGAGTTTTTAAGACCGTCATATCATTTACCATAAAAGACCCATGTGCCTATCCCTGGATGTACTGTATAATTAAGTAATGTGGCCCAGAGGAGTTAATCATTTAAAACCCTGTCATCTTTCTCAAGTTTGCAGATAGAAGAGCTAGCACAGAAGGCACCTGCCAGGTAGAGTCAGGGTGGCACATAATTCTGAACTAAATTGTCTCTCTGCAACGGCTGCACAGTCAGATGTCTGCCCAGAAGCAGAAATTTTTTTTTTCTTTTGACAACTGAAAAAGCTGCTAAGATACTGCCACTTGCTCCTTGGCACTCAGTTACTGGTAGTGAGAGTATGTGTTTGCAGAATAGGGACCACGTGAGCGGCTTTTGAGTACTTAAAAGACTGTGGAGGCTCAGAGGACTCAGAGATTCTAAAACTGTGCTATTCAATATGGCAGCCACTTGCCACGTGTAACTATTCAAATTAAATTAAATTAAATTAAATTTTAAAATTATTATTTTTTTCAGTCATATCAGCCACTTGTCAAGTGCTCAATAGCCACATGTGGCAAGTGGCCCTTTTCTTGGTGGCACAGACATAGAACATTTCCATCATCACAAATGGGATGGGATGGACCACATTGTGGCTAAATGCAAATGGTGGTGGGGGCCACCAGGACACTGGCAAGCAGTGCTCACCCTGTGTTCTCCATTCGCACCCGTGGAAAGCTGAAGAGAGAATGCATTCTTCAAACCCTGGAATGTCAGCCCCAGTCCTACACCAATAGTTCATATCCTTTTTTTCATGGGGCAGAATCCACACCAGAATATTGCAGTCATTTGTTTAGACTAGAAAACGATAATTTCCCTTACCACAGAGCACACAATTTTGGGGATGAAAATTATGTTCTTATTGGTAAATTATAGAGCTTACTACCACAAGCAGCACTATGAAATTTTCCAGCCCAGCTCTTTGTTCTAACCTACTTCCCTTAGACCCTCCAGAGCTTCTTGTTTCAGACCCGCAGAACTGAATTCAAGTCAGAAACTGTAGTTCCACTGCTTTTGCATATGTCCATGTGGTTTTTCAATATAAGATAAACTCTATACTCAAAAACTTTTGAGTGCCTCAATTTTCTTCGACCTTCTGCAGAAAAAAGAGTTCTCCAAATGGGTTATTTTAAACAATTTACTTCTCATTCCTGTTTCTTGAGCTCCACTCTACAGTCGGATTTGCATTAATATTTTCTTGCTTTAGATCTCTCCTCTCTCTTCCTGGCCTCTATTTTTCTAAATATTTTTGTCATGTTTTAGTCATTTTAAATTTAATATCCTGCAAATGTCTAATTAATTATGTAAGCATGTGCCACCTTATACAACTGGAGAGTGATTCCAGTAGTCTTCAGGGTAGAAATACTTAAGACCCCCTTCCTGATCTGCTGGTAGTAGCAAGAGGTCTAGGAGCTCAATCTGTTTCCCTTCAAGATTCCTGCTGAATCTTGACAAGGGAACAAGAACCTTGTCACCTACATTGGGAATCTTTGCTGGAGCTGTGTGATAACGGTGCTACTGCCAATAACTTGGCACTGGCCATATCACACCTGACGCAAATGCTCCAAATAATATAAGCCTGGAGTCCCAATCATCCCACAAATGCTAACACATCAGACACCTTCTAATTTCCAGCAGTCCAAGACTTTCTCTGTGTGATTTGCAGTGGAAGAAGAACAAGCAGTTTATTTTAAAAAACATAGTTCCGGAGGTCAGTTAACGTACACAGCTCAGACATAACTCTCTAGATAAGTGCACATCCATCTTTCTGAGTTAGAGAAGTCCTGCAGAAAGTATTGCTTGAGCGTAAAAAAATGTTATCACAAAATTCATGTATTTCCGCCTTGTCTGACATCAAATAGGGTAGATAGATTCTTGCACACAAGTGTTACGTCTTTCCCTACTTCATTGGCGGAAGGAGTACACTATTTCTCTCCTTGCCCCTGTGACTTTGTCTCATGGTGGACAAAGTGTACTTTTCCACCTCTTGGTCTGGGGCTTAAGTATGTGTTTTACTTTCGTCAAATAGATCTTATCAGGTACAATTTTATCAGAGGCATAACCTACACTTGCCCAGTTGGGCTTGCACTCTTGTATTCCTGCCTTTTATCATGAGAAGATACCTTGAGTAACTTTTCTAAGCGGATGAGAGAGGCACACACGGAATAACTTGGACCCATTCTGAAGCCTGGACCCCAACCCAGCTGAGGCTAATCTAGCTCAGCTACATCCCAGCTACCCTGAAGATGTGTGAGTGAGAAAAAACATGCTTAGTTTTGTATGCCACTGAGATTTTGGATCTGTCAATAACTGAGACATCAGCCTTTTAATGATTAGCAAGACAATATTAATTGTGTGTGAAGGTCAAAGGGCATCTGAGGTTGTACGGGCATGATTGTCTGTTCTTTCTGGCTTTGTACTTTCGTGGTTATGAAACACTTGGAACCAGAACAGGAAGAGTATTTGCCAATTCAGCCCTACCCTTACATATTGACATGGTAGAGAAGTACAAGAAGATGGTCTTAGTCTTTGTCTTGGTGAGGCATGCCTGAAATGCAGAAGTGGGTAAAGGCCTTAGTTCTTGTGAGGCCTGTGAAGATGGCTTTGAGAGCCATTAGGGAATTTTATAAATATCCTATTTCGCCTCCTTCCAGGACCATGCTGTGTTTGCATGTCTCCACTCTCCTTGAAGTTGTCCTTGGCCAATTACTTGTTTTGGACAATAAAATGTAAGTAGGTTTGATGTGTGTGATGTGCTACCTCTGAAGCCCTAAGAACTAGTGTTTACCTTACCTCTCCTTGCCCTTACCATTGCAACTGGCCGCTTCCCACATGGTGGAGGGTGATGCTATGGAAGCCAAGTTCAGAGCTGATGGGCACAGAGCATGAGATAGAAATACACATTTGCTATTCTAACTCACTGAGAAATTTCTTTATTATACCATAACCAAACCTATCCTGGACTCTTACAATTTCCTGTATTCAAGATGATTGAAATCTAGTAAAGGAGATGAGACAGGTTCCTATTCAAATCAATATGGGAATAGAGCCATGAATGTATGGTTCAAAGTAAATTTTATTCGAATGTAGAACAAAAGAGAAATTACTTCTGACCAAGGTGATCAGAAAAGACATGGTTAAAGATGAACAGCTTGAGCAGTCATTTGAATATGATAGGATCTCAATAGACAAATGATAGAGGGAGGCATTCAAGAGCGATGAAATGGGAATGGAGTTGGAGAGCCCAAGGGGTATTTAAAAAATGGAGCGCAGACAGTTTAAGCCTTTTTAAAACAGGCTCATTGCATATAGCTGAGCAGCCTTTCAGTACAGAAACTCATGCTGTGGCCTTGAGTATAAGGCCCAAATAATACCAGATAAGAAGACCATGGCAGAGGGTGAAGACCCTTGAATGTCAGACAAAGAAATATGACCTATGTTCTATTGGGATGAGAGCAATGGGAGTTATCAATGCTTTATGTGTAATGCAGGAGTCAGAGGAAAGCAGTGTTTTAAGAAGATTCCTTTGGCATGGTCTACATGATGAACAAGGAAAATTAAAAAGGTGACTTATCTAATTTTCTCTCCCTCTTGCTTTGTCTAGAGGACCCACCACAACAATTGAAGAATGATATGGAAAGCCTTGATATACGAGTCATAAAATGGGAAGATACAAATGAAAAGGCACTTCTAGAGGGAAATATGTATCACGGAGTCACTAGTCTACAGGTTCTGCCACTTAGAAGGCTATGTAACCTTAGCCAAGTTACTGCTATATCACTTGAAGCTTCACATTCCATACATGCAAAATGGTGATAATACCAGTACACATTTCATAGACCTCTAGAGGAGTGGGTGGTAAATGAGAAAATTCACACATCCCAGTGCCTGTTTATCCTGTATAGTAAATACCAACAAATAGAGGCTACAATTACTTAAATTAATGGTCATTTCAGTTTCTCCCGAGGACTATGACGGTATTTTTTTTTTCCTACTAAGCAATCAATTTGCTGTTTCTATGTAATACTTTTTTGGAGAGGAAGACAAACTTCCTAAAAATGTTAAGCTATCAAAATAAAAATGAAAAAATGCACTTTTCTGTTATTTCAACATCACTCGTCCATTAGACCAGAAACACCAAGTAAGCATGACCATCAAGGCAGTTCTTTGTGCAGTTTGGTAATTCCTTTTAAGGCCCCCAGGGAGGCTGGTAGGAAAGAATACTGAATAGGAAAGCAAACAAGATTAGGTCAGCACCCACTCTCCCTTTGGGGGGATTCACAGTACTGTTTTTGTTTGAATAAGCAAAGCTCTTGCAAAAGTTTGGTTTGTTTCTCACTGAATCCAACGTCTTTTCCCTATCCTTCGGCTAATATTTTAAAAGGTAAAGCAAGCATTAGAAAAAGTAAAGTGGCAGTTTAAATAAAAAGTGGAGAAATGTTTTTCAAAAGGCAAACAAAGTCAGCCAAAATAAGACAGCCTTCCTTAGCTGTATAAACTGAAAATCGGTGAGTGAAGCTATGGAAATGTCTGTGTGCCTCTTCCCTGCCTGTATCTATCTTGGACACTTACATCTTCACATCAACAAAATTAGTAAGGAAGTTATTACCCAATTTTACAAATGAGGGAAGAGCAATTAAGTAAATTTAAAAGCACGAAATAAAAATGGGATTTCACTCATTCATTAAACAGAGATTTATGAATGTTGGTTTTATGGCAAACACTGTTTAAACCACAAGGATGTAACCTTGACCAAGTCACAGAATAGAATTTCAAGCAGCTAGAAATGTAATGGTGGGGTGGGAGGTAGACAAATAAACAGAACTAGTGTGATGAGGGCTTTGAAGGCTCCTTGGAGGAAGTGAATTCAAGCTTGAGTCCTGCTGGGTGACTGCAGGTTAGCATCTGCTAGGGCGAGAGGGCAGGGCACCAGGGGAAACAGAGGCAGGTCAAGGTGGCTGGAATGTGGCATGAGAGGCAAGCAGTGGCCAGAGCACTTGGATCGTGAAGTTCCTTCTGCATTATGGCATCTGGACTTCATCAGAATACGTTGTCGATATCCACTGTCTTTATTAGAATCTGATAAATCCTTAACCTTTCTATCATTACCACCTCCATCCAAGCCATTACAATTCCTTACTGTGATTATTATCATATTCTTTTGTGTGATCTCCCTTCTGATCTTGAGGTCAAGTCTATTCTAACACTACCAGAGTAAGCCTGTTAAAATGTAAGTTAGATTATAACTCTTCGGCTTACAACTTCCAATGTTTTTTACTTATTAAGAAAACAGACAAATGAAAAAGAGCCTGGATCCATATAGCCTGTATGGCTTTACTGGATCTGCTACCTTCTTTCACCACTCAGTTTCTACCATATACTCTCTGATCTCACTTCTTATTGCTGTTCCCTCTCCTCATTCTGTCTGGTCCACTGATTCAGCTTCCCTCCTGTTTCTAGAGCACACACAGTGCCCACAGCATGCTGTCACCACAGGACCTTTGCACCTGTGACTCTCTCTGCTTAGAATGTTTCTTCTTTCTGACCTCCTCATTAAGGTCTCTACTTAAATGTCACCTTCCTGCTGAGGCTTCCCCAATCCCCTTTATGTAAAGTTGTAACTCATCCTCCTACCCACCTCAGGAATCCCTGTCATGGAATTCACTACCTAACATACTTAAATTTCATGTGTTTCTCTTGTGTATCGTCCATCTCCTCCTCTAGCATGTGATCTCCTCGAGAGGAGGCATGTCTGCCTGTCTGCTCACTGCTGTGTCTCCAGTACAAACACCAGTGCCTGGAATAGAGAAGCTTTCCACTGTTTATTGACCACATGAATGAGTACACCTGGACACAACTGGAACAGTTGCATATGCCTTCTGAATGGAGCTTTCATTTCTTTATAAGACAAGTAGTAAACACTGAACTTCTGAGTGTCACTATGTGTGATAAGATTAGCCTAAAAAGTAAATCCAAATATAAAGGAATACAAAATGTTATAATCTAGGGAGGATACAGGCAAAACCCAGGCAGCACAGATCTATAATTTTTACTCTAAAGGTCAGAAATAGGAGCAAAATACCAATATCATAACCCAGAAGGGAAAGAGGTTTTAATAAACATAAAATGTTTGGCTTATGCTAGTTCTTTGTTTGTGGCAGTGAGAGGTGAAGCCAGCTGGACTTCCTGGGTCGAGTGGGGACTCGGAGAACTTTTCTGTCTACCTAGAGGATTGTAAACCCACCAATCAGCACTATGTGTCTAGCTAGAGGAGTATAAATGCACCAATCAGCACTCTGTAAAAATGCACCAATCAGTGCTCTGTGCTAGCTAAAGGACTCTAAATGCACCAATCAGCACTCTGTAAAAATGCACCAATCAGCACTCTATGTCTAGCTAAAGAATTGTAAATGCACCAATCAGCACTCTGTAAAAATGCAACAATCAGCACTCCGTGTCTAGCTAAAGGATTATAAACGCACCAATCAGCATTCTGTGAAATGGACCAATCAGCACTCTGTAAAATGGACCAATCGGTGCTCTGTATAATGGACCAATCAGCAGGAGTGGGCAGGGACAAATAAGGAAATAAAAACTGGCCACCCTAGCCAGCAGGTTCAACCTGCTCAGTCCCCTTTCCATTCTGTGGAAGCTTTGTTCTTTTGCTCTTCACAATAAATCTTGCTGCTCCTCACTCTTTGGGGCCGTGCCACTTTTAAGAGCTGTAGCACTCACTGTGAAGGGCCATGGCTTCATTCTTGAAGTCAGCAAGACCAAGAACCCACCGGAAGGAAGAAACTCTGGACTCAGTAGTCTCTTTGTTTCCTTCTCCTAATGAAACACCAGATTCATTCCAGCTGATCTATCAGCATGGCTCTGATGCTTATTATTATTATTATTATTATTATTATTATTATTATTATTATTTTTGGTTACTCTAACAGCTAAAACACTTCCTTGTAATTTACCCGAGTGGCTTAATAAAAATGAAGTATTACTCAAAAGTATGTGATAGGACTAGATTTAACCATAATCTGGTTTAGGACCTCAAATGATGTCATCAGTACTCAATATTCCTCCACCTCACAGCTTCATCTGTCCCCCAGCCTGGCTTTAATCTAGACAGTGTCTTCATAGTGGCAGGATGACTGCAGCAGCAGGAGTGTCAGTGTCAGCGACATTTAAGTCTGCAACAAACAAGTAACTTTTCTGGCAGCATCCCTTGAGAGTCACTCTGATTTGACCAGCTTGAGTTACAAACCACCTTGATTTGTGGCCAGGGAAAATGCAACATAGTGATTAGTTCACCCATGGGTCACATTCAGGTCCTATGAACTGATAGTGAGTTAGGTGCCAAATAAAAAATCAGTGTTCATGCCAGAAGGCGGCCATGAGGATGCATGAGGGCCAATCCACTTGTGTCACCTTCTGTTTTCTTCTAGAATTTCCTGAAGTTCATTATTGTTAAGGATCTTAGCAACCAGTCTTTGGATTTAATATTAAAAAAATAAAATGATAGCAGCTATGGTGACACATTTTTAGTAACTTTTGCCATATTTTAGAAAGTTAGTTAACATATATAAACATCAGAAATTACTGGACAGATCACTAAGGGTTATGACTTCATGGTAATTTATTTGTTCAGAGATGGGGTCTCGTGTTACCTAGACTGGAGTGTGGTGGCATGATCATGGCTCATTGCACCCTCAACCTCCTGGGCTCAAGCAATCTTCCCAAGTAGCTGGGATTACAGGTGTGCACCATCATGCCCATCTTATTTTTGTATTTTTTGTAGAT
The DNA here is from genome assembly GCF_043159975.1 of Macaca nemestrina. NCBI lineage: Eukaryota > Metazoa > Chordata > Mammalia > Primates > Cercopithecidae > Macaca > Macaca nemestrina. The sequence continues at coordinate 175,523,414 of NC_092129.1, read as the reverse complement.
ATGGGGTCTTTCTTTGTTGGCCAAGATGGTCTAGAATTCCTGTCCTCAAATGATCCTCCTGTCTTAACCTCCCAAAGTGCTGGGATTACAGATGTGAGCCACGATGCCTGGCCTTTGTGGCAATTTAAATTAAGCTTTCCTGAATAGAAATTTCTCTGATGATGATGATGATAACACATAATACTCAGACAATTGGGCAGAAAGTAGGTTTGTGTATTGTTTTTTTCTTTTTCTTTTTTCTTTTTTTGAGATGGAGTTTCGCTCTTGTTGCCCAGGCTGGAGTGCAGTGGTGCGATCTCAGCTCTCGGGTTGAAGCGATTCTCCTGCCTCAGCCTCTCAAGTAGCTGGGATTACAGGTGCCTGCCACTATGCCCAACTAATTTTTGTATTTCCAGTAGAAATGGGGTTTCACTATGTTGGCCAGGCTGGTCTCTAATTCCTGACCTCAGGTGATCCACCCGCCTCGGCCTCCCAAAATGCTGGGATTACAGGCGTGGGCCATGGCACCTGGCCTGTTTTTGTGCTCTTTAATCCACCATTCACAGAAAGGTTGAGGTTGGTGCCTTCTGGGCATGTGAATTTTCTTTGGGAAGGCAAACTGCAACTGTTGGGTAAAGTATGTAGCAACATGAAAAACACCAAATACTTCGGTATGCCATTCAACAAATTGATAGACGTTCTCTTCTTCCTTTCGGCAGTGTATTTTATTATCCCATTCCTGATTTGTTAGGACTTCTCTTCAGTGATATGAAAATCAAGAAATGAAGTTAAAATTTTAGGAATATTCCCAAACAGTAAAAATCGGTGAGATAATTCTATCAGCCTCCATGGTGGTTCCTACTAGGAGCCAATTCAGTGCCTTGTGGTATTCACACAAAGAGAACATATTTTGCATAACATACCTTCCAAGCAGTGATTATCCCTTGTAGGCTGTGTGTTCTTCCAAGTGGTCCAGCTGATTAGAGGCTCTGAGTGAAATCTGTGCTGGCTGATAACCTGGCTACCTTGGCTTTCTACTACATTAAACCCTCTTTGTTCTTTTTAAACAGTAGCACTCATTGCCAGTAGACTTTCCCTGCCTTCAGAAGCTATGTTTCCTTGCCAAGAATTTAATTCTTACAGGTCACCAAGAAGTAGATGGTATGTGTTGGCAATATTAATATCAGAATGCAACTTTTGAGATTATGAATTATCAATAGAATATCACATATTGCATGCCTTTGTAGTTAAATTTTCAAATAATTCAGATATTTTCAAATAATTCAGTATTGAATAAATGTTATTGATCATCACCATCTTCACCAAATTGATGTAGCACTCCCCAGTTCTATCACATAATAGTCCCATTCAGTGTCCCATGTTAGAGAGTTGGATGGAGCAGAAAAAAATACCAGGGCTTTTGAGAAATGTTTATAGACCCATAACATATTGGCATATTAATGCCTTGAAATATCATTCATCATCTCTCAAAGTTATCATTGGCTTAGGCTGTTTTGAACCTCTTTTTGCCAGGTGACGACTTTTAATATTCCTTGAACTTAATTTCCATGGAGTACACATTAGAAGATGCTAATTTAACAAACACTTACATGGTCCTGTGTGCAGGAAGCTTGCCTCTGTATCACTGTGGTGTTCAGAAAAAGATAGTAACAGTGTAGATCTTTGGCCTTTTCATCTCTGCTCTAAGCCACAGGTCAGAAAACATTTTCTGTGAAGTCCCAGATAGTAAATCTTTTTGGCTCTTGTGGGCCATACAATCTCTGTCACAATTACTCAGCTCTACCCTTGCAGCCACAGACAATGTGGAAACATAATGACCATGAGCGTATTCCCATAAAACTTTATTTATGGCTAACAAATACTGGATTCCATATACTTTTCGCATATCGAGATTTTTTTTTTTTTTCCTTTTGATGTTTTTCAACCATTCGTTACTCATGGACAATACACAGACAGGGAGTGGATTGGATCTGGCCCATGGACCACAATTTGCCAACCCCTGCTCTAAACTAAAATGGGTAACCTAGATGATATCTGGACTTCTTTTCACACCAACCAGATCGGCATTCTGTATTACTATTTTCTTACTTTTCTTCTGTGCTTTTGCAAAAATCTTGAAGAAGACAAACCTTCTAACTCTACCCATCCCTCAATGCTCATTGAGTTCCTACTGCCTTGATTAAACTTTTTCTTTACTCTTTCTTCACGCAGAAATTTTTCTACATGACCCCTTTAGAATAAGGTATGTCAGGGCCATACCAGCAGCACCTCTCCTCTGACATTTTGAAATACATTTTGTTTTGCTACATACATTCAAAGAACACATGATTTTTGGTCTCTGAATTTTTAAAAATATTTTTTTAGAGCACAAATCTAGTCTATGTTACTTTATAGCACCACTCCTGAACCAAGCTAGCACATAATTGTATATCCACTGAACAATCAATCAACACATGTTATAGAAAAACAGATAGTGTGTAATCATATGAGAATGGATGAATATTATATCTATATTTTTATAGTCAATACTCAACTCTTTGCACATTTAGTATATGGCAAAGTGTAATTGACATGGGGTAGTAGAATGAATGTTATTATGTTTGGGATAGTATGGTTTATTCTCAGATGTCCATCTAATGAAAGCGGGTAGTTAGCTTGTCTTCATTCATTCGATAAATACATGCTTATTGAGTTCCTGTATCATAGGTCCCAGCAGTGAAGCAGAGCTGGGTTGTCGTTCTCATTTGTACAACATGACATCATCTCTGGGTCCAGAGTGTGCCTCTGAAACATCTCGCACATCAGACCTCTTCTCCACTCCATGCCTGCCTCTGTTAGCCTCTCATTGCTGCTTCATTCAACAGTTAGTTTTTCCTCCTGTAGTCAGCTGGTGTCTTCTACCTTGTACACAGTTGTCAGAGTGATACTTTTATGAAGTATAACATATTATTAATGTGTTGCTAATTTCCTGTGTCTAACTGTTTAAGGATTTGCATAGCCTGCAGGATGTGTGAACTTCTCAGGGTGTACATGTTCTCCCATGAAGACCCCTGCCTCCCTCATCTCTCTCATCTTGTACTACTTGCTAGAGCTTCCGTAACAAAACATTACTGACTGGGTGACTTAAACAATAGAAATTTACTTCCCCACAGTTCTGGAGGCTGGAAGTGCAAGACCATGGTGCTGGTAGGGTTGGTTTCTCCTGCAGCCTGTCTCCTTGTTTTGTAAATACCACATTCTCTCTTTGTCCTCACTGGGTCTTTCCTGTGCACACACATCTCTGGTATTTCTGTGTGTCCCAGTTTCTTCTTCTCCTAAGGTAGCAGTACGATTGAATTACTGCTCAATCTAACAGTCTTATTTTACCTTAATTACCTCTTTAAAGACTCTAATTTCGAAATATGGTAACATTTTGAGGTATGGGGTTAGGACTTCAACATGCAAATTTTGGGGAGGCACAGTTCAACCCATAATGCATCCCTTACTTTCTTCCTTCTCCCTGACAAGTATCGGCCACATCAGATATTTTTCTGATTGCACCAAAGTCTTCCATACCTCATGCTTTGCTCTGTCTGCTTTCTTTGCATGAGATGCCTTTTACGTATCTAGACCCTTTTTCTGCCTGATGAACACTGATAATATTTCAAGATGTAATTTAGAAATCACCCTTGGCCGGATGCAGTGGCTCACGCCTGTAATCCCACCACTTTGGAAGGCTGAGGCGGGCAGATCACGAGGTCAGGAGTTCAAGACCAGCCTGGCCAATATGGAGAAACCCCATCTCTGCTAAAAATACAAAAATGAGCCGGGTGTGGTGGTGCATGTCTGTAGTCCCAGCTATTCAGGAGGCTGAGGCAGAAGAATCGCTTGAACCCGGGAGACGGAGGTTGCACTGAGCCGGGATCATGCCACTGCACTCCAGCCTGGGTGACAGAGCAAGATTCCATCTCAAAAAAAAGGAATCACCCTTTCTGTATTGTCTTTCTTGACCTCTTGGTGTCTGTGGAGAAGTTCCATGGTTGCACCTGTGACAAGTGTTGCACTCATCTGGGTGCATCTGTCCTCAGTTCTAAATTGAAAACCAGAGCCTATGTTTCATTACTGCTCAGTGAAGGTTTGTTGGATGAATGACTTGCGAAATCTTCTCTGACCCTCTTGAGTTTTGATTGGTTGGATAAATTGTTAGATAATGAGGCTAGCTGGATAAATTGTTAGATGAGGCAACAGAAATACTGCAGTTCCTGGGTTACCAAAGCAATTCTGTGAAGATACCTATACTGACCAGGATAAGCTTAAGATACGTAAAGTGCAACCACTGTGAAAGGTAACCTGATAGGCTGTGCCTAGAAGTGGACACCAATTAAACCAGGAAACTTTTACTTTAAGCTAAACTATTATTTTCTTAGATTTACTTACAAGAAAATGATTAGAGTAAAAGTTTTGCTTTTAAAAATCACTTGAAAAATTTCCCAGAGTCTCTTTTATTTCTTTTTTCCTCACAAACAAAAAGAGCTAGCTTTTTCCTAAAGAAGTTCTATCCTGATGATTTACTAAGTGAGATACTAGATAATTACTTTTACTTTATATTAGATTTTTACTTGGCACCCCAGGACTTGGAAATACAGCTTTCTTTGAGGGGAAAATGTTTTGAAACATAAAACTTCCAAGACAAAGCTATACCCATTTTCTAGTGCAATATATATCAACTTGTAGAATCTCATATACAAGATGGGAGTTGAAAGAATTTTATAAAATTCTCGTTTAGTTAGCAATATTAGAAAAAATATTTAATACGTTACCATTCACCCTTTCTTTCATAGATGTTAGACAACAAAACAAAACAAAACAAAACAAAAAAACATAGATGTAGATCTATTCTGACAATAGTTCCTTTCCTTTGACACTTTGCTCCATGAATTGTTCTGTGGTTCCCCATTTTTTGAAATGTAAATAAGACCTATCTAGTATAAACCATAAATTATAGTTCATTATAAACTAGAGCTTATAGCAAACTCTAAGCAAGAATGATGAACCACTGCAATTTGGAGGAGAGAAATCCCCTGCCTGTTGGTAGGACTACATCAGGGTAGGTAGTTATCTATGTTTCTTTGGAAGAGTCTCAAATCATGTCATTAAAAATGGCAGTACTATACATATACCTGATGGCTTTGTCCCTTGGTTAGGCTTTTCATTCATTAGTAAATTCATCATTCAATCCATGTTTCCTCCAAGCTTGCTGTGTGCAGGATACTTTGCTACATTAACTATGCAGTGCCTTATTGTATGCAGGTATTTGCTCCATTTATTTTCACGACAAGGTTTCAAAAGAAAACTCTTAATACATCCGGTGAGGGCCTTTCCACTTGAAAAAAAATGCCAAACACTTAACCTGACTGAAAATGTATCACCAAAGTGCTTGGCTTGTGGCATAAAGCTGAGACTATGTATAAACACGTCATAAAAATAGATAAAACAAGAGCAAGGAGCCCAGAAGGGTAAAGTTGTCCTTTAGATACAGTCATGGTGACAACCCAAGCAATGCCAGAGGATAAAGCAAGCTGCAGCAGACTTCAAGTCAACAGACATTTATTGAACTCCAGTCCTGCATGGGGCACTGTGATAGTTGCTTTGGGGGATACAAAGATGAGTGAGACGTCATTTCTGCCCTCAAGAAATTTACAAGGGGAGAGGGAGATACACAGAATTGCCATACAAGGCAGGGTGCATTAAGTGCATGAAGAGAGATATAACTAAAGTGCTTAGGGACATGCAGGAGAAAGTGGTTAATTTTTACCATAAATATCAGGGAAGGCTTCATGCAAAAGGTAGGCTTTGAGTTTTTCCTGTAAGTTTAGATCAGATTCTGAGAGGCAGAGATATGGGAAAGAGTGCAGTAAACAGCACATAAGAACAGTCATGAAGAAGGCAGTTTCACTGTGCAGCATTTAGAGCTTGAGTCAGAAAAGCAGGTCCGCTAGAAGTGGGAGCTGGTTGCTATACACTGAATGTTTGCAGTCCACAAAATCCATATGTTGAAGCCCTAATCTCCAGTGTGATGGTATTTGGAGGTGGGGCCTTTGGGAGGTAACTGGGCGTGGACTAGGTCATGGGGGTGGAACTCACGATGGAACTGGAGCCTTTCCAAGGGAATGAAGAGACAAGAGCTCTCTTTATGCCACGTGAGGATACAGCAAGGCCCCAATCTGCAAGCCAGAAAGAGTCCTCAGGAGAACCAGACCATGCGGGAACTCTGATCATGGACATTTCAACCTCCACAACTGTGAACAAGTAAGTGTTGTTCAAGCTACCCAGTCTTTGTTACTTTTTATAGCAGCCTAAGCAGACTGAGACACGTGAAGGTGGACTGAGACACGTGAAGCAGTCAATGTGGGGCTGCTCCTTCACTATCTGGTGCTGGAGCCTTAAGTCCACGGGGCAGGCAGTTGGGAGAAAACAGGGTGTGAAGTAGAGAGGGGTTCGAACAATGTGGAACTTCTGAGGTTGAGCTGGTTTCCACAAGGACCAAATGGGACCCATTAGCCCCTCTTGCCACCTGTTAGCCTCCATCTTTGATTATGGAATCCATTTGCTGGAGAAGCTGGAGCCTTTCCTCATGGAGCTAAATCCACTGCTGCCATGGGTGGGATAAGCTGAAGGAGGGGAGTGGGAAGGAGCTGAGGAGCTGCACTTGGCTACTACCCCAGCCAACCAGTTGGGCTGACACTGGGACCACCACGTGTGCTGTCTGAAGCACAGCCTGGCGCCCTTGTGGACCTTTACAGCAAGCAAAGAGTATGGCTGCTACTTCACTTTTACCTTTTAAATCTTGTGCAAATTATCTTATGCTCCACCCCCAAACCAGAACTCTCCAGATAAAGGAATTCTGGGAAATGTAGTTCCAGTTTGTCTGAATTGATTTATTGCAAATCCACAACACAGCACCAGAATATTACCTAGGATTATATTCTACCTGTTTCAGTGCTACCGAATATTTTATCTTCTCAGAAACCATATAGTCTCTTTAGAACATCACAGTGAGTGCAACCCTCAACAGAGCTAACCTGTGTGATTGAAACCATTTAGGGAACAATGTATTCACTTGCTAAAGGTCAATCAACTTGTTCATTTTTCAGTTGTTTAGGGCCTTGCTAGAAATTAACACAAGGCAGAGAATAAGATTAGAGTAAAAGAGAGAGTTATATCAAATTGATTCTCTTCTATTTTTTTTTTACCATTGAAAAGTAAATGGAGACACCCTTTTTCATTTTTATTGGACACCTTACAAATTCTAGGTACACCAGAGCTCTTACATACAGATGAAGAACAATATGGTCTTGGGAAGCTACAAATACTAATTGAAACAAGCAGGACAGGGAATGAGTCAAATGATTAATTTTTTATGATGATAGATGTCTTACAACTCTTTGTTTCCTCTTCCTAGAAATGCATATGTATCTTTGGAAGAAACTCGAAGTAAAGGCGAGAAGATTCTTTGTTTAAAACATTAAAAACAAAACAGACCAAAACATCAAGCAAGACGTTTTCTGGCAATAAACTAAGCACAGCATTATTTTTTAAGGAATACAAACTGAATGTTCAACCTGTGGCAAATTTGTACTTTCTCCCTGAATTATGTTGTTATCAAAGAAAAAAAATGGAAAAGGCTGGTGAAATATCATCAAAACTGAAACTAGAGTTAAACAAAACTAAATTAAAATGAAATAAAATGGTGTCCATTCTTAATCATCCTCACAGCTGGGCCACTAGTTTTATGCATCTTGGCAGCCAATATTTTTGTCTCTAGGGCATAAATTATGCATCAGGTACCTGTGAAACTCAGAGACCAAGGAAAAAGGAGGTAATTTGGAAGGTGAAATAAATGTGAACATTCTGAAGAAAGAATTGAATCTGTACTTCAGGGTCAAAGATGAAATTTGAAAGGAATTGACAATGCATGGAAAAAAGTGCTGAATTTGAAGTTGGTTTTATTATCATTGTCATTTGAACCAAGAATTAAATCCAGTAACTCCAGAGCGGTGATCATAATTCTGTACTGCCATGTTTCTATTTTAGAATCCAGGGTACTATTTCCAAGAGCTTGGCCAAAAAAAAGGAGCTCGACTCTAAATCTCTAAATCTTGGAGTCTGGATGCACTATTCATGTGATAGGCTAAAATAACTACTGATACCTTAGGTTCGAACAGCACTTTATGAAGTGATTTCACATAAAAGATCTTTTTTGATATAACTGTTATATGGCATATCTTCCGTTTTACAGACAGGGTGAGTTGTTTGATGTGTAAGATGAGCTGAAATAGGAAAAGTGACAGAAAATTTACAGACCTATGGAATACTGTTCCACAATGGGGTATTCTTTATAATTATCTGGGCTGAATAGCACCATCCAAAGTTCTTAAATCATCAACAATGCCATTTTTACTGTAGAGGATAAGAGTTATGATCCTTTGACTCTTTAAATTTTCTTCCTTGACAAAAGTGATCTACCTTTCTAGCCAACCTGTCTCAATGATCCATAACGTTGCTACCCTGGTGCCAGATGGATATGATAGAAGGCTCCTAAAAGGCTCTTGGTTTGAGGAAAGTGTTGCTTACATACAAGAGGAATCTTGTGGGATTTAAGAAGTGGGGAGATGTAAGTTTGAGTCATTAATAACTTCATTTAACTAAATTTACTTTTACAATGTTAGCATTGCTATTTTTGTTTATGTAGCTTATGACTAATATTTTTAAAGACACTGAATATTATGTTAATTTATTTACAGCATGGCTTACCTTTAAATATTGCACCATGTCCATAGGTGCAATCTGTCCTAATCTATTTCTATTGAGGACCCAAAATAGGCACTAAGATGTACAGCTGTGCCAAAGAGCTATTTATCCATCTTCTTGATCTAATCTACCATAAAATCTAGTACTTTCTTACTATTCCAATGATTACTCCTTGCCTATGGCTGGTACTCAGTCAAAACAGCCTGTTACCAGATTAGCTACATTATTTAGACCAAATTCCTCTTAACTGCCTACTAGATTTCTCATCTTGAATGCCCCGTGGATTCATCAAAATTAGGATGCCCAGAATGAAAGCCATTACCTTTTCCCTCAAAGATGTCGTTTCTTTCTAAAATGATTCTGTCTATGTATGAATGGCATCATGATTCCCTGAATCTTGCAAACTATTCACTTTGAAGTCATCTTTAACTCCATACCTTATTTGTTAACCACCTCATCCTGTTAAATCACAAATGTGTTACCAACCCAACTTCTCCAATTTATTCCTACTGATCATGCTAATCCAAGTTCTCTATTTATTGCCTGGATTTTCTCAGCATTTTTGTAACTAGTTTCTTTGTCAATAATCTCTCATTATTCTTGTCCCCAGGCTGCAATGACCTTGCTTTAATTTTAGTGGGATAGGGGTATGGGGAGGGGGGAGGGATAGCATTAGGAGATATACCTAATGTGAATGACAAGTTAATGGGTGCAGCACACCATCATGGCACATGTATATATATGTAACAAACCAGCACATTGTGCACAGGTACCCTAGAACATAAAGTATAATAATAATAAAAAAATTTTAGTGGGATCGTTTCAAGGGGGTGGATGTTGGTGAAAACAATTATCTGCTTCCCCATTTAAGCTAGAATGCCTTACAAACTGCTTAGCAGAGGAATGCAACTCTTCACAAATTTGCCCCATATGGATCCTGCCCATGAGGCAGGTTCAATAAAGTAGACCAGTGATTGTCGGAGTGATGTGCAGGAGTGGGGAAAGGGAATTGAGGCATTGGCAAAGCTAGGAAGGCTGATGATACTTATCAATAGTGTGAGGCAATGTATCTAAATGGAGGTTGAAATATAGGAGAACCTGGGTTTCCTTAATGGGGCTATTAGGTGGGCAGTGAACCTGGTGTGCAGAGAATGAAGAAAGAGGTGATTGTGAGTGGGGTTGTACGTAACAGGACTCCTGTGTAGCATTCATGTGCTGTCTTTCCAGTTACTCTGACATGTGCATCCTTTGATTTAGCTGTGTAACAAATAAAAAATGTATATAATTAGTGTATACAACATGATGTTTTCACATATGCATGCATTGTGGAATGGCTAAATGAAGCTGATTAATATTTGCATTCTCTCACATATGTATCTGTGTGTGTGTGTGTGGACACTTAAAATCTACTCTCAGCAATTTCAAGTATACAACACATTGTTATTAACTCTAGTCACCATATTGCACAATAGAACTTTTGAACTTTTTCTTCCTGCCTAAATAAAACTTTGTGTCCTTCGACCAACATCTTCCCAACTTCATAACTCTCCTACCCTTGATAACCACTATCCTCCTTTCTGCTTTTATGAGTCTGATTCCTCTAGATACCTCATATTAGTGAAACCATGCAGTATTTGCCTTTCTGTGATCAACCTATTTCACTTAGTATAATATCCTCAAGGTATCCATGTTGTTGCAAATGATAGATTTCCTTCATGTTTTTGAGGCTGAATAGTATTCCATGTGTACCATATTTTCTTCATTCATCCATCAGTGGACACCTAGATCACTTCCATATTTTTAGCCATACAATTTCTTAATGTAACTTGAGCACACCTAAGACTGCATTTCCGTCATTTGACATTTTGAAATTAAAACATTTTGAGAATATTCAGGGCATAAAAGTGGAACACTGTTATAAATTTCCTATTGATTGTAAACTTCATCAATGCAAAATTGCCCTCTTTACTCAATTTCATGTCTTAACAAAACAATGACTAATTAGTTGATTTATTCACTCAACAAGTATTTCTTTAAGTTTGATTACATTCCAAATGCTTTTAGGAGCCTATAAACAAAATTCACTGTCCCCATTTTGTAGAGCTTACAGAGAATGTAGTCATTACTGCAAATAATAGTGATATCAATATTTGTACTCTGGGTTTTTCTTTGAGGGGTGGAACTGCATTCTAGAGTCTTGTGTATGATATTTTCTTGTGATACATTATTTTTGCGATATTTTGTGTAAGAAATAACAGGTTATTATTTTCAATTGTTTCTGAGAGTCTTTGCCTTATAAAGGGGAAATTTAGACCCTTTACTTTTATTATTCTGTTATTCTTTTGTCATTCTGATTTATGCTTTTAAAAATATGTAATACTATTGCCTTTTATTTTTTTTTTTTACAAGTGGAAGTGTAGCCACTCTCTTTTTCGTTCTACCACTTGCTATTTCAATCTTTTTTCAAGAGAAGGCTAAAATTTTATGTAACTATCAAGGAGAAGAACAAAATTATGGCTTTTAATGCTCCCTTTGGGAAGGTCAAGAATTTAGAGCTTTTATTTTTCTCTTTCTTCTTAATTTAGGTCTCGATCAATATAACTGGAGCCTGTGGGGTATGTATGTATAAATATAGTTTAAATGTACTGGTTTAAAAGACTAAAACGTGTGTTTAGTCTAGGTCCAGGCTAGCAGTGCTCATTAGCAGTAAAAACTGGACCAGGGACTATTTCTGATACCAGAGTCAGTCTTCTTTGTGTTGCTTCCAGTTACCTTTCATCTTAGTCATAAGTTTGCGATTAAATAGCAAATGTGTTAGAGATCTCATTTTAAAACTAGTTCAACTCAGTGTGGAGCAACTCATGTAAAACTCTGATATTTCTTCAATGAATAACCAGCCTGATAAATTTAGCATCTTCTAACATTAGTCAAAAAAACGTTTTTGACTTATTGAAAGGACACACATTTTCCAGAAGCCCACAATGATCATGCATCCTAAGCAATCCACACTATTTAAGCAATCTGTTTATCTATTTTAACAAACACAAGCAAGTTGCCATCTCAGTGACAACTTTTCTCCATGAAACACAATTCTTCTTTGGCCTTGATTTGATGCATTGGGTGCATTTAGTTTTTGCACTACATTTCATTTCCCTCTATGGAGTAATAATACAGTGCGTTAACGTTAAACCTCAAAAACATTCATGAAAAGGCATTTTATCCTACATTAGCAGCATCTTTAGATAGCCATAAAGCTCTTACTCTTCCCCTGCAAGATAATTAAGCAAACCCTTCAAATGGCTGAAGCATAGCAGTGCTCCTGAAGTAAGTGGATGCATATAATGATCTGGTTCTCATTTTCCGAATATAGACAAGGCATGTTATGTGATACAGTCCCTTCCTAAAAAAAAAAAAAGAGAAAAAAACAGAAAAATCTTAAGTATTCATTTATCGTATGAGAAATCCTAGCTCTTTTAAAACATTCTTTATCATTGGCTGGAAGCCAATGATCACTGTAGTCATTTGAAGAGGTACGTGTGTTCAAGATGATTTTTCTGTTTCTGCAGGGATGCCTGGATTATTAAGTATTCTATATCATGAGAGTAATTACTGGTGTTCCTCAGTAGAAGGCAACCCAATGAATAGAATTTCGTGAAACAACTTGTTTGGTGTATAATGGATTCAATTACACTTATTAAATTGTTCGGAAATACACCTGTGACACTGTAAATTAACAATGATGAAGTGAGCCAGCTCTAGGTTGGGGAACTCCCGTAACAAAGCACAGGCCAGCTGTCAGGAAGGGAGCCCTGGTCGTGGATGAATCAGTACAACATGAGGGAATCCTCCGTGTCCAAGGAGCAGAAATCAGAAGGGAGAGTGGAGTCCTTAAAGAGCTACCAGCAGAGAAATGAAAGCTGGAAGGTCTGTTTTTAGAAAGAAAAGCTTTAATGAGCTAAAAGAAAGTAAATCCCATGAGCCCTAGGAGTTTTGTAAATAAAGAGACCAGCCTTCCCCTGGGTGTTAGGCTGGAAGCGAGCTTCCCGTTTAGAGATGCCGCTGCAATCACGTTTCATGTGCAAAGTTAGCTCGTCTGGATTCCTTGTACTCCCAATTTTTCAAAGGAGTGACCAGACACCACCTGAAAATGTTGTTCACATTGCTTGGGATATGGTCCATTCGAGATTTATTAGGATTTTCAAGCAAATGCGCCACAGAAGATAAAAGTAGATAGTCACTTACCTGCCTGGAAATGAAGTAGGCACTTTCCTCATACTATCTAACTAAACAGCAGGGAAGGAAAGGAAGTTTGCTAGAGGAATAGATAGATAGGCAGAGTGACAGCGAAAAACAGCACAGCCCTGCCTCTAAGGCGGCACCTGGGGGGACTAGAGGAAGAGAAATGAAGGCATGAGGAGAAGGGTCAGGTAAGGGAAGTGAGAGGGCCGACGCTAACAGCTGGCATGTCACCTTGAATCCTGCCAGTCTACAAAGTCTCCCTACTCCATCTGCTATGGACAGGAGGCTTGTGTTCCCTCATTCCCCCTAAATTCTTATGTTGAAGACTAAATTTCCAACGTGACGGTATTTGGAGGCCAGGCCTTAGATTTTGAGAGTGGAGGCCTCATGAATGGGATTAGTGTCCTTTAAAAAGACACGAAAGATGGTCTCCCTTTCTCTGCCATGTGAGGACACAGTAAGAAGACAGCTATCCATGAACCAAGGAAGGGTCACCAGAACTCAATCATGCTGGCACCCTGAGCTCAGACCTCCCAGCCTTCAGAACTGTGGGAAATACATTTCCGTGTTGAAGCCACCCAGTCTGTGGGGTTCTGTTATAGCATCCTGGACTGATAAATACTTCAGAGTGGGACGTTTGAGTTGTGACATATGAAATAAGCAACAGCAATGTATACAGTTATTTTATATCTCATGTTACTACAGACACTTACTGCTGTTCCCTGGGGACCCTTGGTCCTCCCTTTTAGGTATTCAGCTACTAAGAGTAGGAATCAAACCAGTTTTCAATATGAAAAGATTTTCCCCCTCTTTATCCACACAGCCTGAGCATAAGGCCTGGGCAAAGGGCACATTTGAAACAAACAAAGCGAATTCCCCCAGGGATGGTACCTGACAACATGAATGACCCTGGCTCTTGGGTGGATTTTCCCATTTCAAAGAAAGGGGGTGAGGAGAAATTAGATAATAGCAACCCTGTGACCCTAGAATTCTTACTAAAATAAGCACATGAGGTGGGTATTTTTTACCCACCTCTATACAGAAAAGGAAGTCAAAGCCCAAAGCAGTGAAACAGCTTGTGTAAGATCGTGTATCTTAAGCAAGGGGAGAGTCTGTGTGAGATTCAAACTCATGCCTTTGCCCTTAAACCAAAATATCTGTCACGTTCCTTCTGACTCCCATTCTCTCGCAGTTTGATTTTATCATCTTTATGGCATAAATTGCTGCAAAATAAAATCCAATATGTAGAGTTGTAATGAATTAACATAGATTGAAGTTCAACTGCAAAAGTGTAGTACAATAAAATATTTTAATTGATATTTATGAAACACACAGATCTACTAAAATTCAATTATTACGTCTAAGGAATTAAGTTTTATCATTTTTGGCAATTTGTTATTTTTAGGTCCATTTTTATAATGTATTTTGAGTTGGAATAAAATGGACCCCCTTTTTTTTTCAAAACAATAGAATTTCAAGTACCCTGTCCCTTTGTTTCAATATTGACATAAGATGAATAAAGTACTGTGCTTAGTAAACTCTGATTTTGTTTGTTTCAACTACATGAAACTTCATTGGAGGAACAAAGTCTAGATTGTTTTGCTAAATTTTAAATCTCAAATATAAAATGTCCAATTATTCCTGAGTCATTTTCTTTTATCTTCTATTCTCAGTTATCACTTCAGGGCAAATAATGATATGTGAGGGTTTAGAATAAGCATTAGTTAAATAACTTATAAACCATGAATGCTTTCTTATAGGTTATGTGATATGCTTCCATCTTTAAGTTCCACATGAATCAAGTTAGTCACAAAGTCATAAATTAAGTCAATCATAAAATTAAGATTATGTTTTGTGCTTAGGCAATCACAAAGAACAGAGAATAAAAGGGAAAGGAGGGACACATTGAAGAAGGATAATCTAACAACATGCCATTCACGAATCCCTTTGTCCTCTTGACACTGGCAGTTGGAGCTTCCTAATATGATTATTTGATGTTAAAATTGGTGGGGAAACCCCGCATTTTACTGCCAATAACTTGTTTTATTTGGAAAGTATCTTTTCTTTTAACGGTATGGCAGTGCCATCAAATAAAGGTATACCTGTCCTTTTCTATTCTTAGATTAATTCTTAGGAGAATATTGAATTTATGACCATTGCCCAATGGTGTATCATGATGCTTTGAACAAAAATGTCTTTATCCTTTTACAAATTGGATAATAATGAAGGCAATGAAATCTAATGAATACCCTCTTTATGTTTTTTCTGAAGGTGTGTGAGGAGCATTGACTTTTAAGAAATGTACATCCTTGGAGCGCTCTGCTGAGACAGGCAGTGGAATGAGCAGGGTCAGGGAGCCAGGGGTTTGGGGCCCCCAACCAGCCTATGACTTCGGAAGGGGCCCTCATCATACTCATCATCTCTCTAACTGTGTTTTTCCATGTGCAAAATGAGAAAGAAAGCAAGTAATTGAAAAACTTCTTTCCAGTCTTAAAGATCTGGGATTTTCAGCAGATGGAATAAGGAAAGTGATTTTTAACTGTTAATTCTTTTTGGTTTTTAAAGAAAACAGCAAAATTGGGGTGCAGAGATATGATAATGAATTGTATTTATTCTTTATGATAGAAACAGAGTGACGGCTTTTAAAAATTACTAATTGCTCGGTACTGAAAATCACATTTCCTCCATTGTCCAGGAGTATCTGGTGGATAAGTTTGCCTTTTGATAGAAGGGCAAACGGCTACGTGGCATTTAAAAGTGTAGGCTACACAGATAAGGTTGCTTATTTTGGAAACCCAGCTTTACTACTCTCTGATAGGTCATCTTTGACTACATTCTCTAAGGTTATCACCAGGAACTCAAGGACTTGTGCTTTGATCACAGGAGATTTCTTTGCCCTGGAGGGCATTGGGAGACTGAAGGTAGATATAGCCAAATTAAAGAAGAGTAAGAATTCAGTTCATCCGAGATTCTAATGTAGATCTGCTCTTGTACTCAATTAAATTCCTAACTTTAATTTAGAGCATTTGGTAAATTGTTCTGTCTCAAACTAATAGATAGTCTCTATCTCTTTCATCAAGATTTGAAAAATATCAGTCTACAATATCAATAATGTGAACATGATATATAATCTAAATACAAATACATGGCTTCAACAGTAGCTATCAATCTGTTTACAGTCTTCTTAAGGTTTGTGTTTCCTTCTCAGCTCTGTGTTTTTCTGTATGAACACTGCAAAACTAAGTTCACAGCTGCAATGCAATTAGCAAGCTCTCTGAAAAACCACCTCCGTTTGTGGCTGCTAATGCATTTGCTATAGATTTTAGTGACAGAAATAGTGATATTAATGCTGTCAACATCTATGTCACTGCTTGCAGGCATCAGGTAAACCAAAAGGTTACATTTTAAATTATGAAAGCCTGGGTTAAAAAAAAAGTTCTTCATTTTTCTGACTTGTCACATTAGAGTTTAAGATTATGTTATAGGTGCTCAGAATTAATCATAGCATGTTAGTTTAGGTAGAAATAAAATATCTGGAAAGTCCATATAGCTGATTTAAGTATTTTAAATGTTATGCTATATTCTCAATAATAAGATAAAATTCCATTTTATGAATTGCCTCAACATGTAGTTAGATAATTTGTTTTTTTACCGTCGGACTTACTTTATTTCTCTGCACATTTCTCTGCTTTGAAATTATGAATACTACAATAATAAAATTTCAGATTTTAGAAAAATCTATGATTTTTAAGTTACTCAAAGCAACATACACACACATATATGTGTGCAGAAACTGTATGCATTTTATATTTACCAGATACTTGTTTGGTATACTTCAGAATCACACAACCATAAAATGGTGGCACTCAGGGTAAGATGAAGGATTGGTTTCCAAAATCAATACTCTTATCTTTTGATTCATATCAATACTCATAACAACTTGGCCAATAACTAAGGCAATGAAATCTAATGAATACGGTTATGAATATTCAGAACTATAATTTGTTATTTATATCTATGCTTTCTATGGTTTTGAATACCAATTTCCTTCTCACCAGAAAATGCAGTTTATTTTGGCTCTCTCTAGGATAAGACTGAAAAATCTTGCAGATGTTTGTGTGTGTGTGTGTGTGTGTGTGTGTGTGTGTGTGTGTGGTGTGTGTGTGTGTGTGTGTGGTGTGTGTGTGTGTGTGGTGTGTGTGTGGTGTGTGTGTGGTGTGTGTGTGTGTGTGTGGTGTGTGTGTGTGTGGGGGGTGTGTGTGTGTGTGTGTGTGTGTGTGGGGTGTGTGTGTGTGGTGTGTGTGTGTGTGTGTGTGTGTGGTGTGTGTGTGTGGTGTGTGGTGTGTGTGTGTGTGGTGTGTGTGGTGTGTGTGTGTGTGTGGTGTGTGGTGTGTGTGTGTGGTGTGTGTGTGTGTGTGGTGTGTGTGTGTGGTGTGTGGTGTGTGTGTGTGTGGTGTGTGTGTGGTGTGTGTGTGTGTGTGTGTGTGGTGTGTGTGTGTGGTGTGTGTGTGTGTGTGGTGTGTGTGTGTGTGGTGTGTGTGTGTGTGTGTGTGTGGTGTGTGTGTGTGGTGTGTGTGTGTGTGTGTGTGGTGTGTGTGTGTGGTGTGTGTGTGTGTGGTGTGTGTGTGTGTGTGTGTGGTGTGTGTGTGTGGTGTGTGTGTGTGTGTGGTGTGTGTGTGTGTGGTGTGTGTGTGTGTGTGGTGTGTGTGTGTGTGGTGTGTGTGTGTGTGTGTGGTGTGTGTGTGTGTATGTGTGTGTGGTGTGTGTGTGTGTGTGGTGTGTGTGTGTGGTGTGTGTGTGTGTGGTGTGTGTGTGTGTGGTGTGTGTGTGTGTGTGGTGTGTGTGTGTGTGTGGTGTGTGTGTGTGTGGTGTGTGTGTGTGTGTGTGTGTGGTGTGTGTGTGTGTGTGGTGTGTGTGTGTGTGGGGGGGTGTGTGTGTGGTGTGTGGTGTGTGTGTGTGTGTGTGGTGTGTGTGTGTGTGTGGTGTGTGTGTGTGTGTGTGGTGTGTGTGTGTGTGTGTGTGTGTGTGTGTGTGGTGTGTGTGTGTGTGGTGTGTGTGTGTGGTGGGGGAGATAATAACAATATTCTGTAGATACCTGAAGGCTGAATGAAGGCATCTCTCTGTGGTCCCATTGCTTGTCTTCATTATAATGACATCATGTTTTGGAAGCAGAGGTATAAGTGGCTTTTTGCTTCTTCCTTTTTTATCCTTCTGAAAATCGTAGAAAAAAGTACTAAAATGAATAACTAGCACTTAGTCCATGAAACTTAAGAGTGCTTTAAAAAAAAAGATTAAAAATTTAGACTTAAATATTTTACTAAACAAGAGAACCTGAATCAGAAAGCCTGATATACGTGGTTACGTTACTGCCTGGAAGATTTCATTTTCATGTGCTGCTTAACTTCAGTTTCCCATTCCTACATTAAATATGGAGAGCATATCCTCTACATTTGTAGGAACTTCTTTTTATGGATATGAATTTTGAAAAATCTGTCCATCACTTAATAATTAACATGGCTAACTAAGATGTTTATTGATTCATTCATTTTAAATACTATTCATTGATCAAATACTTGCTAAATACCAGTCGCAAACTAGGCATCCTGCTAGATGCTAAGAATAGAGAGTATTAGAAAGAAAACTAATCAGAGAAAGCCAGAGTGACACATTTTGTTACTTATAATTTCAGAACTCTCTAAAACTCGGTTATATTCAGTGAAGTGGTGGAAGTTTTCTTAAGAATTATACTGAAACCATTGTAGGACTTGTTTTAAGATTATTTAATGCCATAAGTCAGTGCTGTCTCCAGTAAGAAAGCTCATTCACCCAACATTACAAGGATCTATTTTATAAGGAAGTGAAATCTGGTTATATTTTTCTTAAAAATCAGTGCTAAGTTTTATTCTGTTTTTAAAACTCAGATCAAAGACAAATTGGAAGCTATACAGGAGAAAGCAGGAGGGCTTCTGTTGTTTTAGGCAGTTACTTTTAACTCATGTTTCAGGTCAAGCTTTAGTGAATGATGAACAAAAAGAAACTTCAGCTTTATGTTTGGATTGTCACACTGGATGCTATTTATTCTTTATTCTTATGGTTTCAAATGAGGTTTTTGATTCTATTGTTTTATCAAATAACTAATTTATTAAAAGAATGCATGAAGCTTCAGACTGTAATCAGTCCATATTGGGAGAAAAAAAATCATTTGTGGAACAATTCAAATGCCAATGACTATAGTATTTTCCAGCTCTGAAAAAAAAAAAGTAACTAGAAATAAATTATGTTCAGTTACTAACCGAATTTCTTCTGAAATCCCCAGAAACTGAACAAGAGATCAGAGATGTTTTGTAGGTTTCTTTTTGAAGTCAATTAAACAATAATGGTGATTGTCACATTTGATACCTAAATGGTATTAACTTTTGGCTGTTGCATCGATTTCATTAAATTCAATGAGATTTCTGTTACGAGAACTTGCCAAAGAAAATTTGCATACCAGAAAGAAAGTAGTCATGGAATTTATCCATTAGCTTTTTTTTTTTCCCCCTCCACCAAAGGTCGACAAATGCAAAGGTCTGATTCTGGATGGAGTTCATTTGGATGTGTCACCAGGAAGGGTATCTTAGCATTGCAGGCTGCTGAAATTTGGAAGAATCCACCCTCATCGATTGTCTTTGTTCTTTGCTGGTTTACACAGCAAACATCGTGGAATATTGTGGTCTGCAAGGCCAGATATATAAACAATTTCACTGTTTCAATGGCAGTTGAAAGCCTAATCCATAGCAAAGTTACTAAAGAAATAGTTTTATAGATATTTAGTTTTTTCCCATGTTTTCTTGATCATTTTATGCCCAATTAAATCTCTCATGTCATTGCTGATATTAAGAATGGAGGTAGGAATAATTTTAGCTTTGGGGTTTTGTTGATCGATTTTAAAACGACAAGGTTTTTGTTAGTTATTCTGACTAGCCCTTTAATTATTGTTTTAAAAAGTGCTTTCTTGTTATCTGATGATTTGAGAAGTGGCCTGAAAAAAACAAAGGTATTTCTCATGCTGTGGTTAAATGGAAGCTGAGATCTGCCAATCAATCCTTATCTAACAAACTTAATTTAGAACATTATGTTCTTCCATATCTAAAATAGCATAAATTCAGCAGTATGATACTTTTTCACCATGATATTATGTTTATTTTATGAAAATTACATTGTTTTTGAAAAATTAGCATTATTTTTTCAATTGTACTTTTTGTGATTAGATTTGTCATTAAATCCCAGGTCTTGGGAGGGCGAAGAGGGAAATGTATTGATAATTAAAGCCCATTTCAGACAGAGAGGAGGAGAAAGCCAAGACCAGTCCAACCCAATTGGTAGGTTTACAAAATAGGCTGGAGAGAATTAACCTCAAAAGGGTGCTGAACCCACTGGTACCTTGTGGGCTGAGGTTCTATTCATGGTCCCTCCTTGAATGGGGACATGGAAGTATGGGGCAGAGGAACTAGGCAGGGTTTATAATGAAATTAAAGGCAGAATTTCATGCCTGCAAATAGAGTTAAAAGATAGAATGAAAAAAAAAAAAAAAAAGAAGAAGAAGAAGCAAGGGGTTTAACTTTACTCAGTATTTGGTATTAGGACCTCAGGTCTTAGCTTTTGTTTTTTGCCCTTACCATACCCAGAAACTGTAGAATTTAAAAAGACAAAGGAAATTAGTCAGGGTGTGAAACTCCATTAAGCATAACAGAGCAGTTGGGTTTGTGAAATTCAGCTTTTGAAGATGGTTAGGAATTATTTTTCTATTTGGTTCTGTAACCAAAACAAGAGTCTGTGTGTTGACTTTTGGGAGTCAGAATATTCTCGGTGATACTGGTACACTACAGATTTTAGAGGGATTCTGCGGTACAGTGCACTGTTCTCAACCCCCACGTCTTCAATTTGTCTCCTGATAATAAATAATGTAAATAATGCTAAAATTAAATGAAAGCCCATTTCACAAGAAAACAAACCCCTAAACATTAAAATGACAGAAGAGTCCCCAAACAGAGTGGAAAGCCCTGGAGTGGTGGCCTCACCATGGTAAAACTAAATCATCAGTACAAGCAGGTTCTAATAAACCATTCAGCGTGATAAAGGGGCGCTATTATGTTACAAAGCCCAGAAGGCTCTGCTACTGCTGCTACCATGAAGTGAATAGGTTAAAAGATTTTAAATGGGATTGCCATGGCTTTCTACAGCAAAAATGCAGGGCCACAGGCAGATAATATGGCCTTATTAATGCAGACGCTGGGACACTAATACAAATTAGAAATGTCGATGATGTTAGACAATCTGGTTTGTCTGATTCAAAAACTTAGGGATCTTGGCCAAAAAGAAAACACACTTACAGAAAGGATTTTAATAAGAGTCTATTTGGATAATTCATCAAGTTTTCCAATTGAATAGAAACTTCTAGAAGAAAAGTAATTGACCAATTAATGTTTGCTTAATAATATTTTTCACTGTTGATGATGTGCTAGGTACTGTGCTGGGTACTCTTATGCTTGAAAAGGTCACCATGTTTGTTTACAATATAGTCTCTTATCCATGAGGGCCAGCACTGGGCATACATTTATTCTGTCTTTTATGTGGTTTGTATATAACCATAGAAACCTTAAGAATAAAAAAAAAAAACTTTAAAAAAGTTTTGCACCCATTCTTTTGACATTCTTCTCATTTTTTCCCATATGATTCTAACCACTTCCTGATCTTCAGTGCTGCAAAGTCAAACAAAAAAGAAATGAAGGTGAAGAGACAGTAACGTTTGCAAATGTGAGCCAATATTATTGTGTAGCATTATGTGAGAGACTGGCATCTCCTTGCTGATCACTAAAATTGGTTATGTTATAAATATTACCTGATGACTTCACATACAATTTTGTTCAGTATTGGAAAATGAGAAAAAAAAGATGTGAAATAGACTGTATTATTTTGATATAATCTCCTGGCAATAGAACCCTGGCACTGTGCTACTGTCATGCTTTCAATTATGTGACTAAGTAATCACACATTAAAGTCTCATGGAAAATGATCCCTTATTCCCATGGTACCCTATTCTATTGTTTTCTAAATGGGTTTCAGAATAACGATGCGAACTTGGATAGAAAAAAGTTATTTATGGTATTATACTCTACTTTTTGTGCTTCTCATGTAATATGAAGATATGCTGTGGTTTTTTTAGTTTTGATTTATGCATGTTTTTTAATAGTTGAAAGGTACTTACTCATAATGACAAAATTTTTTGGTGTGACTCAATATTGTTAAACTTTACTTATGGCAAAAATTGATGCAACATATATTAATAATTCTCCAGAAAAGCATTCTTTCATTTATTTCTGAGGGGCATCCTAATGGACCAAGTTTTGCAATGGGTTGAACGTGTTGAAAACCCTGCCCCGGGTTGATTAGTCTGCGATGATCTCTTTAACTTGTTTTCCCAACTAATTGTGTTTATGTGTGCACACGTACGCTTGTGTACAGGTGTGTGTGTGTGTGCGCTTGTGAGGAAGGTTCACCAGATTATCTTTGACTCTTTTTTTTTTTGTCTTTGACTCTTAATCTTTTTTCAGAACTGGCACAATGTTAAAGTGGTTGCTGCATGGTATGAAGTGACCTAGGGGGTCTCTTCAAAAGCATATAAGGATACAAACTTAGGAGAAAAATATTTTTATTACTTTAATCAAAAGCCATGAACATAGTGGGTGTGAACGACAGGGTGCATTCTGCACTTGGATATGCATTTGGATGGCTTTTGGCCTGACCTCTGTTCACACAACCATAACTAGTTTAATATGGTAGCTTAGAGTTAACTGGCTTTGTGCAATCGCAGTGGTCAATGAAATAATTCTGTATGTGTCTACCTGTGTAAATGGACTTTCAAATCAAAATTTTATGTTTTTCAGGTTTAAAATTGCATGTAGCTAACAGATGTTGGTGTAAACTTTTACTAGTTCCTATAAAAGTATGGAAATATCAAAATTACCATACCAAAAAAAATAAACAAAAGAAAAACAAGCAAATATACAAATACATAAATAAAAATAAACAACACTAGCACAAATCCAATTTCAGAATCTGGAAGAATGTTCTAATAACTATAAGGATGATGGAACTAAACTAAAAAGGGAACCATGAGCTAACTGTGATAAAAATAATTGGGGAGATCTGCTTTCTTACAGTGTCTACTTCTTTGTTGGTGAGACAATTGTCCTGCAGAACCATCACTCCTTGAGGCACAGTATTGGCCACCTGTCTTGTGTCTCTTCTAATCAGAAATGCTGAGCCCCATGAAACAACCCGGTGCAAGGTAGCCTTGGGGCTGGAGAATTGGTAGCAGCATATTATATTATGGGTGATATTGTTTCTACAAGGAAATCTAGGATGAATTGAGTGGGTGACATTTTGACAATTACAGCTTTCTATGCCCTTCATCCACCCATAGTACAAAAGTTTCGAAAATGCATGTGAAGTTTAGAAAGACCCAGAAAAAGGCTACTGGAAAGTGGTAATTGGGCCCTCTTGATTCAATAGGGGCATACAAACCAGCCCCTGAGTGTGTGGAGAATAGGTTGATGGGTAGGGCATGGGGGTATGTGCCTGTAATCCCAGCTACTCAGGAGGCTGAGGCAGGAGAATTGCTTGAACCTGGGACATGGAGGTTGCAGTGAGCCGAGATTGCACCACTGCACTCCAGCTTGGGCAACAGTGAGACTTCATCTCAAAAAAAAAAAAAAAAAATCACTTCATTGTTATAAAAATCACAAATGCTCAACATTAGGAAGCAGTTTCATATTTTGGACAATGCAAACATAAAACTTACCATCACAGAAAGGTTTTCCATGGCACAGTAAAATGGCTGCCAGCAGTCGACTGTGAGCTTCCTGAGAGCGGTACCATGTGTATTTTGCTTACTGTTGTCTCCTCAGCACTTGGCATGATTTCTGGCCCATGAAATATTTCTGACCGTAATAGTGAATAATGATTAAATGTGGCGGGAGATAAAACTGTATGTAAAGTATCATCTTACATATATTTATCCCTGGAAAAAAAATCCTGGGCAAGTTAACTTCCCCTAGCTCCTTGTTAGGGTGAACCCATCAGCAGCTGAGAAATATTGACCCATGGCTAGTGTAGAGCGGTGAAGGAATCTGGATCTAGGTTTTGCTTATAACAGCAACAGTTGGGACAGACTTCCATGGAATGCTGTGCGTGTCTGGCGTCACACTTAGTATGCATTTGCAATTCTATGTAGGTCAATCTAGAATGTAAAGCTCTTCAAAGGCTTCCGACACAAAGGAAGTAATCGTATGTTTTTGGAATGAAGCAGAGCTAAGCAGTTCTGTGTTTAATCAGCTCTATATATGGTGAATAATAACTTACTGGGCATCACTTTTGTGACAGAAATGCATCTTTTGTCTGGATTAATATTACATGGAATGTTTGCGTCCCTGGCCCAAGATTCATATGTTGAAGCCCTAATTCCTAATGTGACTGTATTTGGAGATGGGGCCTGTCAGGAGGTGATAAAGTTTAAATTGGGTCACAGGGATGGACACCTTATTTGATAGGGCTGGTACCCTTATAAGAAGATAAACAGAATATTTCAAAACAACATGGACACAGTAAATATATACAATTCTTATTTGACAAGTAAAATAAATAATTATATTTAAAAGAAGAGGAAGAGACAACAGGGCTCCTTCTTCCTCCATGTTACCATACTGTGGAAAGGCCGTGTGAGATCACAAGAAGGTGGCTGTCTGCAAGCCAGGAAGAGAGCCCTCATCAGACACTAAGTTTATTGTCTCCTTAATCTTAGACTTCTATTCTCCAAAAGTGTGTGAAAATAAATTTATGGCAGCCTGACTAGACTAAGGCAATTCATTAGTAATTTGTGCTAGTGTATGTGTAATATTAACTTTATTCATGGTGAATATTTCCCAAATCCCAAAGTCAAATATCTTGAATGAAGTCCCAAGTTGGCCCCTGCATTTTGGCTGTGATCTAGCTTAGTGTTTTTCACACCATAAAGAATGGCTTAGTGAGAAGTTCTTGAAGGGGGAATGGATACAGAATGGAGGAAATGAAAGCAGAGTGGAGGTAGGTAGTGTCAAGCTTGAGGTCTGTTTCTTTCTAACTTTCGGATGCTGAGCCTCATATCTCAAGTCACAGTTTCCTCAGTGACACCTGTGTTTTCTACCTCGTGTGTGTCCTGGGATGATCGAATAACATCATGTGTGTAAAACAGTTTTGTTGACCACAATTGCTATGTAAACATAAGGGATTTATACAAAGTGCCACTTTTAGACCTCAGAAGGGAAGCCTCCAATGAAATGAACATGCTTCACAGGACCCGTGCTAGCTTATTCTAGCCATGCCCCTCCTCACAGCATGAGGAATCCCTGGGGTCAAGGGAAAGTGCCCACCAGGGCCCAAGCTCCAGTTTCTGCACCATGATCTGGGTACCTGGGGCGCAGAGTTCCCTGCTCAAAGAGCCTGAGTCCCCTTCCCGGCTCTGCCTTGATCTCTTCCTTAGACCCACCTTCTCAGCTGCGCCCATGACTTACTCATTTATAAATCTGAGGGGTGCACAAGTGCCGGGATTTGGGGAACATGGGCAGATCTTGGACTTGCAGGCTGAGATGCCCACAGTGCATGGATGTATGCATGAGGATGTGTGGCCCTTCATGCTGCATGAAGGAGCCAGGAGAGGGAAGATAAAAGGAAAGGCTGGGGGCTGTGGTGTGTGGTCTGTGGCATGGGATACGTGGGCCTTTTTGTCCTCTCTGCCAAGCCTTGAGAATGTTAGAGTGAGCCTGTATATGAACCTTGACTTCAGCCTAACTATGACTTGGGACTAATTAATTACTATATCTGGACCTCAACTTCCTCAAATGAAAAAAAAAATCGATGATTTGAATCTCTGTCCGCAGATTTGGGTATATAAAACTTGTACTATTTATAAAGTTCTGCCTCAATTCTACTTCTGTTGAAACTCTGGCTTTGATGTTCATCTCTATACTCCTTTATAAAATTCATCCACACACCAATTTTATTGGCTCCCCAATATCCACCTCAATACTTACATTAAAAATCACCATTTCTGGTTCTTGGAGGTCTTCAATGGACTTTATTAATGACTACCTTACCTAATATGAACTTTCTCATTTTCTTTTTTTAGTCTGCATAATTAGTATTGAGAATTTTTTATTGTGCATTATATCATTTTATCAGTTGTCATTACATCTAATTCTTTTGTTGCTTAAAAAATAAAACATTTTTCCTTTACTTTTTTACTTTTTGCATCATTTATATTTCACCTTCGATTACCTACTTTAATAAGATTTATGCCCACATTTTAATGTAATTTATGGAATAGCTTGTCTGTGGCACAGATCATTGTAACCCATTCAAAATTTGAGACTTCAAAGGGAGACTTGAGATTGAATTTTTAAACTTAATTTGGCTATTATAATTAGGGATATTTTATGAATAAAATTATCACATAATCAAAAAATGTTTTCAGTGGGTAACTTTGTTTTAACTTAAATTGACATAAGGGAGTCAATGGGCTGGCCTAAGATTCATAGCGTTTTTTCTCTAGGAGAATCCCAAGTGGTCAGTTCATAAACAAGTAATTATTGAACACACCCAAGAGGATCTGGATCTTATTCCCACATCTGCCATTAAGCAAATTGCTTAATACCCTTGTCTTCATTTGTACAAGGTTGCATTGAGGATAAAGTTAGAGACAATAGATGAGGCGATACCTTAGAAAACTAGAATATGCTACGATTTTAGTTTGTCATTATTATTAATAACAAAATTATATATGATGTTCATAATGCATAATTTATACAATCTAAAACTAAATTATATTTTCATGTGAAAATTTTTACAATACTAAAGGCTCTAGTGTAATGGAGACTTTATAACTTTATGACCAGTTTAATGTAGTCAGCTCCTTTCAGGCAGAGTTTGGCTTAAAGAAAACCACTTGGTCCCCTGTTCATTTGACAGATGAAGACTGAAATGTTAGTATTTCATGGCTGAGAAATTTGTAAATAATAAACTATTCACTTTAGATCTCAATAATTAAAAAAAGATTTGTAAAATTGTGATTAACAAGACATAACATAAAATTTATTAATTTAACCATTTTTTGGTGGACAGTTCAGTGACATTCAGGACATTTGCATTGTTGTGCCACCATCTCCACCAACCATGCCCAGACCTTTTTCATTATTCCAAATAGAAATCTTGAACCCATTAAACACTAATTCTCATTGCCCTTTTCCCCAGCTGCTGGTAACCACTACTCTGGGTTTCTATTTTTTATTTTTTTAAGATGGAGTCTTGCTTTGTTGCTCAGGCTGGAGGGCAGTGGTGTGACCTTGGCTTACTGTAACCTCTGCCTCCTGGGTTCAAGGGATTCTTCTGTCTCAGCCTCCCAGGCAGCTGAAATTACAGGCACATGCTACCATGCCCAGGTAGTTGTGTGTGTGGTGGTTTTTTTTGTTTGTTTGTTTGTTTGTTTTTGTATTTTTGGTAGAGATGGGGTTTTGCCATGTTGGCCAGGCTGGTCTCAAACTCCTGACCTCAGGTGATCTGCCCATCTTGGCCTCCCAAAGTGCTGGGATTACAGGCGTGAACCACCGTGCCCAGCCGATGTCGCTATTGATTTGAGTGCTTTAGGTACCTCATATAAGTGGAATCATACAGAATTTGTTATTTTGACGGTAACGGGTCTGAGATGATGCCGCATTATGGTTTTGACTTGCATTTCCCTGATGATTAGTGATGCTGAGTATCTTTCCATGTGCTTTTATTTTTTTTTTTGTTTTGCAATTTATAGATCTTCTTTGGAGAAAAGGCTATTCAATTTCTTTGACCATATTTTCACAAATATGATTTCCTTTTGTCTTCATTCAGAGAAATTTTCTTCGACAAATATTTTATAAGATAAATTGTATCATGCAACATCTCTTTCTTTATGATTATTTTGAATCCTTCACCAACATAGATGTTACAAGATGAAGCCTTTCTTAATTCCATTTTATTCCAAAGGAGTATATAAATTTATCCTAGTAAATAATTTTTCCCATCAAAATATCTTTTCATTAGTTGAGATATTCTGAAATGCAATTTTAGAATTTCAAGATTTAGTCCTGTACATTTCACCTCTCATTTTTAAATTTATTCAATTTATCTCTTATTTTTGTGAAGATACATTTTAATGACATTCCAGTTTCAATAATTACAATTTTACTTCAAAATCTTACATAATCTGTTGGGTAGATACATAGGAAAATATGACCTGCTTTTTGTCTCTAAGAAGTAACTATCTAGGGTGGGAGGTGAATGGGTCAATGAAGAAGAAGGTGAATAAGCAAATAATTATGGTTAAATGTAGTAATAAGGATGAAGGAATATCAAAATCATGATAGTAAACAACCTGATAAACCACCTCTTTGTTTTCTAGGTTGGCCCAATGGCATATTGTGATCCAGAAAATCCCTCCCTCCTTGTATGAGCAGTGGTGTCCTTAGAGATAATGTTGAGTACTAAAACAAAAATTTGAGTCAGGTATATGACTGTTTTATGAGATGGGATTTAGGAAAATGGGTTTAAGACAATCAGGCAAGAATGGGGTCCAAAATTGGAATGACATCAAAGGTAAAATGAATAGTAAACTTCACTCTGGAAAACAGCCTGGGTTAGAATAAGGAGTTGCAGATTCATCAAACTAAACAATAGAATTTAAAGCCAATGTTCAAGTTAAGAAGTGGAGATCAATAGCTGGGCACTGTGGCTCGCGCCTGTAATCCCAGCACTTTGGGAGGCCAAGGTCAGGAGTTCGAGACCAGCCTGACCAACATGGCGAAACCCCATCTCTACTAAAAATACAAAAAATTAGCTGGGTGTGGTGGTGGGCACCTGTAATCCCAGCTACTCCGGAGGCTGAGGCAGGAGAATTGCTTGAACCTGGGAGGCGGAGGTTGTAAGCAGAGACTGCGCCACTGCACTCCAGCCTGGGCGACAAGAGTGAAACGCTGTCAAAAAAAAAAAAAAAAAAAAAAGAAGGAGAAGGAGAAGAAGAAGAAGAAGAAGAAATCAACTAGGAAAGGATACACCAGTTTCATTCACAAGGAGTCCCTCTTTGCTAGGGCAGCTCAATCCTTATGCTGATCACAGATCACTGTTTTGACATCATTTCAGCCAGTAAGGATGGCACTGGGCCCTGGACGCTGATCAATCTCTGAAGGAAACTCTGAGCCACCGTTAACTGGTAACTGACATTCAATATCTCCTGACATTCTCCTCTGAGGAATGTTGGGTTTCTTGATACCACCTTCATCTCTGAAAAATGTAGCCTACCACATATTTATAAAAGAAGATGAATTTCCAGATGATGAACGTCAAGAAGATGAATTTTTTCTTATAAACTGCTTTAGAGATTCTCAACAATTTTGTGCTCATGCCTGTAATTCCAGCACTTTGGGAGGCCTAAATGGGTGCATCACCTGAGATCAGGAGTTCGAGACCAGCCTGACCAACAAGGTGAAACCCCGTCTCTACTAAGAATACAAAAATTAGCTGGGAACGGTGGCAGGTGCCTGTAGTCCCAGCTACTGGGGAGGCTGAGATACAAGAATCACTTGAACCTGGGAGGCGGAGGTTGCGGTTGCAGTGAGCTGGGATTGCACCAGTGCACCCCAGTCTGGGCAATGGAGCAAGACTCCATCTCACAAAAAAAAAAAAAAAAAAGGAACTACCCAGGGGGGTCTCAAAACCAGAAAAATGTAGGCCATTCTAAAGGATTTTCCCAAAACCTTTTCTGAGAAAAATTTTAATTTACACCTTGTTATCTTGTCACTGATCATTTTTAACCTGTGGGGCAAAAAATGAAAGTGTTAGGTGGTGCTCAGCAACTGCTACACTTCATTATTAGTTTTGAGCTAGACACAGGAAATCTATTTCCAGGTTAGATTAATTTTATGCAAATTGTGAAAACATCCACCAAATAGAACCTTGATTCTATGAGAAACACCAGTGGCCAACTGCTTAACACTATTTTCACTGAATCTTTCAGGTTTTAGAGATGAAAAGGCAGTGGAGGTAATATATGTGGCTTATTGCATTTGAATCATTGTATTCAGGAGGAACTATCCTCTCCATTCTAGAACATACACTTTCCTTAGGAACAAGCTTAGTAATTACAATCTGAAAAATGTATTTAATGCATGTGTATAAATACAAATATATGCATCCACACATGTGTATCCCCCCCCACACACACATACATGCACACACTTTTTTTCTCCTGGCATACTTGAAAATTCCAGCAGCCAGCTCTGGTATTATGCCTATTAAATCATTCAGATTTGCAACACTTGCAAAAAGCTATAGAAACATTCTTTCAAAATGTGGGGAGATCTGAATTTATAGATATATTTACCCAAAGATTTGTATTCATAGGCCTTGGTAGGCAGATTTACAAATTTGTGTGAAAATCAACCTAAATCTATAAATATTCAGCCTATTTGCTTAGAATTTGCTGAGCGCAGTGTTTATATTGGTTAGCCAACTAAAAAGTGAGAAGAATATCTATCAAGTGGAACACTTTGGGGTACTTATCATTCACAGACATAATTAGTGGCTTGAATAGCAATAGGTAGCATGATAAAAATAATTTTTGATAATTATTTATGGATATTTTAATTTTTTCCTAGGATATCTCTATGCCTGTTTTCTGAATGTACTTCAGGGGTGACCAATCAACTTTACTAGTAGTTCCCTAGTTCATTCAATAAATACTTATTGACTACCAGTTATGTGCTAGGCATTGTGATAGATTCTTTAATCAAAAAGATTAGATACCTCATCTGTCTCACATGTCTTGTAGTTTAAGAGAGAATATTGACAGACAATTGCAAGACAGGTCTATGATAGGGTAAGCTTTGAAAACATATAAAATAGGAACCTAATTTGGATTTGTGGGGGTCAGCAAAGACTGTCTTGAGGAAGCTGCATCTAATTTGAGACCAGAAAAGTGAATAACAGACAAGGGGAAAGAGGAAACAATAAATTTTTAAGCAAAGGTAACAGCTTACTCAAAATGTTGCAGAAATAAGAAGAAAGCATAACACATACAGAAACTGAAAAAAGTGCCGTATAACTGGAAAATAAAATTCTCAGAAAGAAATGATAAGAGACAAGGCTGGAACTGAAATTATAGTATCTATTTGAAGTATTATATGCAATAAGACTCTGGATTGATTTAGGAGCAATGAGAAATCACTGAAAGATATTAAATAGAGGAGTAAAACATGGTACTTGTGTTCTAGAAAGATTACTCTTGTGATAGCACAGGGAATGTATGGAAGGGGGAAAAACTGGAGACAGAGAGACTAGTTAGAAGCCTGGTGCAGCAACCCAGAGGAAGGGCAATGCCACCTTGATAGGGGAAGGGCAGTGGAGAATGAAGAGACATGGGAAGACTTGAGAAAGATCAGAAGGTAAAGACTGAAGTTGCTGTTTCACTGTAAATGAGTGAGTGAATGAAAAGAAAGACTCGATGATAGAATTTCCAGCTTGGGTAAATGTGGTTGAATATTTTTACTATTCCTGAAAATAGGAAATACATGCAAAAGAGCAGGTGTCGGGAGAAGGATGATGAGCCTAGTTTTGCATCTGCTGAGTTTGAGGGGCTCATGTGATGCCCAGGAGAGATTTTCAATTAACTGGTTAGTAAGCAGATTGGACACTCAGAAGAAAGATCAGATCTGAAGTAAAATACCTGGGCTTCAGGAGACTGTGTGTGATGAATACAGACTTGCAAACGATAAGATGACTCAAAGAGAATTATCTAGAATAAGAGTGGAATGTGGTGCAGGGAAGGATCTGAAGAACACCAACACCCAAGAGGCTAACAATAGAACAAGAGTCCTCAAGAGAGTCCGAGACATTAGCAGGCTGGGGAAGAGGAGAAAAACCACAAGCAAAGCATCATAGAAACCAAGGTCTATAATAGCTTTCATCTTAGAAAATATGGTGCCAAATAAGACAGCACAGAGAATTGAATAGTCTTGACTCAAATGCCAAGGGGAGCTC
Organism: Macaca nemestrina; assembly: GCF_043159975.1. Lineage (NCBI taxonomy): Eukaryota > Metazoa > Chordata > Mammalia > Primates > Cercopithecidae > Macaca > Macaca nemestrina. Next base: position 175,491,248 of record NC_092129.1, on the reverse strand, counting down.
CTTTTACCTGCATGCATGAGGGATGGGTGAAAATCCTTGCTTTACAGATCAGAATGACCACTTACCTTGTTCCCGAAAGCCACACCACTAAACACGCAATGAATAATAACTAACAGATCATGAATGCATTCATGTTTTAATAAGCCATAATTACCCACCTCTGACTGGAGTACACGTGTGGATTGGACACAACTTCCTCTTTCAAGAACTTAACATTTTAGTGGGGAAAATAGTTTTGTGCAGGGAAGACCCACATAGCATAGACTGCGCTACCACAAACATGTCAAGGAGTCATGTGGGATTACTTTCAAAAAAGCTATGCTGGTAAGACAAATGAGAAGGAGTCATCTCAGCTTCCTATGGGCCGGTCACACAAAGGAGTGATGTTGGAGAAGAGTCGCCGAGTCCATTGCTTCTCTCAGTGGTTTTGCACCTTTGGGGAACCATGTGTGCACGGTTTGGCCCCACATTCAGCCCTAACCTTTTATTGTAGCCCACCAGTAGGAGTTTCGTCCTCTGGCCCTGCTGTTAAATCTCACTGCTCACAGAACTTCTCCCCATGGAATTTATGTATTCATTCATTCATTCATTCATTCATTCATTCATTCTTTAGTGGGTGCCTACAATATACTAGGTTGTTCCCTGGTGTTACAGACGTGAACAAAACAAGTCTCTAGTCGTTTGGATCTTCCCCGTAAATGACACAGGTAACGGAAAAAAAATTGTACTATTTGTGGAGATGATAAGAAGTATAAATTAAATAAAGCTGGACAAGCAATAGAGACTGATGTCGGGGGACAGGGGTTCTGTGGGCTGTTTGAAAGAGGGTGGTCCTTATGTAGGGAGGATAAGGGTGCCTGAAAATTAATTCTTATTGAGTTCAGCCATCTCAGGATTGTGCATAAACAACCCATCTCCCTCCATCTTGACTGAGATTTCTCTGAGGTGGCTGTACTGCAGTGTCTTTCAGAGTCTCCCAGTGGAAATAGGCTCCAAATATCTATAGTGGCATCTTGCTTGATAAAACGCTGTAATTACCTCCTACTAATCCTCATCCCATTTCTTCACCTCCCAAATAAAGCACTGACTCCAGAGTCCTAATCTCCGGGTTTCTGGCTAACCTAAGTTAAAATAATAAGAGAGACATCTAATGAGATTTGTGAAATATTCAGTCTTATTTTCTGAATGTTTGAAATATCTAATAGACTCTCAGTATAATTTTTGTCGAGAAGAGAAAACTTATTCCAGTGTAGAAAAATGTCAGAGATGCCGCTGTGTTCCTCAGTCTTTCTTTGTCCTGGTTCTCGTCATTCCTTTGTCTGTCCCACACAGCCTGGTGACACCCAACCACAGGGACAGAGCTGGGTTCTGTCTCACATTATCCCTGCCTTCTTCATCCAGCAGCATGGGTGTGGCGGGGCTGTAAAACATAAAATCCTTTCCGTGACATGTAAGATAAAGCCTGTTCACCTACCAACTCTGAATTTTAAAAATTAAGAGTATTTCGATACCTTCTACTCACCCCATTGGTGAAGGAGGAATCGCCAGTTCCAATTACAAGATGACCAAATACACAACACCCAACTTGGGAGCCATGAGATTGACAGCAGCTTGTTAGCCACACATATTTGCAGTCCAGGGGAAGAAGACACTGTGCTCCATGCAGAGTCACATAAGGATGGGCTCAGGAGGAGAGTGAACCCCAAAGGGCATAGGAGTGTAGGCTTTGTAGTAACAAGAGGGTGAGGTGACCTCTGGTTCCTATGGAAGGATGTGATTGGCTTGCTTGGATAATTTCATGGGCTGGCAGGGAAGTGAAACCTGTTGGGTGGAGAACCAGATGGAGTGCAGCTGGCCCAGCAGATAGGGGGACTAGCTAGAGATGGGGAGACTTTCCCTTTGAGAGAAGGGGTTGCATATCTGATGAGAGCAGAGAAATTCATGGTGAGGCCTTTGAAGCCTTGTGAGGCTCAAAGATGTCAAGGAAGTACGGGAACTTTTAGAATTTACAATACAGAGAACTATTAAAAGTTTGGTTGAGCTGTAAACAATCAAATGGAAGCAAATAATATCCATCAGAATAATAGTTGTGAGGTGTGGTTTCAATAAGTTTGGATAGAAAATTTAAATTTGTTCCATATTTGTTCATTTTTTTTTAAAAGCAAGTTACTGTAGAGAAGGTGGTTGATCATGTACTTCAATATAAAGTGCTTTTTTATATAAAGAAAATGGGTTTTACTTATGCTTGTGAATATTTCATATTGTAGGCAATCATGATATTCTGTGTTTTCTAATTTTGGACTTAAGATCCATAAAGATTAGAGTCTATGACATTGAGAAATTGTAAGGGCCTCCAGGGATGTTTCAGATATAAGAAAGTGCAGTGAGCTTGTCTGTATAACTGATCACACCTCAACTTGGCTGCTTATTCAGAAATCAATGCCACATGCAGATACACTGCCACAATTTCTGATGAGAAGGGGATGGGATACAAGCTACGAGCACAGCTAGCATAGGTATTTGGTGGCATGTAGTTTTCAGGTTTATACATGATCATTAAAATGGATGTTCCAGTATTTTACATTTAGAGAGAGAAAGGAAGTTTTCCTCATTGTCCATATTATATTAAATGGTTTATTTGCATAGAAAATACTTTAGTAGGGTGAAATATTTTAATAAAACATAATAATTGCTTCAAAGCCTTTACCAAAATATTACAATAATATAATGTTGAACAACTTGGTTTTTGTATGAAGAGATCTGAATAGGATGCCTATAGTTTCAATCTGATAAGTCTATTGATTGCCTGGTATAATGGTAAGTAACATATCATCAACATATTATAGCACCCAATACAGTAAATTCTGAAATAACTATTAGTCCCCTGACTCTTAATTTCTAAAGATTCCTACTTCAGAGCTTTTAGTATATATGCTGAAATCATGGTGCAGTTTAAAAATATTTTTATTCGTTTTACATAGGTTCCATATAACCTAACATTTAAAGTAGAGATGAACCTCAATTTGCATAACAAATATGCTTCTGAGAAGTTATAAATTGAATGATATTTTAAATGCACTAAGGAAACATTATTTGAAAGCACATTGTGGTGAACTCTTGTAATTCAAGTGTTATGTAAGTTTGTGTTACTTTGGAATGGATTCTATTAAAACAGGAGACTTCTTCGTTCTAGCACTGATGAAATAATTCACAGCAGATTATAAACGTTCGATGCAAGTGACTGAAGTGCAGAGTATTTAAGGAGGAAAAAGAAACTTTTACCTTTCAAGGATGTTTAAACACTTCGTTGAATCATAAAGGAAAGTTAATGTCAAGTTCAGGTTTATATTTACCCTTCCCAACTTGGAAAATATATCTCTCTTTCCAGTTGGGTTTATATATAGTCCTCCCAAGGCAGGAGGGTTGCCCCAGTGACTTTATTTTAAGGTCTTTTATAATTCTTTTACTGCAGTCCAGACAAAGAATTTTTTTTAAAAAAGTCTTCTCTCTTCAGAATGGGTGAAAAAATAAAACCATGCATCAGCCTCTGAGATGGCATTTAGAATAGAAAAAAGAATACTTTAAAGATCATTGTTCTCATAATTATTATTTCATCCCCATTTTATTGACTAGATTTATGTTTTTGTTGAAAATAGATTGCAAAATTCTTTAAAACATAAAAACAAGCAATTTTCAGAATTTTTTTTTTAACCAAAGAACTGAAACATATTAACTAATCCGTGCAGCACTGTGATGAAGGACCACAGATTCAAAAAAGATGGCTTTAAAACTCATCTATTGGATCTGTCTACATTTATCTTACCAGTAAAGTGTAAGAAGTATGAACAAATTGTAATGGAAACCTGGGGGGCCCTTCTATTTGCAAGTATTTATATTAAAAATTTGTTTATCAAGAAGAATACATCAATCTATCCAATAAATACTCACATATGTCTACCACATCACTTGTTAGTCATGGTGAATCACACCATGATGGATACGACATGGTACCTAACATCACAGAACATATAGTCTATCAAAAAAAAAAAGCGGCCAGGCGCGGTGGCTCACGCTTGTAATCCCTGCACTTTCAGAGGATGAGGTGGGTGGATCACGAGGTCAGGCGTTTGAGACCAGCTTGGCCAACATGATGAAATCCCGTCTCTACTAAAAATACAAAAATTAGCCAGGTGTGGTGGCGCGTGTCTGTAGTCCCAGTTACTCAGGAGGCTAAAGGGGGAGAATTGCTTGAACTCGGGAGACAGAGGTTGCAATGAGCCAAGATCGTACCACTGTGCTCCAGCCTGGGTGACAGAGTGACACTCCGTCTCAGGGGAAAAAAATAAAAAAGGAAAAGAAAGCAGATGTACAGATAAAGTATTACTGCTATTGGGGGATGCAGGTAGAGCGCCAGAGCAGGGAGAAATTGTCTACAACCGTAGGAAACAGGAAATTGCACACAAATGTGTTTGAGAAAGCGTTTGTTGTGGGAAATCATCCTAGGAGTTACATCTCAAAGGTAGACAGGAGGGGTCCTTGGGAGGAAATTGAGATCACATGAGGCCTTGAATGTCAGGCTGAGCAATTTAACTTGAATTTTCTATGCAGTAAGGGAGTTATAGAAGGTTTTAAAGCAGGAGAGGATTATGATGCAGTATATGAACACAAGAAGATTAATCTTACGTGGATGCGTAACATGGACTAAGAGAAGAGGAAGCTCCTAGGTGAGGAGAAGTGCAGGGGAATTTCACAATCACTAAGGTGTGAGGAAATGAGAACTTGAATAGTAAAAACAGGACCAATGTCAGAAGAATCAGAAGTAGTGAACAGCCAAAAGAAGGGAGGATATTACAGGGAAGGTTGGAGGGAGAAGCTAAAAGGCATGTTGGTATTCATCTCTATGCCTGGGAGAGTGAAGGTAACACTGCATTCGTAGAAATGGGAAACACAGGGCTAGAAACAGGTTTGGGAATCAAATGGTAATCTTACAAATTGGTAATCTTGGCTTACATGCCTTGCACAATGTTTGATATAGGTGTTTCATATTTGCAACAAAAAAATGATTTTTATAATTTATTATTCAGGCTTTTAGACATTTAGGTGATTTTTAATTTTTTTCTAAAAATTATATAAGGATTTATTGAACATGCTAAATTGCATTGAGAGAATATGGCAATCCTCAAATAATGGAAAATTTATATTCTTTCCCTTCATAGGTATTTGGCTCCAGTCAACTCCCAGAACCACGTCAACTAAACTCTAATTTAAGAAAATAATGAAAGAGTGTAAATCACATTCCACTTTTTGAAACTTCATAATCTATATACTCTGGTCCCTCATTTTAGAGTTATTTGAAAAAGTTTGTTACAGAGTACACAGAATAAGTTTATGATGTGTGAGTATATGATGGACTTGGGAGATCTTTCATTACAACAAAGTCTCCACTGTTTTTCTGAAAAGGGGCTCATTTTGGCTATTCTGAAATTTTTTGATGAGTGGAGGATGGAATATTGATTATAAATGTAACATTGGGTTGCAAATAGAATTATCCATAAATTTGCTGTATCATAAATGCTACTGCAGTCGGTCTAAATAGTGGACATGAATTTATGTGTTACTTGGTACAAAATGGTGAAAAAATACTATATATCCAATTGATTGGCAAACGCCCAAGACGCTCGTTAAAAGCGTTGGCTAAGCATATTTGTGAAGACAAATATTTTTAAGTGTCCCTTAGAGTCACTTCAACATAACTAAGTAAATCAGAAGAATTAGGATTCTGTTTACTCCTCTTTAAATTTGCTAAAACACAGGTCAATGATTATTGATCTTGATTGGCTGTCTCTGCTTTTTTTCTTACCTTTCCTTCTATTCTTCTTATCTTTTTTAGCATCTTAAACTATGACTTTCCTAACCTCATCCCTGATCCATAAACCATGAACTACTGTTCAATGGATCTACGTTGCACCACTGGGCAATACTCTCTGAGCCACATGACTAAAATTTACAGGATTCTCTAAGTAATCTTGCAGTGTTAAGAGGGTGCCTGACTGATCAGTGAGATTTTATGATAACTGATTCAAGTCTCCTATATGTTCAGCTGATCCTGGAACATCTTTGTTTGGAGTTCCTGAGAGGTTACAGCTGTTTCACACTTAACTTCATGGGGAGAATATGGAAACATGGACATATGCTTGATAAATATCCTTTAAGTAACCACAGATCACTTAGTCACTTTGGAATCTTTAATTAATGCTCTATTATTAAGGAAAAAGCCCTACTTCTTAAGTCCTTGACTTTTTTGTGTTAACCTTCAAGAAATGAAAACAATAACTACAAATCCCATCCCAAGCTGAAAAGCTTAAAACTACTCTTGTATTGAGTAAAACCCAATGTGTTTCATAGATAATGTGATAATGTATTTCACTGATGAAATGTGGTTGATCTTACCAAGCATAATTCAATGCCATTTTTCTACTGTTTCAATTATATTTTAACATTGGAAGAAAAGTGGAAGACTTAGTCAGTTCTGCCATGAGTAAAACTTAATTTCATTTAATTCCATTGCATTCCATTAAATTGGGTGAAAAAATTTATACTGTCATTTATTCCCATTCTTAATCATTAGAATGCAATGAAACATATCAGTATACTTAAGAGACCCTTTGATTATGAATTAAATCCAAAATTACAATTAGAAAATAGTACAGAAGAATATTTTAAAAGTTTAGTATAAAATCAGCAAAAAGAAAATCATAAAGCAGTGACAGTTGGAGGTTTGATTTTTTCTTTTGTTCTTTCCCTGAAAATAATCTCAAATTCTTTCACAATGCAGTGTAGTACATTCTGGAAGTAATAAACATCACACTATTTAGCTATTAAGCAGCATATAAAAATAATTACACTTGGATTTAGACACAGGTTGAAGAAAATAATGGGATTATTGCTACCACATATAATTTATAAATTAATTTTTAATTTTTAGGTAATTGCGGATTCGCACACAGTATAAGATGTAATATGCAGAGATCACAATACGATGTACTCAGCTTTCCCCAGTGGTAACATCTTACGATACCGTAATACATTCTCACTCTCAGGATATTCACACGTGATACACGCAAGTTAGAGAACATTCCCGTTACCACAAACATCTCTCGCGCACTTTTATTGACACCTACCTTTCCCTCCTGCCTGCATTCCCTCCTTAATTCCAGACAGCCTAAATAGTATGTTTATATCTATAATATTTTCATTTCAAAAATGTTGTATAAATTGAATCATATAGGGTGTAACTTTTTGGATTGGCCTTTTTACTCTGTCTAATTTTTTGGAGATTCATCCAGACTGTGGCATGTATCAGTAGTTTATTCCTTTTTATTGCTGAGTGTGCAATACATGGTATGAATACTACATAGTTCAACCATTGCCTCATGAAGAACATCTGGGTTGTTTCCAGGCTATTACATATAAAGCTGTTGTGAACAATTGTGCTCATGTCTTTGGGTGAACATGTTTTTATTTCTCTGAGAGAAATGTCCAGGAGAATAATTGCCAGGTTGTAGGAGACTTGTTGTATGTATAGATTTTTCAGAACCTACAAACAGTTTTTCAGAGTGGGTGAACCATTTCATACTCCCATCTACAAAATAGGTGTGATTTGGTGGTTTCTCTGCATTCTTCCCAGGATTTTGTCTTGTAACTTTCTTTTTAACAGTTCTGATAAATTAGATATTTCATTATGATTTTAATTTAAATTTTCCAAGGGACTAATAATATTGAACATCTTTTCTTGGGCTTATTTGCATCTGTGTATTCTCTTTAATGACATATCTCCTTATCTCTTTTACTCACTTTATAATTGAATTGTTGGGGTTTTTTGTTTTTTTCTACTGTTAAATTTGAGAGTTTTAATATATTCTAGTCTTTGTCAAATATGTGGTTTGCAATTATTTTCTCCCAGTCTGTAATTTGTCATTTTGTTTTTTTAAAAGGGTATTTTGCAGTACAAAAGTTTTTAATTTTGATGAAAGTCCAATTTGTCAGTTTTTTTCTGTTTTTGGATGATGCTTTTAGTGTAAAATCTAAGAACTCTTTACTTAGTCTTAGATCCTGAAGATTTTCTCCTACTGTTTTCAAAGTGTTACAGTTTTACTTTTTGCATTTAAGTACGTGATCCAATCTATTTTGAGTTTGTAGCATATGAGACTTGGGTTTGGGTTCTCTCTCTCTCTCTCTCTCTCTCTCTCTCTCTCCCTCTTCCTCTCTTTTGCTTCTGAATATCCAATTGCTCTAGCATCATTTGTCAAAAAGGCTACCTTTTCTCTATGGAATTGCTTTTGCATCTTTGTCAAAAATTAATAGGGCATATTCGTGTGGGTCTATTTCTGGGATCTCTGTTCTCTTTCACTGATTTTTGTGTCTATCTTCTGCCAGTACCACATCATCTTAATTATTGAAGCTCTAAGTCTTAAAATCTAGTAGGTCAATTTTTAATTCAAAATGATTTTAGCTTTCTTGGTTCTTTTGTCTTTTGATACACATTTAAAAATCAACTCGTCTATGTCTATAAAAATACCTTTCTAGGATCTTGGTAAGATTGCCTATTGATTTGGAAAGAATTGACACCTTTGCTATGTTTAGTCTTTCATCCCATGAACATGCTATAGCTATCCGTTTATTTCAATTTTCTTTGATTTCCTCTATTGGTCTTTTGTTTTCAACATACAAATCTTATACATATTTTATTAGATTAACACTTATATATTTATTTCTTTGAGCAATTTTAAATTGTACAGTAAATTATATTTTATTTTAAATATTTGCGTTAATTGCTAGTGTATATAAATACAACTGATTTTTGTATGTTTATCTCATATCCTGAAACCTTCCTGAGCTTATTTATAACTTCCAAAATTCTTTTATTGGTGTTCTTTGTTTTTGTTCATTTTGGATTTTTTGTTGATTTGGGGGATTTTTATTTAGATGATTATGTCATTTGCAAATAGGACTGTTTTATTTCTCCCTATCCAATGTGAACACTTTCTATTGCTTTCTTGACTTAGCTAAAACTTCCAGCATTGTTTTGATTAACAGTAGCGAGAGTGGACACCCTTGCCTTCTTTCTAGTCACAGGGAGAAAATTCAATCTTTCACTGTTAAGTATAATGCTAACTGTATGTATTTATGCAGGTACTCCTTATTAAGTCAAGGAAGTTTCTCTGTATTTCAATTTTTCTGACAGTTTTCTTTTCTTCGAAATAAGTGTTACGTTTTGCCAAAATTCGTGTTTATTTTCCTTCTTTCATGTGTCAACATGGTGGACTACAATGATTTTTGATTACTGAACCAGCCTTCGATCTTACCATAAACCACACTTAGTCATGGTGCATAATTCTTTTCATATGTTGCTGAATTTATTTGGTAATATTTTGCTGATGATTGTTGTGTCTATATTAATGAGGGATATTGGTCTGTAGTTTTCTGCTTGTACTGTCTTTGTCTGGTTTTGGTGGTAATACTAGTTTTATGGAATGAGTTGAGAAGTGTTCTCTCCTTTCTATTTTTCTGAAAGCTATCGTTTAGAATTGGCATTAATTTTATTTAAACATTTGGTAGCCTTCTGCAGTAAATTCACTGAAGTCTGGAGATTTATGTTTTGAGAATTTTTAAAAATTACAATTTCAATTTTCTTAATAGTTAAAGAGCTCTTCAAATTATTTCATATTGTTTCTTGTAGCCATTTGTGTTTTTTTCAGAGGATTGTTCCATTTTGTCTAAGTGGTATCCAACCATTTTGGCAACAAGGACTGGTTTCATGGAAGATAATTTTTTAATGGACAGGGGCAGAGGGTGGCAGGCAGGATGAAACTGTTCCACCTCAGATCATCAGGCATTAGTTAGATAGTCATAAGGAGTGCACAACTTAGATCCTTCACATGTGCAGTTCACAATATGGTTTGTGCTCCTGTGAGAATCTAAGTCTGCCGCTGATCTGACAGGATATGGATGGAGCTCAGGTGGTAATATGGTTTGGCTGTGTCCCCACCCAAAATCTCATCTTGAATTGTAATCAGAATTGTAATCCCCATGTGTTGGGGGAGGGACCTTGTGGGATGTGATTAGAACATGTGGGCGTTTCCCCCATGCTGTTCTGATGATAGCGAGTGAGTTCTCTCATGAGGGGCTTTTTCCCCCTTCTCTCTGTACTTCCCTTTCCTGCCGCCCTGTGAAGAGGTGCCTTTCACCATGATTGTAAGTTTTCTGAGGGCTCCCTAGACATGTGGAACTGTGAGTCAAATAAATCTATTTTCTTTATAAATTACCCAGTTTTGGGTATTTCTTTATAGTAGCATTGGAATAGATTAATACAGCAAATTGGTACCAGGTAGTGGGGCACTGCTGTAAAGATACCCAAAATTGTGGAAATGACTTTGGAACTGGTTAACAGCCAGTTAACCAGGAGAGGAGGTCTCAGAAGAACACAGGAAAATGTGGGAAAGTTTGGAACTTCCTAGAAACTTGTTGAAGTCTTTGGAATGACTTCAAAGTCCACTCGTCTCGAATGGTCAAAGGAATGGACAATTAAGTTCAAGCTGAGGTGGCCTCAGATGGAGATGAGGAACTTGTTGGGAGCTGGAATAAAGGTGACTCTTGTTCTTCTTTAGCAAAGAGACTGGTGGCATTTTTCCCCTGTCCTGGAGATCTGTGGAACTTTGAACTTAAGAGAGATGATTTAGGGTATTTGGCAGAAGAAATTTCTAAGCAATAAAGCATTCAAGAGCATAAAAGTTGGAATCAGAGCATAAAAGTTGGGAAAATTTGCAGTCTGACAATGCAATAGAAAAGAAAAACCCATTTTCTGGGGAGAAACTCAAGCCTGCTGCAGAAATTTGCATAAGTAACCAGGAGCTGAATGTTAATCACCAAGACAATGGGGAAAAATGTCACCAGGTCAGAGGCCTTCAGTGCAGACCCTCCCATCACAGGTCTAGATGCCTACAGGGGAAAAATGGTTTCACGGGCCAGGCCCAGAGCCCCACTGCTCTATGCAGCCTTGGGAGATGGTGCTCTGCATCCCAGCTGCTTCTGTCCCAGCCATGGCTAAAAGGGGCCAACATATAGATCTGACCATTGCTTCAGAGGCTGCGAGCCCCAAGCTTTGGTGCCTTACATGTGGTATTGAGCTTATGAGTACACAGAAGTCAAGAATTGAAGTTTTGGAACCTCTGCCTAGATTTCAAAGCATGTATGGACATACCTGGATGTCCAGGCAGAAGTTTGCCACAGGAGTGGAACCCTCAATGAGAACCTCTCCTAGGGCAGTGGGGAAGGGAAATGTGGGGTTGTAGCCCCCACAGAGAGTCCTCACTGTGGCACTGCCTGTTGGAGCTGTGAGAAGAGGGCCACTGTCCTCCAGACCCCAGAATGGTAGATCCACCAACAGTTTGCACTGTGTGTCTAGAAAATTGCAGGCACTCAATGCCAGGCCATGAAAGGAGCTGGAAGGAGGACTTTACCCTGCAAAGCCACAGGGGCAGAGCTGCCCAAGGCCATGAAGCCCACTTCTTGCATCAGTGTGACCTGGATGTGAGACATAAAGTCAAAGGAGATAATTTTGGAACTTTAAGATTTAATGATTGCCCTATTAGGGCATGGGGCCTGTAGCCCCTTTGTTTTGGCTAATTTCTCCTATTTGGAATGGATGTATTTACCAAATTTCTGTGTCTTCATTGTATCTGGGGAGTAACTAACTTGCTTTTGATTTTACAGGCTCATAGGTGGAAGGGTTAATGCTGGAATGAGTTAAGACTTTGTGGGACTGTTGGGAGAGCATGGTTGTGTTTTGAAATGTGAGGACATGAGGTTTGGGAGGGGCTGGGGCAGAATGATATGGTTTGGCTGTCTCTCCACTCAAAATCTCATCTTGAATTATAATCCAAATTGTAATCTCCACATGCTGGGGAGAGCTGTAGTGAATATCAGGCTCAGATGTAACAGGGGCAATCTAGCTTGTTCTACCAGCTCTGTTGTACAACATCCTTGCTGAGATTGTGCCTAGCTAGCACCATCACAATGTGCTAGACTGGAGTAATAAAGTGCATGAATGGATCTGAGTGGTACAGATGGTAGATTGTATTTTATCCCTCAAAATTCTCCTGGCTCCACCTTTTACCCTAGCTACTATACTGGCTTTGATGAGCCTAGCAATCGTCCCGTGCTTTAGCTTGAGCCACTCAGCTCACCTCTTGGCTCCTGCCATGGTCTTCTCTGATGCCTTTTCAGGACATGTTCTTGAGAAGCCACTTTGCACTCATTTGTGTGCAATCCAAAAGTGGGAAAACTATCACCTGTCGGACTCCTCTTAACCTCTTTTGTCTCCTGACCAGGCAATTTTGTGATGTTTTTACAAAGTTCCCTCAGTTTTCACCGGGAGATCAAGCACCAGCTTCCCATAGCATTTTCCAAGCAGATAAAATATTTTTGTGATGGTTTTCCTCTTCTTCCCTGTTTTATTCTTCAACATGTACTTCTCCCTGGGACCGCATTCCTATGTGAACAAGTACAAGCAAATCTTTGCATTTGACCCTGCTTTGGGAGTAACCAGGCTCAAAAAGAAAAGCCATATGATGATGGCTTTAAAGTGAGAAACCTCATTGCAAACTGGAGATTTTATCTTTCATAATTGTATACATTCTTTTTAACGTAAGATAAAAAATAAATAAACATTAAAAAATCATATTTGAACTCCTAGACTCCCAAGAAACTATGAACCACAATTTGAGAAACAATGGTGTCAGATCTCTTTTTTAAGGAGAATTATCAGCAGTTTCATAGAACCTATGGAATGACCAATAACCTATACTATGGGTTAGGAGTTGGTCATTTGTCACAATGTAGCTGCAAAGTGCACAATTTGGGCACAATATCCATAGTTCAATTGCTAGGGGAAAAGAAGAAAGTGGCCATTGGATAGGGAACTAGAATGCTCTGACATTGGGACATAAATGATTGATGTTAATAGATTCAAGTTTTTCCAGAATTTTGTTAGTAAATATTCATTCTTACTCTGAACCAGAAATAGCCAAATGTACTGGACTGGTTAATACTCTGTGTTAATGGCCTACATATTATGAATATTGTTTAAAAATAGATATGAGTTTATATTTAAAATTAATATAGTTTTGGCCAGGCGCGGTGGCTCATGACTGTAATCCCAGCACTTTGAGAGGCCAAGGCGGGCGGATCACGAGGTCAGGAGATTGAGACCATCCTGGCTAACACGGTGAAACCCTGTCTCTACTAAAAATACAAAAAATTAGCCGGGCACGGTGGCGGGTGCCTGTAGTCCCAGCTACTTGGGAGGCTGAGGCAGGAGAATGGCGTGAATCTGGGAGGCGGAGCTTGCAGTGAGCCGAGATCATGCCACTGCACTCCCACCTGGGCGACAGAGCAAGACTCTGTCTCAAAAAAAAAAAAAAAAAAAAAATTAATATAGTTTCTACATGTCCTTATTTGACTTTCAGCAAAGGTAATGCTGGCTCTTAGATTTTAGCAATTTACTTGTTGTTAAATGTGGCAGCATGATGTTTCAATATTAGAAAATAGGGGGAAAATTAAAAAGTCTTTTGTGGATTTGTGGATTTTCATTAAGTAAGCTAAGAATGTATTTTTCCATTGGTTATTGGTCACTGTTAAAGCAATTGAATTATTATACTCTTATCCATCATTGTAACATTTGGATTTGTGGAGAACATAATCAGACAATAGATAAATATGAATTTTTAAGAGGAAAATCAAGTCTACGAATAAGTAAAAGAACAATCAGCTGATTGTTATGAACCATCTGAATATAGTTTTCTAGGAATTCTTTACTCTGAACAGACAAAAAACAAAATGACTCCCACTGGGTAAGGAAAAAAGTAATAAGATCTAAATCTTAATCAAATGTTGTTCAGATCTCTATAGCTGGGGGCTGGCTTTACAGGAACATTCAGAAAGCTGTATGTGTGTGTGTGTTTCAGGTCTCCATGTTACATTAGGACCTTGTGCAGGATACAATTACCCTCAATAATTTCATATTGTTTAACTAGCAATTCAAAGCCAGCAACAAATATTTTTGTCCTCTTTCCAAATAAAGAATAATATCTTCATTGACTAACAAAAGAGATTCTTCTGAGCATGGATTATGCCTTTAGGCTCTAGGATGGTGCCTTTTTAGTGTCTATATGCAAACTTTAGTTGAAATTATGACCCTAATTGACAGGATTTTTAAATTGAGCACCCACAGGCCACGTTGCTACATAGTACATCGTCACTTTCTTCTACATTGAATTAATTTTCAATCAACATTGCTAAAAAAAAGAACAAGAGTAGAAACTGGCTACCAATACTCTGAAGCTATTTCAAATCCCGAAGCACAAAGCTTAATTAAGAACCAATTAATATAGAGAGTATACGTCAAAAGAAGATAAGGAAGATATGATGAGGTCAGGGTAAAAGTCGTTTCTGTTTTCTTTTGAAGCTTAGATATATCTCAATTGTAAAACAGAGGAGGAAATAAACCATTTAACTTGCTGAATCTGCTTTATTTTAAAAAATAGAAATAAAATTTACCTTTGAGGTTACTGACCCATAATCTTATTAGAGAAGAAAAAGCATCAGAAGGATTCATAAGGCACTTCTCGTAATTTCTTAGGGAATCAGGGTAGTGTTTGAATTATTAGGATCAATTTATTGTGGCATGTGATGTTGTTTTGCTGAGACAGAACCACTTTTGCCACGTGAACATGGAATTAGATGCTGTTGCCACCGAAGTTCTTTCAAGTTTAGCAAGTTCGTACTTTTATTTTTCAGTAATGGGTCAATTCTGTCTTCATAATGATCCGTTTAAACTGCTACGAAGCCTGAACCTTTGTTCTGAGTTGTGATGTCCTTATAGCCTTCACTTGAGGGTGAATGCATAACTTTCATGTTAAGTGCACCTCAGTTTTTATCTTTCTAATCTATGATGTGGAAGGTGGAGGTGAGGTGTCAATGAGGTCTTAATGCCGACAAAAATGGAAATCAAATGAGTATGGTTAATTAGAAGTCAGGTGAATAAGTATTTTAAGGAATTGGAAGTGATTAACTGTATTATCTAGTGTCTTCATTTATTTGAGCTGCTATAACAAAATACCATAGTCTGAGTAACATAAGCAATAGAAATTTATGTATCACAGCTCTGGGGATTGGGAAATCCAAGATCAAGGTGCCAGCAGATTCAGTGTCTGGTAAAGCTCACTGTCTGCCTCAAAGATGGTGCCTTGTTGCTCTGTTCTCACATAGCAGAGGGTATAGCGGGGCTCTGGAGCTTCCTCAAGCTTCTTATATACAGTTAGTAATCTCATCCATGAGGGCAGAGCTCTCATGACCTAATCACTTCCTAAAGGTCCACTCTTTAATATTATTACATTGGGGGTTAGGTTTTAACATATTAATTTTGAGGGAAAACCAATATGCACACCATAGCATAGCTGAGAATTAGCTACCGAGTTTACAATGTAAAGGTCATTGTTGACCTTGAGCAGTTTTGATAGAGTAAGAAGGATGGAGGGATAAAACTTGAGAGAAGTGGATGTAATAGAAATTAACAAGAGACTAGGAACAACGCCTTTGAGGAGTTTGCAGTAAAAAGAGGAGTAACCAGCCCAGTGCGGTGGCTCACGCCTGTAATCCCAGCACTTTGGGAGTCTGAGGCAGGTGGATCACGAGGTCAGGAGTTCCAGATCAGCCTGACCAACATAGTGAAACCCTGTCTCTACTAAAAATACAAAAATTAGCCGGGCTTGGTGGCATGTGCCTGTAGTCCCAGCTACACGGGACACTGAGGAAAGAGAATCGCTTGAACCCGGGAGCTGGAGGTTGCAGTGAGCCGAGATTGTGCCACTGCATTCCAGCCTGGGCAACAGAGTGAGACTCTATCTCAAAAAAAAAAAAAAAAAGAAAAGAGAGGAGTAACCTGTAGTAATCAAAGCAATATGGTACTGGCATAAAGAGAGACATATAGACCGATGAAACAAGATAGAAAGCCCAGAAATAAGACCACAAATAGGGTCTTTCTAAGAGGATGCCAAAAATATAAAATGGGGAACGTCTTTTCAATAAAAGGTGTTACGGTAACTGGATAAGAGAAAGAGGTGATAGCTGAATCGGGGATTGGGAGCAGATCATTTTTAAAATATGGTATAATGTGTTCTTTGGAGAAATGTTGCTTCAAGTCTTTAGCTCATTTTAATTGGGTTAGTAGTTTTATTTTTGCTACTGAGTTGTAAGCATTTGTTATTTATTTTGGAGATTAACTTTTTATCAGATATGTATGGTTTGCAAATATTTTCTCCCATTCCATAGATTGCCTTTTTACTCTGTTGATTGTTTCTTTCACTGTACAGAAGCTTTTTAGTTTGACCTAAGTTCAGCTTTATTATTATATTTGCTGTCTGTGCTTTGGTGGTATATCCATGAAATTATTATCAAGAGAAATGTCATGACCATTCTGTGTTTTTTGAGAAGATTTATAGTCCTACATTTAAAGTTTTTAACCCATTTTGAGTTGATTTTTGTATATGGTGTAAGATTGAAGTCCAATTTCATTCTTTTTCATATAGATATCCAGTTTTCCCAACACCCTTTGTTAAAGAGATGTTCCCAATTTTATATTCTCACCACCCTTTTAGAAGACCAGTTGTCCATATATTTGTGGTTTTCTTTCTGGATATTCTATTTTGTTCTGTTGGTCTACATGTCTGTCATTATGCCAGTACTCTATCATTTTCATTAATGATATAGGTTTGTAATGAATTTTAATATCAGGAATTATGATGCTTCCAGAATACATACAAATAGCCAATAGATATATAAAAATTCTTAATGTCACTAATAATTAGGGAAATGTAAATCAAAACCACAATGAGTTATCCACTCACACCTGCAAAAGTAAAACCAAAAAACAAGTGTTGGCAAGGCTGTGGAGAAATTGAAACACTTGCACACTGTTGATGGGAATGAATAGTATGGCGGTTTATCAGAAAATAAAAAATAGAGCTATCGTATAATCCAGAAATTCCACTTCTGGGCATTTATCCAAAATAATCGCAGTCAGAATGTCAAAGAGATTTAAGCACTCCTGTGTTCATTGCAGCATTATTCACAACAGCCAAAATGTGGAAACAATCTAAATGTCTATTGACAAATGGATGGATAAAGAAAATGTGGTACACACATTCAATTGAATACACTGAATCTTAAAAAGGGAGGAAATCCTGCAAAATGTGACAACTTGGATGAACCTTGAGGATATTATGCTAAGTAAAATAAGTCAGTCACAGGAAGACAAATACTGCATGATTCTGTTTAGATGAGGTGTTTAAAATAGTCAATTTTTTTTTTGAGACAGAGTCTCGCTCTGTCGCCCAGGCTGGAGTGCAGTGGCCGGATCTCAGCTCACTGCAAGCTCTGCCTCCTGGGTTTATGCCATTCTCCTGCCTCAGCCTCCTACAGGCGCCCGCCACCACGCCAGGCTAATTTTTTGTATTTTTTAGTAGAGACGGGGTTTCACCGTGTTAGCCAGGATAGTCTCGATCTCCTGACCTCGTGATCCGTCCGTCTCGGCCTCCCAAAGTGCTGAGATTACAGGCTTGAGCCACCGCGCCCGGCCAAATAGTCAAATTAATAGAATCAAAGAGCAGCATGGTGATTGTTGTGAGGGACAGAAAATGGAAAATTATGAATCAATGGGTATTAGTTTCAGTGAAGCAAGATGAATGATCTTTCTAGAGATCCACTGTACAACGTTGTAACTATAGTAAAAACTAATGTATTATACACTTAAAAATTTAAGAAGGTAGATTTCATGTCAAATGTTATTTTCCATAATAATAATAATAAATGAGAATAATGGCATGTTTGTACATTAATCAGAATGATTCAGTGGAGAGGAAAAACCCGATGATGCAGGGAAGAGAGAGGCTTGGACACTTGGACCAGTGACCTTGGATGAGCCTGAGGGGAGGGTCTGTCGCATACAAATGAAAAGGTTGGCTCTAGATAGGCACAATGATCGTTTGCCCATGGTAGCAGAAGGAAAAGCAAGGATACTGTGCTCTGATTGCTTCAATGTCTCAGTAAAATCTCAAGTAAGCTCATCGGCAGACAGTAGGATGGAAGAAGTTGTATTAATGTGTTGAAAGTCAAAGATATTTCTCTATTAAGGGTTTAATTGATTTTTGTTGTCATCGATTATTGCAATGGTTGGCCACTTTTTCTGGAAAGAATTACGTATTTTAGGCTTTGTGGTCCCTGTAGTCTTTATGGTAACTACTTGATGTTACCATTGTAGTAGAAATCTTCTATGGACAATATGTAAACTGGAGTTGCCATAGACTATACATAAACTGACAGTTTTCCTCCTCCCTTCTTAAAGACCAGGCTTGAATGCCTTTGCCTCATTGAAGTGTTGGATGATTTTCTTGGGCATAATCAGTCAGGATTCTTTCTGTGGTCCTGGATCCTCTGTTGAACATCTTTCTTCCACATTCTTCACACTGTACTGTAAGTGCTGGAGCTACATTGCCTTGGTTCAAGAGAGCCGAGTATTAAATTTTCTGGAATTCTTTAAGTCAGTTAATGTAACATCAGTAGCTTGAAATCACACAAATTGGCAAACCCTACAAGTAAAAGTTTCCCTCACTCCAAAGTGCCAGTTATTAAACATCAATTTGCCAGATCACTCACTATAATAAATTTGTTTGCATTACCATCCCTTTCGCTAGTACCAATTTCTCAAGAATACTGACCACATTCAATTAATGTTTCTATCTTCTCCACCTACAGAACTATGGGGATGTTGTCAATGCTGAAAACTATTAGAGACAATTTTGAATGTTTTACTTTTTTACCTAATTAAATCATTCATATCTAGAACATTTCTTCCAGTTTGATAATCTGTCCAAAAGTCAATAAAATGTACAAACCAATGCGTAAGAGGACTAAAGAAGACATTAGGTGTTTGTGAGATGAACCTCATATTGGATTGGACCTCAGCCTATCACAGTTTTCACTGAATTGACTTTGGTTTCAATCTCCAGTCACTCAACCCACTCTGTCACCTTTGGCCTGGACAAGCACTGTGCCTCATATGTGATGGTAAGATTCATAGTTTGTAAGAGCACAGGGTTGGAGCCAGGCTACCTCCTGACAGTGGGCAAGTTATGAAACATGTATGTTCTCATCTGTAGAAGGGAGTAAAAATAGTATATACCTTGTAGAGTTGCTGTATGGATTAAATAAATTAATCCTTGCAATGCACTTAGAGCAATGTCTTAGCGATGTTAGGGCTAGTTCTCATTATTAACCAATCTCACAGGTGTCTCCTCTTGTCTGTCTAAAAATCCATTCTCCCCAAAACATCCGGAGCGACCTTTAAGAAACAGAAATCTAATCGCATTATCTCCTTGCTTGAAAACCACCAATGATTTTTTTAATGCTTGAAATAAAAATCAGTCTCCTTTTCATGGTCTCTACTCCTGTCATGATCTGCCCCTGTGGTTCCTTCTTGCTCTCATCTCATGCCAGGCTCACCTGGTTTCACTAAACTTCACCCATATGGTCTCCTTCTGCTCCCTGGGTGTGCCAGCTTTCATCCTACCCTTGGCCCCGCTCTTCCCTCTGCCTGGAATAGTTTTCTCCTAGTTCTTCCTGTGATTCCTTTGTGTTATTCAGGTCTTAGTTCAGATATCGCCTCTTCATTAGGTCTCTCCTGAACACTCATTCCAAAGGAGCTCAACCCACTCTCATTACACCTTATCTCACCCTCCTCTTTTAAGGTCTTTGTATCACTTGTCCACATACGAAATTGTTGTATTAATTTATCTTTTTATTTGCTTGCTTTGTTTTTATTCCAAATGGATATAAACTCTGGAGAGTATGGATATTGTCTGTAGTTTTCACTTCTGAATCTCTAGTGCCTAGATCAGCAGGTCCTCAAAACATTATCGTTGATTCACTAAATGACATGAAGAATGGATATATCTTCTTGTTGCTCTACTTTGGAAACCCAGTTGATCCCTTGTCCTATTTCTGAATGGAATCATTGTCATCCATTGTAGAATCCAGAAAGCTAAGGGTCATCCTTAACTTGTCCTTATCCATCATTCCCCTAATGTACTTCTTACCTTTAGTCCATTCTGCTTCCAAAATTGCACATGAATCCCTCTACTTCTTCCTATCTAGAATAATTGTTATGTATTTGTTTTTCTAACTGGTCTTTGTTTCTTTTTCATTCTTTTTTTTTTTTTTTTTTTTTGAGATGAAATCTTGCTCTGCTGCCCAGGCTGGAGTGCAATGGCGTGATCTTAGCTCACTGCAACCTCCACCTCCTGGGTTCAAGCAATTCTCCTGCCTCAGCTTCCCAAGTAGCTGGGATTACAGGTGCCCACCACCATGCCCAGCTAATTTTTTGTATTTTTAGTAGAGACAGGGTTTCACCATGTTGACCAGGCTGGCCTTGAACTCCTGACCTCAGGTGATCCTCCCTCTCCCAAAGTGCTGGGATTACAAACATGACCCACCACGCCCAACCTGGTCATTGTTTCTTATGCTCAGCTTCAATCTCTTTGCTTCACTACAGTTAGATTAAACTTGCCAAATTGCAATCTGATTGTGTCCCTTCATTGCTTAAAACCCAGTAATGTGAAAACAGTCACATGGAGTGGGAGACATTATGAATGCACAATCTAGCCCCATATCTTTCATGTTCATCAGCATGTCTGAAGTTGGGGGCAGTTTCTGGAAAGCCAGTGTGTTCCTATGTGAGTTCAATGATCTCTCTTTGTCTCTATATCAGGACTTTACACCATGGAGCTGCTCATCGCTCAATGTGGCTTCCCTGGGGCAACTCTCACACAATGGAGGATGGCATCCATGGATAGATGAGTCAGCCTCTCCCACCACCCCGGCCTCCCAGGCTTCAGTGGGATTCTTCTTAGACCCTTGAGGCCACTGGAGGCCACGACTACACATGGTACCTCAGAGGGATGCCATGTAGGCGTGTAGGGTTGAGGTCCATTGCCAATAGTCATGACCAGCTCAATAACACACTGTTCTTTGTTTTGTTTGATCTTCTTTCCTTATCTCTCTTTTACCTCTTCCTTGCTTGTGCATTCTGAAACTAACTCTTAAATAAATGACCTGTATCCAAGGCCTGTCTTGTATTTCACTCTTGGGAAAACACAAGCTAGGATACATGACTTAAAACATGCCTTGTCATCTGGTCTTTACTTCCCTCTCCAGCTTATTTTCCTCAGTCAACAACCACTTCCTACCCACATCAACCTTGTTTTGAGGCCACACTAATTTCCTGAGTACATCATGCTCTTTCTTACTTTCTATGTCTTCATGTACTTTTGGCTACAACCTAAATGCGACCGCAATCCCCCAGTGCATAACCACGTGCCATGTTCCAACAGGTGTTCGATGATTGCTCCTTCAAGTAATTGGAGTCTGAAATTTATTCCTGCTCATGTAATTCCACAGAGAAGCCTTAAACTATTTTAGTTTATTTTTATACAGTGGGTTGTGGGAATATTGCTAACATTCAGAGAAGATATATAAGCAGAAATACGTATAGTAATTTTAAAATTCCAAATTTATATTTTTCTTATTTTTAATGGCCTTTGAGTTAACCAGGTGCAAACAATCTACTATTTTCATTTGGAAACAATGGAACATCCAGCTGTCCAGAGAATAAATTTGTGTGAATTGCATGATTTTAAAAATATAAGCCAATATTAGCTTAAAATTTTCTTTTTACAGTAAGTGAAGTTCTTTTTATGAAGGACTGTCACATGATTACTTTTATTATATCTTTTTTTTTTTTTTTTCTGAAAAATGTTCCCTGGAAGTAGCATTTTCTCAGTTCTAAATAAACTTTTAAGTTATACCAGCAAGAGCCAAAGTGATGATAGAATTAAACTCATTATGCTTTTATTTTACTCTGATACTCTTGACAAGAGATATAGCTCATTCTGAACATATAATTAGGGCATTTGAGGTAATCTATGCTTTAATAAGATTTGAGATGATAAATGCCAGTTACAACAAACATGTTACTACTCTTTTCACTGTTATTCCTTTTCTCTCTATAGTCACTCACCAAAAACTTGGATTTCTTCTTTCTATATTGTTTTAATTTTTATAAAACCAACAAAAATCCAGAATTCTTATGGACCAGTGATATTTATTGGCCTGAAAACATTTGAAAGAACAGGTGGTCTTCTTGCTGCAGGGTCCAAATCCACTATCAACATGATTTATACGACATATTCAAATATTTCACGTAGAAGTGAATTTCCATTTTCATAGTCACATCTTTACAATTTAAATCTGAATAATTCTCACTTACTGTTCAGAGCCCAAATAAATTTTCCACAGTTGCCCATACCACTGCAGCATGCCTGCGTTTCCATGCACCATGTGCTTCTCCCTCACAATCTATTTTAGACATTGGTAATTATGTCTTTAACATACAATTGTGCACTACCTGACAATGTTTTAGTCAACGTTGGACTGCAGGTATGACCGTAGTTGCATAACATTATAATGAAGCTGAAAAATTCCTATTGCCTAGTGACATCTTTTTTTTCCTTTTTTCTTTTACTTTAAGTTCCTGGATACATGAAAATTTCCTACTGCCTAGTGGCATCTTTTTGTTTTTTCTTTTTTCTTTTACTTTAAGTTCTGGGATACATGTGCAGAACGTGTAGGCTTGTTGCATAGGTATACATGTGCCATGGTGGTTTGCTGCACCTATCAACACGTCATCTAGGTTTTAGGCCACACATGCATTAGGTATTTGTCCTAATCTCCCTCCCCTTGGCCCCCACCCCCCAACAGGCCTCGGGGTGTGATGTTCCCTTCCCTGTGTCCATCTATTCTCATTGTTTAACTCCCACTTACAAGTGAGAGCATGCGGTGACTGACATGTTGATGATTCTGACCCTGTGCAGGCCTAGGCTGATGTGTGGCTTTGTCTTCATTTTTAACTAACAAAGATATTTAAGAAGTAAAAAAAAAAAATTAATCAAAAATAGAAAAAAGTTTATGGAATAAGGATATAAAGAGAAAATATTTTTTTGTAAAGCTATACAACGCATTTGTGTTGTAAGCTAAGTATTATTATGAAACAGTCTAAAAGTTTAAAAAATTAAAAAGTGCACAAAGAGGCTACAGTAAGCTAAGGTTAATTTATTATTGAGGAAATAAAAATATTTAAAAATAAACTTAGTGTAGCCTAAATGTACAGTGTTTATAAAGTCTACAGTAGCATGTAGTAAGGTCCTAGGCCTTCACATTCACTCACCACTCACACACTGACTCACCCAGAGCAACTTCCCGTCCTGTAAGCTCCATTCAGGGGAAGTGCTCTATGCAGATGTACCATTTAAAAATCTTTTACAAGTGTGAACGGTATAGATTTTCACTACACCTTTTCTATGCTTAAATACACAATTTCTTATCTTTGTGTTACAATTGTCTACAGTATTCAGCACAGTAACATGCTGTTCAGATTCCTAACCCAGTAGCAACAGGCTCTATCACATAGCCTAGGTATGTAGTAGTCTACACCATCTGGGCTTGTGTAAATATACTCTATGATGCTCCCACAATGACAAAAATCCCTAAGGACACATTTTTCAGAACATATCCCTGTTGCTAAGTGATTCAGAGCGGTTTATCATCCCTCTTGACTACAAACAAAATGATGATCCAAATTGAATCTTTTTTTTTTTTTTTTTTTTTACCATCATATACCTAGCTCTTTAGCACAGCACCTGACACATAGTAGGTACACAAAGATGTTTGGAACTTCTTCCACTATACATCTATATTTATTTTTCCAGCATACGTAGAACTTTAGTTGATTACATCATTCATTTATATTTTTATGCACTTAAATTTACTCAAACATTCATTTATTCTACAAACTTTTATTGAGCTCCTAGTATGTGCCAGTGGATATTAGGCCATATAGTGGTGCCTTAGAAATAAAAGACAGATTATCTTTTCTTTAAAAAAGAAGACAGAGAAATATAAGAAAATTAGCCTGGGAAAAACCACCTGGGAAGCTGCTTGAAATGCAAATACTAGGCTCCTCCCCAGGCCTACTGAGGCAGAGACTCCTGAAACCTATGTTTTAACAAGCCTCCCTGGGATTCCAAGGCCCACACTGTAATGTGAGAGACACCTGGTACAGACACTGCTCTACCCCCTTCCCCAGTGCAGACTTCCTCCATTTGAAAGTACTACCAAGTCCAGAGTAAAAACTAACACAGTTGTAGTTCTGAGGTGCAGGATTCAGTCCCGCAGCTGCATAGCTCAGAGTGGTGCCTTCTTAGATCACTAGCTGACCCCTTTAGGGAAAGCCTGTGCCAGAATAATCCTCCAAGCGTTGTTCTGACCTTCTCCTGGCTTCCTGTGATTTTCCTCTATTTTGTGTCTCCAAAGTCTCATAGATGAACCTACTTAAATTATATGGTATATAGACTTAATTAATGGTAAGGAAAGTAGAATTCACTAGTTTAAAGGGAAAGCAAAAGGAATGAATTTAGTATATATTTTCAGCAAGAAGCATGGAGGTGATAAGTTAGAGACATCAGTCTGAACATATTAAAGGCCATTCTTTTTTTTTTTTTTTTTTTTTGAGACGGAGTCTCGCTCTGTCACCCAGGCTGGAGTGCAGTGGCCGGATCTCAGCTCACTGCAAGCTCCGCCTCCCGGGTTTACGCCATTCTCCTGCCTCAGCCTCCCGAGTAGCTGGGACTACAGGCGCCCGCCACCGCGCCCGGCTAGTTTTTTGTATTTTTAGTAGAGACGGGGTTTCACCGTGTTAGCCAGGATGGTCTCGATCTCCTGACCTCGTGATCCGCCCGCCTCGGCCTCCCAAAGTGCTGGGATTACAGGCTTGAGCCACCGCGCCCGGCAAGGCCATTCTTTTACTCTGTCAATTTCATGGCTATTGACTCTAACTTTAATGCATAGTATCTTGAAAATATGTGACTATAATCAAAATGGAAACAAATGCATCTACATACATCAACACAGATCCTTATTTCCTGAAATATATAGCACCTACATATACTTACACACACATACACACACCCTGCACCCAAGCACACAGCTATTTTTCTTTAGTATGCAGTGTTCTTTCACAAATATATTAATGAGCTATTTTTAAGGTTTTAAAAATGGTTTGCTTTGTAATGGGTGGCCTAAAAATCTTAGTATCACTACTCTGGAAATTCTGACTTTTTCCTTATTGCTCAATTGTGGTTTTCCAGAGAGGAAAGTCTTGCTATTTTCCAACACAAAGCAAATAAATTTATCTTATCGTTTGTTATATTTTGTACACCTTCTCAAAAGCACATTTGATAGCAGTGCTTTCAAAAGCAAATGCTTTTTGAAAATTAAAATAGTAAAAGTACCACAAGGGCTTCAATTAAAAACATCTTGCTTTGCCCTGTGTGAGCTCTTTTCTATTTATCAGGATGTTATTTAAAGTTGGAAAATTAATGTAAATGCTCTCTGGAGAACATAAGTGCTTCCATGTAGCTAAGTGGAATTTCCTAGGAAATTCCAGAGACTATCAATCTATCAATCTGTCATTCAACAAATGTTTCAGAAATGCCAACTGCATGAAAGATGCAGCTTTAGATTCTAGGTGCAATTGGAAGTGACACTTAAATTAAATGGAAAAATACACATGAAGAATTAAGTTACAGTGTTAATAGTGTTAATACCAATGATCATTCCTTTCTGTATAACTTTTTTGTAAGTTTTTAAAATTAAAATGGAGTTATCTGACAATTAAAAACTGTAAATATTTGAGGTGTGCAATTTCATGATTTGATGGATATATGTATAATCACCATAATGAAGCTCATAATATATCCATTACCTCAGATAGTTTTCTTTCTTTCTTCTTTTTTTTTTTTTTTGGTGAGGAGGTGGTGAGAATACTTAAGATATATCCTCTTAGCACTTTTCAAGTTGTATAGCTTACTTAAATTATATTCTTTCAACCTATAAGGCAGGAAGGGAAATAATTATTATCCCCATTTTCAAATAGAGAAGCAGAGGCTGAGGTTTGCAAGTGCCTTATACAAGGTCATGCATCCTTACGCTAAGTGCCAAAGTCGTGATGAAGACTAGCTCTTTGGACTCCTAATACAAGACTTGTTTATGATTTCCTGTTGCCCCTTTAAAAAACAAAACAACGAAAGCCCGTCTCTACTAAAAACACAAAGATTAGCCGGGCGTGGTGGCGGCGCCTGTAGTCCCAGCAATCTGGAAGCTGAGGCGGGAGAATGGCGTGAACGCGGGAGGCGGAGCTTGCAGTGAGGCCGAGATTGCGCCATCGCACTCCAGGCTGGGCGACAGAGCGAGACTCCATCTCAAAAATAAAAATAAAAATAAAAATAAAAAACAACAACAACTAAATGAAGGTGCATGATAAATGATGAATACAGTTATATCAGAAAAATGGTGTTTTTTTTTTTTTTTTGTGGCAGTGATGACTGGGAATTCCCTCCCTCTATAAAGGAGAGAGTGATGCATTGGGTTTTGGGTCAATTTATCTAAAAGTGAAAGAGCCTGGTCTTGGGGAAATGCTCTCACCAGTGGTGGAAGGACGAAATGCACATGTGAGGCCCGCAGTGGATCAGTGGTCTGCCATGATTGAAGGTGCCTTTGGACTTGGATGGGCATCCTGACATTGTCTAGTCCTGACTGTTCATTTCTCAAGATTCTTGTTAGCTGCCAAGGTCTAGCAGGGTGAGAGCTAGCGGGCCACATTAATGTCAATGAAGTCCAGTCAGTTCGAGACAGCTTTGTTTTTCTACAATTAAAACAATGAGGCAATGACTCTCCGTCAAGATCTTTTGGGTCTATTTCCCCTGGATACTAAGTAATGGTGGTTCTAATTCTTTTAAAACAGACTATAATTTTTTTTTTTTTTTTCTCGCGTGAGGTCACATACACAAATGCTTGTGGTTTTGGTCCACATGCATTTTATATGACTCTGAAGTATAGCGTTATTGGTGAACATAAAAGCAATCAGACTTGATTACTGTTCAAGAGGGACTCTAGAAAGAGCGTCCATGAATAATGCCCTGGACTCCTGGAAAGCTCGGTGTATTATGCCTTCTTTTTTTTTTTAAGAGCACAGGGCCTTAGACAGTAGATGGCAGTGTGAGATGGGAAATTTAAGTCTTGGCAGCGATATGCTTGAAACCAGCCCAGCCCAGTAAAAATGGCTTTTTGACTTGGAAGCATTTATGAAATGAACTTTGAGTCGGAGTTTTGTCTGACAGCCAGGATTCCACCCTGCGAGGTGCTGGCAACCCACAGGTGAGGCTGTGTAAGTGCTTTGTTTGAACCGAGGCTGTTGCACTGCTCGGAAGCAAGGTGGGGAGCATTTGAACAAAATCATTGTCACAGAGCCAAGCAAACTGCCACTCAGCTCTCTTGGCACTCCTGTTCCCCCTGGCAAAGTTACAGCCTCTCCCCTTTGCCTTTCTGGGAAATTCATTGTGTTTAAATCTAATAAGTAGAAGCTTTGATATATCCAAAATGTTGATGCTGCTTCAGATTTTAACTTAATCTTCACTTTCCTTTCTATCCTAAACCCCTTAAAAGTCTGAAGCAGTGAGTGAGGGGGTTTCCAAACTGAAAAGCAAATTAGATTATTCATGGGAGAATTGCTCAGTCAATCTGAAAGCACACTATTCCCCATGGCTTATCAAACGATGGATTCTATTTAGAATCTTTAAGAAATCATGGAAAATAGGACAGTGTTGAAGCTGGTTTGGGTGTCTCTTCAATTAAAGACTCTTGGGGTGGCAGGATTTGGTATCTATAGTGACCTGGTAAACCTGTATCCCTCTAGAACACCTTATTACACGCAGGTGTATTTTAAGCACAGAATAAGTAGCATAAAACATTTGTTTTACACAATATTTTATTTCATAGAGAAGAGGTTAGAGGATCCTTGCTGAGCATGCAATCATTGAAGAATCAGAATAGGGTGCATAATGAGTGTATCCTAAGGTTGGTAATATTCTGCTTCTTGAACCTATCTGAAAACTACATTCCCTTAATTTTAGGTGTAATTTCTAGACTAGTTAAATCTCAGCTCTTATGTGATATAATATATATTACTTAACCCTCCCTAAGATCTTGTTTTCCCAACTGTAGAATGAGACTAATAAAAGTACTTGCTTCGTAGAACCTGTTATACCATAAGTATTGCCATTACAATACAGCTTGCTATACAACAAATATTAACCATTATTATTACATATATGTTGATGAGTGCAGGCATATTTTCAAACAAAATTACTTTCTCTCCACTTCCCAAAATAATTAAAGAGGATAGTGAACACTGGTAATACTCTAAGTCAAACAAAATTAAGTAGATAAGTCTGCTCAAAATATACTGTGTACACAATTAAGTGCAGGAAAATTTAAGACTACCTATAAAAACACTCATTTTCATCAATGTGCTTCAGAGGAGAAGAATAGAATGTTACACAAGCCTCCACACACATACTGTGTATGCGCATGCACATGCCCGTGTATTTTAATTCGTTACTTAAAAGAGTGCTTTGGTTAACCAGGTGTGGAGTCACATTTTCAGGACAAGAGAAATAGAAACATGAGAATAAAGTATTGCCAGAAGTCACTTTCACCTCTTCTTTTTAACAGAGAGTTTCTGTTTATCAAGTGAGATTGGGGTCAGAGCTTGAAGGGGTAGAGTAGGCATTAAAAACGGTCATAGGCATAATCCCAGCGCTTTGGGAGGCTGAGGTGGGTGGATCACTTGAGGTCAGGAGTTTGAGACCAGCCTGGCCAACATGGTGAAACCCCATCTCTACTAAAAATGCAAAAGTAAGCCTGGCATGGTGGCAGGTGCCTGTAATCCCAGCTACCCAGGAGGCTGAGGCAGCAGAATGGCTTGAAACTGTGAGGCGGAGGTTGCAATGAGCCGAGATTGCACCACTGCATACCAGCCTGGGTGACAGAGAACAACAACAACAACAGCAACGAAAAGGTCGTAACCATCCTAAAACTGGAAGCTTCTTTTGAGAGATAAGGACCTAAGTCAATCTGGAGGAAAAGTAAGTTCAGAGTGATTGAGTTAGTGAATTATGGTTAAGTATCAAGAAGTTACTTCCCAACTCCACTACTTTTCACTTTCTTATATGTTCCTCAAGTTGTTTTTCCATTTCATTTTTTTGTTTGTTTGTTTAATTAACTTTTCTAAGGCAATGTGTCTGGGTTCTCTCCCTGGCTCGTCAGGTTTTGAGATCTTGGGAAAATTACTGAATGTCTCTGTGTCCTCACCTATAATAATAAGGACTAATAACACCCCGGCTTGTTGTGATATGAGATAAGCAGATACATGTAACACCCAGCACCTCAGTGTGGGGCATAAGGTAAGTTCTCATCCCATAAAAGCCAGAGATAAAAAGGATCATTTGACTTGGCATTTACAGAACTAGAAAACTACATTATGTTGGAAAGAAGCTCACAGTTAAGCAATACCCCTTATTTTATAGATGGGGAAACGAATGTCTAGAAAGGTTAAGTAAAGATTGCTAACACTGCTTGCATTAGTCAGGATTCTTCAGAGTAACAGAACCAACAGTATTTATTTATTTATTTGTTTATTTAATCCTTCGTTTATTCATTACAAGGAATTGGCTCATATGATTGTGGAGGCTCAGACATCCCAAAATCTTCAGCCAGCAAGCAGGAGACCCAGGAGAGCCAGTGATGTAGCTGCAGTCTGAAGACTGTCCAGCCTGAGACTCAGAAGGAGCCAATGTTTCAGTTTGGATCTGAAGGCAGGAAAAGACTGACGTACCAGCTCATGGCAGTCAGGCAGGAGCAGTTCCTCTTACTAGCAGGAGGGTTGGTCTTTTTGTTTTATTCTGGCCTTCAACTGATTGGTTCAGACCCACCCACCTTAAGGAGGGCAACAATCTGCTTTACTTGGTCTCCTGATTAAAACATTAATCTCATCCAAAAATACTTTCACAGACGCACTTGGAATAATATTCGACCAAATATCTTGGCACCCTTGGTCCAGTCAAGTTTACAGTATTAACTGTCACACTCTTATAAAGACTTATAAATTATTTATGCCTAATTTTAAGCTTCTAAAACAATCAACTCAAAAGAAATGTAACTGAGCTCTAGTGGCCCCGTTTGCTAAAGTGTAACATGAGTGTTTTATTCTAAACAAGTTTAGGCTTTTCTCTTTGCTAAGATAAATTCACAGTTTTAAGCTTTGAAAATGCCATATATATAATTTTTGTTTGTTTGTTTGTTTTGAGACAGGATCTCACTCCTGCTCAGGCTCGAGTACAGTGGTGTGACCATGGTTCACTGCAGCTTTGACCTCCCGGGCTCAAGCCGTTCTCCTGCCTCAGCCTCCTGAGTAGCTAGGACTACAGTCTCATGCCACCAAACACTACTGATTTTTGTATTTTTGGTAGAGATGGGATTTCCCTGTGTTGCCTAGGGTGGTCTTGAACTCCTAGGCTCAAGTGATCCACCCACCTCAGTCTCCCCAAGTGCTGGGATTACAGGTGTGAACCACTGTGCCCAGACAAAAATGCTATTTTGTTAATAGCTTCTTAGAGTTTTTGCTTTTTCTTATGTGGCCTTGAAGCAGAGCAGATCCATGTGTATAGAGACAAGTCACAGACACATTATAGAGGTTGCCCTGAAACTTCATTTGTAACTTTCTGGCACTAGCTTTCTCTTTCACATGACGTAGGGAGACAGCAGCATGTTGTCTTTTTTCCCTGACAGAGGGAAATCTAGGAATCGGTGATCTGCCTTCAGAGAAGTCTGGGATGAGAGTACAAGGAAACTATGAATCTCACCACTTTGAGAGCCCTTTTACCAGGAGGAAATGAATGAGAAAGAGTATGAGTTCAGATCAGCCTGGGAACTAAAGCCATGGCCATGCCTGGGAGAAAGGAACTTAAGGTGAAGACAAAAGTCGGTGGGGAAGTATACACTCTATTATCAACAAAAATCAGATGATCAATTTGTATTTATTATAGGACTAGGGTGTACAGAACTGAGTGGCCTTCGAGGCAGCTCAGGGCATTGAACTCTTCCCTTGATTCTTTTGGGGAAAGACGTTCAGTGCCACATCACCAGTATGTGATGATTGCACTTGGCAAGGGTGGTGGCCAAGGTCCACACTGAATTTACTGAAAAATGTCTCCTCTTTTCCTTCTCAACTACTGTGGTTATTAGGCTATAGTCTTTCAGTACCTTTACACTTTATGAATTGTTAATTATTCTTGTTTTTTTCTGTTATCATTTCTATTGGTAATAAAATGAATTATAAGTCTAAAATAATACATTTCTTGGCATTTTCGAGGTTTGATCACGTTTTTGCTTAATTTGAAGAGTTATTGCTATAAAGAATATTATCAATGAAAATTTATCTAACATGTTTAAATGCTTTTAACTGATGATTGATATTTATTTTAATGTGTTGAAAGTATTTGAGTGTTCTGTTTGCTATTTACTTTATTTCTTATCATTGCTAATTTGAATGATATTTATTATTTTGGGGGACCTCATAAGCAATATGCAATTAATACTTGAATTTATTTTAAAAATTAACTGAGTATATCCTTAGATTGCATTGCCAAAACACTTTAGAATAAATCTTGGAAATGTCTTAAGTACTTTTTAATTGGAATTATTTAAACTGAGGTAATGATAAGGGTAATACTATTGTTAATGATCCTTATAAAATTCATTTTTATTCTGTTTACCAATTCCATTTTGGTTCTTAAATTAATGTTTTCAGTTGCATACATGCACATAAAATCAGTTAGTTGGACATTTATAATCAAATGGTAGACTCAAGAAATTATATAAACATTTATTAAAATAATCTTATATTTATATTATTTTATAATTTTCAAAATGGTTTCATTAATTATCCTTTCATGGATATTATTGTGTACTTACAATAAGAGGCTCATGCTTTTCAAACTCTATACTTACAACACTGATTATGACATTGCTTCTGCCTTTAAAAAACGTATATTACACTACTGTAGACAGATAAGTAAAGAATTATTGATCTTGGAAGACTAGTATTACAAGAGAGGCATAAATAAAATATTTTAGAAGCAGAGGATGAAGCTACAAACTGTTTTGAGGGAAATAGGGATGGGTCAAGGAAGACTGTGAAGACAATTTAGGATTTTGAGCCACATTAGAAAAGATGAGGCATTGCCTAGGAGGAGAAACTGAGTGAGGGAATTTTAGGGAGACGGACAAGAAAGGATGTAGTGTCTGCTTGCACAGAGGGTGTTGGAAAAAAAATAGGTAACATTTGGAAACAAAAGGAGAAGGTCAACATTTAAATCTAGAAAGAAAAAAAAATGATCAG
Organism: Macaca nemestrina; assembly: GCF_043159975.1. Taxonomy (NCBI): domain Eukaryota; kingdom Metazoa; phylum Chordata; class Mammalia; order Primates; family Cercopithecidae; genus Macaca; species Macaca nemestrina. Next base: position 175,458,724 of record NC_092129.1, on the reverse strand, counting down.
AGCGAGATATTGGAGGGCCTTACAAATTATTCTAGATATGTCTACCTTTTCCTAGGAAGGCCAGTGGAGGTTTAAACCTCACTTATCATACAGCTACTTTAAGATGCAGAAATGATCTCAAGTTTATGAGATGTCATCCACTAAAAAATATTAACCAAGTGCTAGCCTTCTAGTTTCCAACCCTGTGCAGTTCAATACCTTGCAAGTAATTCAGGGTCTACTTCAACCAATGTTCCAGTGAGTCCAGTAACAAATGAAACATAAGTTGCAAGGGGTCAGATTTTTGTCTATAGTGTTTACTGCAGAATCCCCAATACCCAAAACAGCACCTAGTGCCAAATTGGTAGAACCAATAAATAGAAAATATTTATTGAATGATTATGAAGTATCAGTTACTCTTTTAAATACCATTACTTGGATTAAAGGATTAAATCTGCTATTAGATAATTGTGTTCCACTTTTGGTACATTATTTTACAAATTATTGCTGGACAAGCAAATAATAACATGATATTAAAGATTCTGGAGAATATCATCAAATGTGGCCTAAAATGACACATCTTGTTGAGGAGATTTAGTTAGAGGAGACTTAACTTCAAATATTTGAAAATCTATCATGTAAAAGAAGTAGATCTATTTTGAAGAATAATCTCTGGAGAGTTTGTTTAGAGTCAATGTGTGGGTGCTATAAGAGTTATATTTTGTTTTAATATGTGAAATAATTTTTTGACAATTTGGCTTAACTAATAATAGAAAAAGTTAATTTGGGATAAAATAAGCTTCAGTTTACTCATGATATTCCAGTAAGAGCTGGAGGGCCATGGGTTCTATAGAATAGAATATAGAGCTATAGGATATACAAGGTTCTGTGAGTCTAGTAGAAGTTGGTAGACCAGTTGGATTATTTTGATTCAAGTGAGGAGTGTACGGGTCTCTTAACATGTATGTTTGAAAGTCGTTGGCCTGTTTCAAATCAGTTTGGAACATCAATTAAAGGGGGGAAAAAGGCTCTTTGGCCTTTTCTCAATGTCCTTTCCAAACCAAAGCAGATTATTCATAGTTTCCTTTAATGTCTGTTTATGAGGAATGGCTCAAGGGAAGTTTTTCTTTAATTCAAAACAAACAGATTGCTTACATGATGAATGGATGGTCAATACTTATATGTTTCCTGAGAATGTTTACTGCCCATCAGCTGTTGTTTTACCTGAACTTCTGGTGACTCAAGAGACGGGACAGACTCAGACCACGAACTCCAACTACTGAATTTCAGCTTGCTCTGTGGCTGATTATGAATTTGCTGAAAAATTTTGTTTTTATAATGCCTTACAAGCAACTGATAGTTTAGCAAACTGTTGAATTGCGGATGGACTCTAGTGGCTTGGGATACTGGTAATGGCATTGTTACATTTCTGTATCTGGAGCTCCTCTTGTAGAAGGCTCTGAAGAACAGGGACACATAAATTTTCTGAGGATGTATGTGGACTAGGGGTTATGAAGCGTCATGCTTGGAGAAGACTTTCTTTCTTTCTATTTCCTGTTTTCTCATTTGAGGAAACCTTAATGGCCACTGCTAGTCTGCTCCCATTATTGGCCAAAAGGAAAAAAAGCCAGGGAAACTGATGTTATTAAAGAATGTGGACACCTCAGAGATGGTGACGCTTGACTCTTTTCCGTTCTTCTCCATCTGCACTGTTGTATGTAGAACTCAGGATTCCCTGAGCAGACTCCAGATCAAATGCTGGTAGTGATTTTCTCTCTCTTGTGGTAGAGGGTGAGAGCTCAACAGTTACACAGTCAGAGAGATGGATTGGCCTCATGGTTTAAAGCTGACTTACAGAAGGTCCCATCTTCTTCAGTACTCTAGGGGAACTTCTGTTAGATCATTGTTCATGGATTTCTTGACATGAAACTTCAATTTTTATGTGAAGAAATTGTGGATTCTTAATGTCTTCCCTCTGAAGTTCCAATCAGGATATACGGAAGAAAAATAGACCTTTGATTTTTAAGATTAAAAAAACATAAAGAATGCATCTATTTAGATTAATATGTTTTGTGTTTAATATCAGAAATTATAAGCTGCTTTGTCATTAAAGCAATGGGTTTATGGCGGGGTGATTGCATTGAAGGTTTATGGGTGGAGTTGTGAAAAAACTTACACTGTGCAGGTAAATTAGAAAATTAGCAACCTTTTAAAGTATATAGTTTTCCTGAATAGTATTTCTACAAATATAATATTCACTCCTTGGTTCCTACAAATTATCTGCATCATCTTTTAGATGTCCAATGAGTATTTGGAGGCCTAATGCTTGGGTTTTTATTCCAGAAGTGACTTGTAATAGGTTTCCCATCTTCCTTTGGGGTGAAGGGGACACTCTTTCGTGAGTATAGTTTCTCTAAAGTTCAAATTTGTAGTGGCTAGAGAAGCGGACATGGATTCAGTACATAAAGGCCCCAATGTCCTCTCTGCCACTAAAGTCACTGTGATAGGACATAAATCATTGCCTCTCCAAGCTGGTTTTTTTCATCAGTCAAAATTTAAAGTGGATCTTGATGGCTCTTAATCTCTCTGCAAACTCTAACATGAATGTTTTTATATTGACAATATTTTTTCATGAGGCAGGAAAGCCACTCCTTGAGAATAAAGTATATTATATGGCATTTAAAAAAGAGTGAAAGAATGTGCCTATACTTAGGTAAAATTTCAAGCAAATAATGCCTTTCCAAGTAGCAAAGTAATAACAAAATAGTCTATCTCTGGAAATACATTTTCATGAGATGTTTTCAGTTTATTTTGTGGATTTTTAATAAATACCTTTTTAGGAAAACATAGTGGTAAAGGAATTGGAGAAAAGCTAATGTTTCAGGACATGTTATTTGTCAAAATTATGATTGAGACTTGACAGTTTCCTAACATTTTCTCCTTTAGCTTCTTTCAGAGAGTTTTTATTTGCTAGTTTATTTTAGGTTTATTCTCCTAGATTGTTGATCCCAGAGAGGAAAAAATGAAAAGGAATAGATAACTATCTAGACAAAAAGCTCCCCCTTGCCCTCTTAAATGTTATAATAATTTCTCATATCCTCTAACTTTTTCAAATATGCCTTTGGTTTTTATACCCATGGTCTATCCTGAACCTCTTATTTTTTGCCCCACTCTGACACTGAAGGCCTCATCTCTTACTAGTGGACACAGAGTCCCTCTTACTTATTCTTGGAAAAAGCTACAGTGCAAGGGTTTAAGCAAACACATGTATTAGGCTGTGTATGGTTTGGCCTGGGAAGTAACTGACAAGCACAGGCCTCCCACAGTTTTCCCTGGGAACCTTTTCTGAACTTCCTCTGTGGCTTTGTTTCCTCTTCAGTTAAGTCAGGCTCTTTCTATTCCCAACTCCCCTGCTCTTCTTTGGTAGTAAATTGTCATTCAGGTGTATGTTCTCATTTGCAAAACCAGAGGGTCACTTGTATGTTGTGATATGTTTGAGTCACCTGGCATTCTGTCATCATTATTTCATGTTGGCATTAACGTCCCTTTTCTCTGCCTTAACTCTCCTTAATTTACTCAGAGTCCAAATTCCTGCTCACTGCATCTGTTTTCACTACTTTGAAAAGAACAAAGTGCTAGTTCTGATCCCCATAGGGGTCAATTACCTTCCCTGTGCTCACCATCACATATTTCATCTCCAATCCAAGCTGCCATTGAACAACGTGGGTTGTTCAAGTCACAGTTAAGGGAGGAATGAAGGGTAGACTGGAGTGAGAGAGAAGGCAAATATTTTGAATAGATTTGTACAAATCCATCAGTGCACCTAGAAAAACTGCATAGCAGAATAGACAGAGCAGAGGTGTTAGAATTAGAAACTAGCCTTCAAATCTAGCCTTTGTGGCATATTCACTGTTTGTCCTTAGAAAGTTGCATAACCTCTATAAACCCAATTTTTTAATATATACAACGTAGACAATGATGACAATCTTATTGGATTGTTGTAAGGAAAAAAGATAATAGATAGTATATTCAAACTGCCTGGCACTTGAGAGAGAAAAGCCCTAAATAAATCATAGTGATTAGTTTCACTAATACTGAAATAGCACAGCCCTGAATGTAACTTGACAATTATTCATTGAACAACACCTAGATACTCTATTGTGTGTATTAGAGTTGATAGAGTGTATAAAAGAGGTATAAATTGCAACTTTTTTTTTTTTTACCGTTACCTCATCTTCAGCTTTGCCTACTGAATAATATCTAATACTTTAGCAAGATATTCAAAGTTTTTTCAACTTATCTTCAGCCAATTTTTTTTCAAACTTCCTTTTTTTTCCCCCTTTGCTTCTACAGTCTGCTTTCTTGCCAAACCAGGGGGCTCTCAACCATAAACCTCCTTGAGTTTCCTCCGGCTGAAGACACCACAATGAGGCAAATCCTACTCATTTAAAGATCTAACATAAATGTAACTTTCCGTGTGGAGTCTTTCTTGATCCGGCCTTCTACCCCACCCTCACAGGAAGGGTGATTTATATAAAACACAGCACGGAAAGCCCTTAGTACATCTTGCTCCCCTGCTTTTATCTCCCTTACCTTACTTGTCTATCTTGTCTGTCAATGTTGTAAGTTTCAGCTAGCAAGACTTCTTCTGCTTTCTTCTCTCTTCCTTCTCCTCCTTCTCCTTCTCCTTCTTCTTTTTTGGAAACGCAGTCTCGCTCCGTTGCCCAGGCTGCAGGCTGGAGAACAGTGGCACCATCTCGGCTCGCTGCAAGCTCCACCTCCCGGGTTCAAGCCATTCTCCTGCCTCAGCCTCTGGCATAGCTGGGATTACAGGCCCACGCCGCCACGGCTAATTTTTGTATTTTTAGTAGAGACAGGGTTTCTCCATGTTGGTCAGGCTGATCTCCAACTCCTGATCTCGTGATCCGCCCACCTCGGCCTTCTAAAGTGCTGGGATTAGGGAGTAAGAAGAGAATTGGAGCACCGCTGCTTATCAGCCGCGTGCCCGGGACAAGTCGAGAATCTGTTTTTACATCTGTAAATGGGGGTTGTCAATAACTTGTGGAACTGAGCAGATGTGTACAAAGCACCTGGCACATAGTGGGAGATTGCTTTTTAAATATGATAGTGGCACTTCTGCCTGGATTAATACATGGTTGTGGAAGTGACTGTCACTAGATTTGAGTTCATCAAGGCCAGGGATAACCCTCAATATCACTGGATCTCCATTATGATCACAATGCCTAATAACTATTGATTAAATGCACACATGCCTTCATGTCTTTCCTTCTTCTCTCCAGAAATACTGCCCCTTGGCAGGCTCTCAGGTGGCTCCAGCTAATGTCTAGGTGTCCGTGTGCCTACTTTTCTAAGCTCAAGACACCTGCTGTCACTTTTTCATAGTTGGTGGCTCTTGATGGTTCTTAAAATTAAAGCGAGAATTTTAAACATCCCCCATATTTTCTTGTATTTTTCTCCATTTCCTCCACTAAAAGATACCTTCCTTTTGGTTCTCTAAGCAGGGTTCATATATTTAACTACATGTCTTTCATGTCACGGAAAACTAAAGCTTTCGTGCAAGCTAAATAATAGGCTTCAATGGAGCTATGTAATTCCAAATAAAGGAAAAAGCAGGGTGATTGATTAGTTTACCAGGATAGAAATTAAAGTTTTGAAATAAGATTTGAGCAAAATAAAAAAGGCTGCTTTTTGCGTTCTGGCTTGGGGAGTTTTATGGTGCTGTTTGGCTTTTATTTATTTATTGTTTTTAGCGTTAGAGAAATTTTTATTTATTTTTTGTTATTTATTTCCATAGATTATTGGGGAAACAGGTAGTGTTTGGTTACATGAGTAGGTGCTTTGGCTTTTAAAAGAGGATGGTCACTAATCTAGTGAGAGAATGGGTAAATGAGGACACAAGCAACATATTTGATTAAAAAAATCAAGTATGCTTTCAAAAGGATATTAAATGCAGAGTTTGTCTCTGGGTCTGACTTGCTCGCCCACTTGAATGGGTTCACACATTTTGGGAGTCCGAATGTCATCCTGGTGAGTGAAGCTTACCAGGAAGCTCTCAAACCCTCTGATAGTTTTCACTTGCCTGTTTTTTTGTCAGAGGACTTGAGTTGACTCAATTAATTATGCCCCCCCTCTGAGTTCCGTTTTCATCTGAACCCACACGGCAAAGCTGTAAATGATACGTGCAAATAAGAATTCATCTCTGGGGAAAGCCTTCTTACAGGAATGCCTGCTTCCACTTTGTGGGATGCCAACAGTGTGCTGGGTTTCAGGGCTACTAGCCCAAGAAAGGAGTTCATCTTGCCTTTTCTCCTTTCAATGTTAGTGCCAAAATATTATATTTTACATACATTCGAAGAATAAGGTGAGGCTGTGAAAAAGACATTTCTATTAAAACTAAAATGATAGCTCATGTATTTTAGGAATTTTTTTCCATCCTAATAATGTTGAGGGATCTATCAGATAGTCTTTACTTTCACCTAGGTGTCATCAAAACTCAAGCAAACATCTTACACTCAGCTCAAATCTTTCTAGCTTGTTGTTACATTTCAGTTAAACTTATATTTCACAAAAATGAGAATGGAGTGGATTTAACCTCCAGAATGACTCATTTCTCTCTCTGGAGATATATTTTTCAAGATTCAAATAAGGTATTACGTTAGTTTTATAAACAAAGAAAATTGAATGCCAAGCCAATATTTTTTATATGGTTCATGAGACTTTATTTTAATTTGCGGTTTTAGGCAGCACGTGCGATCATGACAGAGAGCCTCCTGAGATTCAGTTTGCTTTTGATTTATGAATTTTCTAACTGAAATGCCATAGTCATGTAGATATTTTGCTGGAGCCCAATCTTTCTAAGACATCAATTTACAGTTGTCAGTAAATCTTTGGTTAGAAAGTGTTTCAATGCACAGTACATGTTGCAATGAGCTCTGGGACAGGCAAACTGAGGCTCAAACCCAGCTCTGTTCCTTGGGAACTCCGCAACCTTAGCCAAGTTTCTTCTCATTTCTGTGTAAATAGGTGTCCTGATGCCTACAGCACGTGGTGATTTTGAGAATCAGATATTTTACAGTATGCAGAGATCCTCACGGTGTGCCTGGCATGTGACAGGATACAATTGCTGTGTTATTGTGTGGTCCCTGGACCAACAGCACGCACGTCACCTGGGAAATGGTGAGAAATGCACATTCTCAGCCTTACCCCAGATCTATTGAATCAGCAATCTGCAACTGGGGCCCCAAAACTCATATTTTAAGAAGTCTTCCAGGTGATTCTAATGCGCGCTCAAGTTTGAGAAACTGTCGGAGTGTCTTATAAATTAAAAAGCAACATTTACTGACTCAGTTCAACAGCAGTTTAGAATTATCCTGGAAACTTAGTACATAAGGTGGCTCGTACTTATTTTAAATATCATAACGAGAAGGACAATCTTCCTTATAAATATGAAATCTTCAGATACAGATAAAATGACTGAAAATTGCTGATAGTTTATTATTTTTTATGGCTGATAAAAGGTGCAGTACACCAATTGTCTTATTTAATCCTCAAGACAAACTCAAGGAAGAGTTGCTATTAGCAGCCATACCTTGTTAAGCAAGTAACTTGGACTACAGAGGACAACTGAACAAAAGTGATAGAGGTGGGCCTTCCATTCTAACAAATTTAGGAAATTTAATGCCTAATCCCTATTAGAAAAATAGTCTATGAAATCAAACTGATCATAGAAGTCTTCTTAATTTTGATGAGATTGCTAAACAGACACAATTTCATTCCAATTTTTAAGAAAGTGTTAGACTTCCCCAGAAAGTCTGTGAAAAGAGCTTTCCTCCCTATTCTGGGTCATAGCAAAGTTTTTCACCTTCTTTCCGGAATTTATCACAACCTGTATCATTTATGAATGTTTACGTACACACACACATACACAAATACAAACATATATATTGCTAGAAACTTCGTGAAGGCAGAAATCACATTTGCCTTATTCACCCTTTGTAGCCCAATGTCTAGAACAATGCCTGGAACGTTACTTGAACTCAAAAATTATTAATTTAATATAATAAATGAATGAGCAAATCTCTACTAGTGCTGGTAAACATTTCAGAGACTCATGGCTCTGGAAAACAGTCTTTTCTGTAGTCCTTTTGAACTGAAGAAACGGTGGCTGAATCTCCGTTTAGAAAGCCGATAGATTCATTTTAGTAGTTTTAACATTAACATGGCAAACACACCCACAAGTCATGAGATCAATGTGACATTCATTCAGCCATTAATCATAGAGACATACGCGTTGAAGTTGAAAAGGACCTTGGAGAACATCTAATCTCTCCTTGTGCAGATTGGGAATTTGGGCCCAGGGGTTAAGTGGTTTGTTCAAGGTTAAATGCTGATCAGGGGCTAGGCTGGAAGTGATGCTGGAAATCAAGGTCCCCTGATTTCTGGCCCATCACTTTTCTCACTCTAGACTGTCTTCATTAAGTGTACTGGCCCTGATTGCATATGGGCACGTAATATCTAAACTGCAATCGTACCCTGGATCCTTCTATAATGTAATGCTTAATGTGAGTGACAAACACAAATGGAATTTTCTTTTAAATTGGCTTTGCCACTAACAATCTATGTAGTCTTCAGCAAATTAACATCATTGTACCTCAGTTTCTTCATATCTAAAGTTTGAAAAAATAATAGTTTCTACTTCACAAGATTGTGAGGATTAAAGGAGATGAATTGTGTAAAGGGTTTAGAATGGTTCCTGACAGGTAGTAAGCTCTCTGTAAGTGTTAGCAATTCTTACTAATAGTGTCTTGGGTAGGAAAGTTTGCTATGGGATATTTTCTTCCGAGTTGACTCTAACAGGCAAAAAGTGATAAAAAGATAAAAAGTGAAACTGTGGCTAACAGTGAGTTTTCACAGAATTCAGACAAACAAGAGTTTCCCAATTTCTATCTGTGACTAGATGAGCAGGCAGTATTCTTTCTTGCTTTTAAGTCCCATTTGACTCTTGGGACTGGGACTATCAGTTCATATTATTTATTGAAAGTCTTGTATTCGGGAAAATTTGACTAAGCACAGCAGAGCAGGGCACGTGGAGTGACTTAAATTCTTGCCAAGAGTTTTGGATTATAAGCACAAATTCCATTTGAAATATGCAATCCACAAACAAGAAGTCCATGTGGTTGAAGTTATATGGTTGATACCTGAAGAAGAGAAGTTCAGAGTCTTTCACTTAAGCATGCAGCTTGTGATGAGGAAAACAAATTAAGGTGAATCTTGCTTGAAAAAAAAAGACACGTTTCTGAACATTTATACAAATTAAATCTCAAAAATTCAGATTTAAGTATTGCTATAAAGTGTTTATTTACTAAAAAAAAAAAACCACAGTGGAAATATATTATAGTTTTCTTTCTATTCTAGAGCAAAATCTACTTTAATTTGATTGAACAATGAGGAAAATACCTTATATGGAACATTGTATGTAGGACACAGTGGCTCATGCCTGTAATTCCAGCACTTTGAGAGGCTAAGGTAGGAGGATAGTTTGGGGGCAGCAGTTCAAGACCAGCCTAGGCAGCGTAGTGAGACTCCAACTCTAGGAAAACAAAGAGAACTTTGTATATAATATACAGTATATATAGTATGCATAGTGTACATATACTGTGTATATACAGACCTGTCTACACATACACCGTATATAAACAAACACACACATACACATATATAGACACATATGTACACATATGCTTGTATTTGTGTCGCATTTAAAAGTGCATCTATGCCCATCACAAAATAAAATTCTAAACTGAGTTGAGATAATAAGTCATGTCATTCACTGATTGCTATGCAATTAGATTTACAGCAAACATAATAGATCGATCAGGTCAAATTGGTAGGAAACAGGCTAAGGCACTCTGGTGGCATTTGCCACTGCCATTATATTCTCCTAATTAGGGGATTGTAACTACTTAAGCCATTTACAAGATGGTCAGTAGAGCATTCACAGGAGAGGAGCTTAGCATACAATGGAAAATGTATTTGGAACATAGAATGTTTGTTTAGAGTCTGGCATTATTCTTTTGCTTTTAAAAACAAAGAGACATAAAAACCAGTTTCTCTTGTTTGTTTTAGGATTTCATTCTGTGTAATTCCGTGTAAATTTGACTTCTTTTTGGGGACCCCCGAAAGGCACACTTACTTCTTATAGGCATATCATGTTTACATTCCAAAATGGAGAGAAGGCCTGCGTTGAAGGCTACGCTAGCACCAAGTGGAAACTTCAAAATTGGCTCTGAAGATTCCATTAGAAGAAAGAAATTGTCAATTATCCATAATTAATATTTACTGAGGACTCAAGGGGACTTAGCAGGTATGAGAGGATGTCAAACACACCCACAAAAAGTTATGTTATTTCAAGTTAAATATAGATTTTCTTGCAGAGTTTTCCCACTAGTACCGTATTTTTTCATTCCTTTAGAAATCTAGTTATATATTTTTAAAGAAGGGTTAACTGTATATTCTTTAATTTGTTTCTTTTTTACTTCTCCCCACGGCAAAAAGGAGCAACGACAACAAAAATAAAAGTTTTTATGATCCTGCTGAATCAAGGTCCTAAAACATGAGTTAAACGAAGAGGCGTGGCAGTTTTAATGAAGAAAAATAAAACAATTTAAGCGTTGCCAGGTGGAAAATGAAACAATCTCTTTATATGGAATGTGTAGAAAGGGATGAGGCACAGGGATGTTTTGGAAGGCAGTTTCCAATGTCAGGAATTTTTTGCCATGGTCTTTGATCTGCAGGCCAATTTCAATCTTGGTCTAAAAGAGAAAATGAAGAGGAAAACTATTACTTGCTTTAATGAAAAAAGTCTCAGTGAACCAAGACTGACTATGGAAAAACAGCCAGGAGAAACGGTGCTGATTCAAATAAATAAATCTTAAAACCAAAAATCAAAATGAAACTAAAATCTCCCAAACACACACACACACCAGTTCCCAAACATCACCACCACCAAATGCTCAATATGCTGTCCATACACAACTATACTATTATTTAGTATCCTCTGACTACAATTTCTTTTTAGTGAGTAGTACTTCTGTTTCTTTCCAGGCTAGGTCATTAGTATTATCTGCTAACTCTATTATCCACATAATTCAGCTTCTAAAATTACGTGAACAATCACCTACCTATGAAACATGGCCTGTAGTAATTGATGTTTTCCATTGTCACTCTGCTGGTAGAATGTATTCTGATTTTGTTGCATGGACTGACTTTTACAAGTAAAAACCACATTGATGTTGAAGAAAAAGTAGCAGGGATGTTGTTGCCTCTCTTTGGTGCCCTGCCACAGACAAAGCTGACTTGGGCGGCTATGGCTATATCCCAGATATAAGGAAATCTGGATAAAATAGGGCTTGTTTAAAGCAAAGCAAAGCAAAATATTTGGCTATGCTCAAAAACATGGAAAGGGAAATCTTCAGTTGCCAGGAAAAGAAATGCAGAGTCATGGAGTTGGTGTTTCAGGGCTTTCAGGCTGAATATTTTTTTCAGGCGTTTGGGTTTCCATACCAATGGAGACCAGGGTCTAAGACACTGTGGGATGTGGAAGTGTTGTTTTATCTTTTAACCTGGATAAAACCACCACAAATCTAATGTCCAAGGGAGTCTCCTGGAAGCCAGGCACCCACCCTTAGTTATAGATAGGAACAGAAGCCCCTGTGAGAACTAGAATTCCACGCTACTGTGAATACAGGTTAAAAAGTTCTGTAACGTAGACAAGAAACTAATACCATAAAACTGACACATAACCCTAAACTAAAACTGAAAACCAAATGCAACCAATAAGAAAATCCTCTTGAGACTGCAGATAATCGAGAAATCTGAAAAGGAACTTAAATGGTAATGTTTAGAATTTTCATAGATGAAGAAATGGATTGTAGCTATGTTACAGAAACAAGGAAAGCAGGTTGGAAAGTGAAACAGATATAAATTTTAAGAGTGAATTTAAAATTAAAAACTTAAGTGAAAACTATATTAGATATATTTCTACCAATTCTGAAATTAGATATATTTCACAAAGGATGTGGGTAGGGGAAGTAGAAAGTAAACTACTATTTAGTGAAGACTTACTGAAACCCAACAGACTAACAGCTTTTCAATTGAGGGCTTTCTCCTTAATTTCTTATAAAGCCATCTAGGCAACAAACTTATCTAAATTATTTATTTCTTTTACATCCTTCAAATTCTAAAAATCATGATTCATTTGCAAACTTTAACTCATAGCATTATTTTATTTTTTGTTTTATTTATTTTTATTTTTTTGAGACAGAGTTTATCTCTTGTCACCCAGGCTGGAATGCAATGGCGTGATCTCGGCTGACTGCAACCTCCGCCTCCCAGGCTCAAGGGATTCTCCGACCTCAGCCCCCTGTGTAGCTGGGATTACAGGCACCCGCCACCATGCCCGGATTGCATTATTAGTAAAGTTGGAGTTTCACCACATTGGTCAGGGTCGTCTTGATCTTGTCTGAGAACTAACTGAGCATGATTTCTTTCATTCTACAATGCTATAAAAACATGCTCAAGAGCTTTTTGCTCATAAATTCTTCAGGAGTTGTTTTTCCGTTATTTTCTAAGAGGAGAACTGAAATAAAGCAAATCAGATTCTGCATATCCTTGTTCTATTGTGCCCATTTTTATAGAAAAGGTTCCTGCATCACCCACATTCAGATCTCAGACCTCTGTCGCAATCAACGTTAAACACGTCACTCTAAAGTAGCTAGACTGTAGGCAATTTCCTTTTCCCAGCCATTTTTCTGTTTGTTATTGTTTTTTCCTAAGGCACATACCAGAGGTCTGCCTGCTTTCACTTCTCTGAATATTCATTTAGCCCAGAGGTTCACTCTAAGCAGCCATAATGCCACTTTCTCAAGACATCAATAAATCTGATATATTTTGACTATTTATCTCACAGACAATAAATATCCTTATCCAAAGTACATTTCAGGAATTAGCTCAAATTACATTTGGGCTGCTTCGGAGCTGCAGAGAAAGGTGCCAAACATTTGATACAACACAAAATTGCATTTAACTTCAAGGGAGAACAAAACTTCTGATTCTCTCATTACAAGTAAAGGGGAAGAATCTGTGTGTGTGTGTGTGTGTGTGTTTTAAAATCAAGTCATTTATTTTCATTTATCTGTCATTTTTATTAAAGGACTTCATAGTGAGGTATGTTTCCTGAAGTTTAGGGGTAAATTAAAATGAGCCTATATGTTTAAAAGAGTATGATTCATCTTTTAGATGTTTTATTGCCCGCTGTTGATTATGAACTATTAAAACGAAAGTGAAAAATTGGGAAACATTGATGCAAGCTTGACTTTGGCACGCTTTACCTCTCTTCCTTTTATCTGTCTTCTCTTTTACTTATTGGCTGTTTTCTGCCTCACCACGGAACACTTTAGTTGGTGATACTGAAATAGTGAAGTTTCCTGCTAGTTGGAAATGTAAAACTTGCTATCATTATGCTTTGCTTCACTACAGAAGAGCTTCACAGTTTTTCCCAACCAACTTTTTCAGTGTATGACTGCCAAGGTTGTATTGTGAGACATTCTCTTAAGAATAAAATTTAGCCTTTGAATCTGGGGGAGGTGAGCACTATGTTGTTTAAACAATTTACTGATTTTTCTTGTTTTTCTTTTCCTGATATCTGGAACCCTCAAACCAAAATATTAGCCAGCAGGCATTTCCCAGAGAACAGGAATTCAAAAATGAGTTCTCCGTGATGTAGTATGTGCTCTTTGGAATTCATAGGACTTTTATAATCAATATTTTTCTTCCTCTTTCACGATGACACTCAAATACAATGACAGTAATGAACTAGCAAACTTGGATAGGAGACTACCATGTCCTTCTAAACTCCATAAAAAATAAACATAAAAATCTTAATTGATTTTATTCCAGTTCAGTCAAATTGCATGTTGTGTTTTTTTTTCCAATAAAGTAATGAAAATTTGTTGAATGTCTACTGGGTGAAAAGCACTGTGCTTGTTGCTGAAGAGGAATCCAAGTACACGTTACGTGTGGTCCTATGTACATCAGCTTTGCCGGATATAGGGGCCTCTACATTTTACTCTGTGTCTATGACTGAGAAAGTCATTCCACTCTGAGAACAATAAGCTTGTCATTTGGGAATGAGACTTTAATTATCTAATTGAAGAGCTCCGACTCAGAAAACAGATACCCACAGAGGGAACAGTCGTATGTTCTGACCATCTTTAGTATCCTTGCCCATCATTTTAAGAAAACAGTGATGAGCAAAACCTGCTGTCAGAGGTGTTTACAACTGGTCACTGAGAAGATTGAATGCTATTGTGAAGAAGTCTTTGGGGACCTTTGGCACAGGCTCTTGCTGACTAATTTTTCTGGTATAATTATCACACTATTATTATTGAATTATTATTGATATAGTGATACGAATATTACATCTGGTACAATTAGTATTGAATTAATTATTATTCAACTGGGTAGTATTTATTCTTTTTCTATTATATGACAGAGTTTATATAAGAATAGGCTTCTTTGCTTCTTGTTTCGAAGAATTCACTGGTGAAGATTTCTCAGCCTGGGCATTTGCTTTGGGGAAATATCTTACTAACAGACTCAATTTCTTTTGTAGATAGAGGCGTATTCAGACTTGGTATGTCTTCTTGTGTTAGTTTTCTGGTTGTGTTTTTTCAGGAATCTGTCTATTTCATCAAAATTTTTCAATTTATTGGCACAGAGGATATTGTCACAGTATCCTATACGTTTAACACTTTAAAAAATATCCATAGGATTGCTGTAATGACTTCTTTTTCATTTCTGATATCGATGATATGTTTCTTCTCTTTGTGACTTCTTTTACTTTCCTTGGACTTAAGTTGGTACACACTTTTCTACTTTTAAATATGAATATTTAGATCATTGATTTCAGCCTTTTCTTTGGCTATCATCTAAAATGCATGTATATATCTTGTAATATTTAAAATATGATATTTATGTTCACATATTTATTAGATCTTTAAATAATAAAAATAATGAAATAAATATTTATTCACATATTTGTTTATATAGTCATTTATAAATATTTATATGCTATTACTTAAAATATATATAAAATATAAAATATATGTTTTTATACAAAAATACAAAATATATAAATATATAAAATAATTATAAATGATATGTTTATAATAATTATATATATTTATATATTTATATTTGATAGTTATATTTTATTTTTGTTTTATGTATTTTATGCATGCATTCACAATTATGTAAATATTCATATGAAATATTGTAATATGTGCATACTTAAAATACATAACATATCAAAGCTTGTGTTAGACAAGGGAAACGTTTATTTTCACTCTGTCAGGAACTGAGCTGCCCTGGGTCAGGTTGTAGTTTTTGTCAGCTTCCTCCTAACTCGTGTCCATACTGCCCCAAGGGTTAGTCCCCAGAGACTGGGGGTGTTTACTCAAATCCCCAACTCCTTGGTGGGTTCTGAACTGCAATTTTTATTTCCTAGGCCCTGTAAAACTGCTGAAAACTCTGTTTTAATTTTCAGAGTCTCAGTTTAGCTTCTTAACCTCTTGCTTCACAGCTAAAGAATTTGGTGAAGACCTTGACCATATGCTCACTTGTTCATCCTCCCCTTTTCTACAGGATGTAAGCTGCCTCGAGGCCCTGAATTCAATTTTTGTCTCTCCATTGCTGTGAAACTGAGAAGCTCAGCTGACCTGTTGGCCTCCTGGTCCATATCTTGACCTCCATTTTTCACCTTTTACCTAAAGCCAAGAATCAGCAACTGCTCCAAGGAAAAAAATGGGTCTAAGAAGTAGGCTCATCTCTCCTTGGTTCTCCTTTCTCCAACATCTTGGCCCCTCAATTCCTGGTTGTCTCGGTGGCTTTGTGCTGCTTTCAAACTTATAACTTTGTGTTTTTTCTGACTTTTCTCATTATTCTTGACAGGGATTTCATTGTACTCCTGTGTACTCAACATAGCCAGGAGTGGAAATCCTGGCATGAGTAACAGAATTTTTCACTCAGCATTTCTATGTGGTATTTACAGTGCTAAGGTCTCTTTTTAATTAACACAAGACAATTTTATTGTCTTGCAATTATAATTTGGATGAATATTGTATTATACATAATAGTAAACATGCATTCTCTAAGTGTATAAATAAAGGTTTAGAAAATTTGTGGATAGAGTTCAAAAATATAATACACCCTCACACTTATAAGTCCAAATCTGTGTTTACAAAAGCATTCTAGTTACCGAACTAATTTTATGAAACTAATTTTTGTCCATGATCCACATATATACTTTTATTTTGGGTTTTTACTATTGTTAAAACAATATCATTATTAACAAGCACGATTTCTATTCCAGCATCACTTTCAATAAGCAATGTAGCTCAATATGGCAATGTAGTATATTAGTTTAGATATAAACCAGTACACATTAGACGCATTGATGTACAAATTATTTATTCATGCTATTTTAAAATGACAGAATATAAATAATGAAATATTTACTTCAATCACTGATTTTTAGTATAATAATTCACTAAATATAGCTTGCCTGTATAAACGGAGTCTCTTTTAAAGGCTCATTGACAAATGTTGAGGTCTCCAGAAAAGTGATAATGTTAAATCAATCAGATTTTCAAGCCAGGTGGATATGAACCTAGAATTTGGAGGTAAGACTGATGGACAAAGATTAAATAGCCCTGTGTTAATCAACTGGTAGCAAAAGCCCTGCTGCCTTTGAAAAATATTGATTGAAGCTGATTGATGGATTTCATGGATGGAAGGAGAAACAGATTATGGGAACTAGGTAGATCAACTCATGAAGCTAGGCTCATTCATTAGAGAGATGTAAATAAAGTTGTACTATTTATACATGCTGTCTGATTCGCTTCAAATACGTTTTTAATAGTTTTTCAGTTTTCTATCTACATTGTGCTGAAAACATATGCTGAAATAATATCTTTATGCACAGAAAATAGAAAAAGGGGAAGGTAATTGCTCAGTCAGTTGTCCCTTTAAGCCAATGAAATTCCACCACAGGGAGATGCCTCTCTGTGCTCCCAGATGCTTGCACTGTGTGTTCGTTCATCAACACAGAGCTCTTCATTTTGCCATTTCATATGACATCAATGGGGAAACCACAAGTAATTTAACTGTTAATATAGCTGCCATAGCATTTCAAGTACAGACCACACATTATTATTATGTATATACTAAATCAACCAATATTGATCTATTCTGGAGCATGTATGGACAGAACATCATGCAGACACTGGGGAAAATACGAAAGAAGATCTTAAACTCTACTGTGTCCCCTAGGAACCTATGCATGCTCTGCATTCATACCCTATCTTGGCTCCTAAGACTCTTAGGGAAATTACAACTTAAAATTGAGATTTGAATACTTGGTTCTACCTGTCCTTTCTCTCCAACATATGACACCATTTTCCATTGCCAAACAGAAGCAGAGCGCTGAGGTCATTAACTTCAATCGTATCTAAATCGCACAGTCTGATAAATCACAGGGCCAAGTTTTTTTGCCTCATATGTTCATTAAAGGTATGACCACAAGGCGATGTTTAGAAGAGTGGCAGGAATGAGTTTCTTTTCTTTCTCTTTCTTTTTTTTTAATTTCTTTGCAAAATTGCTATATATATAGTTGGATTCAATTTTATATATAATGGGCAGCTGAGGCTTATCACAGGAATGCAAGGTTGATGAAACCTTTGAAAATTAATTTATGTAATTGACCATGACAGACTGAAAGAAATAAAATGAAAAACAAAACATATGACCATTTTGATAGATGCAGAACAAGTGTTTGACAAAATCTAATATACATTTCTCATGAAAACTCTATGACTAGAGGACAACTTTTTCAATTTGATCAAGGGCATCTACAGCTAACATTAAGCTTATAGGTAATTAGTTAACATGTTTCCCTAAAATCAGGAAGAAAGCAAGGATGTCTGCTCCCACTACTTCTATTCGACATAAAGCTGGAGGTTCTAGTCATGCAGTACAGCAAAGAGAAGATATAAAAGACGCCTAGTTTGGAAAGAAAAAAAAACTGTCTCTATTCACAGTTGATATAATCATCTATCTTAGGAATCTACATAAAAATATTAGAACTAATAAGTGTATGTATAAGATCAATATTCAAAAATCAATTGTATTTCTTTTTTTTTTTTTGAAGTTGCATCTCTATTTATTACTTTGCACACTATCACAGACCTTTTTTCTCAGTTCATTACAAGCAAGTAGCTTGTTCCCACTCACACTGAAAGGGAGAAAAATTAGACTCCACCTCTTTAAAAAAATTTTTTAAATTGTATTTTAAGTTCTGGGATACATGTGCAGAACGTGCAGGTTTTTTGCATAGGTATACGCATGCCTTGGTGGTTTGCTGCACTCTGATCAAAAGGAGAAAATGAGGCTTTATAAGATCTTTCACTTTGTAAACAGATATGTACATGATGCAGTTTACTGACCTCCTCCATGACTGCTGCTCTGTATAGATTTCCACTGATCACAAAGGGAAAAAATAGACTTCCTGTTTCGAAAGCTACTTTAGCTATTGTAAAAGTGTGGTCCGACTACGCAAAAATTAGAAACACCAGAGGATGAGTTTCCTGAGCAGTAAGGAGGAGAGGCTTTTCTTGTCTCATGCATCTTATAGCACATCTAACTTCAGGATGAGCTGTGGCTGCAACCACTGGAGAGGTGCAGAAATCAATCTCGTAATCAGCTCTTCCTTCTAATGCCTGCACAAGCCCTACTCATAACAGTCTCCATAGCCATCCTCTACCCTTACTTTCCTCTCAACACCCACCCCTTATACTTGTCCAGAGTCTCTGGGCATCACTGGGAGAGGGCTTTGGCCTGGGGGACCGCAGCTAGAAGGATTTCCGTGAAAGCAATGCTATTTTCTATACTGATGCTTAAGAAGAGACAATGGTCTAGAAATAAGGGCCTGGAAAAGTAAATAATGAAGTTCAAGAATAGCATACTCATGTATGAGGCAGTTTGTGAGTCTGACATGACACATTAGGTAAATGAAATTTGCATGAGTTTAGATTGTTTTCTTTGTTAATTTAAGTTGCTGGTGGATGGCCAGCAATTACGTAGAAGTGTTAGGCAGAGGGCAAGCTAGTTCAGGAAGTTTCTGTGGCAGGTGATTTGTAATAGACTGAACATTTGTGTTCCCCCCAAATTCACAGGTTGAAATCCTAACTCCCAGTGTGATGGCACTAGGAGGTGGGGCCTCTGGGAGATGACTAGGTCATGAGGACGGATTCCTCATGAATGAATATAATGCCCTTATTATAAAAGGGGCCACAGAGAGCTTCCTTTCACCATGGGAGGACATAGGAGGAGGATGTCATCTATGAACCAGGAAGCCCTCCCCAGACACTGGATCTTCAGGTGCCTTGATCTTGGACTTCTTAGCCTCCAAGACGGTGAGAAATGAATGTTGTGGTTTAACCTATCTACTCTGTGGTATTTTTGTCATAGCAACCCAAACGAAGTAAGACAGAGATATTTTTTAGAGACAGGGTCTCTCTATATTCCCCAGACTCATCTTGAATCAAACTCCTGGTCTTAAGATGCTTTCACTGCAGCCTGTTGAGTAGCTGGCAATGTAGATGAGTGTCTGCAACATCATTTAAGATCAAATATTTACTGATTATTTTTTTAATAAACACTTGAATGGAGTTTAATTGGTGCCATACTCTGTCATAAAAACAAAAAATATTAACTAATAACTCTAGGGGTTTGGTTCTGTTACTGTCCCTGTACTATACAGGGAGGAAACTGATAAAATCAAGAGGTTGAGTGACTTTGCTCAGGCCCGTGACCAAAAAGTTGCAGGGCAGGGTCTGCACTAGGCAGGCTGCTACCCTACTGGTGCCCTGAAACACTGTGTGCTGCACCTCAAGAAGGGTCACTTAACCAAAAATTAGGGGACAGGTTTTGCCTTCAATGAGAACAGAGACAACTTCTCCAAAGACTAGCGATTTTGGGAGCATTAGCTCAGCTTTGGGCTTGGGAGTGGAAAAAAGGATGGAATCCTAAAAGAGAAATCTCAAGCATCAGATTTAGAAGGGGGAGGGTGAAAAGAGATGTGGCTGAAAAGGGAGCCCACTAATGGAGTGACATGATTCAGAGAACCCATCACTGATGGAATTTGTAGAAAACTGGAGTCCCTGGCATTGTGACCTTGGGCTGACCTAAAGGTGGCTCTCGTGGGAGAGGCACTGCAAGGCAAGTGGAATTACAGGGTAAAACATTTTAAGCCAAAAAAGCAAAATTTGGGGGGGAGGAAAAAGGCAGCCCTGAATGACCTAGAAGAAAAGGTGTGGGGCAGGAGCTGATGGGAGGCTCTAGGATTCTTACTGTAGCAGGCTCCCTCAGGCACCCTTCGCTGCCACCACCTCCTTTTTCCCTATCCCTGCTCCTCTCCGGCCTCATATGTTCAAACCACCCATGTAGCTACTGCAGCTCCTCCCTGGGGCAACTCCCCTGCAAATACTCCTCCAACCCCCATGACTTCTCCCATCCACACAGCCTGAACTTAGCTTCATGCCCCAATGGTTACTTTTCAGACAAATAGAGTCATGCGTCACCTGACAGCAGGGATACGTTCTGAGGGACATGTCAGGCGATTCCATCATTGTGTGAACATGAACACCATAGAGTGTACTCACACAGACCTGGATTATGTAGCCTACTGCACACCCAGGCTATGTGGTAGAGCTACACACTGTAGCTCTCCTAGGCTACAAACCTGTACAGCACGTGGCTGTTTCGAATATTGCAAGAAATTGTAACACAATGGCAAGGATTTATGTATCTAACATAGAAAATCTATAGTAAAAACACAGCATATAATTTTATGGGACCACACTATCTTGTTTGTGGTTAGTCATTGACCAAAATGTTATGTTATGAATGTATATGGATACTTAAGTGCGCCTTTTCTAATTTCTTAGGAAGGCAAGAATTAAATTTAATTCAGTGAATATAAAAGAACAATTCTATGGCAGTTAGATTCATAAATAATAACAAAATAGCAATGTCATTTACATTATCGTTCTTATTGTTATTAATAGATAACTTCACTAATACTTGCTAAAAAGAGTCAGACACGTCACAGTTAATCTTTACAATAACCCTGGGTAATAGGCACACTTCCTATATTTAAATGAGGACACTAAAACTTAAGGAGTTTAAATAATTTGCCAAGGGTGGTAAGTAGGCGAGCTGGATTGGAACTCAGACTTATCATTACAAAGCCTTTGGTCTCAACCCCTAGGTTATATCAGTTCAGATATAAATTTAAACTGGGACTCACAAGGGTACATATATGCAGGAGATATATGTAGTTAGGTGAAATTGTTAATTATTTCTACTTATATGAACCTAGTTTTTACCATTGATAAAACGGAGATGAGAATTACCTAGCTCATCGGGTTTAAGCTAAACACTGTTAATGAAAATGCCTTATAAACTATTAAGTGTAAATAATTACAAAATGCTCCTCCAATGGATTGATAATGGCTGTGGGAGGCAGACATGCACATACGTATCCTTACACATACATGAGGTTACAGCTTGCTTGAGTGACTGGGCAAGCCATATGTAACCAGTCAGTGAGTACACTGAAAATCCATGTGCCATTCATATATCATAGGGACTATCGTAGAGACAGCAAACAACAGAAAAAATTGTCCCTGAAGTGTCAGATTAAGAATGAACAGCTAATGAACTGGAGGAAAAGTCAAGAGGGAACAAACTTACAGAAAGTTTCCTAACCATCTAGTTTAATGAACTCACCAAAACGTTGAAAAGAAAGTGGCAACTGAATTAACTATTTCATAAGAAAACATTTGAGACATATTTTGAATTCTTATCAGATTTAATGAATGTGAAACCCTGGGATCTCATAGTTTTCTTGCTAGCAGTTGACATTAACGAACTTTGGACAACTCAAGGCATCACTAAATAATTTGCCTTTTCCTCCAATGTAGAAAACTTTTAGATGAGTCCATTTTAATTCAAACTTTGTGTATCCAGTGCTTTTTGTTTATTTATTTAGATTTCCAGGGTCAAACTTCTACCACTGAAAGTAAAAACATGTAACATCCAATAAGACCTTTAATAAAGATAATTCCTATTTATACCTTTAGTGTTTTGGAGCAGAATTTGAAGTTTCTAGTCAGCATATTTCAGAGACCTCTCACTAAAGATGGTTTACCTGTGTCCAGCTCAACACCTCTGCAAGTAAATCACTCACCAATAAACTTGACTTCCCGGACTGAAGGCTGTAGGGAATGGGTTACAGGCGATGTGAGGCCACAACAGCAAATGTCGTGGATGTTTGCTTGTTGCAGCTTGCCAAGCTGACCCAAATCCAGTGGAGCCTTTGCTGTCCTGCTAACCATTTTTCCTTGCCACTTTCCTCTCCTCTCCCCTTTTTTTGGATAGTGTACAATGTCTCTCAAAGCAAAAGTTAGTACTCAAATTGTTTTCTGCCAAATCCAGTAAATCTAACAAATTTTGACTGATGCCTGCTAAGTACAAATGATAAGAGCAGCATGTGAATCTGAAGATTTTCAAAAAGGGATTCTGCAATTAGCATGTGGTCCTGTATTCTTCCAGCAGGTAGTAAAAAAGAGAAACATCTAACAGTAGGGTTTACATCTCAACAAATATCAAGCAGACCTAAACTATGCATTAGGATCTTGGCTTCCGTTTATGTCTGGGGGTGATCTTGTAAGTTTCCTTCCTGGGCATGGAAGAGAAAAATGCTTCTCTTCCCAGGGAGACATGAAGGCCCCAGTGACGGCGGCATTGCCAGGGGCTGGCTGTGAGGCAGGCAGGAGCCAGCCCTCATTTGGTGCACACTGTCTATGTGCACAATGCTGCAGGAACATGCAGTGAATAGACAGGGAAGGACAGATTTGCAAGCTGCATGTGGAACTTTATGCCTTGTAATTCTGAACTGTGCCTCTTTGATTCTTAAAATCCCCTTCTGAAAATATGGTGAGTCACTGCCTCTGACCGTGGCCTGTCTGCTGCTACACTGTGAAACTGTTTGAATATTGGAGGAGCAGAGGAATACGTGCCATGTTGGTTTTAATTAAATTTTGAAAAAGGCTCAACCATATCCTGCTTTTTCCTTCCATCAGGGATTCTACAATTATTAAATTAGGCTGGTGGTGTCTACTTTCAGAATCATGAATTTTTACCAGCAGATAATTTCTCTTTTTATTGTTGGATATTTTCTTGGTGCATTTTACGGCTCTCATCTTTGGCAGAGCTAATCTGGTTTTCGTCAGCCACAGTTCTGCTTGTTAATCCATTTATGGATTTTTACATAGTTTCTCCTTGGATGGTAAGTGTATTACCTCCAAGGATTCCTTTCAAGGCACTTAGTAGAACTTGCTCCTCTTTTCCTCTGTCCATAGTGTGTGTTCATATCATCCCTGCCATGCTAGCCGTTTGAACATTTCATTTCAGGGCCTGGCTGGAATGCTGTTAGAGGAACGTATTCATAAAGCGGGCGTATTTCTAAAAAGCTTTGTATAAGTTGATTTACCTATATTTTTTAAATGAATGTTTTTATTTGTCTAGAAATTTACCCAAGCATTTATAGATCTTTTTTTCTATGTCTGGTACACTGCTAAGCACAGTGAGGGATACAAACAAATACACACACTCACCTCCCCCCTCACACACACATACCCTCAAACTGAAAAATATAATACCATTTTTGAATTCTACTGAATGTTGAAAAGAGAATTCACCTCAATCCTTTTCAAATCCCTCCAAGAAACGGAAGCAGAGGAAATATTCCTAACTCTTCGTGTTAGGCCACTACCCTGATACCAAAGCCAGACAAACATCACAAGAAAAGAAACTACTGCCTATATCCCTTATGAATAGAGATGCAAAAAAGTTCAACAATAGTGAGCAAACTGATTTTAACAGCATATTAAAAGGATTACACAACGTGTGCAAGTAGGATTTCTCCTAGGAATGTGTGGGTGGTTCCACACACAAACATCCACCAAGGTAACATACCACAGTAATAGAATGGAGGGAAAGAAATGTGTGATCATCTTAATTGATGCAGGAAAAGCATCTGATAAAATATAACACTGTTTCATGATTAAAAAAACCTAAACATGGTAAAGGGCATTAATAAAAAACCCACAGCCAACTTCCTACTTACTGATGAAAGATGGAAAGCGGTGCCCCCATGATCAGGAATGAAACAAAGATGTCTGCTGTCACCACTTCTATTCAATGTTGTACTAGAAGTTCTAACCAGAGAAATTAGGAAAGAAAAAAATAGAGGCCATTCATTCAAAAGGAAGAAGTAAAACTATCCCTATCCACAGATGATATGATCTTACAGAAAATTCGAATGAATTCACCAATAAAACTATTTAGATAATAAATAAAATCAAAAAAGTCTCAGGATACAAGACTAATGTATAAAAAATCAGTTGTGTTTCTTTACACTAGCAATGACCCATCAAAAATAAACTTCAGCACATTCCGTTTACAATATCTTCAAAAGAGTAAAGTGTTCAGAAACAAATTTAACCAAATAAGTACAAAATTTGCCCACTGAAAACTCTAAAATATTATTGAAAGAAATTAAGGGAGACAAAAATAACTATAAATAGATCCTGTGTTAATGGAATAAAAGACTTCATATCATTAAGGTGGTAGTACTTCCCAAATTGATCTATAGAGTCAGTGTAATCCCAGTCAAAATGACAACATTGCAAGGAACCCCAAATATCCAAAACAATCTTGAAAAAGAACAAAGTTGGCTCACAGTTCTTAATTTCAAAACTCAATACAAAGCTATAGTAATAAAAACAGCATTGTATAGGGATAAGGATAGAAATGCAGATAAATGGAAGAGACTTGTGAGTCCATAAGTAAACCATACATTTAAGGCCACTTAAGTTTTTTACATGGAAGCCAAGATTATTCAATGGGAAATAATAGTCTCTTCAACAAATGGTGCTGGGACAACTGGACATCCACATGCCGAAGAATGAATTTAGATTCTTACCTTATAGCACATACAAAAATTAACTCAAAATAGATCAATGGCTTAAATATAAGAGCTAAAATTATAAAAGCCTTAGAAGAAAGCATAAGGGTACATCTTTATTACCTTGGATTTGGCGATGGTCCTTAGATATGACACTAAAAGTACAAACAATAACAAAAATATATAAACTGGACTTCATCAAAATTAAAATATTTTGTGCATCAAGTGACATTTTCAATCAAGTGGAAAGATAGCCAACGGGATGACCAAAAACATTTGCAAATTATATATCTGATAAGGACCTATCATCCAGAATATATAAATAGCTTTTAGAATTCAATAGCAAAAAGGCAAATGATCCAGTTAAAAATGGGCAAAGGGCTTGAAAAGATATTTCTTCAAAGAAGATAAGAATATCCAAAAAGCACAGGAAAAATGCTCAACATCGTTAGTCATTAGAGAAATGCAAATCAATACCATCATCAGATACCACATCACACCCACTAGGATGACTAGGGTGAAAACACTTCAAAAGTGTTGTCAATGATGTGGAGAAATTTGGACCCTCATATGTTGTTGGTGGGAAGGTAAAATGATGCAGCTGCAGTAGAAAAGGTTTTGGTGAGTCCTCGAAAAGTTAGACACAGTATTACTGTACGACACAAAAATTCCATTCCCAGGTATATACCTAAGAAGGTTGAAAACATATATTCAACCAAAAATATGTGTACATACATTGATAGCAGCACTATTTACAAGACCCCAAAGGTGGGAATGATATCCAGGATCTAATGAATGGATAAACAAAAAAAGGATAGATTCATACAAGAAAATATTATTCAACCATAAAAATGAATGTGCCGCAACATGGATGACTCTTCAACACATGTTAAGCGAGAGAAGCCAGACAGAAACAACACATGTTGCATAATTCCATTTAGCTGAAACTTCTAGAAAGTAAATCCATATATACATAAAGTAGATTAGTGGTTGGCAGCGGCAAAGAGGAGGGGAAAAGGTGGAGTGACTGGTTAATGGTTATGGGATTTTCTTTAGGGAAGATGAAAATGTTACAGAACTCGATAGTGGTAGTGGTTACACAACATTATGACTGTATTAACAGCCATAAATTGTACTCTTTAAAATGGTGAAGTTGTATTATGTGAATTTTACCTTAATAAAAAGATTATAAAAAGTATACTATTTCCAAGTAGTTCTAAACCTAGCTGAGATGGAACTAACATTCATGGAAAATCAAGTAGAGGCAGTTCTCAGCACAGCAGTGTGAAACCATAAAATTGTTATGCAAGCTGAAATCATGCAAAGAGAGCTAACAATCAGTAGAAAAAGTTAATGGTGCTCTTGCTTAAAAATTTGTTAAAACATTAAGAAATTTTATAGTGCAATCAGAAATGACAATAATGACATTACAACTGATCATGTAGAAATACAAAAGAGACTACGTTGAACAATGCTGGGAACAAAAGTTGGAAAATTTAGAGGAGATATGTATAAATTCCTGGAAACACACAACCTTCCAAGATTGAATCAGGAAGAGGTTGAAACCCTGAATAAATCAGTATTGAGTTCTGAAATCGAATCAGTAATAAAAACCTACCAATCAAAAAAGCCCTGGACCAGATGAATTCACAGCCAAATTCTACCAGATATACAAAGAGGAACCCATACCAATCCTACTGAAACTCTTCCAAAAAATCGAGGGATGAGGGAGCTGGCTCCTTCGTAACTCATTCCATGAAGCCTGATACCAAAATCTGGCAGAGATGCAATGAAAAAAGAAAACTTCAGGCCAACATCCCTGATGAACGCTGATGCAAAAAATCTTCCACAAAATACTAGCAAACCATATTCAGCAGCATATCAAAAAGTTAATTCACTGCAATCAAGTAGGCTTTATTCCTTGGATGCAAGGTTGGGATTGGTTCAGCATATACAAATCAATAAATGTGATTTACTACATAAGCAGAATTAAAAACAAAAAACGTATGATCATCTCAATACATGCAGAAAAAAGCTTTTGAAAAAATACAACACTCCTTCATGATAAAAATCCTTAACAGACAAAGAGTCATCTATGACATAAGTGCCATCTGTGACAAACCCACAGCAAACATCATACTGAATGGACAAAAGCTGAAACCATTCCCCTTGAGAACTGGAACAAGACAAAAATGTCCACGCTATCCACTCATATTCAACATAATACTGGAAGTCCTAGCCAGAGCAATTGGGAAAGAGAAATAAATAAAAGGCAGCTAAATAGGAAAAGAAGAAGTCAAACTATCTCTCTTCACTGATGATATGATTCCACACCTAGAAAACCCTAAAGACTCCACTAAAAGGCTCCTAGAACTGATAAATGTCTTTAATAAAGTTTGAGGATGAAAATCAATGCACAAAAATTAGTAGCATTTGTATACAGCAATAACGTCCAGGCTGAGAGTCAAATTAAGAACACAATTCCATTTACAATAGACACAAAGAAAATGAAATGCCTAGGTATACAGCTAACCAAGGAGGTGAAAGATCTCTACAAGGAAAACTAGATAACATCACTTGAGGGAATCGGAGATGACACAAATAAATAAATAAATAAATTCCATGATCACGAGTTGGAAGACTCAATATCATTAAAATGGCCATATTTCCCAAAGCAGTTTACAGATTCAACATTAGTTCTATCAAACTACCAACATTATTTTTCACAGACCTAGAAAAAATTAGTCTAAAATTCATACAGAACCACAAAAGAGCCCAAATAGCCAAAGCAGTTTTAAGCAAAAAGAAAGAAGCTAGAACATCACACTACCTGACTTCAAACTATACTGTAAGCCTACAGTAATCAAAACAGCATGTTACTGGTACAAAACAGACACATTGATCCAATGGAACGGAATACAAAACTCAGAAATAAAGCTGCACATCTACAACCATCTGATCTTCAATAAGGCTGACAAAAACAAGCAATGGGGAAAGGACTCTCTACTCAATAAATCATACTGGAATAACTAGCTAGCCATATGCAAAATGAAACTGGACCTTGCCTCTCACCATATACAAAAATATACTCAAGATGGGTTAAAGATTTAAATGTAAGACCCAAAACTATAAAAATCCTAGAAAACACCCTAGGAAATACCGTTCTCAATTTTGGCCTTGGTAAAGAATTTTTGGCTAAGTCTCCAAAAGCAATTGGAACAAAAACAAAAATTGACAAGTGGGAGCTAATTAAACTAGAGAACTTCTGCACAGCAAAAGAAATGATCAACAGAGTAAACAGAGAATCTACAGAATGGGAGAAAATATTTACAAACTATTCATCCAACAAAGGTCTAATATCCAGGATCTAAAAGCAGCTTAAGAATTCAACAAGCAAAAACTAAATAACCTCATTAAAAAATGGACAAAGGACATGAACAGAAACTTCTCAAAAGAAGACATTTGAATGGCCAACAGACATATGAAAAAATGCTCATCATTACTAATCATCAGAGAAATGCAAATCAAAACCACATTGAGATACCATCTTACGCCAGTCAAAATGGCTATTACTAAAAAGTTAAAAAAAAAAAAGGGCGCTGATAAGGCTGTGGAGAAAAGGGGATGCTTATATACTGTTGATGGGAATGTAAATTAGTTCAACCACTGTGGAAAGCAATTTGGAGACTTCTCAAAGAGCTTGAAACAGAGCTACCATTCAACCCAGCAATCCCATTGGAAAAGAAATTATCCTGCCAAAAAGGCAAATGTATTCACATGTATTTTGCTGTGCAATTCACAAAAGCAAAGACATGGAATCAACCTAGGCATCCATCAATGGTGGATTAGAAAAAGAAAATGTGGTATGTATGCACCATGGAATACTATGCAGCCATAAAGAAGAATAAAGTCATGTCCTTTGAAGTAACATGGATGGAGCTGGAAGTCATAATCCTAAAATTAATACAGGAACAGAAAACCAAATATTGCACATTCACACATATGAGCGGAAGTTAAATATTGAGCACATGTGGAAACAAATATGGAAACAATAGACACTGTGGACTAATAGAGAGGGGAGGGAGTGAGTAGATGTGGGTTGGAAAACTGCCTATTGGGTACCATGTTTGCTACCTGGGTGACAGGATCCATACCCCAAACCCTAGTGTCACACAATATACCATGTAACTAACCTGTATATGTACACCCTGAATCTAAAATAAAAGTTGAAATTAAAAAAAAAAAATCATTGTGTTGTTGATTATCAGTGTAAAAGCATTTGCAAATGAAATAAAAATAGTAAAACTAATATTTATTTACTTACTGTGGTGTAATTTAAATATTAAAACCACTAAGAATTAAAGATTTTTAATCAAAAATGTATCTACAGTTGCTTGAACAGTGTTTGCCTTTGTTCTTTTTGTATAGCTTCTGCTATGGAGAACTTATGTTCTCTACGCCTTTGCAAATTTTCATGCTCTTTTCTCAGTTTGGATCAGCTTCTGACGTTTTATCCTTTGCATTTTCAATGCCATGAATTATCTGTGAAGTTGTTTTCTTTTGTTTTGTTTTGTCAGCATGTTCATCCTTTTCATAACAACCACATTCATCTTTGGTCAGTAAATTTGCCTTCACTAAGTTCCTCTGGCTGCACATCTAGAATCTCAAGAAGAGTGGCAGCATCAACATTCCATGGTCAGCTATTTCTTCTAGGACTCTGTTACATCTGATCCTACTTTCATTTTCAGTATTACCACTTTTCATTTTTTGTTACATTGTCACCTAGGTTGACTAATTTTCTCTTTGGATAATCCGCATTTGTAAAATGTTACTTGGGTTGATTGGTGAGAGATTAAGAGTCAACACAGCTACCCACCTTGCTGTCTCTATGTGAACTGGTAACAGAGGCACAGTGACCAATTCCCAACAGAATCTGGAGGAAGTGACATGGTTGCTCACTGATCGTTATGTAGATCTTTGACTGTAAACTGGAACTAGAGTTAGCAGCGTGGTTTTTCTTTGTGCAATTACTCACAGTTAATATGCCATGGTAGCTAAAATTTGAACCGTGTTGTTGGGGAAATTGATGTTATTTAACTAAATCAAGATAATTGTAATTTCTGCAAATTGAAGCTATGCAAAATTATGCAGTATGGAGTAACACTGAAACAGAATTTTAGAGATTGTATTAACTAACTTATAAATGATGAGTTGGATTTATTTAGGATTAAAGCATTTCTCATAGAACAACTGAATTAACAAAGGCATTGAGGAAGGAAGAAACATGAGGTGAGTGGGTTGGTGAGCAGATTTACCTGAATATGAAAGAGAAAGTGCACTCTTACCAGTCGATGAACAAGAAAAGGTGGATTGTGGCAAGACTTAAAATGTAAAATTGGCAAACATTCTACTAAATTATTTTGAGAACTTTGAACAGGAAAAGCATCCTACTAAAATGAAAATCCATGCATAAATGCTTAATGGAAGCAGAAAACTTGAGTTTTTACCTACCTTGAATGTGTTCCCTACGAAGCAAGTATTGGAAACTTAAGCCCTAACGCAACAGTGTTGGGAGGAGTTTAGGTGAAGTGGAACTCTCGTGAGTAGATTAATGTCATTATAAAAGGGCTTGAGGCTACAATTTAGATCTCTTTATCTTACCTTCTCTTTGTCCTTCTTTCATGGGATGACATAGAAGGAACTTGTGAGATGCTGGCCCCTTGATCTTGGACTTCTCAGCCTCTTGAACTGTGAGGCAGTAAATACCTGTTCAGTGTAAATTATTCAGTCTCAGGCATTCTGCTATAGCATCGCAGAATGGTTGAAGACAACTTTATTGCTCATCTCCATTTCTAATCTTTGGATTTTTGGCAAGTCATGGCCATGAGTTTCCTCATGCAAAATGAAGGTACTCTTATTTAGTCCAAATGGCTGTGTGTGAAGGTTCTTGAAAGCTGAGAAAAACCTTCTGACAGTGTCTGTTCTTCAACCAATATTTACTAAGTGCCTGCTTTGAGATAGGAACGGGGCTAGTCATTTATGTCACAGAGATGATAGGGAATCATCTCACACGCTGTGAGGGCTGGAGAATGGGAGGAGTGAATCAACATCGAAACACAAAAATTACCAAACAATCTGGCAGGTGCTATTAAAGGGGTCATTGTAAATAGTTGAAGAGAAAGTAATTATGATAAAATATCACAGCATTTACAAAGAATTCTTTGGTAGCTCTTTACAGAATAAGTTAAAGAGGGAGGGATGTCTAGTGTTAGGAAAGAGTTTGTAGCTCTATGTGCTGATCTCAGGTCTGGAGTCAAACCCTTGAAATGAGGCACGGAAGTGGGCTGAAAGAAAATTTGTAACTGAAAAGGTCAAGATACCGGAAGTCCAGAGAGTTCCATGGATCATTACATACACAGTAAAATTCCCAAGAACAATGGCAAGACCAATCCTCATTTTAAAAGATATATCACATGTAGAAATTAGTTCTTGCTAATTAAGAGGACTGCCTTCAATCCTTGAGTAGTGATCCTAGCCTGAAAGATAGATTTCACTAGGCAGCAGGTGTGTTCATCACCTGCAGTGTGCTGTGTCAGTGCTTCTCAAACTCTAACACGCAGAGACCACCTGGAGTCTTGTTAACATGCAGATGATGATTAAGTCATTCTGGAGTGGGTCTTGGGGTTCTACATAGCTAAAAATCTCACAGGCAATGGCCATGTTGCTAGTCCAACAGCTTGGCTGCACGGTTGCAAGGTGCTTTGTTTCTCAGTGGTACTTGCAAGTTTAATAACTTCTCAAAGTCCAGTAAAGTGCTGAAAACAATGTTTTACAATCTTTGTAGTAATTATAATGGAAATAAAATAAACTAAAATACTTTTCATTTATTATTTTCTAATAATAAACCAGATATAAGAATCTTAGTTTCTTAAAATGTTTAAAATTATTCTGTTCCTCTGTTATTTTATTTTTTTATTTTTAAGACAGAGTCTTGTTCTGTCTCCCAGACTGAAGTGCAGTGTTGCAATCTTGGCTTACTGTAACCTCTGCTTCCAGGGTTCAAGTGATTTTCCCACCTCAGCCTCCCGAGTAGCTGGGATTACAGGCATGAGCCACCATGCTCAGCTAATTTTTGTATTTTTAGTAGAGACAGGGTTTCCCCATGTTGGCCAGGCTGGTCTCAAACTTCTGACCTCAAGTGATCCACCCACCTCAACCTCCCGAAGTGCTGCGATTACAGGCTCGAGCCACAATGCCGGCCTATTTTTTTTTTTTTTCATTACAAATATGGAGATAGTGGTTTCTTATACTCAGTTCGCTAACAATCTTTATTGAATATCAATAAAAGGGATAGTTGCAGTGTAACAGGCTACTAATACATGATTTCCCTTTTCTTGTAATAACTTTTTTATTTTTTTTTAATTAATTTATTATTATTATACTTTAAGTTGTAGGGTACATGTGCATAACGTGCAGGTTTGTTACATATGTATACTTGTGCCATGTTGCTGTGCTGCACCCATCAACTCGTCATTTACATCAGGTATAACTCCCAATGCAATCCCTCCCCCCTCCCCCCTCCCCATGATAGGCCCTGGTGTGTGATGTTCCCCTTCCTGAGTCCGAGTGATCTCATTGTTCAGTTCCCACCTATGAGTGAGAACATGCGGTGTTTGGTTTTCTGTTCTTGTGATAGTTTGCTAAGAATGATGGATTCCAGCTGCATCCAAGTCCCTACAAAGGACTCAAACTCATCCTTTTTTATGGCTGCATAGTATTCCATGGTGTATATGTGCCACATTTTCTTAATCCAATCTGTCACTGATGGACATTTGGGTTGATTCCAAGTCTTTGCTATTGTGAATAGTGCTGCAATAAACATACGTGTGCATGTGTCTTTATAGCAGCATAATTTATAATCCTTTGGGTATATACCCAGTAATGGGATGGCTGGGTCATATGGTACATCTAGTTCTAGATCCTTGAGGAATCGCCATACTGTTTTCCATAATGGTTGAACTAGTTTACAATCCCACCAACAGTGTGAAAGTGTTCCTATTTCTCCACATCCTCTCCAGCACCTGTTGTTTCCTGACTTTTTAATGACTGCCATTCTAACTGGTGTGAGATGGTATCTCATTGTGGTTTTGATTTGCATTTCTCTGATGGCCAGTGATGATGAGCATTTTTTCATGTGTCTGTTGGCTGTATGAATGTCTTCTTTTGAGAAATGTCTGTTCATATCCTTTGCCCACTTTTTGATGGGGTTGTTTGTTTTTTTCTTGTAAATTTGTTGGAGTTCTTTGTAGGTTCTGGATATTAGCCCTTTGTCAGATGAGTAGATTGCAAAAATTTTCTCCCATTCTGTAGGTTGCCTGTTCACTCTGATGGTAGTTTCTTTTGCAGTGCAGAAGCTCTTTAGTTTAATGAGATCCCGTTTGTCAATTTTGGCTTTTGCTGCCGTTGCTTTTGGTGTTTTAGACATGAAGTCTTTGCCCATGCCTATGTCCTGAATGGTACTACCTAGGTTTTCCTCTAGGATTTTTATGGTATTAGGTCTAACATTTAAGTCTCTAATCCATCTTGAATTAATTTTCGTATAAGGAGTAAGGAAAGGATCCAGTTTCAGCTTTCTACTTATGGCTAGCCAATTTTCCCAGCACCATTTATTAAATAGGGAATCCTTTCCCCATTTCTTGTTTCTCTCAGGTTTGTCAAAGATCAGATGGTTGTAGATGTGTGGTATTATTTCTGAGGACTCTGTTCTGTTGCATTGGTCTATATCTCTGTTTTGGTACCAGTACCATGCTGTTTTGGTTACTGTAGCCTTGTAGTATAGTTTGAAGTCAGGTAGCGTGATGCCTCCAGCTGTGTTCTTTTGACTTAGGATTGTCTTGGAGATGCGGGCTCTTTTTTGGTTCCATATGAACTTTAAAGCAGTTTTTTCCAATTCTGTGAAGAAACTCATTGGTAGCTTGATGGGGATGGCATTGAATCTATAAATTACCTTGGGCAGTATGGCCATTTTCACGATATTGATTCTTCCTATCCATGAGCATGGTATGTTCTTCCATTTGTTTGTGTCCTCTTTTATTTCACTGAGCAGTGGTTTGTAGTTCTCCTTGAAGAGGTCCTTTACATCCCTTGTAAGTTGGATTCCTAGGTATTTTATTCTCTTTGAAGCAATTGTGAATGGAAGTTCATTCCTGATTTGGCTCTCTGTTTGTCTGTTACTGGTGTATAAGAATGCTTGTGATTTTTGCACATTAATTTTGTATCCTGAGACTTTGCTGAAGTTGCTTATCAGCTTAAGGAGATTTTGGGCTGAGACAATGGGGTTTTCTAAATATACAATCATGTCATCTGCAAACAGGGACAATTTGACTTCTTCTTTTCCTAACTGAATACCCTTGATTTCTTTCTCTTGCCTGATTGCCCTAGCCAGAACTTCCAACACTATGTTGAATAGGAGTGGTGAGAGAGGGCATCCCTGTCTTGTGCCAGTTTTCAAAGGGAATTTTTCCAGTTTTTGCCCATTCAGTATGATATTGGCTGTGGGTTTGTCATAAATAGCTCTTATTATTTTGAGGTACATTCCATCAATACCGAATTTATTGAGCGTTTTTAGCATGAAGGGCTGTTGAATTTTGTCAAAAGCCTTTTCTGCATCAATTGGGATAATCATGTGGTTCTTGTCTTTGGTTCTGTTTATATGCTGGATTATGTTTATTGATTTGCGAATGTTGAACCAGCCTTGCATCCCAGGGATGAAGCCCACTTGATCATGGTGGATAAGCTTTTTGATGTGTTGCTGAATCCGG
Source organism: Macaca nemestrina (assembly GCF_043159975.1). Classification (NCBI taxonomy): domain Eukaryota; kingdom Metazoa; phylum Chordata; class Mammalia; order Primates; family Cercopithecidae; genus Macaca; species Macaca nemestrina. Next base: position 175,423,756 of record NC_092129.1, on the reverse strand, counting down.
TTTGCCAGTATTTTATTGAGGATTTTTGCATCGATGTTCATCAGGGATATTGGTCTAAAATTCTCTTTTTTTGTTGTGTCTCTGCCAGGCTTTGGTATCAGGATGATGTTGGCCTCATAAAATGAGTTAGGGAGGATTCCCTCTTTTTCTATTGATTGGAATAGTTTCAGAAGGAATGGTACCAACTCCTCCTTGTACCTCTGGTAGAATTCAGCTGTGAATCCATCTGGTCCTGGACTTTTTTTGGTTGGTAGGCTATTAATTGTTGCCTCAATTTCAGAGCCTGCTATTGGTCTATTCAGGGATTCAACTTCTTCCTGGTTTAGTCTTGGAAGAGTGTAAGTGTCCAGGAAATTATCCATTTCTTCTAGATTTTCCAGTTTATTTGCGTAGAGGTGTTTATAGTATTCTCTGATGGTAGTTTGTATTTCTGTGGGGTCGGTGGTGATATCCCCTTTATCATTTTTAATTGCATCGATTTGATTCTTCTCTCTTTTCTTCTTTATTAGTCTGGCTAGTGGGCTGTCAATTTTGTTGATCTTTTCAAAAAACCAACTCCTGGATTCATTGATTTTTTGGAGGGTTTTTTGTGTCTCTATCTCCTTCAGTTCTGCTCTGATCTTAGTTATTTCTTGCCTTCTGCTAGCTTTCGAATGTGTTTGCTCTTGCTTCTCTAGTTCTTTTAATTGCGATGTTAGAGTGTCAATTTTAGATCTTTCCTGCTTTCTCTTGTCGGCATTTAGTGCTATAAACTTCCCTCTACACACTGCTTTAAATGTGTCCCAGAGATTCTGGTATGTTGTATCTTTGTTCTCATTGGTTTCAAAGAACATCTTTATTTCTGCCTTCATTTTGTTATGTACCCAGTAGTCATTCAGGAGCAGGTTGTTCAGTTTCCATGTAGTTGAGCGGTTTTGATTGAGTTTCTTAGTCCTGAGTTCTAGTTTGATTGCACTGTGGTCTGAGAGACAGTTTGTTATAATTTCTGTTCTTGTACATTTGCTGAGGAGTGCTTTACTTCCAATTACGTGGTCAATTTTGGAGTAAGTATGATGTGGTGCTGAGAAGAATGTATATTCTGTTGATTTGGGGTGGAGAGTTCTATAGATGTCTATTAGGTCTGCTTGCTGCAGAGATGAGTTCAATTTCTGGATATCCTTGTTAACTTTCTGTCTCGTTGATCTGTCTAATGTTGACAGTGGAGTGTTGAAGTCTCCCATTATTATTGTATGGGAGTCTAAGTCTCTTTGTAAGTCTCTAAGGACTTGCTTGATGAATCTGGGTGCTCCTGTATTGGGTGCATATATATTTAGGATAGTTAGCTCTTCCTGTTGAATTGATCCCTTTACCATTATGTAATGGCCTTCTTTGTCTCTTTTGATCTTTGATGGTTTAAAGTCTGTTTTATCAGAGACTAGTATTGCAACCCCTGCTTTTTTTTGTTCTCCATTTGCTTGGTAAATCTTCCTCCATCCCTTTATTTTGAGCCTATGTATGTCTCTGCATGTGAGATGGGTCTCCTGAATACAGCAGACTGATGGGTCTTGACTCTTTATCCAGTTTGCCAGTCTGTGTCTTTTAATTGGAGCATTTAGTCCATTTACATTTAAGGTTAATATTGTTATGTGTGAACTTGATCCTGCCATTATGATATTAACTGGTTATTTTGCTCGTTAGTTGATGCAGTTTCTTCCTAGCCTCAATGGTCTTTACATTTTGGCATGTTTTTGCAATGGCTGGTACCGGTTGTTCCTTTCCATGTTTAGTGCTTCCTTCAGGGTCTCTTGTAAGGCAGGCCTAGTGGTGACAAAATCTCTAAGCATTTGCTTATCTGTAAAGGATTTTATTTCTCCTTCACTTATGAAACTTAGTTTGGCTGGATATGAAATTCTGGGTTTAAAATTCTTTTCTTTAAGAACGTTGAATATTGGCCCCCACTCTCTTCTGGCTTGGAGAGTTTCTGCCGAGAGATCTGCTGTTAGTCTGATGGGCTTCCCTTTGTGGGTAACCCGACCTTTCTCTCTGGCTGCCCTTAAGATTTTTTCCTTCATTTCAACTTTGGTGAATCTGGCAATTATGTGTCTTGGAGTTGCTCTTCTCGAGGAGTATCTTTGTGGCGTTCTCTGTATTTCCTGGATTTGAATGTTGGCCTGCCCTACTAGGTTGGGGAAGTTCTCCTGGATGATATCCTGAAGAGTGTTTTCCAACTTGGTTCCATTTTCCCCCTCACTTTCAGGCACCCCAATCAGACGTAGATTTGGTCTTTTTACATAATCCCATACTTCTTGCAGGCTTTGTTCATTTCTTTTTCTTCTTTTTTCTTTTGGTTTCTCTTCTCGCTTCATTTCATTCATTTGATCCTCAATCGCTGATACTCTTTCTTCTAGTTGATTGAGTCTGTTACTGAAGCTTGTGCATTTGTCACGTATTTCTCGTGTCATGGTTTTCATCTCTTTCATTTCGTTTAGGACCTTCTCTGCATTAATTACTCTAGCCATCAATTCTTCCACTTTTTTTTCAAGATTTTTAGTTTCTTTGTGCTGGGTACGTAATTCCTCCTTTAGCTCTGAGAAATTTGATGGACTGAAGCCTTCTTCTCTCATCTCGTCAAAGTCATTCTCCGTCCAGCTTTGATCCGTTGCTGGCGATGAGCTGCGCTCCTTTGCCGGGGGAGATGCGCTCTTATTTTTTGAATTTCCAGCTTTTCTGCCCTGCTTTTTCCCCATCTTTGTGGTTTTATCTGCCTCTGGTCTTTGATGATGGTGATGTACTGATGGGGTTTTGGTGTAGGTGTCCTTCCTGTTTGATAGTTTTCCTTCTAACAGTCAGGACCCTCAGCTGTAGGTCTGTTGGAGATTGCTTGAGGTCCACTCCAGACCCTGTTTGCCTGGGTATCAGCAGCAGAGGCTCAGTTGAAAATGCAGAAATCACCGGTCTTCTGTGTCGCTGGCGCTGGGAGTTGGAGACTGGAGCTGCTCCTATTCGGCCATCTTGCTCCGCCCCCTCTTGTAATAACTTAATTTGCCAGAGCATTTGAAGTAACAGACAAAAAAAGTTATAGGTAGTAAATTGAGTAAATTTAACTTTAAAATGATGAAAATAAACAAAAAGAGAATACTTAAAATTTTTAGTCTTGTAAGAAATTGGTTCTTACTAGAACTGTTGGGGTGGAATAATGAGCCACCTAGCATTCAAAAAACACTTCCATGCATCTTAAATGCAATCTTGACCCTGAAAGTGATTTTATGACTCACCTGATTTTCATATTATTAGATGCATGTAGACTAATATAAATAGAATATCAGTAGTAAGAGTGAAGTGCTATAAAAATTCAAAAGACGGAGCTGATCAATTCATTTGAAGAAATCAAAAAGCAATATGTGAGCAAGGTTACTTTAGAAATAGACCTCAAACGATGGGAACAATTTTCTTACGATATTTCAAAAGGTCTTTATAAACTCATGACTTTTTAATAAATTCAGTGTGTTGCAACACTTTTTAGATATTACCCTTTTTGGCAAGCAGAGCCCAATCTTTGGCAAGTGGGAATTTTTCCAGTTGCTTCCATTCCCTGCTAATGGGACCCTAGTAATCTCTCACAGCTTTGTTGCTCTCTGATCAAGATGTCTGGTCTGTGTTCATCTCAAATATTTCTTGTCCTAGACTTGGAATCATCATGGCAACATGCCAAAAAATTTTTTTTTCAAATTTAGATAGTCAAGGAAAGCTTTGAAAGGCAGAGGAAAGAACATAAGTAAATAGTGAAGATGTTTATAAATATGATTGGTTGAGGTAGGGAAATGCTTCTGTGAGTCTGGTTGTAATTGGAGTAAGGAGGTGGAGAGTAGGCGATTGAAGGCAGAGTATAAGGATGGGAAATTGGTTCTAAACATTGTTGGCAATAATGAATTATCTTATAATTGTTGTCTAACTTTTTTAAACACATGGAAGACTTGATTGCAATTAAGTTTTAGCAAGGAAGATTTAAAGATAGTGTGTTTGATGAGAAGATGTTGCAAATAAATCAATTACAGATTATTGCAACAAATTTGAAAGTTACCAAAAATTGCAGGAGAACTGGGCAAGATTGGTTAGATGCATGAGATTTTTTAGAGGTAAAAGACACAATATTTGGCTACTTGGTAAAAATTAGTAGTCAAAAATACTAATGAAACTTTGGAGTCTGAGAAAATAGTTTTCAATGGACTTTTGAAAGACCAGGAAGAATAACTGGACTTGTGGGGACACTTTCATTTGGAAGATATTAAGGTAGGTAGGCATCCAAATGTTAACGGCCAAAGGCCAATGGGAAACTTAAGTCTGAAGCTGAAGAGGGAAAAGAGAAGGAGGTTTGGTAGTTTTTGATATTGAGACTGCAACAAATCCATAGAACAGCATATTAATTTGAGAGATTATACACAAAAAGACAAAGATGGCTTATTAGATAATCTTGCATAATCCTTATCATTTAAGGGAAAGAAAGACTATGAGGTATTGCTGAACAGGACTAAATGAGAGATTTCATAGAGTTAGAAACAATCAAAATGGTTTGGTAACATGCAAACTAAGAAGAGAGGTTCTCGAGGATGAACCAGTACTCAATTGAAAGGTTGAATAAAAGAGGAAATTGGGAAACAATAAATCTTATGTTGCAATTATGCACTTATTAACTCAATAAAGGATGTGATATGGATAGAATACCTTAATCATGGGACTGACCACTGACCAGAAACTCTGTACCTGAGTTAACAGAGTTAAGATGTTGAAGCTGGAAATACTTGTAGCCAAACAGGACCTGAGAGATGATGCATCTGGAATGGTTTATCATAGGGGAGCCGTTAACTAGGATGAGAAGCGCCCAAAGGCCAGATTCAGGATGCTAACAGGTGGCCAAGAGCTATAGACAAGGCAGACACAAGCAGATTCCCAGGACATGGAATGAATAAGCTAAACCATGTCCAGAGTGGAGAGAGATCATGACACGGCTGGATATTCTTTAGTCATCCTTGGGTGCCACTTTTCAATAGGAGCTTGAGGTTCTTAAGCACAGTTTGGAAGTGATGGAGAGGTAGTCAGCTGAGCAGATGAGAAACTAGAATTAGAAGAACAGGTAGTTTTGCAAGATTTTTTTTTTTTTCAGTGAAGGAAAGGAAGAAATATAGACCTTAGGATGAAGTAGTTTCAAGGAAAGACTTTTACATTTGGTTACAGGAGAATTGAGCATATTTGTAGGCAGAGGAAAAGGATTCTGGAAAGCAGAGGGGATATGAGGATGGAAGTAGGAGGAAGTAAGTATCAAAAGAGACAGAAGAAAAAACAGACAACAGAAAAATATAGGCCAAACCAATTAAATTTTCCAAATATTTGGCCCATTTTCTCGTATGGTTTTCAAGATGCTCTTGTGTTCGTTATCACATAGGACCTGATTAATGAGTAGTCTCAAGTTTATTTAAGTCTATTGGATTGGCAGCTGGCTTGGATTCTAGGTAACATACAGGAAGATTTTTATTTACAAAGCTGGCACCACTTCTTCTTTATTCTGAGGGAAGGCATGTGGGCTGGTTGTACCACAGTGATGCTGGATTTGCAATGAGGCAACAGTAATTTCTCAACTCAATTTTCCTTTAGACCATGGCCATGCATTTGTCATATAGTTGCCAGAAAATGTTGGTACACTCCATAGCTATGAAAGAGAGAAAGGGGAACTGTCCTTGTGAGAGGCTGAGTATGAACACCGATCTTAGGAGCAAGATGTCTTAACCACCAGGCCGTTTCTCATTGGGAAATGGGAAGGTATATTTTCAGGATCACACTTTAATGACTCTTGAATATGTCAGGTAGAATGATTATTTAGCTAGTACATAATTTCCAGTTAAACTAATTAATTAAATGTCATACTCATTTCTATGAATCATATATCCTGCAGGCAACTGTTCAGATAATTCCTCTTGACATTGGATTTTAACTTAACCACTCGAGAAATGGCCGTCTCCAATCAGGTTGCAATATTTACCTATCCAGTTAGAATGGATAGTTTATCTGGCGAGAATAAACATACTATTGAAAAACAATTTCACAAACAACAGTTATCTCTTTCCCCTAAATTTGACTTTCTATATACAAGATGTTTCCATTCTGAATTTGTGAGAGAGGAAAACTCTTTTTATTTTATTTGTTTTTCCACCAGCTTGATGAGATGTATTTCATGTGCATCCTGGTGTCAGAAATTACTCATTCGAAAAATAGCAGTTGTATATGTTCACTCTAGCAAGTGTATAAAATCCATTGAGGAAGGCGGAGACCTCAGACACCTTTTAAACTATCTGGTGATCTATAGGAACTCACTAAGGATACAAAAATAAAAGATTGAATAGGGTAGTCTTCTTCTTTCACTCACTTTGCTCATTTCTCTTCAGTCAGTTGGACCTGAAGCTGCTAGTGGGGTTAATTCCCTGACTGTTCTGTCAAATGTTAGGCTCCAGTACACATACTTGTGTATATATGAACAACTGTTTTTTAATAACCTGCCAAGAAGCTATAATCTTCCATTGCGGTCCCCTGGGATTTAATTAGAATGGTTTTCCACAGCCTGACATGTTTATGGGGCATAGGTAAAGAGACAGTTCATAAAACTGTCAATTTCCTGAGAAATTAAAGAAAAATTGGGCTGCTTAGTGCTTTGGCAATTCTGTGCTGCTGATACCAGCATTGCAAGCAATGAAATCAAGGGAAACATAACAAGATACTGATGCATTAGATATGGGCGGGTTAAAAATAATGTACAAGGGCATTTGTCAATTTGAATGCATAAAGAAGAAAGTGGAGAAAGTAAACCATAAACTGGAGTAGCTTGACTTTGGGGTGTTTGAGAACGAAGTGAACATTGAACAATAGTTCATTTGCATCTGGAAGATTTATAATTTTTCTTCTTAATAGACAAGATCAAGAAATGAATTCTAAGGAGGATGTAGTCTCCCTAGGGGAATGATAATGTGATGAGCAGTGCCTTCATTTGGGAGTTCTTCATTTAAACTGTTTTTGCCTCCTTTAGGTAAGTAAAAGTTATTAATCTTACATAGACTCTGTCTAAAGAGAACCAAGTCTGTCGAAACAAACGAGCCCAATGTAAACTGGTCAGGCCTCTCTTTGCATTCTACCTTTAATAAATGTGTCTACTCTCTTTCACTCGTCCTTCTCTGTGGCAGCTACTCATGATCATGGCACTGAATTTGCTTAGGTACTGCACCCAGCCTGCCGTAGGAAACAGAGCGATGTGACATCAAGCATGATCTTGAGTATTAGGCACAGCCGAGGAGTGTTCTTAGGGTTACTGGGGCAAGACTAATATTCAAGGAAGGACTGCTTTATCTCAGGGACTGTACTGGGCAATCTTTTTGTGCAATAGAATTCTCTCAACGACCTTCTGAAGTAAGTATGATTTATCTCATTTTACATATGAGTGAAAGGACATATAGAAATGTTAAGCAATCTATCCAAGATCATTCAACCAGTAAAAGGGAAGCAGAGCTAGGATCAAAGAATCATTATCTATGCTTTCTTTTCATAATATTAGATTGTCTTTTAAAAAGATAGTCATAAAATGATGGAATATGTACAAAATATGTAAATTTGGAGAAGAGGAAGTCCAAAACATTGAATGTTGCCAAAATAGCAGTGATGTGAGAAGCAATGACCATCCTGTATGTTCTAAAAGTGCCCAGGATGGCAGATGGCTGGAGCGGGTCTCCTGGAGATGAGTGACAACGTTATGCTATCATTCAGGACAGGGCTAGAGCTGGTAAATAGCAGGGATTACGTGCTGGAGGGTAGGGTTCTCATCTTGTTCATAAGGCCTTTCATCCCTACCACTTAAGTAGTCCAATTCATGTCCTGTGAGTTTTAGTCATCTATACCTCTATTCATTTACTAATTTAATGTCGTTTTCCAGGCATGGTGCAAGGAACTTGGGCTCAGAATGAACTAAGACACAGTGGAAGGTAATAGACTTTAGAGTTGGATGAACTTGGGGTCAACATTCTGACTCTGCCACTTAATAGCCATATGACCTTGGCTATTACTTGACCTTGATGTTACCCAGTTTTATCACAGGAAAAATGGGGAGAAAAATACTTATTTCAAAGTTGGATTGATATAAAAAGTATTCATTTTATCTTTTTTCTTTTTATTCAAGATCTCATAAATTAATGGTACATGTAGACATAGTAGAAATCAAAAATGAGATTTTATTATCAATCAATATGAGAAGAATTAATGGATTATTTTTGGGATGTTGAGGAAGTCTTTGCAAAAGTCAACTATTTGAACAGCATAAAAAGATATTTGAACAGCATAAAAGGAATATTTTCAGATGGATACAAAAGAGGAAGGCAGTTTTTAGGTATTCAAGGGAATGTGGGCCATCCATGTTCTTGAAACACGGTGTGTGTGTGTGTGTGTGTGTGCAGATGTGGACCTGTGTGAGTTAAACAGAAGTGGTAAAATCGAAAAGCATCAGAAGTTGAAGATAGGTTGACTCTCAAGAATAAAAGTTGTTATTACACCAACATTTTTTTTCTACTGGAATGGGAAGCCACGAAAAGAATTTTGATCAATAAAGTTAGAAGAAAAGATTTGTATAACTTAAACAAGTCTTTCTTTCCTTCTTTCTTTCTTTCTTTCTTTCTTTCTTTCTTTCTTTCTTTCTTTCTTTCTTTCTTTCTTTCTTTCTTTCTTTCTTTCTTTCTTTCTTTCTTTCTTTCTTTCTTTCTTTCTTTCTTTCTTTCTTTTTTTGTCAAAGTCTCTTCTGCCCAGGCTGGAGTGCAGTGGCACCATCTTGGCTCATTGCAACTTCCACCTCCCAGCTTCAAGTGATTCTCCTGCTTCAGCCTCCCAAGTAGCTGGGATTATAGGCATGTTCCACCACACCTGGCTGATTTTTGTATTTTTAGTAGAGATGGGCTTTCACATGTTGGCCAGGCTGGACTTGAGCTCTTGACCTCAAGTGATCTGCCCACCTCAGCCTCCCAAAGTATTGGGATTTCAGTCATGAGCCACCGCTCCTCCTCAACAATATTTCTAATTGATGATAATAGTTTAGTTCTAAGCCACTTAACTTACATGTTGATGTCATTGACTCTGTAGGTAAAGAAAGCTATTAATTTCAAATATGAGAAACATGTAAACAGTGCTAGCAAAAGATATAAAACTGATAGGGTAATTTAATTAATCTCTGAGTTACTTCCAATGACAGAGTCCCATTGAATTTTATAAAGAATAAATTTGGGTGAAAATGATTTGTCGAATAATATACCCTATAGCAGAAAGTAGCCTTGGTTTAAAAAAAATTAGAGGTTTATACCAAACAGGGACAGCATAAATTGACAAAATCCATAGTATAGCAACCATGGTCTAGCAACACAATTTTGCATGACTTCCTAGAAGACTGTCAACATTGGAAATTATCTCCAGAGTTAAATGCCTCAAAGTTATAGTCTATGTAAAGTCATAATTAATGCAATGTTATACTCACAATTTTGCAATGGTACAAACACTTTATCATCCTATAGCTTGTTTCCTCTAAGGATCTAAAGTGATTCATAATCATTAACTAGTTAAAATTCTTACATCATCCCAAGATAAACTAAATGGTTTATTCAAAACTCAATACTGTCCATAAAGTAAGTTTAATCTGCATTTTAAACTATTGGATAATAAGTAAGTGGTGGTGAGAGGGAAAATAAAATGCATTTATTTGGGATTGATCAAAAGTATTATATTAACTTATTTTTTCAATATGTACTAAGAATATATGTGATTGTTTATATGTGCCATTTCCAGCAAGTATGACAGAGCATTTCAGAGTTGTACGGACTGAAGGACAGGTGATTCCATGGAATAGTAACTCTGTATATTAGGTGCTGTTAGGAGGTCACCTATCTACATTTAACAAAGAATCAAATTCTTTAAGAAATGTTTTGGTTTCGATAGGTGATATGAAGATAGAGACAAAAACAGTCCTTGTAATGGTCCCCCTGAAAAGAAGAATTTGATTCTGGATGTACGAGTGTATTATATTTACTATTCTACAAGTGACTCATTAGCAGATCTATGTTCTAGTGTATTTTATTATTATATTGTAATACATGGCCAAAAGTGAATTAGTCTTTATAACTTACTTTGGCACATAAATAATGTAAAAGCATGTGTTCAAAGAATGTTACTATTGAGTTCATGTCAAACAGAAATTTATTCTCCCCTGCAGAAAAGTTGTCTAGCTTGTTAGAATTATTTAAGAAAAAAGGCAAACCTTGGGAAAATTTTAAACTGCTTATACTGCTTATATCTTTTTTGTTTGTTTGTTTGTTTTGAGATGGAGTCTCTCTCTGTCGCCCAAGCTGGAGTGCAGTGGTGAGATCTCAGTTCACTTACTGCAACCTCTGCCTCAGGGGTTCAAATGATCCTCCTGCCTCAGCCTCCCAAGTAGCTGGGGTTACAGGCATGCACCACCACGCCCAGCTAATTTTTACATTTTTAGTAGAGACAGGTTTTCGTCATGTTGGTCTTGAACTCCTGATTGCAAGAGATCCACCCACCTTGGCCTCCCAAAAGTGCTGAGATTACAGGCATGAACCACTACGCCCAGCCTAAACTGCTTGTATCTTTTAATTTATTTTGAAATGACAAATTTCAAAGCACACAGTTTTTGCTTATTCTAATCTGTAGTTTTTAAGTTATCTATGCACTATAACTGGTAAAGCATGGAACTTAGTATGTACACAATAAGTAATACTGTTCTTATTATTCTGTAGCCATTGATTTATTATGATAAATTTATACAAAATAAACCTATAATATGATAAATATACTTCTGCTTTGCCCTATTAATGTTTTGTTGGTTTGCTTTATATTCTGTCTTAAAGATGAAATAATGGAACCCACTTTGCCTGTGGAATTTCAGTTGTATCCCTTTTCTTACTCCTCCATTTATAACCTTTCAAATTCTTTTTTCCCAAAGAACGTAGCATTTATTTTCATTATGTACTCTTTTGTCTCCCTCAACATTTTGTTGATTCTTTCTCTCCCAAAGTTTTAAAAATCATTATCATTACTCCGAGGAAAAACATAAAATGTCATTAGATACAGAATTTGTGTGATTTGTCTTTTTTATGCCTTAAATCATCAGAGGGAGAATACTCCAGCAGCCTAGGGCATTATGGTTTTGTTTCTTGCTAGATTATTTAACTTCTTGTGTCTTTATCATTTTTTAAGTTACTGCAACACTTACTGGTTTTTTATACATTCAAAAAATAAAAGTAACTAAACATCCGATCTCTCTCTCTCTCTTTCTATACATATATATACACACACAGTTATATGATATATAAGTTTATATATGGTACATAGTGAAAGTGAAGAATGAACATTTATAGGCAGAAATAGAATAAAAGAGGAAAGAATGGAAGTCAAAAAGAGATGTGCTAAAGGTCACCAAAGTAATATAGAGAATTCATTCAGATCAAAGAAAGTTGGGAGTTATTTGACAGTGTTTAATATGAAGCAGCCGCACGGAGGAGTCTTCTGTAATAATTTATTCTTCTTTTGACTTGCAGAGTACTGAGCTGTCTCCGAAGAATTCCGATTATTGAATGTAGCCACCCTTTTCTGATTTCCTTCGTCAATTTGATTCAGGAGATGTGATGCAATGTGATGTGCCAATGTGTGTATGATCGAAGTGTCAGTCTCTATAAGTACTCCGCTCCATGATCCTGGGGTGAAGTGCTACAAAACACATTTTTGGCTGAGCAGAAATGGTGTTGCCTTTCCTGTGCTTCCCACAGCTGTTGTAGATGGAAAGCAATGAATTCAGAATTCTCAAGTCGGCCAGGCCATCTTCTCAGTGAGCTTTGCCTCAGGCACCCTAGATATTACCACATGAGAGCTATATTTCAACTGTTCTTAAATTTTTACAGTTAAAGGACCACATTTGAGGGTTGAAATCCCTGCCACACAACCAACCTTACCACCTTCTACTACTCATAAGAAAAATCCATCAGAATTTACTAGAATTTATTGCAAGAATGACCTTCTGTTTCATGAGTTGACAATGATATGAAGCCTGGTTTTATCAACTATCCAAGTAAAGTAGTGACTTCAAGTCTTTAATAGCACACAAGAATCATTAACAAGTCAACTATGGAACCTCTAATTGTGAAAAACTGATTCTCAGACTATATTTTACCACATATTGTGAGAAATAGAGAAAAAAAGTTAACAATGAAAGTAATTACTGGCCTTCAAATTCATTATTAACAGCAAGTCTGAAATTGAAAACGTACTGGTTCTGTTCTCTGTCATTGACATGAGAGAATATGGTAGAAGTAAGTGGAGGAAGAGACTTGGAGGCCATCTGCTCAGGCCCTCTAATTTTTTTTCAGAAGCAAAGTTGTTAAGTTAATTGCTCAAGGCCTTCAAGATCCCCACATTCCGTCCTTTCTGTAGAACATACATGTGTCGATATCTTCAGATATCTTCACATATTTTTCTTTCCACGTCTCCCATTTCAAAGAAGTGTTCCTTCTCAGGTGTAAAGAGTGAGACTAATTGCCCTGTCTTTTCCCGCTAACTCAGCTCTTCCTGAAACAAGTACTTTTACTCCTTTTTGTAACTTTTCTTCTGCTTGCCATAAAAGGAAATCAAGTTGCATACCATTCAAATCTCCCAATCAGCTCAGTGATCTTTGGAAATATTTTTTTCACATTTTCTTATAGAAAATTTCATATATAGTATGTATGAAATAGAGGCTGTGAAATGATAAGGTCCCATTTATACAACACTCAACTTCAACAGTTTCTAACTCATAGTCAATCTTGTTTCATCAATACTTCCACTTACTGCCATTCTGTCAGATAATTTTGAAACAAATATCAGATATTATATCATTCTCTAGTATTTATCACTAAAATATAAGAGCTATTTTATTAAACATAAGAGTAATGTCGGGGCCTGGTGTGTTGGCCCACGCCTGTAATCCCAGCATTTTGGGAATTTGAGGCAGGGAGATCACTTGAGGTCAGGAGTTCGAGATGAGCCTGGCTAATATGGTGAAACTCTGTCTCTACTAAAAATCCAAAAATTAGCTAGACATGGTGGTGTGCGCCTGTGGTCCCAGCTACTTGGAGGCTGAGGTGGGAGGATGGTTTGAGCCCAGGAGGTGGAGGTTGCAGTGAGCTGAAATCGTACCACTGCACTCCAGCCTGAGCGACAGAACTAGACTCTGTCTAAAATTTAAAAAAAAGTAACATCATTATCACATGTAAAAATTAACAATGATGCTTTAATACCATCAAATATCTAGTCAGTGTTTATATCTTCTCAATTGTCTCAGATAATTTGTTAAGAGTGTTGAATCAAGATTCAAATAAGACCATCCTTTGCCATCAGTTGATGTATCTCTTAAGTCTCCTCTCTCCTTCTGCAATTTATTTGTCAAAAATCTGTGTCATTTATTGTGTGGGTTCCCTACAGTCTGGATTTTGCTGGTTGTATTCTGTGAACTCTGTACTTCCTGTGCTTTTATAGCTGAATCTAGAGGCTGGATTATATTTGCTGTTTTTAGCAAGAACTATTTTTAGAGAGGGTCTCATATTTCAGTTAGTAGGTGAATAATGTCTGGTTATTTCTCTTGTGATATTGGAGTGAGTTGCCCAGATCCAGTGGCAACAACTGTGGGTAGAGCCAGTGAGAGTGGCCTGTTCTGGGTGCAGGCAATAAGGGTGCTTTGCCTAATCTGAATCCTAAAGAGAATTTTAAAACAATATTGAAACTAACTGAAAGTTGGTATACTTTTTATTATTACTAAGGTTGCCAACTCTAAATGATGTCTCTGAAAAAAAAAATCTTCTATTGGACTAAGTTCTAAATAATTGCTTGGTTACTGCTCAGTTTTAATAATATGTATCTTGGCTTCAATTTCACACATTTTTATTACTTATTCTTTAATAAACATGCTATTCTACATAGAAGTAAATTCAGAGAAGTTCAGTTACACAGTTGGCCTCACACACGAGAATTGGGCTAAATGTTTTAATTTTGAGAATAAGTTCGCAAAACTTTGGATTCATTAGAGCTTGTGCTGGATATAGTCTGTGTCTCCAACCTGTCTGGTGCTACTTCGTCCTGTGCTTAATTCTAAATCAATAATGATATCAGAGTCATTGTAAAGAGGAATACACAGAACACAGGTTACTTTAATTCCATCAATTCTGTCATTTTGTGAAATCATTTGAAGTTATTTGTTCTTAAATGTTAAAAGATTGAAACAAAATATGAATCGAAAGGTGTAATAGCTTTGTTTGGTAAATGCAAATTTTAGTTCATAGGTAAAATCTTATTGTATTTGATTTACATGTTTAACATGGAAATTTATTCTTATATTAATTGGAATACTAAAAATATGTATGAACAGGAAGGCGGGATCAATGCTTGAGTCTTTCTCTTTATTTAATAGTTTTCAAAATAATTGGTTGGTTCCATATCATCATCCTCCAGAGATATCCAACTAGTTTTATTTTTATTGTTAAGAACACATTTATTTATTTAAATATATCTGATGCCTTTTGCAACACCTTAAGCCAATTGCAGTCAGATTTAATTATTATCCTATCAATGCCTCAGAGTCTCTATATAGGAGTCTGTCCAAGTTAGCTCCTGGGTCTTCTTGACACACCCTTAAAAGTCTTTGGTAGCTTTCTTTCTCTTTAATGTACAAAATATTTCAGGCTCACTTTGCACATTTCTTGCTCTAGGCTTGGCATCAGTCATTTCTCAGAAGAAAACTGAATTCTTTTAGTGCAAAACAGTGTCGGGCACTAATGGTGCTTGTTGCTGGGTAATAGTTTCTAGGCATTTTCAGTACATTGTGCCAGGTAAAGAATTCAAAGGTAAAATGCATAATAAGTTTATACTGATCTTTCCTAATCAAACTCAGGACTTCAGAATTTTTGCCTGCCCTCATTTAATATTATATCTGGAAGTCAAAATGAAAATTCCAGTTCTCAATAATGCCAACATAGTTAATTGATGTATTACATAATCCATGCATAACAGTCTCAGAATAGCAATACCAATACTACCACTGATACTATACTTAGCAAAACCGGATTTTTTTTCATGGTTATATTTGTCCACGGGGTCTCTCTCACTAGGGATGTATAATCATACACTATGTTTTAAAGTCACTTGAAAAAAATCCCCCTTTTTCTAATGGTGTCAATTTGACACATATTTAAATTAACTTATTTTATTTGGCTTTGGATATTACAAGTTATTTTTTAACATTTAATTTTGGTTTATGATTATGTGAACTATTTACCTATGTACATGGTTCCAAAATAAATTCTACAAAGCAAGGTATATTCAGAGAAGTCTAGCTTCTACCCCTGTACCTTTCTATGCCTGTTGCCACTACCTTTCATCTTTCGATGTCCTTTTAAAGGAATTCTGGTTTGTCCTGTCATTTTCAATGTAAGAAAATATTGGTTTATGCTTTCATTTCAACATACAAAATATAAAGGATAGCATATGAAACACAGTTTTCTGTTCCTTGGATATGCTTCTTAAGGTCTCTCATTGTATCAGGTCATTAATATCTACTTTGAGACCTTCAGTCTGTACTAAATGA
Organism: Macaca nemestrina; assembly: GCF_043159975.1. Lineage (NCBI taxonomy): Eukaryota > Metazoa > Chordata > Mammalia > Primates > Cercopithecidae > Macaca > Macaca nemestrina. The sequence goes on along the minus strand of NC_092129.1, from coordinate 175,408,077 downwards.
AACTGTGGATGACATGCTTACTACCGTAGGCACACATGGATTGTTGATTTTTCTTTCTCTCTGAAATTGATCAATCCAGATACTTCCTGCATCTGAAAGACCTCCTGCGCTAAAATAGCTCTGCGTCACACTTCCAAATTTTGTGAAAGTTTGCCAACTGAATTTTCAGCCTCAGTCTTTCTCACTAATGCTACATCTTACAGTTGGTGAGAAACAATCACATTTTCCTAAAAACTTAGTTAAGAACATAAAAAGATATTAAATTCATCTTAGCGTGGTGTTGTAGTGTATTTGGGTTTGCCTGAACATTTTTATGTACAAAATGTGGTAAAATATCTTTGAACATCAGATCCCACTTTTAACATAAGGTATTCATAGGAGCAGAGACCCCAAATTGGGCTTCCCAAACTTCTTAAGACTTTGGGTTACCCAAACATCTGAAGACTTAAAACTTTTAAGTGAGAAGTTGAAATGGGAGATGTGAGGCATTCTCATTACTGGTGGATCTTAGAACTACCAAATGGATATAAGGATATATTCACTTATGTACTTTGGTTCACACATTTTCCAAAATCATGGGGTGGGTGGAAGTATAGATAATTTTTAAAAAATATCTTGCTGGGCGTGTCTAGGATATATTGTCTCTTAATCAGTCTCTTCTCCTTTTTGGCAGAGATAAAAAGACTTTGCTCTTCTCAACTCCTTTTGACAGCACAGGGGAACACGTGACATGATATTTACTCCACATCTGATAGCCTGTCACTTTACAAAACAATATTTGAGGCTGGGTACAGTGGCTCATCCCTGTAATCCCAGCACTTTGGAAGTCCAAGGTGAGTGGATCACCTGAGGTCAGGAGTTTGAGACCAGCCTGGTCAACATGGTGAAACCCTGTCTCTACTAAAAATATAAAAGTTAGCCAGGCATGGTGGTGTGTGCCTGTAGTCTCAGTTACCAGGGAGGCTGAGGCACGAGAATTGGTTAAACCCAGGAGGCAGAGGTTGCAGTGAGCCCAGATGGCGCCACCGCACTCCAGCCTGGGTGACCCATTGATACTCTGTCTCAACAAACAAACAAACAAACAACGATGTTTGAGTACAACTCTAGGCCAAAGACCACCTATTCTTGGTAATGACAACTGTCTAATAATTGTTCAGTTGGTACCAACAGTGCTCAGAGAGGGCATGGTGTGATGACATGCACTTCATGCCCAAGTAACTAAATTTGTCAACATATTCAATGCTTACAGGACACAGGACTGGGCTGTGACCCTTGGCAAGCCTCCCAAGCTATTCAGTGATGTTAGACAACCCACTTACCCTCTCTGAAATTTACTTTTCTTATCTGTAATATGCAGCTATTGTACGGCTAAGTCAGATTTCTTCCAACCCTAAAATTCTGCAACTATTGGTCTAGCATGAGCCTAACTAACATCAGTGAATGATGATATAAGTGTAAACTGTAATAAAATCCTCATTTTTCTCACAAAATCACTTTGATTTCAGATTTGTAAGTGTTTTTCTGTTTGGAAAGGGACTTTAGAGGTGGGGTGTACAGATACTCATATTTTTTAGCCTAGTGTGTTGGAGAGAAGGAACTATTAAACTATTAAGAAGGAGGTTGCAGCAAGTTGAACAACTTAGATTTTTTAGATTGAGTTATAGATTTGAAAACTCTGGTGCTCTTAAATATTCAGATCCATGAAGTTACTCTTTCACATGGGGACAATGAAACTTTCTGAAATCACATGGAAAATATTGTACAGAAAGGCAAAAACCAGAAGCTTTTATTGAGCAGTTACGTGCTGCATACTTTCAAATGAATTCACTCATTTAAACCTTACAGAAACTCTGTGTTATGTATTACTATTGTTGTTTCTAATGTCAGACTCAGTTATGTTAGTTACTTCTCCCAACATCACACAGCTTCTAAGGAATTAGGCACTGACTGGACTTCAAACGGTTGTTAGAAGTTAATATGTTAAAGGAGCTTAGAAGAGTATTCAGTACCTACTATGCACTATAACTTGACCTATTCTCCTCCTCCTCCTCTTCCTCCTCCTCCCTCTCCTGCCACTATTGTCATTGTCTTCTGTCCCCCTCCTCTTTCCCTTCCCTTTCCTCTTCCCCTTTCCCCTCCCCTTCCCCCTCCCCCTTCCTCCTCCCCTTCCTCGTCCTCTTCCTCTTCTTCTTCTTCTTCTTCTTCCTCTTCTTCTCCTTTCTTCCCCAGAAGTTCATTGTATTTACCTGGTGAGAGTACAGTGATCTCAGGTTTGCAGGCTGAGTTGCCTGCATTTAAATACACACACTGCCGTCTAGGTGAAAGGCAGAGTGCAAACTGCTTTATCTATGCAATCTGTAAAAAACTTAAACAACATGTGGCATATGCTGTGTATACAGTAAATATAAACTCTTACTTTTAATATAGTTCTTTTACATATTGATTCTGCAGAAATAATTCTTCAAAAGGTACTATTCATGGTGCTATTATAAATAGGCTAGAGAGTACAGTAGATGCTAGAGTAGAAGATATTGATAACACTCATTTTATTGGTCGTATTATTTGGTATAATGGAGTACAAAATGATTTCTCCTGTCGTCTTCATGCTTAGAGACCTGAAGTCAGTTTAAGTCAGTCTGCTTTTTAAAAGTAATTCTTCTGACATCTAGTTTTGATGGTGATTTTTAAAAGGTCAATTCTAAATAAGGTCTGTTTTTTTTCTCAGCAAATGCTTATTTTTCTACTTTGAAGTCAGGAGATACATAGTTGAAATATGATACCCTTAATCTCTTAATTTGTAGACTTCCACCTACCCATTCATTCTATTGTTGCCTCACCAAGCACTCAGATTTGTATTACACAGTGGAAAGAAAATCAACCTTGGAATAACACATCTCGTATTGAAGTGACATTCTGCCACTTGTTACCTGTGTGATCTTGGAAAATTTACTTAATTCCTCTGAGCCTCAACATTCTCAAGTGAGCAATTAGATGCCTCACTTCAGTTTGGCCGACCGGTCCACAAATGTAGCCAGGGCAACAAATCTGTTTTCTTCCCAGAATATGGTGCAAGCATTGCCACGCACAAAGTGTGTCTGGACTGGTGTTTAGCTGCATGTGTTTTGCCCCATGCTTTTGTCCTGTCTAAAATAAGAATGTCTAAGACTATAGAGCTGGAAATGGTCTTAGACCTCATCCTGTCCAAGTTTCCTCTTTAACAGATGAGAAAATTTGGGTCCAGACAGGGTAAAAGAGACATGCCTCAAAATCGAATCAGTTAAACTATAATGCATCATATTGTTTGTGCCTTTATTTTTCCCTTTATCCTTTCCTTCCTATTTCACAATAAAAATGAGCACCCTCACTTATCTGTCTTTAGAAAATTACCTTTCTCTGACATTCAATATTCAAGAAAGGTATATATTTTTTGTAATCCACTTTTTTCTTCTTACAGCATATCTTGGGATATTGAAAATACCCCATTTTTGCAAATAAATCTATAAATTTAAAGAAGTGTCAATCTAAATATCCAAAATATACTTTATGGAACTTTGTAAGTCAATTATAAAGATGAGGTGAGGGAAAGAAACTATAGTAATGCGCAAGAAAAATTTTAAAGGAGGAGTGAAGGAGAACTTTTTCTACAGATATCAAAATGTAATATAAAACTATAGTAAATCAAATTATGTGGTTTTTGGCACTAGCATAGAATAATAGATCAATAGAACAGACTAGATTCCAGGGAAAAAAAACTACGACTGTAATAAAAATAGCATTTTAAGTCAGTGGGAAGTCATTTAATAAATGATATTGGGATAATTGGATATATACATAGATAAGAAAGAATGAAACTAAAATTGGTCTTATGCATATGTAATGAATATTGCAATCTCATGTGCTTTTAAAATACCCTGTGGAGTGTGTGTGTGTGTGTGTGTGTGTGTGTGTGTGTGCGTGTGTATAAAATGTCAGGGAAGGAAATCATTAGAGTGAAGGAAAGAGGTTAAGATAATTTTTTATTTTTTGACTCTTTGTAAGTCTATTTTTTAAATATTTTTAATTTTCCTATACCTTTTGTGATTATAAAATAAAGATTTCAAGCACAAAAATCACTTCATTACATTGCACATTTTCTTAAAAATTTCAGGAACCTGTATATGTGCGTGCATATGTTATAAACCAAACCGTAATTTGAATTAAAGTGGGGTAACTACACTTCATTGGAATTAGAGGGCTTCCTTTCAAAAATGTGAGCATCATTCCCTGGTCGCCCCAGTTCTTAGGTTTAGAATTTGGTGCATCTGGTTTTCTTTAATTTTACTTATTTCTATTAACCCTTACAATCTAGGTGCCATGATGGAGATTAACCACGTCATGCTGACTTCTAAAAGATCCGGTTTATCCTGGACCCCATTACCTGCTTCTGCTTAAGCTTTTGTTGAGGAAATTTTTCTGCAGCTGAAATGAAGTTTGAAGGCTTGAAGAACAGTGATTTCCATGTGACCTAGTGTAGCTTGGAAGAATGAAGTTCTGATTTGTAAGTAGAATCATTTCCTATTGTGGTAGACCAGTAAACTCGGAATAACAACAAGTATATGTTAAATAAATATAATTAAACAATAGTAAACATTAAATTTAGAGACTATTTTTAATGCTCCATTTGTATGAACTCACTGAATCCTCACAATAGCTGTGAGGTTGTTTCATTCATGAGGAAACTACAGCACAGAGAGGTTGGTAACTTGCCTGAATTCACAGAGTTAATAAGGATTGGTACCAGGACTGACGTTCAGGTCATCTTGTTCCTAAGCCTGTTCCCTAATCACAGCCAATGATGCAATGAATATTCTTTTTTTTTTTTTTTTTTTTTTTTTAGCTCACTGCAAGCTCCGCCTCCTGGGTTCACGCCATTCTCTTGCCTCAGCCTCCCGAGTAGCTGGGACTACAGGTGCCCACCACCACGCCCAGCTAATTTTTTGAAGTTTTAGTAGAGACAGGGTTTCACCATGTTAGCCAGGATGGTCTCGATCTCCTGATGTCGTGATCCGCCCACCTTGGCCCCCCAAAGTGCTGGGCTTACAGGCATGAGCCACCGCGCCTGGCAACAATGAATATTCTTATGTACGTTTTCTTACATTCACATGTACAAGGTTTTTCCAAGTGTGGCATTCTTGGCTGTAGGTTATACACATCTTCAGCTTTACTATATATTGACAATTTATTCTCTTTCTCCATGTCCTAACACTTTTAAGCAACTTTTAATATTGGTCAGTCTGATGAGTGTGAAGAGTTAGATCATTGTGTTTTAAATATTCATTTCATTTATAACTAGAGAGTTTGAAATGTTTGCACTGGGTTTGGTCCATAGATTTGTAAGTTTTTTTAATTCTGAATACGAAATCATATTTTCTGTATAAATATCCCTGGACACTTTGTTCTGTTTCTCTGCTCTGTTTCCCTAGCCATGCCGTAATACACATTGTCAGAGTTACATGAGTTTTTCCTCTTTTACCTCCTCTTCCTCCTCCTCCTCGTCCTTCTAAAACATTGTGTATCTGATAGGATGAATCCCTTACCCTTTTTACCTTCAAAATAGAATTGATCATTTGTAGCCTTTTAGCTCTTTCATATAAACATAAAGATAAGGTTGTCAAGCTCTAGGAAAAAATTCTGTTGCATTGAATATGTGAATTAATTTAGGAAATTAGTTATGCTGATTCTATCTAGCCTGCTCTTTCTGAAAATGGTGGTAGTAAAATTAGTTGCTGAAGCTTTAGTGGTTAATGAATCTTACTGGTTTTTCTGTGACTGGTTGCTAAAATGGATTAACAGTTTCTAAAGTACTTATGAGCATGACCTCTATCATATGTCAAGTGCTATGGCTAAAGTCTTACAAAATTTATTGTTGTTGGTGTTGTTTTAATAAATATTGAGATATTTCTAGATTGTGTTTTTTATTGATGTGATTGTTGCTATTTCACTGAAGTAATATAGATGTTAGAGATATATGGAGTCACATTTGTACACTGATAACCACCATTTGTTAGCCAAGCCTGAGTGTTTGGGATTCTTTAATGACTTATTTGGCTCTAATTCATAAAGCTTAGGGTGATTGTGAGTCCAGGCCCTGCTGAGCTGGGGCCAAGTGTTGCAATGAATGTTCCAAGCACTTGATGGTGTTGAATGATTCCAACTTAGAGACTGGAATGGAATTTTAGTATATCTATTTTAAATTTCTTCATGTTAAATATACAATCTAAAATTGTGACAGTTCAGTCAGATAGTCTCAGATAAACAAGTTTAAATAACCAAACAAAAATCTCTGGAGGAGTTTATATATCTTGGCTCTGCTGCCTTCAAAATCCTTGTGAATAAGAAACCAAATTCTGAGGTTGATACTTTTTCTTTAGAGTTATGAACATCCCGTTGTCAGAAAAACAGAGGTTACCACATATATTTCAATTGTTAATATTATACATATCACCACTTTTTCTTTAGTTAATCTTGGACCACGCTTCCTGAAACAGCCTCTCCCACATGCCAAGTATTGTATTTGACCTTTTCACGTCAATTATCTACTTTGTTCTTCACAGCAATCTTGTAGACTACGTATCGATTCCAAATTTACAGATGGACAAATATGGTTGAGAGGGGTTTCCTAAAGTATTATAGCTAGAAACAGCAAAGTTGGGTTTCAAACATGGTGCTATCAAATTCAGGTCTGTATTATTTTCTATCACCCCATTCGTTCTCCCAGTGCCTGGCAATTGAATAAGAAAAAATAAAAATGATAAATCTATACTTTATTTTTGAATAGGTGCTAACTCCTAAAATTCAAAAGAGTTCTTTCTTTAATTCCAGCAGTGATGGCCCAACTTGATACTGACTATTCTGCTGATTTTGTTAATTTGCTCAGAAGCCTAAATTATCTGCTAATAAAACATATTGCACAACTGGACATTCCTAATGTTAGTTACATCTGGAGGTGATCTCACTAAACATTACAGATTTGGCTGTGTGTCTTGGGGGCTTTCTGAAATCCTAACTTTTTGCATCCTTGCCCTACAGGCACAGTTCATACGCTCTAAGTACATAGCCAGATTAGCCATAGCCATGACAAACAGGAACCTTTCCATTTAGGTTTTTCTCTATATTTTATTTGAACTTTGGAAACAGAAGGAAATAGATTTGAAAATAAGATATTTTGGGGGTAGAATTGTCCTAGTTTCTATATTAAATGTTAAAATAACTAAAGACTGTAGACCCAAGAGATTTAAAAGTGTTGTTTAATTTTCTAGTAGTAGAAGAAATGATTAACAGACCAACACTCTTTCAAAAGTTGATATAACACTTACATGAAAGAACCAGAGAAAAGATCAGAAAGGATGGCGCCAGTTCAAGGGGCTTAAAGAACAAACTCTCTTTTCATGTAGAAACTTTTCAGTGGTTGACTATAAGGAATGACAGCAAAGAAACAGAAGACAAATCCATGCTGACATGTTCTGCTGCTCCTGCATCCAACTACAGAGGCCAAAGTCTTAGGGTGACTTTAAGGCAAATTATGGTCCAATTGTGCAATTCCATTTTCACTTGAAAAGTAAAAACTGATACAGTGTCAATATTCTTGTCCTAAGACATCTTCTTTACAGTGATAAAAGAACTGTATTGGGTATCGGTGGCATTAGTGCTAATCCGGACCATCTCTGGCTCACTATGTTACACAGGCAAGCCTATGCCTTAGATCTTCTGTAGTACCTGAGTTGAGGACTACTAGTGAAACTGCCTTATAGTTCAAAAAATGTCTCTATACTGGATCTCTAAGGTTTTTTTCCAACTCTAAACCTTTGTGAATCTCAGCCTGACTGGGTGCTAGGGTAGGATTAACAAGAAGTTAATAACCCTAGCTAGTAGTGTCAAATTGTAAAATTATAAAACATCTCTATGAAATGAACTTTATGCAATAGTACATATCTCACAAAACACTAGAAAGTATAATTGGTTCTCTTTATCCAGAAACAAAGGACAAATTAGATAGACTAGAAAGATTCAGACTCATACGCCAAACACTAGCTAAGTTCAACTTCTGCTTCTTTCACACAAATACTGTATGACCTTAGAGGAACCATTTAATGTTTCTTCGTTTCCTGTCTGTAAATTGAAGGGACTATGTTATGTGATTTAAATTCTTCAGCATCTAAAAGCCGAAACACTTCTCAATTATTTTATATGAAATGCAGATCAATTTTGGGAAGCATACTATGGGTAGCTGATAATATAGGGGAAAGATCTAACTATATTGGAGGAAACCAAGAAATACCTAGCATTATAATTAAAGCAAGTTGCCACATAAGTTCTCATATACTTGGGCACAACTCTTCAAGCCCTCCTCAGCCTGCAAACATAGATCTTAAATTCTTAAGATTATAATAGATATCTGTAAAATCAATTTGTTCAAGAGCTTTTCAATTTTATTGTTTAATTTGCTGGGACATTTTGGATAGCTATAGTTCACATGGAAGTTATTTAAAATCATAGGGTAGGCCCTTTTCAGGCTGACATAATTTATCTGTAGCTCTGCTTAGAAGCTGGGATGTGGATGATATGACTTCTATAGGCTCCTGCATGTCCTAGGAATATATGGGTAATTGGTTTTAGCAGTGCTTGAACAGCACATGGTTTCAGTATAGAGTAGGCAGAAGTTGACCCCAGAAAAACAGACATAAATTTTTCTTTTTAAAAAATAAGAGCACTTGAAGAAAGCCTGAAATAAATCCAGAGTTACTATCAACAAAGTGGAGGGAGTCTTACTCATCACAGAGAAAAGTCAGGCTCATTAAAGAAGGTAATTATTACCTCTGACATACAGAACTGTGTGCTGCTTTAAATTAAGGTTCTTAACGAGGCATTTCATTGTATGTCCTTAACTGAAGGATTTAAGGAGGCCAACTGTCTTCCACAGTCAGTGGGAATGGGTGTTCTACGTTCATGAGCTTTACTGGTAGAGAATATTTCAGGAAAGAATAGTTCAGGAATTTAAATACACCAATGTTCACACAATTTCTGAACAGGTTGCTGGTGTGCTGAAAGCCCACCCAAGCTATGTGCTTAAAAATTTAAACTTTGCCACATACTAATGATATGCTAATGAATTTTCATGTTAGACAGATGACGAGAGCATGGTCTCTGTCCTTTTTCTGTTAATGTAATGAATGAACTTTGATAAGCAGTTTTAAGAGGAAGTTGTAAACAGGTTGTAAATGTTTACATGTTTCCGTCATTTTTGTTCGTTTATTTCACCTCCCTTGCTCAACAAATTTCTTTTTATTCTTTCTGTATTGTATTGTTTATAGAATTTAAATATGCTCTCATGCTCTTGCCAGATGAGAATTTGTCTTGATCAGCAAGAAGCCACTTTATCTCTCAAAGCATCCTTTTATCAAAAAGTCTATAAAATTTTTATTGAGTACCAATATCAACTTCTCATGATGCTCATATACATAAACGTGTTATGTTTCGAGGAAAATAAATTGCTTTTCAGTGAATACATTTCTTTAAAAAGACATATTTTACAGCTCTGCTTTTCCAAATTTGAAAATATCTCACCAAACCACAGTGCTATTATAAGAAATGAAATGTGGGTGTTGCTCAAATATAAAGTTTGCATTCTGACTCTTTTTCCAAGCCTATAGCTAAACTCTGGAAAGCCTATAGCCCATTAACATGATTTCCCCAAGGATTTTCACCTGTTCCATCTAAGAGTAAGTGATAGTAGAGCAATTTTGTAACCTCATTTTCTCTATCTATCAGAAGAGCAGCAATGTCTACCAAGCACCCGAGAGACATGCTAGTCCAACATAGAATCTATGATCTGTACCTACTGTAGAGAAAAGAAGTCTAAATCTTTCTAAACTTTCTTATACGAGAGCGTTTGAGTGTGACCCATAATATTACCACCTGATTAAAATCCATTTCCAGTTAAATTACAAAGTCCTAGTGTTAATCACGCGCATCTCACCATGGGACTTTCAAGGTGGGTTCATATCCTTGGTAAGCGCTCAAATGTTCTCTAAGGTCAAATATCCTGTGACAGGAACCATTATGTCAGTGTTTGACACTGACCTAGCTTTAGTCAGTTCCATCATGATGTCATGCTTAAATATGTTTAGTCTGTTTTTTAAATAAATACATCATTTTCTGATTCTGTTACATGCTATCGTTCCAATCTTGACAATTGGTACGGTCTTTATTCTTCCCTGCTTTTTTCTGCCTTGTTTACAGATCACAGAAGAGATGTCCTACTTTGGGCCATTTTAATTAATCCGGTTTCTCCTTATGTATTTCACATGATTTAAAATAAAAATTCTTCAAGATACAAAATTTCTATTAAAATTTTATATCTATAAAATTTCTATTAGACTTTTAAATTCTCAGGGAATTTGGAGTTAAATATTTAAGATAAAAATATTCAGAATCTTTTGTGAATATAAAGGAAATAAATCTTTTGTATGTTACATGTAATATACATGTTTTACTATAGTGCACATTATATATATTTAATATAAATATATTTTATATTTATATATTACTATAGTGCACATTATATATTTCTTACTATAGTACACATTATATATAAAACATATAATTTTTTACTATATATTACTTATATATTTTATATATATAATGTGCACTATAGTAAAATATGTATACTGCATATAATGCACAAAGTAAATATTTAAGATTTTTATCAAAAAGTTTAATTCTACTAATATGTCATCCATTTATTTAAAATGATTCAGTACATTAGTCAATGGCCAGATCTTCATGTCTCAATTCTATGTAGGTAGTCAGAGACCACAAAGCCCAGAGAAAACATGCCTCGGATATGTTTTTTAAAGAATATTCCATTTAAAGCTGGGCACGGTAACTCATACTTGTAATCCTAGCACTTTGGGAGGCTGAAGTGGGAGGATCCCTTGAGCCCAGGAGTTCAAGACCAGCCTGGGCAACACAGTGAGGTCTGGTCTCTTCAAAATACGTATATTGCATTTAAATACATATTCATAATTTTTTCATTAAATTGCAATATTCAATCCCTGAAAGATATTACAGGTGCTCTCATTTTCCCCACAGCTCTTCATACCTAAATCATGTACCTTAAAGCATGTATAGGTCACTTTTCTCACCTGTGAGTTGAAAGGGTTATAGGACACATGTTCTTGTCATATTTGGGGATTATTGAGAGAATTCCCTGGACAATGTCTATTGATAGTCACGGTTATCATGTAAAAGCTCATAGTTCATGAGGCTCTAGACTTATTCTAATCCTGATTTTATAGATGAGAATATAGAAGTTCTACAGTTTAAGCTCAACTCAAAGTGAATATCCAATTTATCAATAATTTAAATAAAAGAAGAAAAGCATATGATTTCAATTTCATGATCCTTCACCTTCTGATTTTTTTTGCAATAAAATAACTCTAGAATTATGAACAAATGTAAATAATTTGATACAATCTAGTGTGTTCTTTCAAAACAGAAATTCCTACAGTTATTAAACATACTAGTGAAAGCTCATTGTCACAGTTTTTGATGTTTGCACTTGGACTTAGAGGCAAACATACCCCTATAAACTTCAAGACTCTACAAGTCCTTAATATGAACTGTTTCTAAGGACGTTTTGACAACTAAGTTGTAGAGATATTACATAAAAAAACAAAACAAAACAAAACAAAAAAACGCTTTAGCATTAGTGTTTAAGGGATCTTTTAAAAGCTTTCATTTTACACTTTTGTTACCCCCCAAGTACAAGTTTATGGCTGCTCATGTGAAGTTTGAGACAAGGCAAAGTAAACTCTCAAATCACCTTCCCATGTAACTGTACTTATTTTGGGCAACAGCTATACACCTCTATTCTTAGCAGAGTCAGCTGAAGCTAATGGCTCTTTTGCTCTGAATCTTACCTTTCAGGACATCATTGACAATCACATCACAACCATCTTCAGATCCCCTACTCTCCTTAAGCATACTCAATTTCCATCACTGTGAAAACCAAATGAAATTCTATTACTTAATATTGCCCCCTCATGACTATCATGGACACCATATCTTTTTCTTTTTTTATTGCCAAATTCATAAATATTCCATAACTCATTGATTTATCCATGCATTCATTCCTAGATTCAACCACTTATTAAGAATGTTAATTGGACATCCGACACTGTGCTTGGGCAGTGGGGAAAATCTTTTGGCTGCGGCTGTCCCTGCCACCAAGACACATAGCGCAGCACTCAGCACATAGTAAATGATTAATAAATAGGAATTCTCCCACGTGCCCCCCACTTCCGTTTTCTCTCCACATTCACCATTTTCCTTCCTTGTTTATTTAAATTTATCAGCCATTTTTTTTTCTCTGTGTAAATAGCACATATGCAAAATGTGGACAGGTAAAAAAAAATTCGTCATTGTAATCATACAATCTTAATTACAACCTTTATTTTTTAACATTCTTTCCAGGAGTTGTTTTTGGTGCATATATATTTTCACGTTGCAGCTTTATATTAATATCATGGTTGCTTATGCTAATGCATAATTGCTTTATCCTGTCCCAAAATCCAAACAACAGAGAAAAGTGTAAGTAATAGAGTAAAAATGAAATGCAATCCTATCATCCTAAGATATCATCTCAACCTTTCAGTGGTTGTGAATTTATTTATTTTCCTATGCACATATATGTAATTTCATAAGGACTGAATATTGTTTAGTGTTCAAATATTTAAAAATTATGCCTGTAATATCTGAAGACACTGTAAATATAAAACTTTCAGGGAATCAACCCTATATTGAGATAAGTCAAAGTTCCTCCCATTGGGTTGCCATCCAGTTTGATGTGCTCTTTTAAGTCGTTTTCAACAAAATTATAGCTAGAAGTAAATATTTAAATATATTATTTTAACAACACAATTGGGTTAGTACTAAATGTATTTTTCTGCAGCCCACTTAATATAACAATGTGTTTTCAACATAGTGCAATATTAATGCATTTAGATTAACCTCATTAAATGTATTCATTTTAAAATTTTTAGCTAAATAATAAATATAAATATGCTTAAAAGCACCAACTACTATAAGACTTGAAAATGAAAATAGCAGTTGTTGGTCTCATCCCTCTCTAACTTACTCCTCAGAAATTCTTTTGGACATTTCTTCTGGCATGAAAATCTGTTTTGAAAAATAACATGCATGCACTTGTATTTCTAGACTTTATTTTGTAAGTTGTTTATTGGTTTCTTACAACAGAAGAATAAAATTTATCTTTTCTAAGGAACTCTCTAAGCCTCCTCATCTTCTTTCACCTGCCTGCCCTCTTGATTTCAATTACAAGTTTTGTATTAAATCACTAGTCCCTGTTTACAGTCTAACAACTAGATGCATATTGTTCATAGTTAAGTAATGCAGAGTACTACAGTTCCATTTCCTTTCTTATATTCTTCGGGGGTTAATAATTGTCTTACTTTGTGTTGTTTTCTTATATTCCCTGTGTATTTATTACTGATTTATCTTCAGATTCTTTGACAACACTATAGCATCCTTATTGATATGGTAAAGTTTAGTATTAAGATATTCACCTGTAAGCTTTCAAGATATTTCTTTTCTCTGGGAGTCTAGACCTTGAAATTGTTAAAAAATGTATTTAGTGGCTACTATGGCAGATTTCTCGCATGCATATATTGCATAGTGGTGAGGTCTGGGCTTTTAGTGCACCCATCACCTAAATAGTGAGCACTGTACCCACTGGGTCATTTTTCAACCTTCATCCCCCTCCTGCTCTCCTATGTTTCAGAGTCAACATCTGCTATTCCCTTCTGTATGTTCATGTGTGCCCAATGTTTAGCTCCCATGTATAAGTGAGGACATGCAATGTTTGACTTTGTGTTTTTGAATGATTTCAGTTAGGATAATGGCTTCCAGTGCCATCCATGTTGCTGCATAAGACATGGTTTCATTCTTTTTAAGGCTGAGAAGTATAGTGTTTTGTTTTGATATAAGGTCTCACTCTGTCACCCAGGCTGTAGCCTCAACCTCCTGGGCTCAGGTGATTCTCACACCTCAACCTGCCAAGTAGCTGAGACTACAGGCACACACCTGGCTAATTTTTAAATTTTTTTGTAGAGATGGGGTCTCCCTATATTGCCCAGGCTGACCTTGAAATCCTGGACTCGAACGATCCTCCAGCTTTGGTCTCCCAAAATGCTGGGATTACAGGTGTGAGCCACCATGCCTGACTGAAGTATGTATGTATGTATGTATTATTATTATTATTATTGACAGGATCTCGCTCTTTTGCCCAGGCTGGAGTGCAGTGGGACAATCAGTTCACTGCAGCTTCAACCTTCCAGGCTCGAGCAATCCTCCTACCTCAGCCACCCAAGTACTTGGGACCATAGGCTCATACCATCATGCTTGAATAATTTTCGTATTTTTATTTTTGTAGAAACAGAGCTTTGCGGTGTTACCCGTGCTAGTCCCAAACTCCTGAATTCAAGCAATCTACCAACCTCAGCCTCCCAAAGTGCGGGGATAACATAACAGGCGTGAGCCACTACACCCAGCCTGAAGTACGGATTTTCAATGACATGTTTTGGTAGAGTTCTTTCATTCAATGAGTTGGATGTTTCTTGGGCCCTTCAATATGGTAAGAAATGCTTTGGGTCATTTTTAATTCTGCGATGTTTATTTCTGTTATTTGTTTGAGGGATTTCTTTCTTCTGAGTTTGTTGTTCTGTCTGTAGCTCCTAAATTGATTCTTTTTTATCCAATTTTTCATTTTCATATATTTTTATCTTCTGAGTTTTCTTCTATTGTATCTTCTAGTCCTTAAGTAGAATTTTTTATTTCTCTTGTATTAATTGGTAATTCTGAGAGTAATTGTTTTCTGAATATTCCTTTTATTTAATAGTATTCTTCTTGGTTTCATGACTCTTCTCTTACTTCCTTATTTATTTTTCGAGGTTATCAGTTCCAAGGTTGTTTTGTTGTTCTTTTGCATGTGCTCATTTGTGTTTTTAGCTTTCAATTCCTCTCTTAATGGTCTCATTTTCTCTGAGTTCCTTTTCCATCTCCTTTGATCTTTGTCTTCCATGTTGGAGACTTTAAAACACGTTGTATGATTCTGGCTCTCCGTTCATATTCCAAAATGGTACAGTGATACACTAAAAGAAAGTCATGGGCAAGTAAGTGGGCGTGATTTGTTGACCATGTAGAAACTCAGCCTTTTGGTTGGAGGCTTCCAAATGCCAGTTGATATAGGTATTTTCTCCTAGACTGGGAAATTTTCCTGGGGTAAACTGTCCGATCTCTTGCCCGTGAGAGCAGGTGGAAATGGTAAGGAAGACAGTTTAAACGTAGTCTATCTGGCTGTTAGGGCTCAGGGTACACCAGAGGGTGAGTACGTAGGAGGTGGGGGGACTTTTAGTTGATTAAGAAAGAGAGTTAATTCTCTCTCTTTCTGGTGCTTCACTCTTATGTTCAAATGTGTCTGATGTCTGTGAGCCCAGAGCTTCTCTGGTTCAAAGTATTTCCATAGTAAACGTCCCATCTCCTGTAGGGTAGCAGAAATGTTGTTCCTTATCAGATAGGAGAGAGCATTTGGAATGTACAGTTTTTTTAAGTTTTATTTTGTGTTTAGTTGATACATAATGATTGTACACACTTTTTGGGCACAGTGTGATGTTTTGATACATGTATGCATTGCATAAGGATCACATTATCCTTGCATAAGGATATCCATCATGTCTAATCATTTCTTTGTGGTGAGAACATTAAAAATCCTCTCTTCTAGCTACTTTGAAATACACAATACATTTTTGTTAACTACAGTCACCTTCCTGTGTAATAGAACAGCAGACGTTATTCCTCCTAGCTAACTATAACTTTATACTAGTTCACCAACCTCTCCCCATGCCACATCCGTCATCCCCTCCCCAGCCTCTGGTAATAACTGCTCTACTCTCTACTTCTATGAACAACTCATTTAGATTCCCCATATGAGTGAGATCATGGGGTATTATCAATTCCCCTTTTATCATTCCTATCCTATGTCCTTGCCTTTATATGTACCCACTGCCTCTAATTTTTGAGATATTCTGGAATTGCTTAGTGAAAATTGGCTTGCTTAACTTGCTTCTCGTTTGGCCCTGCATAGAGTGGAGAGGCTGATACCGAAGCTTGCTATCATATAGCTATCAACTTTCCATTTTCCTGAGTAGTCTTGAAATCTTTCATCTGCTACCATTTTTTCTTCAATACTTTCTAATTTTGTAATGTTCTCTTTTTTCCTTTAATTTAATTTTGTAATGTTTTCCTTTAATCCCTTTACTGTCATTTTAATGAAATTTCACAAAAGAACAAAGATAAATATCTGCATTCACTTTGACTAATTAAATAATTCAGTTCCATTACTTTCTTTAATATTAATGATGCCATCTTTCTCCAAATCATTGCTTATTTACCACATTGATCTTTGATTTTTTTTTTTTTTTTTTTTTTTTTGAGACCGAATCTAGCTCTGTTGGCCAGTCTGGAGTGCAATGGCATGATCTCAGCTCACTGCAGCCTCTCTGCCTCACAGGCTCAAACAATTCTCCTGCCTCAGCCTCTTGAGTAACTGGAAGTACAGGCATGTGCCACCATGTGTGGCTAATTTTTGTATTTTTAGTGGAGATGGGGTTTTACCATGTTGGTCAAGCTGGTCTCAAACTCCTGAGCTCAAGTGATTCATCCACCTTGGCCTCCCAAAGTGCTAGGATTTCAGGTGTGAGCCACCATGCCCAGTCTGATCCTTGATTTTTCCATGACACTTGGCATTACTTACGATTTACCTCTGGGTTGCATGACACTATAGCTTCCCAATTCGTATTCTATGTCTATTTGTTCCTGAACTTTTTTTTAGATTTCTGTTTGAATGTCTATTCTCCAATATGGAAATTTTCAAAGACCATGTTTATATCTTTCTCAATTCCAAAGGTTTGAATGAGATAACATATGTTAGTCACTTATTGTGCTGTGTAGCATAAAACCATAAACAATCTTGGAAATTACTTCACATAATCTTTTACTTATCCTTATCATGATATTTACAAACTGAATTGTAATTTCATTGAGGTTGGGATTGAAGTTTAATTTGCCTCTGTGTGTTTAACACCTAGAACCATGATCCATATGTGTATATATAAAAGCATATTATATGCATTGGCTGTTTGTAGAGGGAAGCAAAAAGAACAAGAAGAGACACAAGAAGAAAGGAATTGATGTCATTTGTAAAAATGTATAAATTAACCACATAACATAAAAATAATCAGGATGATTTATTTGGCTTGCTAACGATTTAAAATAATAAGAAAACACATATTTTGGGAGAAAATATCGTCAGAGTTTTTATAGAAACCTATAGAGAGAAATGGAAAGTTTCATTCAGATTCATGGCTTTTACACCTTGTTAGCCTCACTGCTGTAATTAGTTTTAATCTCCTAGATTGTATAGCACAACTTATGCCAGTAATGCCAAAAATACACACACACACACACACACACCATAAAAACATGTAAATGTAACTAAAACCTACCAGAAATCATACATCTTGTTCAGAAGTGTTTCATTAAGTCAAATGCGTGAAAAATAGGTAATTATATAAAATTTATCTTTTTAAAATAGAATTGAAATGACTGATAGAAGAGAATACAAAGGGACCCTCCCCACATTGATTGTCCCCATCTCCCGGCTTTTACCCAGAGATAGTCGTAGAATTAGTCCTTTAGGGCAGGAATGGGAAGGCCAGGCTCATCCATGTGAGGAGAGAGCAGGTAAGTTGTGGGGTTTTTGAGGGGAATCTACTGTTTCATTTTAAAAATGTCAACATAAAACAAACAAACAAAGACTATATAGGGGACATTTCACATTTTATCTACACCTACCTAAAGCATTTGAGGATTATTGTCCAGAACTTGCTGTATGAATATTCTTTAGTTATTTCTTTTCCATGTATCCTTTTTCTTTGAGGTTTTCCTCAAGAGCAGAATGCTTCTAAGTTGCTAGACAAATTCTTGATGGCTTAGTAAAGCCACCAGTCAGTATGTTTCCTGTCTCCCTACTAGGAGCAGTTTGAACATCTCTGTCCAATTTCTGGAATAAAACATCTGAGAAATGACAGTTCACAGTATCTGTTAAAACAAATAAATTCTCTGTCCAATTCCTGGAATAAAACATCTGAGAAATGACAGTTCACAGTATCTGTTAAAACAAATAAATTTACAGGAATACTTAAAGTTCATACAATGTGAGATTTACTTCCGGAAACAAGTCATACCCACTCATTCCTCAGTTAACCAACCAGACACAGCCCTGGTGACGGCTTTCTGAGGATGACACAATGGAGGCTTCTCCAATAGCTCTAAAATTGTTGCATGGAAAACATTTGGCAGCCTCAAAGAGCGGTCTTGTTGACCCCAACTGTATCATTTTACAATCATTTTTCATCAAAATCATTCTTGGTCTGTCTTATGCCCAAGCAGTTATTTTTCTTAGCAACATCATAGTATGGACGGATTTGCTATGGAATAGGTCCTGAATATTCTTGCTATTTTTCTGATTTCACTTTGAAAAGAAGTCCTAGAATAAATTCAACCCTGCTCTTTCAAATAGCTTCCTCAAAAATATATATATAAATAATCTTTTAAGTCTGCTTTTCTCTGCACATGGCCCTCTACACAACATCCACAGATACAGCAGAGACATAGACGAACGATGGGTGTAACCAAGAACAGAGAGGTATGTATACCAATTTCCATAAATATCAATGTATCAAATTTTATAGATCGATAAGGAAGCATGGGCTCCAAGGTAGGCATTATCTTTGGCCTGTTGATTGTCCACTGGCAAAGTCTGTAATTTTGAAGTTGTATTAACAACAACAGGTTGTTGCATCATCTAACACAAATGAATGCATCCGTTTAGAATATACAGGAGAAGACCATATATTTCTGAGGAAGGGGCTCGAAGCACTCTCTCCTGGGGAATTCAACTTCATATCAGTGAGGTAAAGTGGATGTAAGAAAAATGCTGTGTGTGTGGAGAGCATTAAGAAAGGTCATATATTTCAAAAAAGAATATTGTTTACAAGGAGTGTTAATAGGTTTCAGGGGAAATGTTAATTTTTTTTTCCTGGATGAAATAGCTACTGTAAGTTTTTAATGGTTAATCATTCATTCTTGAATTTTTATATTAAGCATTTCATATTACTTTATTGACTTAACTTTTATGCTCTTCTTCATTTTGACAGTAAAGAATGACCAGGCAACACTCTTTGAAAATTGGAGACCATTTGCAGCTGCTCTCTGTTGAGGAAAGTGAATAATAGGGTGCCCTCAAGGAATTGCAAAGGTATCACTCAACAGAAACTTTTGTGTCTGAAGAAAACTAGATCATTTTATCATGGTAGGCATGCTGATATGTTTGCTTTAATAAAATGCCATATTTCTGCCTTTAATCTCTTGTCAACCCGCTATTAAAAAGCCCCAAAGTGCATGCGTGCAGCACATGTAAACACTTGTGGTTTTGAGGTTACCACAAAACATACTAATAAAGCATGTAATTTGTGTTTTGTGCACAGACTGTAATAATTTATTGAGTGGTACAGAGAAGCTAGAAAAGGATTTTCTCTAACTTTTGCCAGCAAGTCAATTTAATTTTAGTGCTCTATGCAGAAGTACATGTATACACATGTTCTTGTGATGACATCATGTTTAAAAAGCATGAGGAAGCCTGCATAACAAAATGGGACAAAATATAAATTCATTTTGCACATACTGAGGACATTCTACCAAGCATGCTAATGTTCCTCCTATAAGCTGAGCAGCTGGGAGGTGTGGCGTATATTCTTCCACAAAGGATTGTGTGTGTGTGTGTGTGTGCGTGCACGTGTGTGTGTGCATGTTTGTGTGTGTGTTGAGCACTGACAATACATTAGCAGAACATAGATCAAGTAAATTCAAGTAAATTAAGACGTATCATAATAGCAAGAACTTTGATGAACTTTATCAACATTATCCCCAGTCCCCCTGGGGCAGGAGGGCAGAGAACAATGTTGTTCCTTCTTTTATGTGGAATAACAAAATGCACAATGGTTGGATCACTTCTAGAGGATCCTCGAAGAGCTCATTGCCGGACTACAGCTTCCACCATGATTGTTTGGGTAGCCAATTTATCTGTTTACGTAAGATCCTTACAGGTAGAAGCTGTCAGGTTGTACACCACTTAGCTTTGTTCTCTCACTTCTTCCCTTGTGAGGTTCCTTGCACACAACAAATCATCCACACAGAAACATAATTTGAAAGGAAAAGGCCTTGAGCTTATGGAAGAAATACACACAGTTTCTGGAAAATTCTGTGAAATTCCGTAGTTGGAAAATAATTCTGTGAAATTCTGTGCTTCATTTTCTCAAACAAAAAACACATTCAGTTTAGAAATAATGTCTGTGCCCAGAAGAAATGGGTATTAGATACTCAGAATGTGTTTATTCCAAGAAGATGCAAGATTTCTCTCCTGGAAAACAATTCACCACTCTCTATGCTTCTTTTTCTTTCTGAGGAGGCTTATTTATACACATATCAGTTTTCAATGCACAGACAGATCTTTGTGGTTCACAACCTTTTACATTCAAGGGCTAATTAAAATGAATCCTTTGTGCCATCTCTCAGATACAATTCACTCTTCCATGTTGTTCATTGACTAAGATCTAATAAACCAGTTCCAATTCATAACTAGGGATTATTGAACTTTCTGTGACCATTGGCTATCATAGAGGCATTGTGAAAATCTCTAAGGAGACAAGTGCCCAGCAGCCTGGCCCAGAGGGTCCTCTTACTTGAAGTAGAACTCAAGTTGCACCCAATTTTGTAAGGCTGATCCAACGAAGAAAAGAGTTTTCTGCAAGAGATTAAGCCAGTTCTCCAGACCTCTAAGGAGGAAATCAAGATCCTTGTGGCTGTTTGATCACTTCTGTGATTTGAATGTCTCCATGGTTTAATCATTTGCTTACATAATGAAGACATTAACAGAGAGAAGAGATGAGGGTAGGGGAAGAGAGAGAAGGGAAAGTGAAAAATAAGAAGGAAAAGGAAAAGAAAAAAAGAAAATAAAGAAAGAAAGAAGAGAAAAAGAAAGAAAGAAAGAAGAGAAAAAGAAAGAAAGAAAGAAAAGAAAAAGAAAGAAAAGAAAGAAAGAAAAAGAAAGAAAGAAAGAGAAAGAAAAGAAAAGAAAGAGAAAGGAAAGAAAGAAAGAGAAAGGAAAGAAGGGATGGAGGCAGGAGAGGTGGGAAGAGAGGAGAGGCGAGGAGAGGAGAGGAAGAAAGCAAAAAACAAAGAAATTGGTCAGAAAACCAGGTATCATTAAAATGTTGATCTTGCACATGTTGGCTGGTACTAGTTTTCTAGTATCAGAGGTACTGGAGTCAATGCTAATTTTAAAAAGCCAGGAACCAACATTTTCAAACTGTTAAAACTTATGATTTGGAAGACTTTTTCATTGGCATAAAACGTAACAGGTATAAAAAGTAGAGCTTAGCTATTTAAGTAGCTAGGTTAAAAGAAGCTTAATCAGGGCTCTTTTGCTTAGTAGCCTTTTTAATATTTATCTGTGGGTTTCTCAGGCCCACATGGATGCCAAATCATCTTTCATGATCCAATTTAACTGATCAAATTTCTTTTAACATACACACAAAGATGGGAGTAGGGTAGGGACACAAATAAATACAAAAAATTCAGAGTCAAAACAAAGTTAGTTCCCAGGATCCTGTTTTAAATCTGTAACTCTGTAAGGTTGCAAATGTTCATGCATATCAAACTCACTTTATTTTATTTGGATGTGGTAATCAAAACATTTGATGAAACGTTTTAGATAAAGATGGGCAGGTTTGAAGAATAATGGTAAATGTGAATCAATTTAGAACACCAGGATAGACTATATTTTAAGCTAAACTTACTTACATATTAAATAAGCACCCATTACTAGCTTTTGTAATGCTTTCATCTTTGTTAAACAAAATGTCATACCTAAAGGTTATAATTTCTATTTAAAGAGATTAATGCAAAATGATTATGTAATTGCAGTAGAAACCATTGATATCAAAACACACAGTATTCACATCACAGGACACAATCCAGCTTGTAACCCACTAAATATACTCTACATAAATGTAAGATCTGTGACAACCATTTCTTTTCCTCAATAAGAAGACTGACGGAAAGACAATAGTACTTTTTCAAAAACTTGTCCCCCTAAGCTTATGTGTACGTATTTCCTTATAATGAGTTCTAGAACTAACTGAAGAGTGAAAATCCCAGAGTTAAGAAAGTCATAAGTTCAGGCTCCCATGAGTTTGGGTAATGACAGTGATTTGTTAATGGTTTACACTAATCATTGATCTTTTATAAGAATTTCTAAGTTCAATATTTTAAGATCACAGCTTTCCACAATTTAAGCTTAAGGAGATGTAAAATATTTACATATAGATTCAGATAAATCTGGAATAGATCTTGTTGACTGTGACCTCTGAAATACCATTACTAGCTGTATTTTTTAGAATGTTATAATTTGCACTTGTTCAACTTCGGTGCATACCTTTCATATTCAAGGTAATCATTAATTCTGAATGAGCATTAAAAATAATCCTAGGGTCTGTCAGACTTTGAGCCTAACTAGTTCAAAGTATCAGTAAATTGAAATGCAAAACCTCCTAAATTCTGATACTGAGAAAACTTCATGAATTCGTACATTAATTCAGTCAGTCATCCATGTGGACTTGGTAGGTTCTACATAAATATAGGCTGAATGGAAGAATGAATGAATGAATAAACTTCTATGTGTCTAGTGCATAGCTCTCATATGTGAAATGGTCACTAACTCTGAGTGAGCATGAAACAAAAACATTCTAGTTGCTGGTGATCGTGTAGTAAGCATGACAGATTAAATTTCTTACCCTCATGGAGCTTACATTCTAACGATGAAATTTCATCAAAAATATTTACTCATTTCAAATCAAACACCAAGGCAATTGGGCCAATATTCTTCTCTTATTTTCTTTTAGAACTCTCATGGTTTTCTTTCCTTTTTACCAGGAACAAGCTGCGGATGGCTTGAGATTAGTATCTGCGCAGGTGCCATTGTCACAGTGCGTGCCGTGAGAATGTTGTGGATGTGTGCTGCTACTCGGGCACTCACACTTGTCCATGCTGTTTCTTAGGGGGGCATCTTGCCTGTAAGATCAGAAAAAGGAATTTCTACTTAGTATTAAGAAATTGAAACCAAAGTAGAAAATATTCATCCATTGCTTTCCCCAAACCATTCTTCTGCCTAGAAATGTCAACAACTTAACCACATGCAAATGCCCATTTGTGGACAAATGTGTACAAAAGGCATTTGGGGTTCCTCTCTTTGAGACTAGATTAAAGCTGGCCATATAGATAGAGAAGAAAACAGTTTTTCTCTGTAGCATCATACTGCTGCTTTGTATATTTTCTGATAGAGTAGCATCAGGTCCTCTGGCTGCTTTATTGAAATCCTATTTGACTTTTCTAACAAAGAAATTTGGTGTGCAAAACTCTAGTTAGAGATTTCAGTGACTTGTATCACCAAGAGGAGGACCATCAGCATGTAGTGAAGGTCCAGGCTTCAGACATGGGAGGCACACTGAGGAGTAGCTTTATTTGCAAGAGGTATTAGGAATCTTCCTAACAAAGTTCACCTTCGGGATGGGAGAAATCAAAGCACAGACCATAGATCCAAGAAAAATGGCTTCTGATCAGAAAGGGTGATCTGAGATTAGGGGAAGTTGTGTCATCAATATCATCCCCTGGTCCAGCCCTGTGAAATCACAGTTGAGTGGTAGAGAAATATCTATGAAAAAAATAGTAAAACAGAAACAAATGTTTCTGTCTGGCAGAAAGGCAGCTGCATGGCTGTCAAGGCCATGTAGAGGGGACATCACATGTGCATGGTGGCAGCAGGATGTCCCCAGGTAACAGAAAGTCATAGGTGGTTCATCAGAGGCCCCAAATAACCAGCCCCCTACTTGTAGTTGTCAGTGACTGTGGTAGGACTGGCTGTAGATAGTTTCTGGTTACACAAGATTGGTGTGGGAACAGCACGACCACAAGAAAAATCTGGGTTGACAGCCCCAGGGAGTTGGAGCAGAATATTAACAATAGTAGTCAGTATCTGAGTGCTGCCCATGTGCTTGAAAATGTTCTAGGTGATTTACCTTTATTAGCTCCTATAATTCCCAAACGGACCTCGAGTTAGGTCTTTCTATTATTCCTATTTTATAGACAAAGCAATGGAGTCACAGAGAGGTTAAGTAACTTGCCCAACGTCACACAGCAAAAAGTGGCAGAGCCATAGTTTTAATCTGGGTAGAAAATGAAAATAGATAATGCGTATTCCTAGGATTTGAGAAATGTTTGAGGTGAGGGGGAATGAGCATCAGGGGGTACTGAAACGGACTGGAAGAGTGTGAACCCTGGTGGGTTTTTGTTGTTGTTGTTGTTGTTGTTGTTTTTAGTCCTAAGTTAGTGGCATGAAAGCACTGCCCTGGAAGCGATGGAGCAGCAAGTTCTCTACCCACATGGAACTCTTTGGGACCTGCACTTCAATTAGCCCCAAGAGGAAAAGGAGAGAAGAACAAACAGGTCTGAAGCTCCCACTGAGCATCAGGCACTGGCCCAGGCGTGTTCCAGGGACCTTTTCATCTCTATTTCATAGTTTAGGAAACAAACTCAGAGAAGCCAAGCAAATTTCCAGTTTTCACACTTGTAAAGTTGCAGAAACGGGATGCAAATGCAGGTCTGACAAAATCCAAAAGTCATACTTTTCTCAGAGTATCACATTGCTTCTTCTCGAGACACACACTAATGGGGAAAGGGAGGGTGTGTATCAGGTACTGTGCTTATTATCTGGTTGACAAAATTATCTGTATACCAAACCCCCGTGAAACACAGTTTATCTGTATAACAAGCCTACACATGTACCCCCGAACCTAAAAGTTTAAAAAATCTTAAGATGAAAACATGAAATTATCCATAGAACATATTAAATTGGAATGTCACTTGAATTAAACATTGCTCAGGATGTAATTTATTGAGATTTTATTCCTCTATTTATTATATAATTACAAGGAATGAAAATCATGAGCAGTGTTTCAAAGCATTCATCTATTAACCAGAAGGTTTTAACCAAATGCATCTCTGGTTTTAATCAGGCCAAGGTCAAAGGTTAAATAAATTAACTTGCCCATATGCTTAGGAAGCACTTTGAAAACAAGACCATAACTTTTTTTTTTTTTTAAGGCAGAGTCTCACTCTTGTTGCCCAGGCTGGAGTGTAATAGTGTGATCTCAGCTCACTGCAACCTCCTCCTCCCAGGTTCAAGCAATTCTCCTGCCTCAGTCTCCTGAGTAGTTGGGATTACAGGCATGAGCCACCAGGCCCAGCTAATTTTTGTATTTTTGTAGAGACAGGGTTTCACCATGTTGGCCAGGCTGGTCTCGAACTCCTGACCTCAGGTGATCCACCTGCCTCGGACTCCCAAAGTGTTGGGATTACAGGCATGAGCCACCGTGCCCAGCCAACCATAACTATTCTGTAGAAACTGGTAGAGTTAGTCAAAACCACTCATGCACAAAGCATACTATCAGATTCGCTCACAGTGGGTTTCCTAAATGTTTATATTAATTAAATGGTCTGATGCTGCTATAAAATGTTTCTCTTCTTCTGTCTTTCTTAGCCTCCATACCATGCTAGATGTCAGCTAGGAGAGCTCAGAGGGCAGTCCCTGATTTTAATGAGTTGTATTCTGAAAGTAGTTTAGAAATGGAATTCATTGTTTCAGAAAATAATTGTTATAAACATAGGTAAATATGAAGCTAGTTCACTTAATTTATCTGACAGATTAAGTGGGCATAGCAGAAGGATTCTGAGGAAGTTGAGAAGATAAATTTGGTTTCATGAGAACAGGGTTTTGAATCTCTGAGAGAAGGAACATTGCTCCTCTTTCCTAAATCATATATTATAAGCCTCATTTGTGAGTAACAGGATTATTAGCAGTCCCTCTCTAGCTCTTCTTGTGTGCCAGACACAGTTCTAAATCTCTGTTTTTATTCATTCTGCAGCCGCACCAGATCAATCTGGTTCAATTTTTATGTAACAAAGTTGTAAATTTTTTTCAGCTGCCATGGACCCCCAAGTTGAAGTCATATAACCTCAGCGTGCCCAAATGAACCAAGCACACAACCACAGGGGGAACCTAAGTGTTCCAATGGGAGAGCTGGAAGAAGGGGGACCAATTTAAGAAGTGCACACCATGTGGCAGGATCCAGGATCCAATCAGATTGAGCCCTGGGGTCACCCCAAGGCAGGATCCAGTTGGATCGTGCCTCCTGGCATCACCTACTGCAAGATCCAATCAGATCCACCCAGTCCCCAGCCCAAGGATACAGATTTGAGTATTTCCTCCTGTTTCCTTGCCAGTTGACTTGCAATAAAGTTGTTTTCTTTTTTTTTCCCTCTAAAGTTGGTGCTGTGGTATTGGCCTCTATGAACATTGGGTAGGAAGCTCACTGATTGCTTTGTAGCAATTCCTACAACCATTTTCTGAGGTAAGGACTGTAATTGTTCCCATTTTACCAAAGAGAAAGAGGAGACACAGAGAGGTTAAGGGATTTGCCCAAAATCACACAGCTGGTAAATGGAACCAACTCGACTCACATCAGGAGAGGAAGGTATTCAACAGGCAGACACCCTGAACTCACGGCTTTTAGCATATTGTGACCATCCTCGATGAAGGGAAAAGGCGAGATTAAGAAGCATCTCTCTGTGACGATCCAGAAGACTATCTGAATAAGTGCTGGAGGGATGACACGTTTACTGTCCAATGCTCAGAGTTTCTAAGAAACTTCAAATGGTAAGGTAGTAACAACCTCAGGAGAAAGCCAAAAAGCGTAAGTCTTCATGGTGAACTTCAGCCTACAAAGATCATAAACACTCGGCCATACATTGCTGGGCACAAATGTGCTATGGCATCATGACTTTGTAATAGATTTCTGTAAACATATGTTAAATGTTCTGTTTCTCTTCCCTCCGCTAGAACTTTAAGGCTACCCTTTCCTATTACGTTTCTATAAAAACTCAAAGGTAGATTCTTATCTTTCACCAGGGAGACTTTTGGGTATACAAATAATAGTCACAGCCATGTGTGTTTGATTTATTGCTCAGGCCATGGTAGTGTTGTGTATGGCCATTGGTGTTCAAGGTTTAAGTGTTGCATGCTTCCTAGTGGGACTATATTTTGAGTACGCTTCTTGCAATTCTTTTTTTTTTCTTCTTTTCCATATTTAATCTCAGATGATACCGTAAAAGTAACCAGCTGCAGAAACAGAAGAGTGTCCCAAGTCCTATGGAGGGGATAACCTGAAAAGGCTGATAGGATCTTTTTAGTCGCAGCGGAGCAAGGCCGGAGGGCAGGGTTTGGTTTGGTGTATGCTAACCAGAGTGCTTTCCTTTCATTTTCCACCAGTCAGTCCTGTGACGTGGAGTACGCAGTGTGCTGAAATGGGAGAAACTGTCTTTTTGATGGGTCTTATGTGTGAGCGAGACTGGTTTGCTTAATTACAAAAACGTGATGATGCCAGAGATCTGATAAACTATCGAGAGATTGAAAATCAGGTTTTGGGCATATCTATTTCCTCTGATGCCTTTAATTCCGTTGGAGCAACATGGTATAGATAGGTTAATCTGGAAATGCCTCTAGGCAAATTCAGTCCTTTTCTTAGTTTCTTCCAAATACTAGGATCATTTTATACCCATGGATTATTTGTGCAATACTTTTCCTCGGTAAGTTAGTTAATGAAAGTAAAACCTCTGGAGAAACTACACTTATATCTTGTTTCTATATTGATCCATTTAATATCTTTTTCCTCTCCTTTTTGGGAACTTAATCCAGTAGACGGTGTTTTTGTCTGTGACAGCATGGTTAAAATAAATCTCAATTTGAGGGGAGGGCAACTCCGCGGTAACGACTTGTGTGATTTAGAAGCGGCATCAAACATTCTGCCTCTGTTCCTCTATTTGCAAAAAGGATCATTCTTGTGGCCCTTGTGGGAAAGAGGGCAATGTGTTATACATCCATGATAAAATGTACTTGCCCAGTACCTCCCCATTTCTCTGCTAAGTCTATTTATTCATTATTTCAATAAATATATATATTTTTGTATTCCAATCATGTACCAAGCCCTGTGCTAGGTATTGAAGGTATGGCATTCTGTATTTTTTCAGGTAAGATAGACAGATACATAGAG
Source organism: Macaca nemestrina (assembly GCF_043159975.1). NCBI lineage: Eukaryota > Metazoa > Chordata > Mammalia > Primates > Cercopithecidae > Macaca > Macaca nemestrina. The sequence continues at coordinate 175,379,677 of NC_092129.1, read as the reverse complement.
CAAATAATAAACTGTTAGGTGTCTTTGTAGGAAAAGCACAGGGGACCTTAGAAGCACTTGGCGGAATTTCATTTAGCAACATAGAAAAGGAAGGGTGGTAAGAAATGAGGCTGGAGAGGGTCTGAAATGCTATGGCTGGGGGAAGACTTCAAAGAGTGGAACAGGAAAGAGGGACTTAATCATATGTACAGTTTAGAATGCTACCTCTGGGTCCAATGTGGAGAATGGTCGGGAGGAGATGGATAGCTTTAGGGTGCTTAATAATGATTTTTGTTGAATAGTATACCCTTCAAAGCCTAAAAACATCAAAAATCCTACCAATCCCCACATAAGTCATTGGAAATGGATTCTTACCCTACTTCATTTTTTATAAACTTTTTAGGAAGAGCCTATTTTAGGGTTTTTATATTATCCATGACGGCAATAAGGAAAGATTCTCCAGTGAGAATCACTCTTCCATAGGCTTATCTAGAATTATTTTTTATCATCATCATCATCATCATCATCATCATCATCATCATCATCATTGTCATAGTCTAGCATAGATAGTCCCATAAATAGGAGAGTTGCCTTTTGGAGAAGATCAGCCTTGGTGACACAATGCTCAGCAAGTTTAGTTATAGCTCCTCCCCTTTTACTCCTATTCATTTAAATATTTGGAAGGGCAGCTGAAAACGGCAGTTTTAGAAGACCCCTCCTCCAAGTCTCGCACAATTGGAAAGATTTCTCTTAGTTATCTTGCCTTTGCCAGCTGGTTTGTTTCCTACTGCCTTATATATACCACATGTTTTGATACAGTGTATTGCTGGTTCGTTAGGTGTCTGCTGGAATCCATGTACTCTCTTTGTCTTTCTTTAATTTAAGTCTGGCCCCAATCATATCATGCTATTTTAATTGTTTGGAGGTGCCAGCTCCTGGTTGGGCAGCTCCAGGCCTCACTCCCATCCATCCTTGATAAATGAGGAAACAAAAAAACCAAAGAGGCTGGTGTAATAAGACTTGAAGAAAATGCCCGTTCCTTACCCTTTTTTTTTTTTCTATATCAGCTTAAGCTGTTTGTGTTCTCTGATACTCCTTTTTCCCGAGACAGAAGTGAAGGAAACAGAATCAGATTGTGAACATTCAAAAACAATACAAACAGAATACATTTAATAGAAAGAAAGCAAATTCCTCACAGAAAATTAACTGTCTCTGAAACTTTCTAGAAATTGTCATAAAGAATTTGGTTATTAACAGTAACATTTATTTAAGAAATGTAATTTTAAGGTTTTTTTAAAAAAATGAGTATGGGTTTATTTTATTTAAGGCCTTGTATGTGCTTCAGGAAAAATGATTTTGTAACTTAAAGCCATGTAAAGTATAAATTAAAATACTGACTTTTTGATTGTTTTATTTACTTTCTTAGCCTGAATAACTATGTATCTATCTATCTATACACATACATATATAATATATACATATACATGTATATGAGTGTGTATATATATATAACTGAGTAACTTTCTACATCTATCTAGATAGCTAGCTATTATATAATACACTGATGACTACTAATAAAATCCTGAGGTTTAAAATAGAAGTTCTAGGACAGTTTCATATATATTCATTCATTGACTTACAACATAAGGGACTAAGAGCTTTCTAAACAAAGGAACACATTTGTGGAATTTAAATATTCTACTTACTTGTTTTACATAACTATTTTACATGTATACGGTCCCTGAGGTATTAGGAAACATGAAGATTATTTAGTATAACATCACCAGATGGATGAATACCTCTATAACAGTCATAAGAAGAGGTCATCTCACTTTTCTGTACATACCTCATGATGTAAAATGTGCCATCTCTCTTGAAAGTAGATATATTTTCAGGCAAAATAATTATCAGACAGTCCTTTCTTACAATGAGCCAATGTCTTCCTTTCTGCAATGTTCTCCTGCTTCATTCTCTTTTTGCCCTCCAAGAGTCTCAGAGAATGAAACGAATCTCTCTTTCACCTGACAATGCTTCAGATATTTAGAGACAGCTATTATAGTCTGGTCTTTTTCCATCACTTATTAAACATCCTCAAAATTTTTACCTGTTATTGGAATTTTGTTTGTTAAAGACTTGTCAAATCCCCACATCCAGACCCGAACACAATGCTGCTGACCAGGACAGGGCAGACTTACCAGCCACCTTCATGAACTTTTAAATAACAAAAGAAGTTTTGTTCTTCATCTTCTCTAACAAACTTGCAGAAGAAGGTTGGTGTTTGATTGACAGGTATCTTTACAACCTTTTGTGATTGTCTTTTGATTTTTGACTAAGATTTGCATTGAAAGTGTATATGATAAAATATATACAAAAAAGAAATGAAATCAGAAATAACATCAGGCTTTCGTTTAAAAACACAAATTATTGCTCTAATTAAAGAGTTTCTCATTGGAGCTTTGTTCTTTTAGGCTATCAAATGGAAAGTAGAAAAATGTGAACTGTACCTCACATTAAAATAAAAATGTAGGACAAATTAAGTTTAACAGCGTTTAATTGAGCAAAGAATAATTCGTGAATTGGACAGCCCATGGACCAACCAGAATAGGTTGAGAGTGACTTCAGTGTCATCCCACCGTTGGAGATGATTTATGGACACACACAAAAAAGATGCACAGAACATGGAAGTGAGGTACAGAAATAGCTGGATCGGTTTCAGCTCCACGTTTGTCTTATTTGAAAAGGGTTGATCAGCTGGCTGCTCGTAATTGGTTGAAAATCTGTCATTGGCACTAGAATATGTCACAGTCTGTTTACACATCCAGTTATTTTACACTTCACTATGTACAAAAAACCTTTAGGAAGAACTTAAAATATGTAAGAAGGCAGCTTTAGGCTACATTTAATTTAACATTCATGAAGTAAGAATTTTATAATTATTTTTTGCTACAGTTTTGCTGTTTCATATATCATCTCCGAATATATTTTGTTATCATTTGAATTTAATTCATCTGGTAATCAGCAGTTGTAAAAACATGAACATTGTTTTCTTCTGGAACACAGTAGAATTCATTTCTCAAGTTAAGATGTGCGTTTGAAACTCTGAGTTGTATTATGTCTAACCCAGCAAACCGGCCTTACTAATTTTAAATAGTGATAGAGTTTCTTGCTGTTCCTAAACTCACAGCTGAGTATTTGGTTTTTAATTGTCTTTCTCATTTATTTCTTCATCCTCTTTCAGGGCATCCTTTCGCTTTCAGGATTTGTCAACCTCTTGCTTAATTGTTTCAAATTACATTCTAGTAAATGCAGCACAAATCTAACTTAAAGGAAGCGAGAAAGCTCTTCATCTTATCTCACCTTTGGGAATGCAATGTCGTGCTGTCTTTCTGGTTTATACCTAACTTCTACAAAGCAGAACAAAGAAAAGAGGGGTTAATGAGGGAGGATATCTATAATAGGTAGACCTAGAGATAGAAAAGTAAGTGTGCAAAGAACATTTGTGTGCATTAGGTAAATTAGTAGTAAGAAAATAGATTTATTAAATTGTACAATCATATGTTTTAGGGGTTTTGTACACAGAGTGTGGCAAAATTATACACAGACCAGTTGTAAAAAATAAACAGATAACACAATCTACAGTATCTTTTCAGTGAAAAGATCATTGAGTATATTTTCACAAATATATGTATCTGTGAGTATATATAAAAATATAAAAATAGACATTTTCATATGTATTTTTGTCATTTGTTTTGTGTTTCCACTAAGCTTTTGAAAGACTATGTTATTAATTGTAAATACAATCACTTCCTGTGCAAAGAAACTTCATGTTAGTTACATGAGTTTGAAACAGCTCCCCTATCCCTTTTAAATTTCCATTTTCTCCTTTTCATACTTGAGCATCCTTCTTAGAAAAAGAATGTATAGTTTTACTCCTTGCACTTACTCATTAAGATTTAAGAGTGATGGAGTTTCATATTTCTTATTGTTAAATCAAAAAAAACAAATAAAAATTTGTTTACATCCAGGCTTAATAAGTTATAGGGGAATATAAAATTTATTTATACAAACAAACAATGTCATATGGATCATATATGAGCATCATGTACCCTTGATATGATATATTGAAGGACACATCACTTCTGTTGCATTCTTGCCAAAAACACACAGTCTTAATGTGACCATCAGTTAAACCCAAGTGGACAGACATTCTAGAAAAGAGCAGATCGGTGGTCTTCAAAACACTCTGTTAAAGTCATAGAAAATATCAGAGACTGAAGGAGACTAAGGAACTGTGACAACTAAATGCAATGTGACATCCTGGATGGGATCCTGGGACTGAAAAAAGATAATCAAGGAAAAAGTAGCAAGATCAGAATAAAGTCTGTAATTCAGAGAATAGTGTAGTACCCATGTTAAGTGCTTGGCTTCAGTAATTATTTTCATGGTTATAGAGAAGGTTAACATCAGGGAAAGCTAGATAAAGGTACAGGAGAACTCTCTTTTACGGGTTGTAGTACAGGTACTAGTTTCATAACTTATTTATAACTCAATGTATGAAATAGAATATTGAAAATATTAAATAAAATGTATTTGAAACAGAATAAAATAAAATATTTTAAAACTATAGTCTTCCTCCTTCCTGAGAGTTCAGTAGGGGCATGCTAGTCCAGTACACATTTATTTTTCCTCTTTATTTTATTCAAATTTGAAGTTTGTGTTTATTTCATATCAACAGAGAGTAGCATCGAATCCTAACTTAAATTTAAAAGGGAGCTTAAAACCAAACAATTTAATCTCTTTATACACAATGGCACTCATCTGAAAATAATGCATATAGAAGAGAAAATATTTCATAGTCAGCCCATGGAAGTCTGTGACTAGCTGAGACCAGCACTCAGAAACCCTTACACTCAATGTAGTTCTTTTCCATACCACTCTGACTCCAGACTCAAGATTGTTACTAGCAGCATTTCTGATTTTATGATTTACCATAGGCATTTTTAAATGACGACGGATGACTTTAAATGATTTAAGACCTACTTCATGCCCACGATCTAGTCAGAGCCAGTTTTGTTTTGTTTTGTTTTGTTTTCCATAAATGTGTTCCCTGGCTTGTGTTGCTAAATGAAATTCAAAACTAGTGATATACAAATAGCTTTATCAAAGGCAAACGTCGTTTCATTTATTAGTGGTCACCGGTGGCCCATAAACAAAGTACAATCTATTGAATAAAACAGATTGCTTTTTTGATTCTATTGATTGTTTCTTTGAATTTTCTGAGGATAATTTAGTAACAAAAGCCTTTCTCCACTATTACTTCTAATACATGTATTTACTCACGTATTTTTCTTTTGCTTACACAGAGAAAATGAAATAATTAAAGCAGTTTTTCAATGTTTCTGCAATTTGTACTTAGATCTTGTGAGGCAAACCTGTGGATCAGTTATTTCTTTGCACATATACTGTGCCTGTGTGTGCTTTTCTTCTTCAACTTGAAAGACAGGGCTTTTGTCTCTTTTACAGAATCGAAAGCAAAAACTCAAAGATCCTTAATGCTTCTGATGTGGATCTGAACAAATGACTAAGCTGCTAAGTAGCAAGACTACCCATATCATAGTAGTTTCATATTATATTTAAATAGCCATGTTATTTATTTATTTATTTTTTTTTTTGGCAGAGTCTCGCTCTGTCACCCAGGCTGGAGTGCAGTGGTGTGATCTTGGCTCACTTCAACCTCCACCTCCCAGGTTCAAGCAATTATCCTGCCTCAGCCTCCCAGGTAGCTGGGACTACAGGTACATGCCAACATGCCTGGCTAATTTTTTGTGTTTCTAGTAGAGATGGGATCTCACTGTGTTAGCCAGGATGGTCTCCATCTCCTGACCTGTGATCCACCCGCCTCGACCTCCCAAAGTGCTGGGATTACAGGTATGAGCCACCGCTCCTGGTCAAATAGCCATGTTCTTTAACATTTAATGTCTTGCTAATGTTAACAGTCATGTTTACAGTCTTGAACAGGCGTAAGCCACTGCTCCCAGCCAAATAGCCATGTTAACAGTCATGTCTACAGTCTTGAACTGAAGTGGAAAGGAAGTAGTTATTATGTATTAGTCATGGCTGTTAACAAAATGTAATAACATAATTCCTCTCCTTGAGTCTTATTGATTATTTAAGTATTATTTTTGCAACTTCTTTGAATCTATAAGAGTTTCAAAATCAAAAGACTAGAAACAAAACCAAAAGAGAATGCTCCACATCTTAAAATGAGCACAATTTGGAAAGAGGTGAGTAGCCCTTGGGACATTCAGAGGGTGTTATAATTCGTTTTCATGCTGCTGATAAAGACATACCCAAGACTAGGCAATTTATTAAGGAAAGGGGTTTAATGGACTTACAGTTCCACATGTCTGGGGAGGTCTCACAATCATGGTGGGAGGCAAGGAGGAGCAAGTCATGTCTTACAAGGATGACAGCAAGCAAAGAGAAAGAGCTTGTGCAGGAAAACTCCCATTTTTTAAAACCGTTAGATTTCATGAGAATCATTCACTATCAGGAGGAAAGTGCAGGAAAGACCCACCCCATAATTCAATCACGTCCCACCGGATTTTTCCCACAACATATGGGAATTGTGGGAATTGTAGTTCAAGATGATATTTGGGTAGGGACACAGCCAAACCATATCAGGAGATATTGGTAGATCCTTCGGCCTCCTCCTGACTCCCCCTTGAGCACAGTGTCAGAAATTCCAGCAGCTGCACATGGGCCTCAGGCCAGCATCTTTTCTGAAGAACATGGGTATATCAGAGATGTGCCCGAGGACTCATGTCCTCAAAACACCCTGTTTGTTGATAGATTGGTAGCTGTAATGGTGACCAGGCACAATTCCTTGCCTGCATTTTCTATTAATTTAAAGGAATGCTATTTTTTGTTTGTTTGTTTGTTCTTTTCTTCTTTCTTAGACAGGCTAACCTTTCTCCCCTCATTTTCAAAAATAATGGGACAACATATGACATTCATCTTACTGGACAATGTAATGAACTTCAGGAGATAAACTGTTTGCTGGTCAGGATTTCCAGGATGGCACAAATTCAATTTTATATTTAAATTTGAGAAGAAAAACAATAATTTTCAATACCCATTACTCAGAAAGCAAGTAAAGTTATCTTACAAACATAACTGTTAGCTCAACAAAGAAAAGCCTGAGAGGTACTCAGATAATTCATAGTTGAAATAGTGGATAATCCTATAATTGCTACTTCTCAGAAGAGCTCTGCGTGTATGTGGAAAAAAGGCGTTATTTAAATCATGGAACATTACCCATCAAAGCTGCTTCTGTCGATGTTTAGTTGCTTTAAAACATATATTTTTTTAAATAAGATAAGACTTGGGACAGAGATTTCAGCCGAAGCTATGAAGGAAGGAAAGCAAAATAAACTCTGTAATTCTAAATTCATTCTTTTCTATCACAAAAGAAGCAGCTTTATGAACAATGGCCCTTTGTGATGAGTTCTGATACAAGAGAGATGTAACAGGAGGTCACTGTATTGCATTGCCTCTGTCTCTTCATCATTTTCTCTGCCTCCATGCATCGCCTCTGTCTCTTCATTGTTTTGTCTGCCTCCTATATGGGCCTCTTTTCATGGATCTGCCTCATGGCCAAAGACAAACACATAAAGTGCAAATTCTGTTAATATTATGCTATTCTCCTCCTTAAGATCCCTCCACACCACACACACACACACACACACACACACACACACACACACACATATTTAATTTTAAGGCTCTTAATATGAAATATAAGCCATTGACTAAATATCTTCTCTAATTTCGCACATTATTTCCTTCAAACTTGGTGCTCTATTAATCCAAATTTATACTGTTGCTCTTTGAACCCGCCATATTGTTTCCACACTGCTGTGAACTGGGCATGCTCTTCACTCTCTCTGGATTCCATTTCTCCCCCAACACATACATATATTTTTCTACTACCTTTTACTTTGGCTAACATGTACTGATGAGCCATCCCTGAAACCTCATGGGTTCTCCAGTGTCCCTAGTGCATTTATATCAAAGCCCTTACACTAAAGAGTAAGAATTACCTGCTGAATCAAAATCACCCCTGGAGGCTGAAGGACCTTCCAGGGCAAAGGCATCTTATCCACATTTTTTAACACCCCAGACACAGCAAACACTCAATGAATGAAATGAATCTTTCCATATCTCCTTCCTTACTCTTTATTAACTCAAAATCAGTCCTTCGAACCCCCAGAATTTTTAGAAATGAAAGAATTTTTATTATATTTATATTCTAGAGTTGCCCCCAAAACTCTTGGGATGTTACTTATGTGATCTTTATGATGGTCTTTTAGGCAGTAATTACGTTTAGGAACTAATTTATGTAAGGCTTATTGTCACAGCAAACTTTAAATTTTCCATTAAGACTATAGGTTCTTAGCCCATCAGGTATCTGTGGTATTTATAAAACTCCCAAAGTTGCTTACCAGAATTTTGGGGTAGGTGCATTTTCTGGAAGGAGAGCCAACAGCTTTCTTGAGGTAGTTCAAGTAGTTTGGAAAGAAAACAGAAAAAAGAAGAGTGAAATTACTGAATAGGAATGAAGGGCGTATGTTTAGGAAATGCAGGAAGGAAAGGAGAAAATATGTTTTAAAAGTGTAAAATGCTATTGAAAAAAGAAAATGGATAGGGCCACAGACAAATCTTACTGAATCAAACTTTGCCTAGGGCTAACTTAGATACAGGATGATACTTAGCCTCTCCTTTGGGGAACACACAGTGTCTGAGTATAAATATATTCCTCTTTTTCTCACTAGAGTGAGAAAGACTAATAGAAAAACTGATATGAAATGTAGAAGCTCAATGTCTTGGCCAGTATTTTTTTTCTAAGTCACAATATTCATTGGGTATTGATGAAGAGAGAGATACAGGATATCCGTAACATATTCATATTTGATTAAAATGATCAATGGGCAAAATTATGTCTAGCAGAAAGATATTTTATTTAAAAGGAGCTGAAATTAAAATATAAATAGCTTTGTTTTCCCTGTCAGGCAAAATGTTTACAGTCAGGGTAGAGACAAAATTTATTAGTCTCCCAGTCATGTGACCGTGCTGTCTATGAGCCCTCTGGGTGTGACCGGTGAAGATGCCTACTCTGGTAAGCTTGATCTCAGATCTGATGGATATTTTTGCTGTGGAAGAACCAGTTATAGGACTTCCAGTTCCAGAGAAAAGGGGAGAAGTGAAAAAATTCAAGATTCATCTTAATTAATCTTTATTAATTATAAAACAAAGTGAATATAAATGAAGGGCAATTTCAACTCATTATTGGAAAAAAAGTCAACAGATCTCCAAGATTCCAACTTTAGGAAAGAAAAGCACAACATTTACAAATAAAAACCAAACCATTTATTCAGCCCCAAAGCTGCATTGCAAGGCTCCTTTCAGGTTGTTCACCATGCCTCCTTGTTTGGTTGAATGCAGGTCGAAGACTTCTGACCACAGGATTTAATTTACTAGATTCACATATGTGTCAGTCATCCAAGTCAAGAGGACATGTAGAAGTATTTTTAGGAAACATTCACATGGTGAGCACCTTAATTTGCTGTCTTCTAGAAGATCAAGAAAGGCAGCAAGTGTTAGTGAACAATCCAATTTTACATGCATTTTTATTACAATATGTTTCATAAAAACCTTGCTGAGTGGTTATATCTTTTTTTGTTTGAGATAGCATTTCACTCTTGTTGCCCAGGCTGAAGTGCAATGGCACTATCTCGACTCACCACAACCTCCGCCTCCCGGGTTCAAGCGATTCTCTTGCTTCAGCCTCTCGAGCAGCTGGGGTTACAGGCATGCACCACCACCCCCAGCTAATTTTGTCTTTTTAGTAGAGACGGGGTTTCTCCGTGTTGCTCAGGCTGGTCTCAAACTCCTGACCTCAGGTGATCTGCTCACCTTGGGAGTGGTTATATCTTGTTAGTGATGGTCCTTCATCTCAAATCCCTGGAGGGTTCTTTATTCAAGAACAGAGCATGTAGGCACCCCTGGGTACTATTTAGGAGAAATGACTGCATGATCATCTATGCCCACATCAGTTCAAGTTAAAATATTTTATGATGCTGTCAAAATTTGGTCAATAGCAAATAACTTATTGCCATAGTCTATTGCAATAACAAGTAAGCATTTGTCAATAACAATGCAAAGAATAGGTTATCCTCTCTGAGTTTCTGTGTGGGTGAAGCTAAACCAAATGTCTACAAAGAGAAGAAGAGAAGAGGATATTCTAGGATTAAATCTGGTTATGGCAGGCCTTTGATATCTCCGTCAATGGGAAGATTCATGCTCTTAAATAAAATAACAGAGAAAGAGAGCTTTGAGGAACGAAGAAAAAATAAGTATCTGAGTGAAGATTTTCTCAAATAGGGCATGGGAGATCTTTAAGAATCCTCAGGTAGAGAATGTATATGAAATATCTTACTGAATAATTTAATATTTATTGTACACATGATGCTTCACACTGAGGTTATCTTTACAGTGTTAATTTTTATGAAAACTGTAACATTTTTGCATTCCTAATTGTTAGGGTTAAAGGATCATTTTGCAAAGACTCAGAAGCTCTAAGTTTGATCTCCATGCATGTTGTTGCTACTTTGATCTCCTCACCTTGTGATGGTCCAGAAAGAAAACCTTTGCATCTCAGCCACAGCAGGACTGTGAGAAATGGACAGGATATTTACATGTGCTTGCCTCTAAATGTCAAATCCATTAGGCAGTACTAGCTTCTGAGACTCAACAAAGCACCCCAAGGCATTAATGCCCTGAAGCATGATCAGATCATAAAGTCAGAGAGTTAGAATGACATTTGGGACCATCTAATCCCACACGTCTTCCTAAAATAAAACGCTTCACGCAAACCCCTGTGCTCACACGGCATACAGCCTCCAGGAGTGGTACTGTCTTCTCTCTGGGGCAGATAGTCTCATTAGAATCCCGAATGCAACACTTAGCCAATGTGCTAAGTGTTGGAAAGATCTTCTTTCTTTCGGTGCTGGTTCTGAGCGTAATTACATCTATCTATTTTTCTCCTTTGCAGCCCTTCAAGAAAGCTATAACCTCTTCCTGAAATTTCCTTCTAGTTCTCTTTATAATGGCTCTTTATTCAGTGTGGTTTCCAGTCACTTTCTCATCTTGCTGACCCTTCTCTGAACATGATTCTGTTTTTTTTCTGGTACTTCTTTACATCCGGAGTCTCAGTTTCCAAATGAATTTTGACCTTTGATAGCTAAGGGCCATTATCTTTATTTAGCCAAGCATTGTAATTATCTTAGTACAACATAAATTTGCCTTATCTCATAATTAGTTATAAATGGCATAGACGTATGGGGTACTAGTGATGTGGATCTAGAAAGAGTGAGCCAGATCTCTATTTTTTTAAACAAAGACTGGAATATGGGGCATGTTGTCAGCACAGGAGCTCTAGAATAGAGACATTGGCACAAACTCCACTAGGAGAAGCAGAGCTCATGGGTAAACGTGAACCTGGGAACAATACAGAGCTATTGTAGAAAAAAAATGGAGCATAGCCTCAGAGTCTAGCTGGCAAAAATCTTCATCGATTAAGAATATGATACTATTCGCAACAACAATCAGTTGCCATTGTTTTACTCTGTGCTAAGAGTTTACATACTTGTTTTGAATCCTATCCTTATAACTGGTCTAAAAGGTAGCTATCATTAGCCTTCTTTTACAAATAAGAAAAGTGGAGCTCAGTGTAGCTAAGCACATGGACCAGGTCATAGCTAGGTGATGGTGAAGCTGGAACATAGTGGGGATGACCCGACTACAGGGTACATGCTGATAACTAAAGTGCACCAAGCCTGTTACATATAGCTTCCTCACCTTGGGATTAACCCAGTGATCTGGAGGCATCCCTGAGTATGAAAATAGAACTCAGTGGCCCAAAGGTTGTTACAAGGATAGATTATAAAGGGTTGGGACTGGTGAACCCTGAAATTTACTACTGGCCTGGAAGATAGTTTACTATTGTACTAGTCAGGGTGAGATTACTGGATGGAGAGGATAACACCGGGGCCCTGGAACAAGAAAAGCTATTGTATCACCATTTGCTCCCAATCTGCCAACAACTTAGAATGTTGGTTTCAGTAAAGAAGGTTAGGTTAACATCAAACATAAATTGGAAAATAAAATTATGTCAAAGGAAAGTCTTGATCCACGCAGAAGGAATTAAAAATACAAAGACCCTTTTAAAAATGTAATTGCTGAAACGTGACAACTCACCAGCCACTTTTTAAGCATATCCATTAGAATTATTATTACTATTATTCAAGCCAGCAGTTATTATGTATCTCCTGTTGTTCTAAGTGTTTTTCACATATTAATTTATTTAGTGCTTGTAATAACTCTGTGAAGTGAGTGCCATTATTATCTTCATGTAAAATGTGGGTACACTGAGGCACAGGTAGGTGAAGCAGCTTGTCAGATAGTGAGTTACAAGCTGGCACTTGGATCCAGGTGTCTTTAGAACCTCCCTTTTTTATTCATCCCTCCATTATGGACTCTCGTCTATTCCGCGTGGTAATACTATTCAATCTCCTGAGAGATATTCCTTTGGGAAAATGCTTCTGTGAGACACCGAGATAGGCCACCGCGAAGCTCTGGAGTTGAGCCCCCCCCCCCCCCGTCACCATATTCTTAGATATTTGAGCCCCTGGGGTCAATGTCAGAAGTTTGTCTAAGGATATGTCCTTTGCTTGGTTTGAGCCAGGCTGTTAATTATTCCTATAGGGATAGAAAAACCTTGGTTTGGGGCTTGTTCTTTTAAATCCCTCATGCAACACGTTATTTCCACTATTTAATAATATTTTAGTAAAAATACATTTTACTCATTTTTTTTCATCTTTTCTTCATGAAAAAAACAACTGATGCCTAAATGGTCTTGCATATCCCTCTGAGAATTCTATTCTATGGTAGTCACCAGTGTTACAGATTGAAAATTTTCATTGGCTTGGCCTCAATTTCCATTAAGAAAACAAAACAAAACAAAAAAACTTTCCCTGAAGTAGTTTATCCACTTATTTGGATGAATTATTTCAGGGGAAGTTTTTCTTTTTACATTTTTTATTATGTAAAGAGTATTTTAAATAATGATTATGGTGACATAATAATAATATTTCAGAGGAAAACAGCAGGTAACTAGTTTTGACTTTGGCCCCTTTGCTATTTTCTTTCCTCCTTGTCTCTGCCTGGGCCTATGTTTATTGAACTCCACAGAATGCCAAGACAGCATTTGTAAAGGGGGATTTATTTAACTCTGGGTGAGTTGTACAAATGCAATAATGTGGCCCAACTCTTGTTTAATTTTGAAGGCTCTCTCCTAGACAACATCGCTCATAATGGACGGTTCAAGCCAAATTATCCATTATTGTTCCCAAAGTTTACAATTAAACTATCGATCAAAACTGGCAGTGATTTCTCCAGCAGCCTGAGCTTAAAAGCAGCTGAATTACATCAGGACACAAGTGTGTGGAGCCAGAAGGTGACACAGACAAACAGATACCAGACAGACAGTGGTACCTTCTACCAACCACCCTAGGATCCAGCCTTTGGTAATTTTCCTTGAGCCGAGAAGCCGGCTGCCACCCCAGCTATGTAGAGTGGGTCTGTGGTTTTAATAGCCAGAGGTGCCCGCAATTTGCGACCTCTATCCCTGGCTGTAAAAATTGGAGTTTAACAGGTTCGGCTCCATGGGGAACCAACCTCAGCTTTTAGGCTCCTTCAGACACTGCAGAATGCATCTTTTCTGGGGAATTCCACAATAAAATGACTGTTATTTATCATTACAAACCTCTTTATCATTTAGTCAATAAAAGGCCTCTCTCTCTCTCACTTTTTTTCCTGTGGCGTGCTCAGTCAGAAATCGGTATTAGTCTCTCCTGGCCTGAAGGCAGGAGATGTCAAAAGCTAAATCATGATCTACCCTGGCTTCCTGGCTAAATTGTGTATGAAGGCCTGAGGCAAAAAGGTACACATGCTCATTATTTGAAACTGAGATTCCCCCCCTTTCAGTTTTTCTTTCTTCTTCTCTTTCTTCTTTTTACATATTGAGACCTATAATACATATGTGGCTCAGAAGACATCGGATCTAAAACACGACAAGAGCTTGATGTGTCCCCTTCATATATTTTCTGATCGAGAAATAAAAAGTGAATTGTAATCTTAAAAAAAGGACAGTGGACTTCACCTCTTGAACTTTGTACTCATGGTGAGGAACAAACAGTGTTGCTTATGACTGGGTGCCAGTAACAGATGCCTTCTGAAAGGAGTGCCAACCCCAAGAAAGGCAGATCGTTAGTTGAGCATGAATACTCTTATTTTTTACTTGCACAGAGTAAGAGGAATCCGTTCTTTTAGATCTGCAAATAACGTTTGCCTTGGGATTCCCTCACTTCATACAGTACTTCTGTGGTAGCTGCGTGGTGGGAGGTGCCAGTCACAAAAGGTCAGTAGGAATGCCGAGGTAACAATGTCTTTGGACGTAACGGATTTGGAAGTGGTTCCTGCAAAGCCAGCTCTCCTGATTATGGTCTGAAGCATCACATATCAACCAAAAGTAAAATTTGGTGGGTTTAGATGTCCTTTTCATTAAATTGTCAAGGGTATGCCCTCTCTCCTGATTTTCACATACAACAAAGAAACCATCTTCGGGGACACGAGTTTGTTCATTACTTCATTGTTTTTTTCAGTCAAGGCAGTCTGAGCTCATTCTAGGTGCCAGATACCGTGCCACCCAAGGGGACGGACCTTGTGAATAAGTAAAGATTATTGAGCATGAAGAAATTTGTCGGGAAAAGCTTTTAGTGATCCTAATTACAGAGATACATGTCCAATTGTTTCATTTCTAATGGGTCAATTTACAAAATAAGTAATAAAATTTCAGGGGACCTCTGTTGTTAAAACTTTGATATTTTCTCCGTGAATATCTTATTCCTGGAGGAGGTAACATTTAGAAGCATAGAAACCATATATATATATATATATATATATATATATATATATATATATAATTATACTTTAAGTTCTAGGGTACTTGTGCACAATATGCAGATTTGTTACATATGTATACATGTGCCATGTTGGTGTGCTGCACCCATTAAGTCGTCATGTACATTAGGTATATCTCCTAATGCTGTCCCTCCCTACTCCCCCCACCCCATGACAGGCCCCAGTGTGCGATGTTCCCCTTCCTGTGTCCAAGTGTTCTCATTGTTCAGTTCCCACCTATGAGTGAGAAACCTATATTTTAGAGCTAAAAACAGAGAATATCTTGTTCCATACTCCTACTTAGAAATTAAGGCTTAAAGAAAGAAAACTAACACAAAACAACAACAACAAAAAACAACCGTCTGAATATTTAACTAACAATTTTAGGAACTGAAACTTGGATTCCTGTCCATACATCGATCTCCTTTCTATATGATATGTTCAGTCTCATCCTTTTTTTGTATAGCCTTTACCAAGGATTGCTTGGCAATGATGAGAAGACAGAGCGAGAAGTTGCCTTAATGGTATCAGACACTACTCATTGTCATCATTTGCTCACCTGTGTTCTTCTTAAAGATGAAAAAAAATTACACAGGTTTTGGATGCATTAGCTGGGAAGTTCACTTTGGCTAGAGAATGAAATACATATTTATTTACATATTTAGATCTCACTGTATGTATATGTATAAGTATATATACATATACGTGTAGTCTCACTATATATAGTGAGATATATATAGAGAGATCTCACTACATATATACAGTGTTATCTGAATATATAAATATGTGTTTATTTATTATGCATATATTTAAGTATGTAAATATATATGTGCATACACACACATGCACACACACACACATGCACACGCACACTTTTTTTCTTTGCTATTGGTCAGGGCCCTGAAATTTTGATGCTCACTTGTTATCCCTGACATAACCTGGACAAATTAAAAGCATTTGCTTTTATTCTGGCCTCTGATTTTCTTTGACTGGCTTGCAAACTGCTCTTCCAAGTAATCTCCAGAGTGGATCAATGGTACATAATTCCGATCTGCTAGGTAGAGGAGCCAGTCCCCCAAAAAACTTAATCATAGCTGTGACCCTACTAACCTTCAAAGTTAATACAAACAAATCTTGGTGAGGGAAACAGATCTTGTTGTATGAACCCGTGTGTGTGTGAAGAACTCTGTTATAATGTGAAATTATCCCAAGTACAACTGTCTTCCACTTCTCACCAGGTCACAGTACTGCCCAAAGAAAGGCAGTTTACACAATTCCAGTTACAAATTTATTTACATTCAAAATAACCTGGTATATTTTTGACATTTACAAAATAGATTGCTTTTAGACTGAAACCATATATTCTCATCTCAAAGTGGAGTTTTATGACAGGTTATAAACCATGAGATCTTTTGTGATTAGGATACAAATCAGGGGTCTAGTAGCCCCTTGGTAGCTTGACAATAAAAAAATCGCGTTTGTATATTCTTCAGTTCCGAGAATGATATTTAAAGCAAATTTTACCTTTAAAGTGTGCAGGATTTAAGAAATAAATTTTTAAAAAGGTATTTGCGTTACTCTCATATTTTTTTCCTTTTTCTTTTGTTCTTTGCTATTTTAAACAAGACCCTAACTTAAATCTTCCAGCTCTAACTTGCAAACTATAAGCCTCCAAGCTCTAAGTCGTTTTGAAATTATTCATATTATTTCCCAAACTTTATTACTATGCCTCTTTTCTCATTTAATTTTAAGTCCACATCTCCTAGCAATACCACAGGCATGGAGTCCTAGCTCTGCCATGTAACCAATAAATAAAAGAACTGTAAGAGTGTTGATGAATTTAAATGCATCTCACATTAATCTTAAGTGTTTATTTCTTCCTCAAATTAAACATTGGTTTCCATGGCCTCAGGTGGCTTGGTGCTTACACACACGTGGTCCTGTTTCCTAATGAAGTGGGCAAATACCAACCTTAGAGTGTCAAATTGGATAGTGGCCCTTGAGCACCTTCCTTAATATCGATGAGGCTCTTGGTGAACAGTAGTAAATGCAGCACACGGGTATATGTAGTATAGAAGGACTGTATCTGTGCCATGCATGGTTACGGGGTGTTCTTTGACGTGACTTTTGTACCCAACTCTGTCTCACAGCCACGTGAGAGTGCTCACTTCCCTTTGAGGGTGTGAGCTCTTTGAAAGAGGGAGGTTCAATAAGTGCTTTTCAGGTTAAATCTAGTTTGACATCTTGCTGTGCAGGGGTGAACTATTCAGACTGGTGGCACACTCAAGGTTGCTATTTTGAATATTTTATGTTCACACATTTTTCTATTCCGATATTTTACTTCATAAAACTATGGATGGACCATACTCTTGAGATTGATTAATGTGGATTGTTCATGCTTAAGTTCCCAAAGATGGTTAAATATCTTACATATTATTTGTATCCCCGGCATTGTTTTAGGTTCTTATTTTGGCTAGAAAGATTTTACATGAGATACATGTAAAACATGCACGTGTGTTTTCTTTAAAGCTCTCTTTATGATCAATGCAAGTCACTCAGTCTGGAAATTCTCTTAGAATGAAACATTTATACTCTGGTTGATGCTATTGTTGTTTCCAATCATCACTACCTCTTCCAGTAAAAGGTACCCATGTGGGTATGTAGCATGTGATTTTCCTTGCCACATGACTTACCATATGACTTTCTATGCCTCCTATGGGTTTCTGAAGTTGGACTTGGTCATGTGACTTGCTGTGCTGTCTACAAGTCAGCTGGTGATCACAAGTCTGGTAGAAACCTGACTAGCCTTCGTGTGTTTTGGCCAACTCTCTTGCTCCTTCTCTCTGCCATGAGAACAGAGTGTCCCAAACAAAGACCATTCCTTCAACCAGAATGTGAAGTCACATAGAGAAGAACCACAAAAACCTCAACTTTCAGCATTTGACAAGGCTAAGAAATAAACAGTTGTTAAAGGCCACTAAAGTCTTAAGGTTATTTTTCTTGTAGCAGAGATGACTAATATGCTATTAACATTTATTTTTAAAAAGGATAATTAGATTTTTCAGTACATAGAGATACAAAGAAGAAAAAAATAAACAAAAGACTCATTATCCCCCAACACAGATGACCTTTGTTAATGTGTATATACAGTTTAGAAAATTCAAGCTAAACAGAAAAAGAGTGTGTTTTCAATTTTCAACTTAATTATGATATGGAAATGTGTTCTTTTTAAAACTGTCTTTCTTTAAATATCTTATGTGGCAGTTATATATCATTAGAAAATTTTCTTCTGTGGTTTTATGTATCGTTTACCTGACTTTCCTATGGGCAACTCACATTTGAAAGAGACAAATGACGACAAACGAATATTTTATTTGTATTTATTATTTACATTTCAAAACCAAATATGTATACTGTCTATGTATATGTTCATAATATCTATATTAGGAATACACATTTCTTTACAAAAAAGTTGAGCCATTACTTTGATACTGCTTTGATTTATTTCCTAGGAAGTAAAATAAATTTCCATTCCACCATAAGGAAAATGTCTTTCTTTGATTTTGTGTTTTGTTTTGGCAAATAGTCATTTGAGAATTTGGAATTGGCCTGACATTTTATTCCAAAAGATGGATATCTTCAGAGAAATTTCGGTACAATTCCAAACCTAACTCTTACATACACATTTTTGGGATAGATTGGCAAAGCAGTGCCAACAGAAAGTCTTTCCTTTTATTGCTCTATTCTTTGATTCTTTTTTCCACTCTTTATATCTTCCTTGACAAAAGATATTTAATTAATGAGAGTCCATTTCATTTTATGCATTCATGCATGCAAGATATTATATTCATATCTCTTTTGCCTTAGAACAGTTGAGAAGAAGCCAGTGTGGGTGTTGATGAACAGGAATGATTAAACACTTTCCGAGAACTAGAGAGTGTGCATTTCAAAGTTGGACCTGGTTTTTAAGCATTCTACATTTGAGATACTTCTCTCTCTCTATATATATATATAAAATATATGTGTGTGTATGTACATGCATATATGTACATTAATGTTTAATATGTATATATTACATATTACAATGTGTATGTGAATTGCACAAACGTACATGAATGTTTATGTATGTAAACATACATAAACATATTTATTGAGCAGCTGCTACATAAGGCACAGCTTAGAGCCTAGTGTGCTTTTTATATCTATAATAAATATAAATGGGGAGGCCTTGAAAAGTAAAATATAAATATAAACGGAGAGAGCTTGAAAAGTAAAAATACATACCCTATTTTCTTGGGCTATGATCATTTCAGATCTTACACCCATTTCAACCTTCTTCACAACTGATGGAAGATGCTTCCTAGGTGGATTATTGTACTTTCAAGGCACTTGGTGTATTTTTCATTGATTATGTCCAGTTTTGTATTATCACTCCAAATTCACTAAAATATTTTTGGCTGGGTGCTGTGGCTCACCCCTGTAATCCTAGCACTTTGGGAGACTGAGGTGGGCAGACCACGAGGTCAGCAGATCAAGACCATTCTGGCTAAGAGGGTGAAACCCAGTCTCTACTAAAAATGCAAAAAAAATTAGCCAGGCATGGTGGCAGATGCCTGTAGTCCCAGCTACTTGGGAGGCTGAGACAGGATAATGATTTGAACCCAGGAACTGGAGCTTGCAGTGAGCTGAGATCGCACCACTATACTCCAGCCTGGGTGACAGAGCGAGACACCGTCTCAAAAAAAAAAAAAAAATATATATATATATATACACACACACACACACACACACGCATACATATATATGTATATTTTTTTAAAGAAAAGAGCTATTTCTTATTCATCTATATGTCTACATTTCTTAGCACAGTACTTGGCTTCTGGTGGGGTTCAATTAATAATACCTGGTAATTATGACATTGTGGTATATTGTTATTACATCTAGGCCAATCAACAGTACAAAGAAACCCCATCAGAGGGCTCAACAATCTTACACTGAAAATATTTGAAGATATTCAAATACGCTCTTAAAATTTGAGGATTAAAGGATTGAATTTATTCTATGTTATTTTGGAGAGTGGAACAAAAAACAGAGATTTCAGTCCAGTATAAAGAAGTTTTCTAATACATAGGCTTTCCAAATTGCTCTTCACTGGGCATATATTTCTTCACTGGGCATACATTTCATACATCTTTGCATACCAAAGCAAAGATATCAAAAAGTGAATTCCTGTATCGTGTGGCAGGTTACACACTAAATGGATTTCTGTTCTAAATCCCTTTTATAGTTTTCTCTAACTATTTTGAGTTGTTCTTTTCTATCTCACTAGATTATATTGAGTCTAGGGATCATATTTTACATCTTTCAGTATCGCTAGGCTCTAAACTGTGCCTTATGTAGCAGCTGCTCGATAAATACTTGTGGAATATAACAATAGGAGGCTATTCAGAGATAAGGCAACATTAGGAATTATGCACAACTCACTTTTGATAGGACTGGGAAGAGTTTGGCCATCAGAAGGAACAAACTTATGGTAGTTTATTTCAAAGGGGAAGGCCACGAGAGGTGGCCAGAAGCGGGGATGCAGATTTAGAGAGGAGAAGATGATGGGTTTGATTTTGAACTTATTGAAATTGCTTTGCCAAGAGAAGTCAGACAGTAGACAGTTGTGTAAGTGGCCTGGTACTTAGGAAGGAACTCTGAGTTGAAATCTACAATTTGGTAGACTTGGGTTCCAATTTTGGCTCCAACGCTGACAACTCTGTCTTTAGAGAAGGCATTTGACTACTTCAGGTCTCAATCCTTATCTATAAAGGGGTAATAAACAATTTTGTTTAATTTTTAGAGTTGCTATGGACATATTCTTATAATGCCTACCAAATAGTAATGATCATTTAATGGGTTAAACCATTGTAATAATTTTTATTATTAGCTTTTATTCCAGTGAAATTCATTTCACTAGAATGCTGAGGTCATATTTTAATAGTTGAAGATCGCTGACTAGTTCTCCTAAAATACTGAGAAATAGAGAGATAAGATTACAATTAGATGCACGGAAAGAAAAAAATGTATATATAAGAGTAATGAACATTGTTTTAATGCTGACGAGAGAGAACCAGGAGAGGGGGAAAAGTTGAAAATAAGAAGGAATTAAGGGATCAGGGTCTACTGAATGAAGGAATAAGTGAATGAGGGGACAGGTAACTAAGTACATCTGGAGGGATGGGTTCTGACTAAGAAGAGGTACCATTCTTTGGAGATGTGTGGGGGTTGAGAGTTGGGGGCATAAAGAGTAAGGAGGTAAAGATACTTATCTTATAATGTGTTTAATAATTGAAAATAAATTATCAGAATACCAAATTCAGACAATATTTATTAATTTATATAGGGAATTCTGCACTGTTTATTTTTGAAGAGACTTTATCACATGTGATTCTATGAATAACGTTAGAGGTAAGGGTAGAGCAGTTGATATTGAAGACGACCCAATAGTCCCACATATAGTTGTTTGATAAGCATAGAAATGGACCCTTCTGGTCTTAAAGCTTGAAACTTATGTTTGCAGACCTTCAGGCTTCTCAAAGTATCAAAGAAATGAAACTCACTAGGTCACCACATTCGGCCAATGAGAGGCTGGACCCCTCATTCACCAAGTTTGATTCCTTGGCCCTCCCTAGTTTCTCTTTTGTTACACATTGTTACATTTCTTCCTTGGTACACACAACCCTAGGTCTTGTGTTGGGGTGAGTGAGCAGACCTGGATTTGAGACTGAGCTCCCATCTCCTCCGCTGTGGCACCAGATGAAAGCTTTCTTCCTTGGCAATACCGTCGTCTCAGTCATTGGCTTTCTGTGCAGCGAGCAGCAGGACCTAGACTGAACCTCTGGTGTTTGAGTAACAATATTATGCCCTTCCATTAGTGAAGCATCTGAGACCAAGAGAAAGAATGCAACCTACCCCAGATGATGTGGGTCATAATAGTGCTGCAACTTTATGCAAATCTGAACTATTTCTGCAGTAGGAGCCTGTCATTTTGATTCCATTATCTGATGGTTCAGACCTCACTTGGGAACTTCCCACCTCTGATATCTAGGTTTGGCATCTGAACTTTGCCTCCCAACAACCAAACACTGGTTTCCTCCACGGCATTTTCCTAACTGTGAATCGCACCTCTCTTGTGTGTCTGGTGTAGGAGCCTCAGATTCAACCCCATAGAACCTAAACCCAGATTAGTCACATGGCTAGAACCTGGTGGGGTGCCTAAGTCTCTTGCTGTGTGGTAGTCAGTACGGTTTTGTTTCACAGCTCACTGAATTAGGAGCTAGGTCTCCTAAGCCCACCGGGAGCTGAAACATATATAATACATAGATATGTATCTTAGTACTAGCCAGTTTTAGGAGGACAAATACCAGTGAAAAGCTTTGCAATTTGAAGTTTCTACAATTTGGATTGACCTTGCCTCCTTCTGCCTGGAGAGTAATCCAAATGATTAGCGGATATTTCCTGCATTCATCTGTCTTTTCTCATTTCGAAAGGTAAATACTCTTATCTTGCTTGAATAGTGAGACTGCTTTTATTTTAACTTCTTTGCTAACATCATCGCCTCTACTCTTTGGCAAGTTTGGATTTGTTTAAACTATGCGTTGCTCTATAAAGTGCTTGAATGAGCATTGATCTGGAAGACTTGTGCAATGCTTCTAAACCAACTTTCGTGCCCCAGTGTCCAAAATGGTATCATTTAAATTCTGTCCTTCCTATCCTCTGTGTGGTCGGACGCTCTGTTAAATCAAGTAGTATTGAAATTGTAATACATTTAGATACCACTTGTCTTTAGCAATGATAATCTTATTAGGCACTCTAAGAAATATCCAAAGAGAAGTAAAAGGACTCCAGTGTGAAATTGACAGCATCACCTCTTTTTTCTTTTTTTTTTTTTTGAGACGGAGTCTTTGCTCTGTCGCCCAG
Organism: Macaca nemestrina; assembly: GCF_043159975.1. NCBI lineage: Eukaryota > Metazoa > Chordata > Mammalia > Primates > Cercopithecidae > Macaca > Macaca nemestrina. The sequence continues at coordinate 175,356,652 of NC_092129.1, read as the reverse complement.
GCTGGAGTGCAGTGGCTTGATCTCGGCTCACTGCAAGCTCCGCCTCCCGGGTTCACGCCATTCTCCTGCCTCAGCCTCCCGAGTAGCTGGGACTACAGGCGCCCGCCACCTCGCCCGGCTGGTTTTTTGTACTTTTAGTAGAGACGGGGTTTCACCATGTTAGCCAGGATGGTCTCGATCTCCTGACCTTGTGATCCGCCCGTCTCGGCCTCCCAAAGTGCTGGGATTACAGGCGTGAGCCACCGCGCCCGGCCTGCATCACCTCTTTTTTCAACGTGAGTTATACCTAAATCCCAAAGGAGCTGGAACCAAGGACCAAAGACAAACTGAAATGATATGCTTTCATGGAGAAGTGGTTAGAGCAAGCAGAACCGCAGACTGTCACAAGTATAACAAAAACTACAAAACTACGAAACTATGACATTATAAAGTTGCAAAAATTTGACAGCCAATTTAGAATAGGAAATTTTCTCATGCTTGCAGGTGATACCTGGGTGTTTTTATACTTAATTTCTATTGTAATTGTTTTCTAATACTTCAGATGTGACTTTGGCTAACTAGTCCCCAATTACACCAGCCATCCAAGATTATAGTTATTGTAGTAAAACCTGAAAAAATAACTTCCACTAAATCTGTTTGAATGTATTGTTAAAACAAGAATTTATTGCTTCATCCATTGTCTGTTTAGGATTTATGTTTCAGATTTGATTGTAATCCAAACGTTCTTTTTTCTTCCATAGTTAACGTCACTTGTTGTTCCTTTCCCAGAAAAGAGGGAGCAAACATAATTATATTGCTGGGTACATTTCGTTATTTGACCAAATTTGTTTTTTATAGAGTCCATTAATTATTTTCGGATTACAATAGTATTTTGTAGATTGTAGAAAATGTGGAAATGTAGAAAATATTAAACACAACTAATAATCCCACTTCTCAAAAATAACATTTTAACTTATATACCTGCTGGTAAATATGACAAAGTTTTCTTCTATAAAATTTATCCTTCAGTTAGTTAAGTTTCATCTTTCTATACATCACATTCAATTATCACATAGCATTTTATCAACATATGATCTTTAATTCATTGAGTGTATTTATTATTGGTAACCATTTAAAAAATTTTAATTTATTTGTAATAACTGTATGGTGAACATCATAGAACATAAATATCCTCATACATATCTGATTAAATTCCTACAAATATAGAGATGCTGTTTATCATGTAATGGTTAAGATTTGGGACTTCAGAATTAGGTAGACTCTGCCTAAATAGCAAGTCTATCAAAAAACTGTAACAACATACAACATCATGGGAAACCTACTCAACCTCAACTTCTCTGAGTTTGTTTCATCATCTATAAGATAGAAGTAAAGTAGATTATAACTAAGAAGATAATTGAGAGGATAAAATGGGGTATACTTAGATGTTTATATGCATGTTTCATGGTCACTAGTTTTCACGTATTGTTTTAACTGTATTCCAACTAAAATCTCAGTGGATATTCACAGTGAATTTATGAGGTTGCTATATGGTTATTTAATAATCTTTATTTTAAAAATAGGAACTTTAAATTCTATGATGGGTATATCATCTCGCATCTATCACTTCATAAATCAAAAGCTCCTTCTTATGGTTATCTTATCTTCTTGATGAATTATACCATTTTCTTGCTTTACTCCATAGTTGTGAGTCTCTGGTCACATGGCTCTTGGGTGAAGTTGCTAAATTCAGCAGGTAAAAATACAGACCACCTAATTAAATTTGAATTTCAGCTACACAGCAAATTTTTTTAAGCATAAGTATATCTAATAGAATATTTGGGACTTATTTTTTATATCAAAACGACTTGGTTTTAGTATGAAATTCAAATTTGACGGGACTCCTTTTTCAAAATCTGGCAATCCTACTTTTGGGATTTCTTACTTTTACAACTGCAGCTGGACACCAGCTAGAAGTAGCCCTAGAACTGTGTATGGCCATGGTGAGCCATGGGGTGGCAGTTCCAGAGCCTTGCAGAGTCTGGCAGGCCACCTCAGTTCTTACCTTGATTCCATTCCATAAATCTTACGCAAATTCCCTCTCCTGAGCCTTAATTTCCATATATATGTATATAAAGTTTGGTGATGTGAACTAGATGGCATCTACTTGTCTTTCTTGATCTAAAACTCTCCTCTCTCTTTTCCTCATTTTTCTCTACATTGTCCGGTATCTTTTCTGATGAACTTTCTGAACCCATCTTCAAATAGCAAACATTTTAAAAGGAATAGTCAATTAAAATATTTCTCTGTCTCTACTTTTACTTCTATATCTATCTATAACATGCAAAATAGTATAATAAAAGAAAAAACCCCACCAAGTACCCCTTCTCTGGGAATGAGGGAGCAAGGCATTTTAAAGGAGTATGTGGTCAGGTTTCGTCAGTGCTTTCCCAGCATGGTTAAGCAAGTGAAATATGCAGAACTGCATCACACTTTTAGTGTTCACATCTTTCCCTAGCATATTAAGACTTTCCTAGTCCTGCATTAAAACTATAGCTCCCATAATATCTCAATACATGTTCCCACAGCATATTCTCTGTATGTGGGTTGACTTCTCCCAGAATACAGGCAACAGGTTGCCTAGGAGTGCAGAAATCATGTCAATGCTGCTGCATGAGCCCACGAATCAACTTAAGGATGAATCTTCCTGCTGTTTTTATCAGTTACTCCTTTGTTCTTGTTGTCATGCCACAAATATTTTGCTTTGGAACTAGAAATTCTTGCTTCCATCTTGTAGGCTTTTCTCCTTCTGTCTGGGACAAAGTGGTAATCTCATAAACAATCAAGAGAAGACAGGATTAAAATGATTGGTTTTGTGTAATTGAAGTTGAATGATTGAATTCCCTTACTTTTTAGGCGATTTGTTAACCAAAAAAAAAAAAAAAAAAAAAAAAAAAGTGGCCTCATATATTCTGAAAGGCCAAAGGAATGTGTTAAATTTGATAAAATAATGAAGAGTTATAAACTCTTTAGAGGTAACAAATAACAAAACAGGATGCATCGATTTATAAGTTTCAACACCATTTATTTTTTCTGATTCTAAATTTCAGACATGCATATTCAAAAATGAATATGAATACTAACTGATAAATGTAGAAAAAGTGGTTACCATTTAGTAATGATTATAAAGATTCTTGGTTCAGACCAGGAAATGCACAATGGATGCTAAAACTAATGGGTTGATTTTGATGAAAAACAGGAAATTTATTTACCAAAATATTTCTCCACAAAACACTATAACTTTACACTATAGAAACCTGGCAGACACCTCCTTAACCAGATAATTGCATTTAAACTCACCAGGAATGGGACAAATGTACACGATGTGACTCTTGATATAATGCACTGAGAAGGATAGAGTATTGCTTCTGTGGTATTCCTGCCAAACATACATGATCTGAGTTTAATGAAGAGTAAACATCATACAAATCCCATGTGAGAACATAACGCAAAATAATTGGCCAGTAGTGTTCAAAAATATTAAGTGATACAAGACAATGTCTGAGGAACCGTTCTAGGTTAAAGGAGACTAGATGTGACAACTAAATGCAACATGTCATTCTGGATTGGCTCTCACACCCATTTTTTGTTTTGTTTTGTTGTTTTGTTTTCTCTAAAGGATGTTAATGGGATAATTAATAAAATCTGAATAAAATCTATAGATTAGATGATAGTATTGTGGCAATGTGAATTCCCTGATTTTGATGATTATACTGTGGTTATGCAAAAGGAATGTTTTTGTTTTAATGTATGTGTGTGTGTCTGTGTGTGTGTGTGGATAGAAACATGGAAGTACACACTGAAGTGTTTGGGTGTAAAGGGGTGAAAAGTGTAAAATATAGGAAAGTACATTTAAAAAGAGCAGCTCTAATCCACTTTTTAGAAAAAAAATGTGAACATTCTCATTTTAAAAATATTTTCTATGGATAAATAACTTAAACATGATTTTGTATTCTCTTGCTAAAACATGTTTTAGTGGAATGTAAGATAGTCTCACATATTGATTCACTGTATAAGAAACTTAGTTTTATAGTTGAAAAGTATGTCTTATTTAATGTAAATGATAAACGATGCTCATTGGTTGTTTAAATTTATTACTTGTAAATTACCTTTTTATGTGTCTAGCTCATTTCCTTTGGAAATGTTAGCAGTTTTCTTATTAATTTCGCTAAATTATTTTTATATTAAGGTTTTCAACTCTTTGTGAAGTTCATTGCAAATAAACAACTTGTGTTCTTGTGGAATTATCTCTGATTTTAGTTATCCTGTTGTTTGTGTACCAGCCAGACCATTTGATTTGCTGAATGAAGTATCACAAGCTGTTTTTCTTACAGTTGAGATTGAAAAGATATATAAATATACAGATAGTGACTTCTTACTTGGGGATAGGCAAATTCTGTGATCTAAGTCCAGTGGTCTCTCTTCAGTAATCTGAAAGTCATTGAGGGAGGAGATTGCTTGTTTTTATCTCAAAAGCTTATTTCCTGGGTCAAAAGAACAATGTAATAGTTGGTTTTTACATGTTGGTGGATAGGCTTTTACAAGTTGGTGAGCTATCTATAGAGATGTGTGTAAGCTCTGGGAAGGCCAGAGTCCTCTCCCATTTGTTTATGTGTTCCCAGAGCTGGGTACATAGCACATCTTAGACACTCAAGGATGAATGAATTAATGAGTTAACAAATGTAATACTGCTTTTGGAATAATGAAGAAAGGCATCTGGCAGAAACGACAATTTGAAAAGAAGAAAAAGGGACTGAAGAGAGAGGCATAAAGGTGACAAAAAGAATCTTGACAATTTTGCCTAAAGCCAATTCTTCTGTCAAGTTTTAACAAGATTTTCTTTCACTGCCCAAATTCCTAGGGTTCTATTTCTAATATTTTTGTTTTGTGCAAATAATTTCCACTTGGGAGAGGGATGAAATTCACTCGAATAACAATGAAGAGAGTTTAATAGAAGATAGTTTGGCTCAGGCTTTACTCTGTAGTTTATTTACTATCCCATGGGATTGTCGTTATAAATTATTCCGTATCTTTCCTCTGTCCTTTTTATAAAGTAACTTTTGTCAAAAATACCGTTTTATAAACTTCACAGATTTCCATCTCCATCAATTTGTTTTTATAAAACCGTGGCTTATGCACAGATTATACCAACAGCTATAGGCCGGGCATCTGCAGTCAAGCATGCAGAAAAGGCAGTGCCCAGTGTTGTAGAAATAATCTTTGATTGGGGGTCACCGGACTCGGTACCTAGGAAAAAAATGAACCATTGCCCTGAGAATCCCACAGCTCAGAATGCTTCCTGGAAAGAAAACTTCTCCTTTATCTTAGAAAAACACCTTGTGGGGATTGATGGTGGTGGAAGTGTCATCTTCCCATCTTCCACAATTCCATTCACACACCTTCTGGAAGAGAGAATCCGAATCTCTGGGCATCATAAAGTGAAAGGACTTTTGAATTGAGGCTGAGCAGTCTGAAGGAAATTGCCTTCCATGGACTAGTGGGTGAGAGGAGAAACCTACTAAAGTTTGATACCTGATGTTCAGAAGAGACAGAAAGTGAGTGGCATGAGCATCTCACAGCTGACATTCATTGGGTGTTTACTGTGTCCCACATTTTTCTGAGTGCTTTGAATGCATTGTAAATTTAACACCCTAACCTATTAGATAGGTAATATTAGCCCTACTTTACACATAAGCAAACTGAGGCACCCAGAGCTTAAGCGGCTTGTTTTGGATTACATAGGTGTAAATGGCATATTATGGATTCAAACACCATCTGACTCTGGAACTTGCTTTTAAACCACCATGCAAGATTGCTCTGAGCCATCCACGGTAATCTTAGGGAGAACATTAATAACTCCATTGTGTATGGGATGATAACTCCATTATTTTACTTTAATTTTAAAAGGGATGTGTAATTCCAAATGTCTGGGACCAACCAGAGAGTATATAACTGTGTTGCCCATGGACTGAGTTATTTATTTTTGAGTATGAATTAACTGGGGCCCTGGACCATTCTATGAGCTCTCTCCCCTTTCTAAAATGTAATCATTGTGAACCAAACACAGAGGCATTTAATTGTTTATTATTCAGTCTTTAATGTGGTATGAGCTCAGAGCAGATTTTATAATATAATTTCTGTTGTCTTATTAGGTGACTCTTTCATTCCAACTGTGAGAAGACAGCTTAAGGGGAAACCTCAGAGTCCCTGGAAGACAGTACATTGTAGTAGAATGAGTAATTGAGTGGGAATCAGTAGTTTAGCTTGGCTTTCCCACAGATGTTAGACCAAGGCTCACATAGCCAATTGCCTACTCAATGTATTGTCTTGAAAGTCCTACAGGCATCCAAAATTCCTAAAGTATAAATGTTCACAATCCAGCCCTTTATGCACTTGACCTTCAATATGCTTCCTTTTCATTAGTCTTTATTCATTTCAAGGCTTCACCTGTTACCTAATAAACCATATGCAAAATCTTGTATCTAGTGATATTACCTCTCTATATTTCTTGAATGCATCATCTCACCCCCACCTCTACTCTCATTGATCTTGTTCTATGTCTGGATGATGGCAGCAGGCTCTTATTTGGACATCATGACTTCAGGCTAGCCCTTTTCCTATCTGACCTCCATTCCACATCACTATACCATCTTCCTCCATTTACTGAAGGAAGAGATGTAGCCTGTACACTTTCATGCTGGAAAATATCCAGGGTCTGCCACTGCCAAGTCTAGGTAACTTTTCATAACATCTAAAACCTTCAATATTTAGGTCCTTGCAATCTGTCCAGCCACTGACCACTTTTCATCTTGTGTTCTAAGTGCATTTATGTTTGAGCTAGTCTCTCTGTTTAGATGTGACCTTTCTTCCCTTCTTCTGTGCTTAATTCTAAATTCTCAAGTGCTTCTTCTTTCTGTTTCTATAACAGGCTGCAATCTTTACACTAGACCACATTTTTAAAGAAATTGAATTAATTCTCTCCTCTTGATTAATGATAAACTTTTCAGGGGCTACTTTTCTTTGCAGTTCTGTTGCATAACTCGGTGGTTAGGACATGGTCAATGTTCAAGGAATTGTTGTGAACCATAAAACTGAGATCATGACCACAGATGAGTCTCTTTTCCTCTCATGCCTCAGTATCTCATGTGTAAAAGAAAAGCATTGATTGGAATGATCTCTAAGGCCTCATTCAACTCAAATCAAACCGATCCAAACAAAATGGTACTAGTATAATGCATTTTCAATTAATGAAGCATGTCTGGTACTTCTGCTCCATCTTGTTTATAATTTAACTTTTTTTTATAAATTATATTCTCTAATTCATATATGTTCACATTTATTTGGTGAGATGAAACTTCTCCTGATAGTTGGCCTTTGACAGAATTTACAGAAAATCTTCAGATCAAATGATGCTAATGAGGAGGTTACAAAGATGTTCTTCGAATGTCCCACACTGGCATAAATGTTGGCGTTTAAAATTGTAACCAAACATGGTAAAAAAAAAAACATTACATTTAAATGCAAGAATCTCTATTGAAAAGCATTATTAGAAACATACCATACAAAAATGTTTACTATTAATATAATGAGCTCATAAACATTGGATTCAGACTGATTTGATTAAAATGCAGGATCTGCAATTCATCAGCTCATTGACCTATGCAAGTTACAAATATACAGAGATACATTATTGTTATTTTTGAGTTGGGGATAGTAATACCTCCCTTTCAAAATTATGCTAAGCATTAAAGATGACTGGTATAGAGTAACAGCTTAGCCCCTAGTAGCTCTACAATAAGTTGCAAATGATGCTTGTGATGGTGGTGGTGATGTGGGTGATCATGATGATGCTAGTGATGGTGGTGGAGGTCATGATGATGGCAGTGGCAGAGGTAATGGTAGTGGTGATGATGGTGGTGATGAAGGCAATTGTGGTGGTGATGATGGTGATGGTGGTGGTGACAATAATAGTGATGATGATAATAATGGTAATGATGATGGTGGATGCTGATGGTGTTTCTAATATTGATGTTAGCAGTGGTGGTGATAGCCCTTTCTACCTCTGTGACTTTGCCCATGGATTTACCTCTGCGGAGAGAAGGTCCCTCATTCCAAGCGCTATCACTCCACCCTCCTTCACCTAGCTAAATCTTATTCTTTAATCTTAAAATTTCAGTTTGACATCACTCTCTCAGAGAAACAGCCTCTGATTTCTGAAACTAAATGAAGTATCCCTATTTTAATCTCTCTTGGCAAGCATCATATACTTTTCCTTTCACAGTACTTTTCACAAATGTAAACAACTTATTATTTACAAAATATCATTGTAAAATCTGTCACAACTTGACTGTGGTTCAGTGTATTCCCAGCATTTAGTGCTAAGCCTGGCATGATTTAGGTCCCTCAATAAATATTTGTCAAATGAGTAAAATTATGACAAAATCACTAGGACTATCCACCTGAAATCAGGGTGAAAGGATGGTATGTTCTACTTAACTCAAGGAATTGAATCAAGTAACTATTTTGATTACAGTTTAAAGGGCATTCTCAAAGTGAGAGTTATTTTAAATAAGACATGAACAATTGGTAATGTACATAATTGAAGTCTAAGATGAATCTAATACATGATTGATGGTATATTGTAAGAAAAGGAGAAAAGAAGAGAAAAAAAATGTTGGTTGACAAATAAAAACAAGTACTTTAAAAATAACCTTTCTTGGGGCCCTGTTCTTTTTAGGAGGAAGGGTCTCTAGATAATGGGGCTGACTGAATGATGGTGGGGCGTTGCTGGGCATCAATGAATCCCTCAATGCTTCATTGTCTTAGGCCACAGTTAATGTGCAGGATAAGAAAGGCTCATAAAGATGGCATGTTTGCTTGGCGGCTCCCTGTTGGGGTTCCAGTGTATTACCTGGATCTAATTATCTCATCTCCAGCTGACAGAGGGGTTTCCATGGAACCTCTCCATCACTGCTGCCTCAGTCCAGCTTCCAGGGGGCTGTCTAATAGCTTGATATATTTTTGGATCCCCTGCTCATTGGATGAACAAGCTGAAGCAAATCATGTATTGACCTCAAAGCATTTATAAACTGTAGAACATTATATTCTCATCAGAGCCATAGGGGCAGTAAACTATAGTTTCTCTGCTGTGAAACATGGTTTTGGTTATGCACTGTGTTACCGGGGTTGTACCTAAACAATAATACATCATTTGTGGCACATGTCGCCTTCTTTATTGAAAGGCAAAACAAAGAGTTGAGGACAAAAATCATTACTTCTTTAGCAATTTTTCACAAAATGCTTTTCTTTTGTACTTGACACACAGATGGGACATTGTACTGCGAGGGAAATGATGTATGGCAGCCTGACAAATTTCATTTCCTTTCTAAAACCAGAATCAGAAGGATGCACAAATTTGGGAAAGTTGTGTTTCTTTTTGTAAAATAAAATAAAATAAAAAGAACAAAATATACTTTTTAAAAGCAAAAGAGGGGACTCCAGTGGGGCTCCCTGAGAAAGCATTTGTGTGCTTTAATTGACTTGTCAGGTATTGATCAAAGCGCTTAGATGAAAATATTGGTAACAATAAGCCAGCTCATGTGAGAGCTTTTGTATCATCTTGAAGATGGTCATCCATGATTGAGGCTGGAATTAACAGGATGCAATGCAGCCCTGTAGGACTGGATGGACAAAGGGGCCGACACAGACTCCTCTCCTGTGGGCTCAGGAAAAGCTGTATGCACAAACTTTCTGAGCATCAGAAGAAATCAGGTGGCTGCTCTAAGGTCTTGCCCATTCCTTCTCTATCCTTCCTATTCTTTGTCCACTCCGTCCTCAATGCAGTTTATCAAGGCTTATCCAGCCACCACTTGCTTCTAAGTCACCGGGGTACTTCCTAAAAATGTGAGATCTCTAGGTCCATGCAGACTTGGAATCAGGCTGAGTTGGGGCATGAGGATCTGCACTTTTCACATGTCCACAAAGTGATTTTCCTGCACTCCAAAATCTGTGAATCCCTGCCCATATGTCTCATCCCAGAGACTATCCTGAGAATAAATCATGATTAACATCCGCAAAGGGCCGAACATCTTTTTCTGACTTCCTCCCGCTGAGAGTCCTTTTCCCTTAACATTCTACTTGGTGACTTTTGAAAAGCATTCACAGCTATTAATGTAATAATTTATAGTGTTCCTCTTCCAGATAACATGTTTACATTACATTAGAGTCTTTTTTTCCCCTTATTTTCCAAGTCTTGCTGGGCAATTTTTTTTTTTTTTTTACAGAAAATAAATAAAAGCCTCAAATATGTTTAAGAAATAAAGCTTAGGCCGGGAGCAGTGACTCACCCCTGTAATCCCGGCACTTTGGGAAGCCGAGGTGGGTGGATTACGAGTTCAGGAGTTCAAGACCAGCATGGCCAAGACGGTGAAACCCCGTCTCTACTAAAAATACAAACATTATCCGGGCATGGTGGTGGGCGCCTGTAATCCCAGCTACTTGGGAGGCTGAGGCAGAGAATTGCTTGAACCCAGGAGGCAGAGGTTGCAGCAAGCCGAGATGGCTCCATTGCACTCCAGCCTGTGCAACAGAGCAAGACTCCATCTCAAAAAAAATTAAAAATAAAGAAGAAGAAGAGGAAGAAGAAGAAGAAGAAGAAGAAGAAGAAGAAGAAGAAGAAGAAGAAGAAGAAGAAGAAGAAGAAGAAGAAGAAGAAGAAGGAGGAGGAGGAGGAGGAGGAGGAGGAGGAGGAGGAGGAAGAGGAAGAGGAGGAGAAGAAGAAGAAGAAATAAAACTTAGTTAAATTTAGTGAAATATCTTGAACACAGAATTTGTCAGAGCCTTTAATATATGCATGTACACTGAAATTTTTCAAATATTCTTTAACATATTTGATAGGAGACTCCTTTGTCCTGGAGAGTCTCATGAAATTTGTGTTTCAAAGAACGAATATTAAATAATATTGCCTAATTCAGGAGTGTTAAAGAGTAAGTAGAAATCCTGGAGGTACTGTGGCCAGTGGGCTGTGGCAGGGGAGACATTTGCTGCCTCTTATATGTTATCACCTGTGTTCTGTTTGCTATGCTCACAAACAGTTCCACATGGATGCAGGAAAAATTGTCTGATACTGAGAAATAAAGATTATGTGTTAGATAATTTAATATTTACACCAAAGGGATTCACCCTACTGGAACGTATTTTCTTGGAAACGTTTTATTTTTTTAAAACGATCAAGTTAGCACCGTTTACCTAATTTAATATCTATAATATTTAGCTTCTATGATTGTCATTTTATTCTTTAAACATTTTGTCAGTTACTTAGATTATGAAAAAGTCAACAAACTTTTTAAACACCAGCATAAACACTGGATGACTCTGAGTGTGTTTCTTCACATCTCTGGGATGCTGACTATAGTCTCGGTAATTCCTAACAATTTTGGGGCCATCATACAGTTTTTGAGATTTCTAATGAAAGCGATGGGAGTTCTTCTCTCTAAACATCACATATGCAGATGCGAATTAACTTTTCTTCTGTAGTTTCTACGGCTGCATGAGTCATCTGAAGCCTATCCCAGATGCTACAAGGAGCCATGGATGGGCAGAGAAAGGATCCCTGGGCCAGCATCTCCCTTAGGGTCCTTCCTGCCATGATATTGTGTGAGTCTACGATCTATTCTCCTCTCAGTTGCCACACTCCATGTGCTTTCTACTGGGGCATCTTCCTTTTTCTTTCCTTTTTGTAGTTTCTGGCAACCACAGATCTGAATCTATAAAGTTTCAGTCATAATGAGTGGTTACAACTTCAAAGGATACTCTTTCAGTCATTTACATTAGAAAATATAGCATTGTTTTCCATTTATACAAAGCCACTATTTGCCCTTTCTCCTGCATATTTAGTGTGCAAAGTTAGAGACCAACCGCAGAGGTCATAAACAATAAAAATGTTTGGCAACAGTTGGCATAGAGAAATGATTTTTCTGAACTGTCAAAAGTGCATGAAATCAGCTACGCATGTTACGAAATGTAAGTCACAGTTCTTTCTGTGATGCAACAAATAAAATGGTGGATATTTCAGCAAAATTACAATGACAAGCAGCTGCAACCACATGCAATCATCTGTGTCTCAAATGTTCTCCCAACATTTTTTAATACCCTTTATTTTTCAGAGTAGTTTTAGATTCACAGCGAAATTGATAAAAAGTAAAGAGTTCCCATATACCCCCCTGCTCCGGCATACACACAACTTTCCCCACTACCAAAATTCCCCATCAGAGAAGTACATTTGTTACAATAGTTGAACCTACATTGACACATTATTACCAAGAGTCCATAGTTTACCTTAGGGTTCACACTTGGTGTTGCATATTCCATAGATTTGGACAAATGTAGAATGGCACGTATCACTATTATAGTATCATACGGAGCAGTTTCACTGCCTTAAAAATCCTCTCTACTTTGCCTATCCATCCCTTCTTTCCCCCAATCCCTGACAACCACTGATCTTTTTACTGTCTCCACAGTTTTCTTTTTTCCCAGGGTATCATGTAGTTGGAATTACACAGTATGTATTCTTTTCAGATTAGCTTCTTTCACTTAGCAATATATGAGTTTCCTCCATGTCTTTGCATGGACTGATACCTCATTTCTTTTCGCGCTAAATAATATTCCATATAATCCCAGGACAATACTGCATATGTTCCTTTCTGATCTGTGCATGAGGAACAAAGTAAAGCCTTTGGTACGTGGCTCGGTTTGGGCAATGCAAATAAATGATCACATAGGTACTTTGCTATGGATCTTGCAGGCTGTCTCATTCCAATTGTGCAAAACTTGTCTTTCACATTTATTTATTTTGGGGTCATGGACTGTTGAAGTCAGGTATCTAGTCTTATCTCCTCATCAAAGCTTTCAAGCTTACATCAGCAAAAGGAGGGACGCATTATTTTCTTGGCTCAGTCATTTGGAAATGCCTCTAGCACCTGAGTGGTCAACTGTGCCAAATACAGCCTCTGTTTAATTCCTGCATCATGGTGTCTCTAAAGTCATTGGAGCTTGTTTGTTTGTTTTTGTCTTTCAAGGTTCCAACTCTGCTTTCATCTGTGTCACGTTTATTCCAGATTTATTAGTCCCAAAGTCGCTCTTGGTATGTCATCATTGATCAAAATAAAAGAAGTACTCTGATTAAAAGTGTATTTAGAGATGATCTTAAAAACATGCATTCAAGATCATTTTTACCATGGTTAAACCAGTTCTATTTGTAAAACAAACACAAAGGCTAAGAGGCTTGGCCAGGAAACGCATGCTTTTTGCACAAAGTAGAAGATGTTTTTTCTTTTTTAAAATATTAAAATGTGAACCTTTCTTGCCTTATTCATGGTCCAGCTGGTGAGCTGTGTATGGTTCAGTTAAGACTGAATGTATGCTTATTGTTTCTTTACATATCAGCTAATAAAAAATTAAACCCATTAAGAATATAACATTTAGACAGGAGAGAATGATATTTTTTTAATGTCACACTCAAAACCACATTTCTTTTAATCAACATCTGCTCTGTGTTAAGCTGCCTATAAAATCTGGTGCCCTGTTGACAGTGGAAGATGAAAACAAACAAACAGGAAAACTACAAAAGGCATGGTATTAACATCAAAGTAGAATAACCATGCTCTCTTTCTTTGGCATTTGAAAAACATCTTTATTTTGACCCTAAACAATTGGATTTTCTTCCCACCAATCTTGATTTTGGAGCTCTGGATTAAGAAGACTTGCATGTGAACTGAAACATGAGAGTAAAGGGAACCGAAAATGAACAAGGGGCTGTTTGAAAAAATTAAACCATTTGCAACTATAAAACCTCTTTTATTGTTTGTGACAATCAGAAATCAGCATCACATTTATTTGTAGATTAGACTCATGCTCTTCAGCCATAATGGTAGGTACCCTACAGAAGGCAAAATAATCACAACTGTCCTTTTATAACCCTGCAAATAAAGTAGTGCAAAGAATTGGGATTATGGAGAATGAAAGAGAGATCTCTTAGAATATGTGAATACTGGAATATGAGAGCATCATTCTTTTTTTAAAACTGAGACCAGTGATCTAGATTTGTGTTAATACTTTATGACCAGCTTTGTGTCTGTATTAAAAACAAAATAAAAGTAGCCTGTGGGATGTCTCACTTTAGAACATTGGTGATGATGACAACCTCCATTCTGCAAGGGTTGTGTCTATCACAAAAATGTATGTATTAATCTGTTACATGGAGAAACTTACTATATATTTGTTTATTAAAATCATAGCCTTTACTATGAACCAGGTAGAATGATATGTGTTGAGTACAGAGGTAAAATAATCCGTCTCTGACCTCCTGAACCTAGTGGGAGAAAACAAACTAACTCATCACTAACAATAACAACCACAAAATTCCTGCCATAGGGGTTAAGAGGAGATATGGAGACAATCCTCCCTTCCACGCATGATGTTTCTCAGAAGGTGATACATTCTTCTTTTACCATATGATTGAGGGATTGAAAGACTGTGTAAGACAGAATAAACTTGTCACTACGGAGTGTAAAATGTAGTGAGCTTTTTTAAATTTTATTTATTGACAACTTTGCATTTTATTCTCCACTTTGAAGACCTTATCCAACTGTAAATATTTGCGGAGCACTCACTCTGCGTCCCAGGGGGAACACTTTTACAGGGTTATTCCAAATCTGATTTTCTCAGGATCACTAAATATTACGACAATTCTTTCTCTCTCTTTTCTCACGTCTTCAAAGTGTCTTCTGTAAAGACTTCTTCAGACTGTCAATAGGAAGACTGATAAACTCAGGTATTTGTACTTTCTTTGTTCAAGGAAATCCAAGAAGGCTTCCTGGAGGGGATCCATTAAAAATATGGGCACGGGCCAGGCGCGGTGGCTCACACCTGCAATGCCAGCACTTTGGGAGGCCGAGGCGGGTGGATCACCTGAGGTTGGGAGTTTGAAACCAGCATGAACAATGTGGAGAAACCTCATCTATACTAAAAATACAAAATTAGCCGGGTGTGGTGGCGCATTCCTGTAATCCCAGCTTCTAGGGAGGCTGAGGCAGGAGAATGGCTTGAACCCGGGAGGTGGAGGTTGTGGTGAGCCGAGATCCTGCCATTGCACTCCAGCCTGGGCAACAAAAACGAACTCTGTCAAAATAAAATAAAATTAAATTAAATTAAAAAAAAAAAAAGGCATGAACATGGATTTTAAAGTGCCACTTCTTTTTCTTTCTTTTTTTGAAGTGTGGTGGAGGGGGCTGCAGTCTTATCCAGGTATGTATCTCTGGATTTGCTATTATAAGCATGGATTTGAGAGCCTTTCAAAATACATTTTGAGGGAGGTTAGGAGCTTCCTATGGTTAGGAAGACCACAGGAGAAGGAAGGAGAAACCTCTCCTGTTTTGCAGGGAAAACAGAACGTGGCATAGAAGTGATAAAAGGTCAAAGGCATTCTATTCTTTTTGATTCACACATTTCTTGGATTTCGCCCTTGACCTGAATCTCTAATGAACCAATCATATAATTGAATTAATTCATCCTTGCCAATTCGTGTTAGGCAGCGAGTTTGAGTACTATCAGAAGAAATTGTAACTGGGGAGGAAAAAGGACAGGGTTTTCCAGACCCTTAAGAGTCTCTGGTATGGGGCCTATAAAAGTCACCTACTCAGAACAATGTCTGTAACTGAACTAACTGCACCAATCCTTTCGGATTTTCCAGCTACTTTTTAAAATCACTGACCTCAAATTTCATTGACTTCAGGGTGCATTGGAGTCACGCCTCAGTGCCTGCGTTTATGTTGCTCAAGGAGGCTGACACTGAGGAGTGCCAACAGCACACAGGATGTTTCTTTGTGAGGTTTTATTTTCTTGCATTTCAAACCTTTCTTTTTCACGTAAAGCTCCTTGATTATTTTACTCTAGTTTTTTTTTTCAATCATAAAAGGAAAAGCATATAGTCTTGTTAAGACGGTCTTACAGCTATAGCTTCAGATAAACACGTAGATAAAAATAGATATATAGATAGTATGTATGCTAAATGGGAAAGCTATCAAATCTGTGTTAAGCATTTTCTCACATGCATGTAACTTGGAGCATATCCCAGGTATTCTTAAACTTGTTCTGGTTATACAATTCCTCATCAATAAAGGTTCAGACATAGTTAAAATCGACACAAATAACAAAAATCCCCTGGTGAGATAGATATCATAGAAAGACTTATTTCTCACTCATAACACCAGTTTAACCTTTAAAACAATCTATTTCTCTTCACCTGTTCTTCGCTCTTGCCTGCTGGAATCACTGTCTTTCTTTCTCTTTCTCTCTTCTTACTTATTCTTTGCTTTGTTCTCATTAATTAAACAATAGCTCCAAAGCAGCCACAGAATGCATGAAGTCCAAGTCTAGTCTGGCAATCTGTATTAAGAAGACGCAAACAATAGTAGTTTTTTCACAAGTGACTGTTGTTAGGTAAAATGTTAAATTGATACATTATATGCACATGTAAAGTACAGTGAGATGGGCTGTAAAGTATGCTCTAAGAAATCTTTCTCTCTCTCTACGTATATACATATACATACATAATATGTTGATAAGCCTGTGCAAGATTATAGCAGTCAATGGATAAGAATACCCAGGAGGTTTTCCCTTTAATGGTACTAGAATAAGTCCCTTTCTAAGGTAATCCATTTTCCTTCATGCTATTTAAAAATAAAACAGGGTACATTTTAAAATTATGCACGTGAAGGCAATATTCAGCGGGCTACTTAGCATTCAGAGGGGATTTCTGCAATCCACCCTGTCATTGCTGTTCTTGCCCTCGCTCTGCAGTACGAGAAAACACTGTTATTTACCCTGGGACACAGGTGACTGAACTTATAAAAATCACTACAAGACAAGATGTATTGAGGCTTGGCATGGAATGACAAATTCTGGTGAGGTTCACCAAGAAGAGACATATTGATTCGTAAATGATTAATAAGGAGAATATAATTGTATTTCATTAAGATGGATGGGATTTCATTTAGTCTGTCTTCTCCCTTTCCAGTTCAGATGCGAGAGGAAATCGAGTCATCATCAATGGCACCTCGTGTTAGCCTGCCATGGCAACAAGCTCATTGATTGAGTAAAAGAACTTTCAGATGCACTAGCTGGTCTTTAACGGGTTGCTAAAAGCACAGATAAGACGGCTGAGGGAGCCGACTGAATTTCCACGGATATATACAAAGGGAATGGAAAATCACAGTACAATTTCTCATTGGCTCCTGATAGAACTAGGTCCTTTTATAATTCTGAAACTGGGGTACAAAACAATGCCCATGCCATTCATTTTGGTTATAACCATTAAGGGGAAGGGAGAGGAAGTCTGTGGAATTGCAGAGTACTTTGCACTAGAATTTTCTATTACATATTCTCTAATAGGAGTATTTTCCTCTATTACATTATGACTTTTGTAATAATAATAGCTAAGGATTACTGAGGATTTTTATTTTCTTTTCTGCATGATCTTGACTATTTTTCAAAACAGTCCTGGTTGCTGGGTACTATTGATGTCACCATTTTATGGATGAAAATGCCAAGGTTCAGAGTGACATACATCTAAAAAGGGCCAGTTTCAGCCTTGAACCCGTTATACTCTAATCCCATTTTTAAAATAACTCTTGGTTTTCTCAAAAGGCCTTTAAATGTATGGAGAAGCCAGTACAAGGGCAACAATGTTGTGGTTAAGCGTGTGCAGTTTGGAGTTGGACTCCACTGAAGGCCAGTACCACCATTTAGTAGCTGTGTGAACTAGTGAGTTACTTAAAACCTATACCTTCCCTTCCTCATCTGCAAAATGGGGGTGTGGTAAGGCTGGAATAAGTTAATGTGTGTAGCGTGTTGAGAAGGCACTGTCTAAGCACGTGGCACACGGTAAGCATGTAGGAAATAGCGACACGTACCTGGGTCTGAGTGACACGTGCCTGGGTCTGAGTGACACGTGCCTGGGTCTGAGTGACACGTACCTGGGTCTGAGTTCTGCTCTGTCATGATGATTGGTGCCCAATGGCAAAAGCTGTTCCACGCCAGCATTTTACATGCCTAGCGCCCTCTTTTCCAAAACAAGTTCCCAGGCCATCCTCAATATCAACATTCAGGGAAATACATTCTGTTCGTTGTAGGTACGACAGTGAGAATATCTGCTGAATAATAATTAAGCTATCTGACTGCATAATAGTTAAAAGGTTTGTTTTTGCCATCTGTGAATTAAAGCCAAAAATAACAACCAATGCATAGAATATTGTGATGGTTATAGGAGATGCAGCTTGTCAGCTTGTCAACCGCTCAGCTCAGTGGTTTGGGCATGATTATAACTCCACACATAATAGTGATTACCATTAGTATTGTTATTACTAAGGCAACACAGTGATAGCAGTAATGGTACAAACAGAAAGATCCACCTAATCCAAAATTCTCTTTAACGAGGGAGTTTCTACATATAGCCACTATGGTTTCTAATTTTCAAAAAATTAGCGTATAATAAAATATACTCAGTAATAAAACCGAACTGAATATATTATAATAATTTAATGAAGCAGAAGACATTGGAGATGCCTCAATTATCATTTTGTTTCATAGATTCAAAAGTGTAACTTTATACACTTATTCAATAGATAAAATACTGACTAGGTCAGCTTAAAGTTGAAATAGATTTTTGGATTCTCTCAAAGTATAGGGCAATAACAAATATAGAAGTTTTCTGAAAAAAAATTAGCAAAATAGAGATAGTACTATTTTTAGTTTTAAAATATTATAAAAGAATTTTAAATGAGACAAAAATAATATGATGGCAATATATGGCCTTTTACAAAGAGAGGAACTGAGGCAGGGAGGAGAAATAATTCTAGAATGACATGCTGGTTAGAGGTATGATGTGTTGGACCACGAGAGTGATGTGACTCTGACTTTTCCTTTGTTTACAAATCACTTTGGATAAACCAATGGCTCCTGCCGAGCCCCTGGGTTGGTAGAGGAGTAAAATGCCCAGGAGTTGAGCATCCTAAGATATACACCCTGAAGACTGCAGGAAAGTGCAGAAATTAGGTAGAAATAGGGCTTCTTTAACATTCATGATGGCTAGGCATCACTGCAGGTGTCTTAAGGAACTACCCAGTAACTCACTGAACCAGCAACTGTGTGCATGGCCTCCTGAGAGGTGAGGGACACAGAGTTTTTTATCAAGAGTGAAGGATGTGTCTGTGTTCAAGTGTCTTGCAAAATGAAGACAAAAGAAGTAGTTTGCAATTAGCTCTTAGTTCCTACCTTTCAAAGAAGCATCCGCCAGTCAGGTGAGATGAAACGGACCATGAAGAGAAGCTTGTATCTGTATAAAATGCAAACCTATCTGGACAGTGGAATGGGGTTTGTTTCAAACTTCAGGGTGCATTTCTATTAAGCAATGGAGAGTGCACTTTCTAATAAAAATAAAATGAAGCTCAAATGGCACAAGAGTCTCCTTATATTTAAAATGGTTCTCGTAAAGTAACATTTTGATGATTTAAATGGAAATGAATCAGAACATATAGATTAAATTTCCTTGAAAAACACATTGGCTTTTGTATATTTTTTATTAAATTTTCATTTCCAATATCCTGAAGTAGTCTCCAGAAAAAATTAAACAGGAAGGAAGGGTAACGAAAACATGTATTCAGCTCTGAGCATGATGTTTTTTCACAATATTTCCAGTAAATAACAGAAATTGAAAAAAAAATTAAGCTGGTATAAGTGCTTGCTATGCAATATATGTGGGGACTTTGCCTTTGAAAACAAGATGGATTCAGAATATAACATCACCAAAGAGGCTGAAATATGAAATTTCATGTATGATATTTTTAAAACATAAATACGTTTTCTCATTTAAGAATACTTTTAAGAGATTCCCTTATATAGGAACGTTTTTGAATACTATCTACAAGACAGGTCAAGATAAGATTTCAATTTGAAGCTAAGTTTTAAGGGTAGATATACAGAGTAATGCTTATTAGAGGAATTTTCCTTTTTTTTTTTTTTTTGAGACAGAGTCTTGCTCTGTCGTCCAGGCTGTGGTGCAGTGGTGTGATCTCGGCTCACTGCAATCTCCACCTCCCAGGTTCAAGCAATTCTCCTGCCTCAGCCTCCCAAGTAGCTGGTGTGCCACCATGCCTGGCTAATTTTTGTATTTTTAGTAGAGATCAGGGGTTTCACCCTGTTTGCCAGAATGGTGGTGAGCTCCTGACCTCAAGGGATCCGCCCACTTCGGCCTCCCAAAGAGCTGGGATTACAGGCTTGAACCACCGTGCCGGGCCTTCAGGAATTTTGCTAATGAAATAATAATCATTCCAAGGGCTTAAAAGGAGAGGCTTATGAAAAAAAATAAGAATGTACTGAAATCACCAGCATTAACAAAAGATTAACTTGATTAAACAGCACTGTGCATTATCTCATGTTATCTTCACAATGACCATGTTGCAGCCATCTATTGTTGTCACCATTTTGTAGCAGCAGTAATGTGGGCTTATGGAGGCAAAGCAACTTGTCCAAGTTTATGTACTTTGCAAGGCATAGACTAATTCCTACCTCATGCTATGACCACTCCATCACACTGTCCCTCTTTCTGGATTGAGTCCCTTGATAGCAGAGTTAAAAACAGTAAAGCATTGTGTTTTATTGTTTTCTAACTAGAGAATTCTTGTTTTGTCCTTTGTGCTGGGCCCTTGATAGGCCTTCCATGTACGAAAATAACTTTTATTTGTCCAACATTTTGTGGATAGTTGGCCTGGTTATAGAATTCTAGGCTGGAAATGATTCTCTTTCAGAATTTTGAAAGTATTGTGTTTTATTGTTCTCTAACTGGAGAATTTCAAGGCTACTCTGCTTTTTAATCCTTTTTGTGTGATCTTTTGTCTCTCTGCAATTTGTCAGTATTTTGCTTTACCTCAACGTTACCACAGTTTTATGACAATTTACCAAATTATTGATTCTTTATTGTCCTTTGTGCTAGGCCCTTGATAGGCCTTTTTAATCTTTTTTTTTTTTTTTTTTTTTAGTCATTTACTACTAAAACATACTATTTGTTTTGTTTATTATATTTCCCTCCCATTATCGGTTCTATATGTCTGAAAAAAACAAGTTTTTTGCAGGGGGTAGGGGGCGTGGGGTTGGGGGGATGTGGGAGGAGTATTGGATTTCCTGAGCTCAAATACTCATCTTTTTGTCTATTTTCTGTTTGTTTATCTTTTCTGTTTCTACTTCATGGAAATTCTTTCTTACAGCTTTTTATTGAGTTTTTTACTAATTTCCTTTAGATGTGAAATTTCTGAGAACTCTTTTGGTGTTTTCTCATTGTCTCTATTTAATAGCATTCTGTCCCCATTTTGTAGCTGCTATACCTGTCAGAATCTTTCTGAAAACATAAATTATAGCTTTAAGGGAAGATTTCTTCCACTTGAAAAATCTCAGTGTCCTCTAAGTTGTTGATTTTGTCTTTCTGCTTGTGTGAGTCTCCATCTTTTATGTCAATGGCTTTCCTCTAGTGTCTGGTAAACTTTATTGCTGTTATTTCAATATCTTTAAAAATGAGGACCAAATTGGAAGCTATAACCACACGGACGGAGCATATCTATTCTGAGAGCCACTCTCTCTGGATCTCAGGTTCCCCAGTCAAAACTCCAGCCTGGATGATGAAAACCTGACTGCTTGTCTGTAGGGATGGGGCCTAAATTCTCTCTGAGAATCCAAAATGAGCTGAAGACCCATGGAAAACGCATGAAGTTGAAATGGGCAATATGCAAGTTATAGTAGTCTTTCACACTCCATGCAAAAAGGCCCCACGCAGAGTGTAATGGTTAATACTGAGTGTCAACTTGCTTGGATTGAAGGATGCAAAGTATTGTTCCTGGGTGTGTCTGTGAGGGTGTTGCCAAAGGAGATTCACATTTGGTCAGTGGACTGGGAAAGAACACCCACCCTCAATCTAGGTGAGCACAATCTAATCCAATGCCAGCAAGGAATAGCATAAGAGCAGGTAGAAGAATGTGAAGAGATTAGACCGGTTTAGCCTCCCAGCTTACATCTTTCTCCTGTGCTGGATGCTTCTTGCCCTTGAATATAGGATTCCAAGTTCTTCAGCTTTGGGACCCAAACCGGCTTCTTGCTCCTCAGCTTGCAGATGGACAACTGTGGGACCTTGTGATCATGTGAGTTAATACTCCTTAATCAACTCCCCTTTACATATACATCTACCTTATTAGTTCTGTCCCTCTAGAGAACCCTGACTAATACACGGAGTAGGCCTTTCTGTCTCTCTCTCTCTCTCACTCTCATAATAATAAGCTTTTTTTTTTTTTTTTTTCAAAGAGAGAGATGAATAATACGGTGTGGCCCTTTTGTATGTATCATTATTCTATCCTTGGACAAATACTTGGAGTTGTTTTCTTCCATATTCCCCAGTGCCAGAGCCTTTCAGTTGGGTCTCATCCTCTTACACCCTTAATAAAGGATCAAATACCACTAAAACTAAAAACTACATCCTTAACTCTAACAGCAAACATGTAAAGTATTTAGCATCTCACAAAAGCCCTGAATAGTGCATCACAGTGCTTCTAGAGGATCAGAATGAGAAGCTGAAGCTGTTGGTTATCATCTTGACCCTGATCTGAACTTCTCAAGGCTCTGAAGTAATGTATCATGTGATGGCCAGGTTTTAATTCCAGTTGAAGTCGTGCTGATACTCTGCATCCTGTCCATGCATCAGAGATGCACAGTGAGGAGTAATTAGATGCAAACAAAGTTGCCGAATGGGCAGTGGAAATGGGAGTTTCAATTATTTTTTAACAACCTGTTTACTGATTCTCTGGTGTTTAGTATTTTTCGGGTTTATGAGGTTCCTCATTGATGGCTTCAGGCGAGAAACCACAGAAAATTGATGGAGAGGATCCAAGAGGCCCTGGTCCATGGGCAGTATTCTCTCACTCCAGAGTGTGATTACAACCTGTGTTTTAGAGTTTTTAAACACAGGTGCAGGGCTTTCTGCTTGTTTGAGTGAGGAAAGTATCCTATTTGGAAAAAAAATAATAACGTGGTTCTCATTTGAGTGAGAGTTCTTGGCTTGACACGGTCATGAATCTCACTCAAAACACACAGAAAATCACTATTAAGTCAAAGGATAGCCCACTCAGTGTTGGAGAAAAGGTGTTAAGTCATGTGAATGCTTTGTCTATCAGCTTAGATGAGAGTGGATTTTATACTTAAAGAATGCAAATTTCACCCTCACAGGAAAAAGAAATGCACCATATTTAAAAAAGAATAATGATTATTTAATGTGTAAGATTGGTATATACATACATTATTATTCCTAGCAATAATACATATATTATTTGAAATGTGCATTTAGTTCTCTTTGAAGCAATTTATAATACTTTACATAGCTCTCTATATTGGTATTTGCTGCCCTAGTAAATTTGCCTGGTTACTTAGAGGTATTATTATTTCTATTTTGCACATGGCAAATGAAGGGTTTGAGTAAGCTTTTAGGTATTATACTCTACCTCGGAGTCATGGCACATGTAAAAAATATAATCCAAGCTACTTGATTTCCAAATGAATGTTAGTGTGAATAAATAAAACACACAGAACTAATGTTTTCTTTTAGCATCATCAATAAAAGTATTTTCTCTTTGTTAGTTGTGAAATGTATTAGTAGGCAAATCTGAGTTCTTAAGAAACAGATGACCCAGTTTTTAGATGATATAGGCCTTTTCTTTTACAGTAGATTTTGTTTCCCTATTATGTAGACCTGAGGGTATTTTGTGACATCTTAGCATGCCCACTGGATAGTTGAAGGTATCCAGACTACTGAGGCTGCTAGCTAAGCCTCATGGTGCTTCTTTCTGATTTCTGGCAGGGGAAGCTTTCTGCCCTTCTAGTGAGTGTGGAGTCGGAAATTAACTACATAACCCTGGGTCCAGACCTTTTCTCTAATGTTGGCTCTTGTATGTTTCACTGTCAATCAAGAAGAAAACCGTGACACGGTTTGTTTCCCAGTACTCTATTTTTTAGAGTAAATGCATCTCTTAATCCTGCTTTGGAGCTCCCCCTCTCTCCACACATACGCTTTCTCCTTTAGTCAATAATTCGTTTTATTGGTTACAGTGTGACTACACCATTTCAGGCCTTTCCACAGCCGAGCACAGCTGCTCGTGTTGGCTATTGATTCCATATGTTAGCTCAAAATTGTATAATAGTCTCTTCTAATAGTTGCCTTTGGCTTTTCCTTTCCCCACTCAGGAAGGCACCCTCTGCCCCTGGCTTGGCATGCCAGTAACTAGAAAAGGATCCTAATTATTTCAACCACTCATCACCAAAAAGCACAAATAGTTGTCACGTGTTTGAACAGCTAACCATGGTTTTGGTTTATGTGGCTTCATGCTGCTCTATGGAAAACACTTTAAGAAACCAACTCTGAATTTGCTGGTAGGAAGAAAATGTTGCCGCTTTGGAAGGTTTAGCAACCTCTAACTCCAAGGAAATGTCCTTGTTAAATTACTGTGTGACTATGTAAGCTTATCTTCTCTCCAAGTTATCCTTATATCCCACTGCCCCTCTTCTCTTTTCTCTTTCAATCTAGTTTCTGTATTTATAACTGTGAATGGAATATTTAAGCTGTATATGAAGCATAGCATTTTTCTCAGGGAAGACAACTTGGATGGCACCTAGTAAACTTCATCTCTGAAAACTTTATGGAAGCTACAAGTTGTTGCATGTGCTGAAAAACTCAATTCATATAGAGTTGACACTTTACCTGAGAATCTCTGGGCATCTGAGTAACTCAGAAGCTCATAATCTGGATCACAAAGAGCCTTCATAATGTCTCCTTCTAGTGCTTTAATAGCTTTTGTGTCATAGTGAGAAGCAAAACCAGTTATCATGGCCAGGTGTGGTGGCTCATACTTGTAACCCCAGCATTTTGGGAGGCCGAGGTGGGTGGATGAACTGACGCTGGGAGTTTGAGACCAGCCTGGACAACATGTGAAACCCCGTCTGTACTAAAAATACAAAAATTAGCTGGGCATGGTGGCACACGCCTGTAATCCCAGCTACTTGGGAGGCTGAGGCATGAGAATCACTTGAACCCAGGAGGCGGAGGTTGCAGTGAGCCGACATCATGCCGTTGCACTCTAGCCTGGGCAACAGAGTGAGACTCCATTTCAAAAACAGAAGCAAAAACAAAAACAGTCATCCTCTTCATGGCTGAAAGAAGAAGGCACACAATCTAGGCAGGGTCAGGAGGGTCTACTCATCAGACATAGAGAAGATAGCTCTGATCTCTCATAACAGCCCTTTAGAATTGATCTCAATGACCAAAGCATATACAATTTTCAGGTTCTGAATCAACCAGCTGGAAGGGATGGAGCCTAAGTTGAATACAGTTTTGTAAGCTAACTTGAGAATTGGGTAAGAAAAGGTCAAGAAGGTTTTAGCCCTCTTAATATTAGCTTTCTTCCACCTCTCCCTCCCACTGGTAACTGGATCTAAGTCCTATAGAGTTTTTCTTTGCTACACTCACTGCCTCCTCTCATATATAGATCTGTTTAGTCTCATTTTTAGATTACTGAAACATTTTCTCCCATTCTCTATTTATAGTCTCCTTTCTCTTTGGTAAATCTCAGTGGTGAGTGGTCAAACTGATTCTGCCAAAAAAAAAAAAAAAAAAATTCAAACTTTTCTACTAGTAGTCACAGGAAACTAATAAACTGGTAAACTAGTTTATTCTTTTGTTTGTTTTTTGGACTTTGTGTGTGTGTGTGTGTGTGCGCATGTGGTGCATGTGTGTGTTTGTGTGTGTGTGTGTGTATGAGAGAGGAGAGAGATGAAGTAGTTATAAGGTTAAATAAATCATCCTGAGTAGCCTGTGTGAAGCAAAAAATGTCTGTAAGTCTCATATTTGATCTGATTCATGCTAAAGAGGATAATGTTTAACTTCCCAAGCCTTTGAGCAAAATGAAGACTACCCAAAATAGTTCCATGTTTACCCTGTAGCTGCATAGATGGTTTCCCCCCATCCATGCTGTCTTCTCTCCTCTCCTTCCCTGAACAAATTGCACAGACTTAGAACTTGAAACCAAATTGAAAAACCTTGAAAGCTCTATTCAAGTTGGCCAAGGGAAGCTCGGATCCACCCAATTATTTTACTTACAATCACTTGACCATTCTATACAAATCTTTCCTCCTATCTCCGCTCTAAGGTTTCATTATTCTGCTCTAAGGCTTACTACTATTATCCATTTAAAAATAAAGACTGTCCTGATTACTAAATAAGATGTTTTCTGACCTCCAATGTTTGTTTTCATGAGAACGTTGACCAAACATGACCCAGCACTCTTAAGTAGGCCAGAGTATATGAATTCCTGAGGCATCACACAAATTCTCAGCTGTGTGATTCTCTCAGTTC
Source organism: Macaca nemestrina (assembly GCF_043159975.1). NCBI lineage: Eukaryota > Metazoa > Chordata > Mammalia > Primates > Cercopithecidae > Macaca > Macaca nemestrina. The sequence continues at coordinate 175,330,119 of NC_092129.1, read as the reverse complement.
TCAAAGACTAATGAGGATTCAATAATGAACACACATATTGCTCTAAATTGTTATTCTCATAACCAGGCTCTTCCACTGCTCTCCTCTGTGTTGCTATAGCTCATTTCTAAGCTTCTAGTGCTGTCTGTATTTTTCTTTGTCTTTCTCATTAAACATGAAGTGATCAGTTCAATGCCTGGCATATAATAGGTGCTTAATAAAAACACCATGAAATAAATTGAAAGAAGAAGAACTGTAGTGGTCGCTGTAAGGCTGCATTTAAAAGCTACGGAATGTTTCAAAATCAGAGTATGCCCAAGATCCACCTGTTTCTGGAGTTGTGAAATTTGAAATTCTCTCTATAAGGAAATTTGATAATTCAATGAAAAGGAAGGCTATTGTTGATGGGGCCAACACACATATGTTAGATAGCTAGCTGTATGCATGATACATGTGTCAGGCTTCTACAAGTAGAAAATAATCAAAGGGTTTTGTAAGATTTTTAGGAAAATAAATTATTGGGCTATATTTTCCTAAAGGTATGTTCGGTTAAAAAAAATACTACATTTGACCTTCCTAATCCATTATAGTCACTTCCAAAATATAATTTGTTTTGATTTTATACAGATTTTTCCAAAAGTCAGATAATTATGGATTCTGCCTTTTCGGTTTCAGAGAAATTTGAATTAAGCATTTTATGAGACCTTGTGGGTACAGTTTGAATCTACTAAGGAAGGAAATTGAGCATTAAGCATAGCACCTTTCTCTTGCTCCACCATACCTTCTAAGGGCTCGCATGCAGAGAATACCTGTGATCCAGTGCCAGCTTTCCTCACTGCTTTGCATAGCCAGCTTACATTAACTTGAAAGAGAGTTCCAGGTGCATTCAAGTTTTGCTGAAGAAACGGAAATTGGAAGCTCTATTACGAGCTTAGGCCATTTTCAAATCACGCGAGTAAGAGACGGAGTAATGTCATTAGAATTTATTTTTGCTCCCTTTTTATCATGACTGTTTTCAGGACAGATGGAAAACTGAACCAACACCTAAGTGTGTATAGACATAGGTATAAGGATTGTTTCTGTGTGGCAAAACAATATGGACTTTCATTTCTTCACCAACACAGACCTCAATAGGATTTTTAAAGTAAATGTTAACATAAGTGTAAAACTTTAGTCAAATGTATATTTGACTCCCTTTTCTTTCTCCACTAAGGACTTGTTTTCTCTGATGTGTTCATACACAACATTAATATGGCTGACATGGCACCAATTTTACTAGGCAATTTACTAGGCACCAATTTTACTTAGTTCAAGGGAGCAGAAAGACCCCTTAGTATTTCTGTCTCCAAACCAACCTTCCATCATAACCTAGCGTAATGCCTACATGATCTAGGTGAATTTTTACACCACCTTAACTTTGCTTATCTCTAGGAAACAGGATGCCGGAGTCAAAATTCACCACCCCAACCCCCGACCCCGGCCGTGACCAAACTGGCTAAGGCTGGTGGGATACAATGACAGCTCACTTGACCTCGGAAGAACCTCTAACTTCCTTATAATCTAATTTATATGCTAAATGACACTGCCACCAATGCCATGACAATTGACAATCACCATGACAATGACCAGAAGAAACCACCAAAGGATAAAAATTCCAGTTTTGAGAGGTTCTCCACCCATTCCCAGAAAAGACATGAATATTTCTCCCTTTGCTTTTAATGCTCAACCCCTTCATTAAAGATGTCCTATATCTGTGGCTTCCCAGCTCTACTGAGTTGAGAAGTTGATTTGTAGCCAGCTCTTGCTTCTCAGTTCCATGGCCATTGAATAAAGCCTGCATTACTTGACTCTCACTTTCATTTTTATGTATTGGCTTTGTGGCACTGAACAGGTAAAGACCCCATTTCTGGGGAGACCAGCTTCTTCAGTAATAATATCTCTGGGAGATCTGACTTTATTGGTCTAGCTCAAGGTTCAGATGACGTATTCAACCCTTGTCAAACAAGGGCTGAGCATAGAGCAGCAGGAGCTCTTTCTTTTCTTTCTTTTTTCTTTTTTTTAGATGGAGTTTCACTCTTGTCATCCAGGCTGGAGTGCAGTGGCATGATCTTGGCTCATTGCAACCTCTGCCTCCTGGGTTCAAGCTATTCTCCCGCCTCAGCCTCCCAGGTAGCTGGGATTATAGGCACGCACCACCATGCCCAGCTAATTTTTGTATTTTTAGTAGAGACTGGGTTTCATCATGTTGACCAGGCTGGTCTCGAACTCCTGACCTCAGGAGATCCACCTGCCTTGGCCTCCCAAAGTGCTGAGATTACAAGTGTGAGCCACTGCACTGGCCGAGCTTTTTCTTCTAAACATTGTGGATGCCTATTCCACAAGGCAATCAGTGCCATCAAGAAAATTGCTCGTTGTCTAATCAGGAATGCTGTAAGTATGAGCTGAGGTCCACCAGGGTACTCAGAAGATGTCCCTCACTTCTCCTTCAGGCCTTTCTTTGTCTCCTCTTTTCGTGTTTCAGTATTCCTGTGTGCTGATGTCTTTGTGTTTCCAACTGTCCTTCAAATTTTGCTCTCAACTTCTCTCCCTTTTCTTTGTCAAGGGAAAAGTGCTGCGATAGATCAGTGATTCTCAAACTTGAGCTTACATCAGAACCCCCCGGAGAGCCAGTGGAAACACAGATTGCTGGTCTAAACCCCAGAGTTTCCAACTAGGTAAGTCTGGAGTAGGACCTGAGAAATGCCATTTCTAACACGTTCCCAGGTATCATTGACTGAATTTCTACCCTCCTCCCCCAATTTATATGCTGAAGACGTAACCCAGTATATTTGGAGATAGGATCTTTGAAGAGCTAATTAGAGTTAAATGAAGTCATGAGGGTAGGCTTTAATCCAATATGACTGTGTCCTTATAAGAAGAGGAGATAAGGACACAGGGAGAAGATGCTCATCTGCAAGCCAAGAAGCGCTGATACCTTGATCTTAGACATTTTAGCCTTTATTACTGTGAGAAATAAATTTCTGTTTTTTAAGGCACCCAGTTCATGGTATTTTGTTATGGCAGCCCTGGGAGCTAATATACCAGGTGATACTGATGCTGCCGCTGGTCTTAGGACCAAACTTTTAGAACCATTGGGTTAGAGGGTAGAGAGCAATTACTGCAATTTAATCTCATCATCAAATCATTAAGGTTTAACCCCACTTGTGTCCTAATTCTCAGGTTTATCATCGACAACTTTGGGTTGCAAAACTACTGTAATATAATCAATCTACCAGCAGGAATAAGACATGTTTCCAATCCTCAAGCAATCTAGCTGGAATAGTAGGGGAATAGATGTCTTTAGATGATGGAGCTGTTTCTTTTATTGTGTTGGGCAAATCAGTTCTTTTTATCTGTAAGCAAGAATGATAACTATCATATTTACTTCATAGAGCTGTGGTGAGGATTCAAGTAGGTGATATGTACATACATTTCAAAGTGTTATAAAATATTAGCTATTACAACTTGTTTTGAATGTGTTTGGAACATCTGGTTCTTAGAGTACGGGCCCTGTGAATCTTCCCTGCCATGAACAGTCCATCTTCCTGCCTCTCTGGTTCTTCTACCTGAGGGAAATTTCTAACAACTCTTAACAACTCTTTGGTATTTTCCAGAGTTGCTGCAGCCCTGGACTGTTACCATATCCCCCTCTATCCATCTCTCTAGCCCTCTGAAGCTTTGATCTTCCTTGAGTTGCCAACTTTATTTGCCATATGCTTATCTTATCTCTTTTCTGGACTATTGCTCTGCATTTTTCTTCTTTGAGCCCTGTTCACATGGCAGCCAGAGCAATCTTTTTATAGTACAGATGGGATCATTTTTCTCCTTTGCTCAATCTTTCGATAGTTTTCCACTGCTCTCAGGCCTAGAAGGTACTGCACAATTTAGGTCTTACCTATTTCTCCCAACTCATTCTATACCACCCTTCCAGAATCCCCACGACCCATGTGAGCTTCCCTTGTATTTCTGGAAGCCAAGCAACCCTTTCCTAACTCAGCAGTTTCTCAGCCTGGAACATTCTTCATCAGGCTTTTGCCATGGCTGACTCATTCTCTACCTTTGGGACTCAGTTCAGCTGTTACTTCCTCAGATGCTTCTTGTATCATACAGTGTTCATTTTCTTTATAGCCTCATATCATCTGTTTTTGTTTTCTCTGTTTACATATTTACTGTCCAGCTCCCCTGCTAAACCATGAGCTCCCATGAGAATGGCTATCTGCTTAGCAAGCTCTGTCCCTGGTGCGTGGCAACCACAATGTCCATGTGCAAAATGAATGAAACATGAGTATTGCTTCCAGGAAGTAACATCTAGATAGCCATCTGGATTATCTCCTTGCTTCTGCTGTATTTTTTCTCTTGTTTAGGAAAACCAGAGCAGTATGTTAAGGCTTGTCATTTTTATTTTTTATTTTTTTGGTATTGCTTTTAATGTGCTGCTTTTGTCTGAAGACCCTCCTAAATTCTCTCTCTCTCTTAACTAACCTATCAAGCCCAACCTCCCACAGATTTTTGGTCTGTGAGGATCAGGGTTAAGCATTGACTTTGAGGTTAAAAACTCTTTGACCTTGGGCTGGCCATCCAACTTCTGTAAGCCTTAGTTTCTTTCTCCATGAGAGTAAAGACTCCTAGGATATAGTGAGGTTTGTGTGAGGGTGACAGATGCGGTCCTTAGCATGCTGCTGTGAAACATGGAGTAAGGGCTCGATGGATATCAGCTACACACTTAGCCTCACATCCGCTCATCATTGTGTCTTCTTACCATTCAGGTGTCCAGTCCCACTGTTCCCCTGACGCTCCTCATTCACAACTTTGCTGTTGCATGGGACCAGGTCGTTCCTCCCAAGGCAGAAAAATTCTGTGTTTTTCTAAATTCTACCCATCCCTGATCACCTAGTTTAAAATTCTATCTCCAATCAGAAGCCCAGCCTGGGTCCACAACAGTTCACCCTGCTAACTAAAGGCCAGTAACTATGTTTGTCAATGAAAAAAACAGAAAGAGCTTTAAGAGCCACTGATTTTTTACCTTGTTCTAGGCTGAATGTGAGAAGGTACTTCCATTTGTTACCTTGTATTGCCTCAATAATCTTCACAGTAATCCTGTCTTATAGAGGCCATTCTCCCCAGTTTCCAGATGAAAAAATTGTGGTGTAGGAGAAGAAGAAAATGAGATCTAGCAGGTTTTCTATCCCAGATTTCTCCAATAATTACAAGGAACGTCATCGCCTACTGGTAAAGTTATTCTGATTTGAAACAATCAAACAAACAAAAATCTAGTTTAGTGGAGAGCTAAAAAGGTCATGACCAAATGCTCAAAAACAGAGAAAAGTCTGGATTTAGGTTAGGTCATCAGATAGCATGCATACACACACACACACACACACACACACACACACACACACACACGCACAGAGGTGAGTATCTTGCTTATAGATGAAGCTAATAAAAAATGAGGACAAGAAGCTGAAGTTAGATTTCTAAGCCAAAGTCAGGTCAAAACCAATGCCAGAGCTATGAAGAAGCACCAGGGCTCCAGCCCCCATGGCACAGGGAAGGGGGAGAGGAGAAGACCTTGGGTCACTAATGTCCTGGCTCAGCGCTCCTGCTGAACGCAGTGCTCGAGTTACTTGACTAGATTTTCAGTGTGAGTCTCTTTTTTTTTTTTTTAAGATGCAGTTTCACTCTTGTTGCCCAGACTGGAATGCAATGGCACTATCTCGGCTCACTGCAACCTCCGCCTCCTGGGTTTAAGCGATTCTCCTGCCTCAGCCTCCTGAGTAGTTGGGATTATAGGGTTGCACCACCACGCCTGGCTAATTTTTGTGTTTTTAGTAGAGACGGGGTTTCTCTATGTTGGTCAGGCTGAGTCTTTCAAATTTAGAGCTGGATGGGAATCTTAGAAAATAATATAATAACTTAAAAGTAAACCCCACCTCATCGTTTTATAAAGTTGAAAATCTGATACTCAGAAGTGTTTCCAAATTCATTAAACTATTTCATAGCAAAGTGGAGGTTAGTGCATGGGTTCTTTGACTTGTGGTCCAATATGCCTTCTTTCTCAAAGCTAGTTCCCAGCACCAGCCCCAGGAACACATGAGCAGGAAAGTCAAAGATGGAGGAGTGACCAAACAGGACGATAAGAGTAGGAAAAACAATGAGAGGAACACAGGAGCCCTGGGATTGGAGGAAGGAGAGGTGGAAAGGCACGTTGGGCCTGAGATGAAGGGGAGCACTGGAACAGACAGTGGGTGCTGAGCTCAAAATGACTTCTTAAAACACCATCCTTGAATTATATCAGTGGCTTTCATCCCTGGATGCACTTTATAACCATCTGGGAAAAATAGATAAAAACACCAATTTCTGGATCCAACAGCAGACAGATGGACTAACTGACTCATTTCTGGATTGTGGTCCAGTTGTTACAGTTTGAAAGTTCCCCGTGTGATTCTAATGGAAAGACAGTAGACACCTTTGGGTTACAAGGAAGACTAGTCTAGTGGTTTTCAAAGATTGGTCCTCGGACCAATTGCATTTGTATCACCAGTTTGTTAGAAATGCAAAGTCCTGCCTCATTCCAGGCCTATTGAATATAGAACCTTTAGAAGTGGGACCCAGGAGCTCTGTTAACGAGGCCTCCAGGTGATTTGGAACACAGGTAAGTTTGGACACCAATGCTTGAGCTGATGGCCATGGTGTTTAATTAAGTTGTTAATATATTAATGCATTTTCCATCTAATAAAGGTCAGGCCATTCTTCTTCCCATTCTAAAATTTCATTAAATTCTTCATTAAAACATCATAGATAAGACACAATCTGTAGGGATAAGACACACACTAACTTCCTTAAACAGCATTCAACTTACCACTGACATCATTATAATAGAATTAGTCACTAGATAATAAAATATTAAATATCAGAAGGTAAACCTATGTTATATGCAGTTAAAAGTAAGCTATTTTTTTTTTTTTTTGAGATGAAGTTTCTCTCTTGTTGCCCAGGCTGGAATGCCATGGTACCATCTCAGCTCACTGCAACCTCCGCCTCCCAGGTTCAAGTGATTCTCCTGCCTCAGCCTCCTGAGTAGTTGGGACTACAGGTGTGTGCCACCATGCCTAGCTAATTTTTGTATTTTTAGTAGAGACGGGGTTTTGCCATGTTGCCCAGGCTGGTCTTGAACTCTTGACCTCAGGTGATCCACCTGCTTCAGCCTCCCAAAGTGCTGGGATTATAGGCATGAGCCACCCCACTCAGCCAAAAGTAAAGTATTTTATCTGTAGAATGCCTCCCTAAAATATTTTATCTTCTAGTATCAGTTGTAGATGTGTGTGGCTTTTTCACTCCCCATTAAACAAAGAGGTTGTAAGGCGACCACAGCTGCTCCTGTACGTGAGATCTGCACACGTTTACTTAAGCTCCATACCTTGTGGGCTCACAATATGTATTAACTTGATTACATAACTTGCATCTGTTTGGTTTCTCTAGAAACCAGGAACCTTCAGTTACTGCAGCATGAAGGAGTCAACTGCTATAGAGACCACATTCCCTGGAGTTTTATAAACTATGCTGGTCATCAGACCACTTTTAGGGATCATGTAAGGTATTGATTTTGATCACCTCATGGTGTTTTTTAAAACATTTTTAAATTTTCCAGTTCTTAAGAAAAAGTCTTAAAAATGTAAATAGCTAATACTTGGGAAATTTTAATGTAAACTTCAGTCTCTTTGAAGTGAGTTGAGCACATACTAATTTTCATTTTGTTTCAACATCTTTTGGCAGTGCTGTTTTCATGTGTAACCAACCAATGAGTTTCTCGATAGTCACAAACAAAAGCAGAATAGTGCTTTCCCCACATGAAAATATTTTATGGTTCTGTCTTCTAGTTCCCTGAGACAGACACATCTGAAGTGAGGAACTGATGTAATCAAAATTATATTCTTAAAAAGTTCTCTTTTGTTTTAGTTTCCTTAGCAAATTCTCTCTCTCTCTCTTTTTCTCAATGGTTTCCAGTAGTGAGTTTCTTTTAAGAGAGCTTCATCTCTGTATTCTACTCCCTCTTCACCCACTAAAACACTTAGGTTTAATTCTTTTAGTGTAGACATAAAATATTGCTCTTTAATTTGACATTCCACTGAGTTAAGAGTGGCAATTCTCCTCAATTATTTTCTTTTTCCTTTTTTTTTAATTTTTATTTTTCAAACAGGGTCTCACTCTGTTGCCCAGGTTGGAGTGCAGTGACGTGATCATGGTTCAGTGCAGCCTGGCTCACTACTGCTTCACCTCCTGGGTTCAAACGATCCTCTCACCTAAGCCTCCTGAGGAGCTGGGACTACAGGCACACATCACCACACCCAGATCATATATTTTTAAAATTTATTCTAGGGACAGGGGTCATCCTATGTTTCCCAAATTAGTCTCAAACTCTTGAGCTCAAGTGATCCTCCCATCTTGGCCTCCAAGGGCGCTGGGATTGCAGGCCCAAGCCATGACATCTGGCCATTTCTAAATTCTTCATGTAGAATATTTACATTTTATTATGGGAAAGACAGTTTTCAAAGATTAATACATCTTATAGTATAATGTTCTTAGCAAACAAACAGTTAATTTTTTAAATGAAAAGTCAAGATGAAAGAAAAATATTTCACAGAATGTTAAGGTAGTGTGGGATAAATTTAGTATCTTCCTATATTAACATAAGAAGCAATAAAATGCAATCACAAAAATAGCCCTGGAATGGAATTGCATGTTGGGAGTGATGGTTCGATGGCAACTCTGAATACAAAATGAGCAGATTGGAGAGGTTCTAATGTATTCAGGGCCAGAGAAATAATTCCTCAGACTTTTCTTCCTCTTAGCTATCTCCATTAACGTTCATGGTCAGGTTGGCCTTTCGGATAAAAGTGAGATAATGAACATCAAAATGCACAGAACCCTACTGGACCACATAATGGTTACTTAATACATGTTTTTGAATCTGATTCTGATAAATATAAGTATTGTCTCTGAAAACTTAACTATCAGGGAAAAATGGGTCAGTAAGTTTTCTCTATGGTAAGCCCATCTTTTCCTTATTTACTTATTCTGTATTGAACAGCTTCTGGGTGACAGGGCCTGTGCTAAGTGCTCCGTTCCTACCCTTAATTAAAGACAGGCATGCAAGGCTCTAATTGTACTCAAATTCCTCTTGCGGACACACCAGAGCTCTCTCCAGTGGGAAGATCTTTAAATAGCCAATCTCTAAAAAGCACAGGGGAGCCACATCATAGGAAAAGATGTGAAAAGACAGTGACATTTTCCACTTCTTTCCACCACCAACAAGGGGAAATGGCTGAGCAGTGCATCTTGCTCAGGAAAACGTGCCTTCAACTTCGATATTGCTGTCAATGGAAAAATATGACCACAGATTTCTTCCACCCTAGAATCCCCTCCCTTTTGTGGTATGTCTTTGCTGCTTCATCCAGTGGTGAGGTTGCTGTCCCATTTCTTGAATCTGGGCTGGTTTTCTGATGGCTTTGGCAGAGAGAATATGACAAAAGTGGGGACGAGGGCTCACGCCTATAATCCCAGCACTTTGGGAGGCCGAGATGGGTGGATCACTTGAGGACAGGAGTTTGAGACCAGCCTGACCAACATGAAGAAACCCCGTCTGTACTAAAAATACAAAATTAGCTGGGCATGGTGGCTCAAGCCTGTAATCCCAGCTACTTGTGAGGCTGAGGCAGGAGAATTGTTTGAATGTGGAAGGCGGAGGTTGCAGTAAGCCAAAATCATGCCATTGCACTCCAGCCTGGGCAAGAGGAGTGAAACTCTGTCTCAAAACAAAAAACAAAAAACAAACAAACAAAAAAAATGACAGAAGCATCATGGTACAACTTCCATGTCCGGACCTGAGACTTAGAATGAACTTAGAAAGCCTGTGGTTTTCACCTCTTTAATCTCTTCAGATGCCACTCTGAATGCCACCATGTAAGGAGGCCAGTCCAGTCCATCAGGAGAAAAGGCACCATGTGGATAGAAACCAAACCAAAAGGCCACAGCCAAAGGCTGGCACCAAGGCCAGGCATGTGATCAAGGCCATCTCGAACCTCCCAACCTCAAGCTACTGTACGTAGCCACATGAGTGAGCACAAGAAGAATCAGCAAAGGGACTCCCAGCGAACCCACAGGATGGTGAGAAAAAATAAATGATGATTGTCGTAAGTCACCACGTTTCAGAGTGGTTTGTTACAAAAGCTGTTGTTAACTGCTACTAATATCCTCACAACTGCTACTAATATCCTCACACTTACTTAAAATTGTCACTCTGAAATCAATCTAGTCTGGCACAAAAACCCATATCTTTAGGATCCTAGTTGGCGATGACCATTTTGCTAAGAAAAATGGCCAAGAATCAAAGCTGGATGGTGTCTGTGTGTGTGCTTATGTGCACAGGCATCACACACAGGCACTTGGACATATCTGTGACAGTGGGTGACTATGCTGAAATTAGGGGAATGTGAAACAGAATTTAGAAAGCTCAGATGAATTTTTGTGGAGTAACAATGATTGTGATCTATTCTTCCTTTCCATGGAAGTTAAATAGACTTTGATGGGGACATCCAACATTCCAATCTGTTTTCATATTTGCCAATGTGCTAGGCCCCATTTATGAAGTGCAATAACAGCCAGATAGATGAAGACTTGTAAAACACAGACCAGGGCAGAATTCACTTTTTTAAAAAGGTGAAGTGTATTTGTACTCCTCATTTAGCTGAAGGAGAATGAGTCATTTGCTTAATGGATAATTTTAACTTGATTTCCAATAACTGGATTAAGTAATTGAAGAACTTCAATGCATCGAGAAATAGTTGTTGAAGCACTTGGAAACAAAATCAGAGCCAGGTCTGTCAGCAACTTATGATGGAAAATTCCTATTAGTCAACCTATCAATACGGCTTCATTATTAAGCAACATTCTAATGGCTTGGCTTCAGTGCTGACATGTTGCAGGCATTTGCAATGTTACACCAAGGTTGCAGGCTACCCTGATAGACCTCATGCTGTTAGTCCACTTTGTTAAATAGAAGTTGATTTTATATTTAGCTGTGCATGGAGTGTACAGATGAAACAAATCACTTCTATAGGCTCAACAAGATGAATAGTTGCTGTTGAAAGCTAGCAAGGAGCTAGATGCAAGATTAATATGCAGTCCCAAGTTCCACTTCCTACAATTTTTATTGATTGTGTGAAAAAGTACTAAAATTCATGATTTCTTAGGTGAGTTGGATTGAAACTCTTGCATAGCTATAGTAGATGTAATTTCTCTGAAATGTACCATTTGTCTACAATTATAGCTTTTCATCTGGGACCACGTGCAATGAATTCTATGATGAGTGCAAAACCTTCCTGATGGCACTCTTTGCCACAGACATACCCTGGTTCCTAGACTAACTTCCTTGCCCTCTTTGGTCTTTGTCAAATTCCTCCTTGGGAGAGTTTTATAAATGTCCTATCCTGCTGTGATTCAAATACCAGGACTTATTTGGTGTTTGTTTTTCCATTCCCACAAACCATAAAAGATTGAATGTTGATATATTTTAGCATTAAGATTTTTCTACTAACATCTAAATGGCATGCTAACTAATTTGACAGAGAATTCCATTGTCTTTCCGTAGGTTTCAGGAAGAGAGAACGCCGATTAAAGCCTGCTGTTACTGATTTTACTTTTAGAGTTTGGAACCTAGATTTTGGCAAAATGAGAGCGAGGACTAGATGAGGTTTGGTTCAGGGCATCATTCCAGTTCTATAACCATTCAATAATTTTTGGAAAATAGATGTATATATTTGAAATAGTACACATGAGTGGTTTTTTTTCCTTTCTATTGAAATCCATTGTTTTAGAAAATTCTTGAAGTCAGTTACAATACTAAAATATTAATTTGATGAATTTCCTGGTTGATTTCTATTCTAGAACCTGTATTCTTTCCCATGAGATGGTCACAACGACAGAACATAATCAAGGAGGATATTGGGAGATTTATCATTTCTCATCTTTAAAAAAAATAGATGTTTGATTGATATTTATCAAAGCTTTGCTGCATCAGTAAAGGCTCAAGTTTATTCATATATGTTGAACCCCTTGGTTGTTCAGCTAAATAAAGTTTTGAACAGATTTGGAATACAAATCTTCAAAAATGCCTATCCACCTGCAGCATGAAACTTGAAGCTCATCCCTTTGGCTCAAAGTCCAGCTGAATTATGTACTTTTCCTTAAGTTTTAACTTTGACTATCTAAGAGTTTTACTGTAAGACTTCACTTCCAGAAAACATCCAGATATAGGGACTCTAACTACTCTACTCTGCTCCACATATAGTTACGTTTTATTTTATGATAGTGGTTTTAAACCTTGTTATTTTATAACACATTTATGTTTTGTAGAGGCCTAGATGTCAATGCAAATTTCAAAGCAAGTGATCATGAGTCCTATTAAGGAGATAATATGCTTTGAAATAGGAGGAAGCGAGACTATTTTAAGAATGAGTGATGGTGCCCTGGCATCCCTTCTCCCCTGCACCCTCGGAGGGTATTTAGAGCTACCCAGAATGTGAGTCAGAGAAGGTATAGATAGGAAGAACAGTTCTCACGCCACAGGAGAAGTAGCAACTCAAGGACCTAGCTACTCAGAGCAGTGTGGCACTGCTGCTCCAGAAGTCTGGCTTCATCAGCAGTGATGCATGGCTCTGAGCTCTGAACAGGAAGCATGGTTGATCTATGCTGAAGGCTTGGTTGATCTCTTGAATAAACAGAGAGATGATGGAATGGTGCACAGTGAATCTCTTCTGAAGACTGAACATCTTCCTTGGACCATGACCAGGGAACATACTGGAACAGAGATGCTTCTGACACCATTTTCCATCCCAACCCCTGTTCTCCTTAGTTTTCTGGTCTTAGGGTTACAAGTTGAAGTGAGTACCTTCCATTGTAGCACTCTGACTTCTAAAAAGTATTAAAGCCAATTTTCTGACTCATCTGCATTTCAGGTCCAAATATTTACTTTATTTAGTTGGATTAATAGCCCCGTAGTTTCTTATTAGTGAAACTTATTTAAATATGATAACGAACCAGTATTTCTTGTGGTAATTTCTGATGCTGGATATGTGAACACATACTATGCTCTCTTTAGTGGGATCCTATATGAGGACAGTAATTGTAGTTCAGCAGGACGTAACTGAAAACATCTGGCTCTGCTCCACTCTTTACATTGAATTTTACTTCAAAATTAAATTACATTTTGGGAAGATTTCCATTTGTCCATGTACAAGTTTGAAAATTGTTGGACAGCATAGAAATCATTTAAAAGACTGTCCTGTTTCCTGTATTGTCTCAAGTGTGTATTACTGTTCAGTTCTAAATTATTGTTTAAATGGATTGCTGTTTTTATATGGCTGAAAGGCAAATCATGTTAGTTTGGGCATACATTTATAGCAATGAAAAGGCACTTGAATACACATCATAGTTGTACTTTTGTTGCAGATATAGAACACAAATATAAAATGCACAAGTTAAATCTGCCCCAGGATAATTCTAATTGTCCCAAAATACATTTATGCACAAATATGACATAGAATGTTCTCTACTGGCAGGGCCATGTTGAAATTCTATTAATAACATGTTAATTTGTTATTTCACTAAACTAAGGTTATAGCTTTTAGTTGCTTATCTATTAATATGCTGTATTAATTGCATGACAGAATAGATCAACATGTTTTAGCCATATGTTAGTTGTAGACAGCATGCCTGATTGATTGTGGACCAGTTATGACATCAAAAATATAGGCAAATAGAAAACATTCAATGGAAAACCTCTTGATCTATGAGTTTTATGTTATATCCTATGAAAGGAGAATCTCCTACAAATGAAACTGCCTTATAACCCACTCTTTCCTATGGTTCTTCTTTCTGCAGCATTGAAATGATGGAAATCATGACAGAAGATGAAAGATAAATGCCAACACTTGTAAATATTGTGATATCACCTTATCATTATCATGAAGGTGGCTGTTGGGCAAATCTGTTCTGCTCTGCCTGTGGGTTGGAGGACTGTGGTACTAAGAATGCAGCTTTGAGCCCTATTTAAAAATGCCTGATGACCAGAAACACACACGCACGCATGTGGGTGTGTGTGTGCGCGTGCACACACACACACACACACACACAAACACACACAAAAAGAGTGAGGGAAACAGAGAGCTCAAGCTTGAGCCCTTCTGCTACATAAAATTTAGCAGCCGTTAAACAAATAATTGCTTTATTTTGGAAGCTTGTTCTAATTAAACATTAGTCATACACTCTCCCTTGACCCCTGCTTTCTGTGTTAAAAATCACCATCCTTAAAAGCTTACTTTATGCATTGCATAATTACAAAAAGTTACCAGAAGAATGCAAATTTTTACTGTACAATTTGCTTTTTGAAAAGGAAGTGTGTGTGTGTGTGTGTGTGTCTGTGTGTGTATGCACAAATTTATGTAAGTGTGAAGATACATGATTGTATTTCACAAAAGTTTTGCAGCCATATTCCAAAAAGCATGAGGGAAATGAGAGAACATGGGTGATGTTTGGGAAACGAGGCTGGAGAAAGGAAAACAATAGGTACAAATTTCTACCAGTTTCCTCAGGCATCCATAGCAGCTGCTTAATGATACATGTATCATTATATCCTGGAGTAGTTGGAGGGCAGAACAGACTTGATTACACTACAGACAATTGTTTCACAATAATTCTGGGCCATTTTTCATTAGCTGTCTCCCCTCACAGCAAAACAAGAGGTAATTTTTTTAAGGAACATAACAAAACAAAACTAAACAAAACACCCTATACCACAGTAAGGTTGTCCAGCAGTAAAAGATTTTTAATAATTCATCACGTGAAACATTTTAGGCGAAATGCTAAATTTCTCAACTATGACAACAAACGAGTGGAAAAAAACAGAACTTAAAGTGATAAAAACAATAGGGTAAATAAAAGAAATTGTATGCTCACTTTTCATGATTGCACTATACACTGTTTTTTATTACCTTGCTTTGTCTGACAGGTTTTGTCACTAGTAGGGGGAATCAAAAAGGTTTGTTTTGAACCGATTGATGAAGAAGCTGATTTCTTTTTAACAGATGCGTGGCAAACTATCTCTTGGTAATCATTTATGTATGTTCACATATCTGCTGCTTGATATCATGTCACAGTCCCCTTTTAGGTTTTCTTTCTAAGGATGTTGGAGGGTTCTAGTGAATTTGCATGGCTTTCAAAGGGCAGCATTAGCTGCTTCAGGACTCTGCCTTAGCTTGTGATGATAAGGAAAATAGGAAGTAATGGTCCAGGAGCTATGTCTCACGCTATTATTCTAAGAATTTGATATGAATTTGCATATATAATCATTACAAGCACACCTATGAGGGAGGTACCACTATTAGTCCTATGTAATAGACATTAGTCAGGAGCTCTCCATGCATCCGTGCACGGCCCTTGGACAGCCTTCAGAGGACCTTGGCGCCCTTCTCAGAACCATACCTTAAAGGTATACAATAAAATATATGAGAATACAAAGGAAATCAGTTATGCTGAAATAGTTAAGAAAAGATGTATTTGTATGTATACATCTTCATTAATGCATTCAATAAGAATATCTGTGACGGGACTCTAATAACAAGTATAATCTCAAAGTGGTGATGGGCATTGGTGATATTTTCAGATAGCTTCAACAACTCCAATAGGATAGGCTCCTTATGACTTCTACTGGCAAGAAAGTCACAGTATTGCTAATACTACTGTGTCTTGTTGCCTGCCCTCATAATCGATGGAAACTTCAAAAATTAGAGAAAATAAAGATGCACTCTTTTTTATCTATGCAAGTTCCTCACCCTACCCTGCAACTTCAAGCTCAATTCATCTTTTTCAATATGAGGAGAAAGGAATCAACAGATTTATTCAAATGGCATAATAGGAAGAGTCATGGATGAAGCTAGAGGCCATTATCCTTAGCAAACTGACACAGGAACAGAATACCAAATACTGCACGTTCCCACTTAGAAGTGGGAGCTAAACAATGAGGACACATGGACACACAGTGGGGAACAACACACAACGGGGCTTGTTGGAGGGTGGCAGGTGGGAAGAGGAAGAGGATAAGGAAAAATAACTAATGGGTACTCGGCTTAATACCTGGGGGTGAGGAAATAATTTGTACAACAAACTCTCATGACACAAGTTTACCTATGTAACGAACTTGAACTTGTATCCCTTTACTTAAAATAAAAGTTTGAAAAAAAAAGAGTCAAGTAGACAAATTTAGAGAATCTGGGGCCTATTCTCATAAAAATGTCACAACCAGTGTTAAGTAGTTTCTACTACGAATGCTTTTGAGTTTTAGTCTAAGATGTGATTTTTCTCTCCAGGCGTTTGTCTATACTTCATGATTCGTCATTTTAAAAAGTGTGACAGTGGGAGAACAAGAAAGCTTGAAGGTCAAAGGTCATAAGGCCAATATTGACTGACAACATTTCCATCTGGAATTGGATGTCCTTTCCTTAAAAGGTATCTCTTGTATCTTTCTCTCCCAGCTGCTGACTGGGCAGTGATGTCCTTAGATTCTGCCCTCGGATCTTCCTCCATGCATCCCCTCACCCTTCGCATGGTCTCACCTCCTCAGAGCCTTCCCTGACAGCTCATTCTTCCTCCATGATCTGCCTTTTCTGCGTCATTCCAACCGTCTGGAGCACATGTTTTGTGCCTGATGATAGTCATCTTGTGCTTTTTGCCTAATAACTTCACATTTCCTTCGAAGGTATCCATCACATTGTATATTTCTTTTGCATATTTCGTGTAGAAGGCAGTTGGAGATTTCTTGCTGAATTTTATCTTGCCCTCCGCAACTGCAACCTTGATAATACAGAATTGAGGTGTGTGTGTCTGTGTGTGTGTGTGTGTACAAAGTAAATCATTTTTTAATTTGTGGTTTAGTCCTGAAGCATAATGCCAGTCAGTCTAATCCCCCAATATTTAATTAAAGGTACAAATGTTGTTTCACTACTGAACTGGAAATGGACAGGCCTAGTTACAAGGATGAGACAGTATTCCCTGCCCTTAGAGCACTGTCTGCAGGGGCAACAGACATGAAAACAGACAAAACAGACTTTGACAGCACACTCTAATGTCTGTGAATGTGGAGAGCACAGACACATGCATTTCGCAGAGACAGAGCCATGAAGGATACATAGATGTACAATTATAAATATATACATTTATATTTATTTAAGTTATATATAAAATTTTCTTAAATGAAATTGCATGTTCCAATTTAAAAAGAAAGGACCAATCGAGGCTTAGCTAGGAAGTGGGGAATTGTGAGTGGTTTTCAATTAAAAAAAAACTGCCCAGTGAAGTGTGGGATAACCGGGAGAGGCTGAAAGAGATGCATTTGTTACCCCTGTAGACAGTGTTCTAAGGGCAAGGAATGCTGTCTCATTTTGTAACTAGGCCTCCCCATTTCCAGTTGAGTAGAGAAACAACATTTGTACCTCTAATTAAATATTGGGGTATTAGACTGGCCAAGCCAGACTTTGAAGTGCCTGGTATGGGCCACACAAAAGTGTTTGGACTTCCTTTTACAAAAAACTAACACCTGGTAAAAACCTTAAATGAGAAGTAAAATCGTCAGGTTTGCTTTATGGAAAAACATCTGCAGCTGGATACGCAAGCCTTTAGAAAAGTGTATCTCAGGTATATTTCCTCCAATGTTTCAAGTTCTACTTTTCTTTGCCTAATACCCTCCTTTTCCTTTCCTTCCATTTGTGAAACCAGCAACCTGAACATCACAACAGAGGCAAAGTCATCATCCTGTTCCAGAAGGGCAGTTTTACATTGTCCTTGCTGTTGAGCCCACCCCTTTTTCAGGCTATGAATTATGGCCCACACTTAGGTCAGCAGCTTTGGGCTGAACAGCCACCTCTGTCTATTTCACATAGCCTGATGCTGTCTGAGAAGCCTTTAAAGTTTGACTGAGGAAATTCAGGAGAGGGGAAACTTCTCTTGAATGGAATATGGAGTAACTCAAGAGACCTGAGTTGATTTCAACATTCCCAAATCAAGTTCTGGAATTAATTCTTCACCCCCCCCCAAAAAAAAATTAAGAGATAAATCTTTGTTCCAAAGAATTGAACAAGAAAAGTATCTTAGGAAGGCAATTCTTAAAGGTTTTAATATCACCAGCCAATTTGTAGAGAACAGGGAAACTAAGCCAGAGAATTTGGAATGTCAGAGATGGTGTGATAAGACAAACATCTTTCCTAACTTTATTCATTTAGGACATCTTTGCCTGCATGCTTCAGATGCTCAGAGTCTTGATTCTTTCAAAACAGAACGAAAAATTATTGAAACAATTTCAAGTAAACCAAATAATTGTTCAGAATAATGAAGTAGAGGTACTAGAGATGTAGAATAAGAACATTAGCATTAATTTGCCCTCAATTCAACTCAAAATATTGTCAATATCAGTTACCCTTCCACTTGACTTTTTACAATACACAACAAATGAGCAGGAGAATGAGACAGCCAGAGTGGGAAGTCTGTCTGCTTTAGTGGTAATGCAGCCCACATTTAGGGCTCTGGGAGCCATTCTCTCCTCCATTAGAGTTCTTCCTCCTCTTCAGGAAAGTGGACTCAGCCCTGGGAAGGTAGGTCATGCAGGCAAAGCACCAAAGGGTCCTCACTTTTTGGAATTCTATGCCATTGTAGTAAATTTAGGAGCCCTAATATAGGAAATAGGAATCCCAAGACACCAGCAAGCAAAGAATGAACAGAAGTAGAGAGAAGCAATAAAATTCCACTGTCTGAAAGTACCTACTAGCAAGGCTCAGAGCAAGAACCAAAGTCCTTGACTAAGAAACAAGGTATGGGAAGTTAGGGAGAAGTCTGAAGAAAATGCCAGGTGTAATCCCCTACAACCCTATTTCCAGTCTTAAGAGGATGCTACTCTTTGACCTGCATATGGCATGATGCTATCCCAAATCCACATGTGTCTGGATGTCTGGAATGCAACAGTGGGATGTCTGGATCTGCACCCACCATAGCCCAAGTTCTTGGTAAGACTCCTGAAGTAAGGGCAGTGTGGATGCTGCACATGGTATCTGAGACAGTTTAAAGTGCGCTGGAAAAGGTAAAAGTGAATCTTGCATCCCTGGGATGGATGGAGGAGGAAGATCATTTTAGGAGGGTGTCATTTCTTACTTAACCCAAGCCAAATATTAGGAAAACATGGTTTTAGTGGGCAGTGCCACAAGCTACCACGTTTTTTTCAACCTGCAATCATGCATGTGAAATCTCCTAAAGTCAGGGGGGGAAATAAACATCATAAAATATTCAGCAAATGGAAATCTCTTGAAACCACATGATGCAGGCTGAGCTGAGGTTGTTCATGAGCCACTCCCAAGAAATCAGACCCCACTTCTCTTATTTAATGGGTTTGCTAAACCATCTTCAACAGACCTACTTCAGTGTCTTCTATCAGATATCTTCTGCTAGCACCGAAGATGTTCACTGATATCTCAGAGCTCTTCATAAGAGCAGGGAGACACAGGATGTCTGCCTTCATGGTCTGCCCTGTAACTTAATACCTTCCCCAAGAGTGCCAGCAATAAGGTGACAAAAGTTCTTTGAAGGTCCAAGTGACTTTACACACACACACACACACACACACACATACACCTACACACATACACATCTTGTAGGCTGGTTAGATTTAGCAAATGTAAATATAGGACTTCCAGTTAGATCTCAGATCTCAATATCAGATAATCAGATAAGCAGAAATTTTTTTTTTTAAGTTTAGTTTAAGTTTGCTCTAAATATTGCATAGGCAGGCCAGTCACGGTGGCTCAAGCCTATAATCCCAGTACTTTGGGAGGCCGAGGTGGGCGGATCACTTGAGGTCAGGAGTTTTAGACCAGCCTCGCCAACATGGCAAAACCCCGTCTCTACTAAAAATACAAAAATTAGCCGGGCATGTTGGCATGTGCCTGTAATCCCAGCTACTTGGGAGACTGAGGCAGGAGAATTGCTTGAACCCAGGAGGTGGAGGTTGCAGGGAGCTGAGATTGTGCCACTGCACTCCAGCCTGGGCGACACAGTGAGACTTCATCTCAAAAAAAGAAAAAAAAAATGCATGGGCAGATTGTAGGGATTTTCTTGTGCCATAGCTATGCCTCACTGATCAGGAGCCATGCTGGGGCTAGTGTCTCTGCCTTGTCTGAGAAAGGTGATGGACTGGCGACAGGAGGAGATTTGACTATTGGAGTGGGGCAGTGATGAATCTTAGAAAGAGTGGTTGTGTGTCCCAGTTCTGTAGCCTGTGACCTTCGGTAGGTGATTTAATCTGTCTGAGCCTCAGTTTCCTCATCTGTCAAATGGGGATAATTACAGAAACAACAGAAAACATTTTCTGAGCACTTACGAAGTAGTAGGCACTATTCTAAAGGCTTTGTATGGATTGAATGAATTTATCCTTACAACAGTCCTATGAGGTGAATATCATTATTAGTATTATTCTCATTTTATGTCTGAAGATATAGTACATAGAGAAACGAGGTAACTCGCCAAGGACAGAACTACTGAGTGGTGGAGCAGGGTTGGATTTCAATTCAGAAACTAAGGTTAACTCTACACTGTCATGAAATAGATTGCGCACAGCCCTGAGCCCAGCGACAGGTATCCAGTCAGTGCTTACTCCTTGCTATCATCAGCCTCGTTAGAGGAGCAGCTCTGCCTGGCCCCTGGAAAAGGTGAGCTTCAATCAGCCAGAAAATGACCCAAAAGAAAAACGAGAGATGCCTCCTGGCAGGAGCCAGTGACTAGAACCCAAAAGGGGATCCCTGTGATTGATGCTCCACACCCTGCATCCCTCACCAGCTAGGACCCAACAAAGCCGAAGTGTTGGAGGCTTAGCTGCACTCCTCTCACTGGAGAAGAGCCAAGTGATCGGAATCAGCTCTAGCCTGGATCCCTTTCATGCCTGTGCCACTAAAGAGCCCTAATCACTCAGAAGGACTGGAAAAGCCTGCCCTTCAGCACTTCCAGTTTACTTTTCTTGGTGTTTTTTGATTTGTTCATTCATTTATTCAAATGTAATTATTGAGTTTCTTTTATGTTACCCATGTTAGGGGTTGGGATAGGTTTTCAGAACACCAATGTGAACACAGCAAACCTCTGACCATGGTCACACAATGCGTGGGGAGTTGGATCTATAAATACATGGTTTCTGTGCAACACGGTGGGTGAAACTGAGTTCAGAGTGATCAGATCTGCTTGAGGTGGGGCGAGGGTAGGTGATGAGATCAGGGAAGACCCCATGGGGGAGATGATGCTGGAGACAAGACTTGGAGGATGAGTACTGGTAGCTGACTTTATTGAGCTGCTACTGTGAACTAGGGATTACTCTAAGAGGGTTTTATATGTGTTAATCCATTCAGTAAGAATGGCAGTATTATCGTCATAATAAAGAAAACACAGGAAACCAGTAACTTTTCCAAAATTACACTGTTATTATGCAACTGAACTGGGATTTGAACCCAAGTATCTGGCTTTGGAGTCTGTTCTTTTTTCATTGCTATGCTCTCCTGGTTAAATAAAAGGCTTCTTGCTCAGAAGATGTGGAGAATGTCACAGCCACAGACTAGCAAGATGCACATGAACATGAATGGCCAGATGTGGGGCGAGAGTTCCGGGTGGCAGGGCATGAAACTGGAGAGGGACGCTGTGCAAGATCTCTGCTAGCAGGAGCCATTTGGATTTTAATTTATCAACTGAGAAATTCTGGAAGGCTTTGAACCAATGAGTGGAAGAATCAGTTTTACATTTTAGAAGGGTAACTTTCCAAAATAGAGGATGCACTGGTAGAAAGTGAAGCTGGAGGCAGAGAAACCAATTAGGAGATTCTTGCAATGGTCTATACTTGTGGACAGGAGGGGTGGACTTGTGCCTTCCTAGATAGTATTCCAGTAGTAGACTGAGTACATAGGGGTCTTACAGGGAATGGATTGTATTTGAAAGAGATATCTAAATGGGTAAGAAGATATGTGGATTTGTTGGCACTTGATCCAAAAATTCTCCCTCCAGATGTCTATGCAATAAAGCAATTAATTGTAGGGCAAGGTGATCCAATCATTGAAAATGAATGTTATGGGGTTTCATCCCTGTAAACTGTAAACCCTATAATCCTTCCTAAATGTAACTACAAATCTTCTTTGCTTTTCAATAAATATTTAATAACAGGGGATTGCAGAGGAAGGCTGTATTTCAAAAATCTTAATTGCTCTAAAGAAACCATCTGCAAACTTAGGTATTAAGACACCTAATTGCTACTAAAACACATTTATCAACGGAGATGATCAACAGAGATGCAAGCAATGAGTTTTCTAATCTTCGGGTGGGTAGGGACAGAAGAATGACAGTTTTACTGTCTCTAACTCAGCTTTTTCGTGGTACATACTTTTTCAGGTCCAATTTATCTTTATCTTAGCCTATGTGATGCAGTCCAATCCTTTGTTTCATCAGTAGAGTGTAGAATTTTTCACTTTTTCCTATATATTGTTTTTAGACAATTCACTCTTCCCTATTTTATATGCATTCAGAGCTCTCTTTTAAAGTCATAAGTAACTAGTGAGATCTTGTCCTTAGCTATCTTTTCTTCTGCTCATTAATTAATATTGGCTTGGGCACTATTCAAATCCCTCAGATAACAGTGAACCAAAGCGATGAAGTAACTGCCTTCATCAGACTTAGACTACGGTCGAGACTACAGACGTCAAACAAACTAACACGTAAAACCTTGGGAGACAGATTACCAAGAAAGACTATGTTAAACATTTTGGGGTTTATTCTAAGGAAACTGAGTGCAAAATGAAAAAAAAAATCACTAAAACTAAGGTTATTGTTCCTCGAATTTTTTTCTCTTGATTTTTACTCAACTAATAAAACAGTGTGAATGATCTAGAATTGGCAATAGTGCACAGAAGACTAATATGGACAGAAAGTCAAAGGACTCTTACTCTTGCCTTGGCCTTTCCATCAACAATTTTAATTAATTTATTTAAAAGTCAACTTTGTTATTATATTTGAAAATAAATACCATTGGTGTAACTTTCCCACATGCCACCTAGATAAGAAATACAACACAAAAACCTAAATTTCTTTAATACACGAAACGGCAACTAATAGGTTCACAGAAACAATCAATTTTTTTTTTCCAGAGAAACTATCATGACTCAAAGTTAATCTGTTCCAAGGAAAGGAAGTGGAATTGGTTACTGACATGCAATCATTCATTTCTTATTTTACCAACAGTAATTACATTGCCCGGAACTATTGTCGTTTAACAGCCTATTAATTGACTAATGTGCATTACTTGCATTCAGAGTATAGGTAAATTCCAGGGATTAAGCAAGAAGGAAAAGAGATTTGCAAACTCTGCCTGTCATCCCGAAAGCAGTACATTTACCTCATATTGCAAGGTAATTTATAAATGCACAAGTAGCTTATATTTCAGAAAACGGAAACATGTTAGGCTGAAAATACAGGAGCAGCAAGGGTCCTGCAGCCCCCCGGGGAGCTACGGAAGTTATCTCTTGAAACCTTTCTCATAAGCAGACGGACCCACTACCCTTTCTCACCAACAAGATGCTTTCTTCTGCAGTCACTTTTTTTTTTTTCCCACATGAAAAGGTCTCATTTGCCATTGCCAATGCCAATTCTTCAGCTTGATTTTTTTTTTTTTTTTTTTTTTGAGATGGACTTTTACTTTCTGCCCAGGCTGGGGTGCAGCGGCGCGATCTCAGCTCACTGTAACCCCCTCCTACCAGGTTCAGGTGATTCTCCTGCTTCAGCCTCCTGAGTAGCTGGGACTACAGGCACATGCCACCATGCCCGGCTAATTTTTTTTAAAATTATTATTTTTCGTAGAGATGGGGTTTCACTGTGTTAGCCAGGATGGTCTCGATTTCCTGATGTTGTGATCTGCCCGCCTCAGCCTCCCAAAGTGCTGGGATTACAGGCATGAGCCACCGCGTATGGCCCAGGTTGCTTTTAAGACATGTTACTTACATTCCTAGTTGATGTTATTGCTATTTTTTTCTAACAGTCATGCAGAATATTTCCCTATATCTGTGTTTTATCTTTGTTTCCAGTTTTAGAAGTTTAAATATGCAGGGTTTATAGGAAACCTGAAACATATTTTGAAAATCTGGACTGCTTGTCCATCAAAGCCTGAGGTCTCCTGAGATCTTTGCATCTTTGAATCTCCGGTACAGTCAACAGACCTGAAACACAGAGGATGTCCAATGCTCGATGAATTGAACTGGGATGAGAAATAATTTACTATAAATCAGGATAAAAGAAATGACAAAAGTGACATTTATTAGCATTATTAAAAGTTGCAATTCTGGGTTTTCGTGATCATAAATTGCCAGCCAGCCAAAGGCAAGCATTGACTTCACTCATAAAATTTTCTTCAAAGGATCTTACCCCCAAACAACGTTTCTGTCAGATTACCTCCAGCATAATTACAGTCCTTGTCTCCTTTCTGTCATCAGAAACTGTTCCCGCTTCTTGGACTTTGGGCAGAAAGTGATGCCCTTTATGATCACAACACTCTTCCCAGGAAACCTTTTTCATCTAGGCCCATTACAGCACAAGGAAGCACTTATATTTCTTCTGGTCTCAGAGCTCTATGTTCTACCGACTTTGTCTGAGTAACGCCTTCCCACAAGCAAACCTTCTGGCTGCTTTATGCCACAGCTTGCTCTCTGTAAAATGGAGATAACAATGCTGTTCTAACCTACTGATGTGTACGGAAGTTGGAGAATTACCTTGGCAGGGAACTGAAGGTACAAATGGGGCAGAAGAAGCAAGTTGTCATTGTCCCTTCCATGTGGGCTCTTTCCTAGCTTGTTTCCTTTTGCTTCTCATCCTCTGTGGCTGACATTTCGTGTTCTCACTTATTTCTCCAATAGAAATGACCTACAGAATATTCTACGGTTTCTTGTTTTTAAGAAACAAGAGGTTGGCCCCCAGTAGAAAGAAGCCCTCCTTGGGTAACTTGGGTGGAGTTGTAGGTGTGAATGAATGTAAGATGAGATCATAAATGTATCTGTGCCCACATAGGCCGATATGTGACCTTCAGTAAATCTAGACCTCAGTTTATTTATCCATGAAATGGCAGGGTCAGAACAGGTGACCTCTAAGGAATTCTGCTATGGTCTATACATTAAATAAAACTGATTGCATTGCTGGAAAAGGGATTCAATTAGGTTTGTCCATTTCTCTGAAATCAAAAGCAGCTGAAACCAAACTTTTCTAAAGAGGAAAAAATATATGTTGCCCATCTTTCTGGATTCTCTAAAAAAGATTTTAATATTCCCCACTTCCCCCAAACTATGCATGGGATTAACTTTACTATGCTCTGTGTCTATGTGTCCAACCTGTTAACTTTTCTTTTTAAGGCCAAATTTGCATGACAAAAAGGTAAAATTTCTATTATCCCTCCATGCAAGGCTCGTAGAAGAGAGAATAATGGCTAAATGGCCCATTCTGGATCCTCTCAAATGACATTATCACAGAAGTCCTAACTAAATGCCCTGATGTGTAAATTTCCTGTGACATATCGCTTGAGTCTCTGCTTTTGTCACATTTTTCATTGGCCAACACTTCAAGTGCAGATCTTCAACCAATATGGATCTGCCCATCTACATTTTTTTTTTTTTTTGAGACGGAGTCTCACTCTTTCACCAGGCTGGAGTGCAGTGGTGTGATCTTGGCTCACTGCAACCTCTGCCTCCCAGGCTCAAGTGATTCTCCTACCTCAGCCTCCCGAGTAGCTGAGACTACAGGCGCATGTCACCACGCTGGCTAATTTTCTGTATTTTTAGTAGAGACAGGGTTTCACCATGTTAGACAGGATGGTCTCGATCTCCTGACCTCGTGATCTGCCTGCCTCAGCCTCCCGAAGTGTTGGGAGTATGAGCGTGAGCCACCGCACCCGGCCCTATATTCTATTCTTTAGTTAATATAAGAGAACTTTGTTCTGCACCTGCTACTGTACACATCAGATGTGTCCAAACATCTCACGTGTATTATCTCTGCTCAAAGTCCAGAGTAGGACGGGTCATTTCTCAACATTACCTCAAAAATACCATGTCTCTTCTCTCAGAGGCATTCGAGTCTAGGCTTTATTTTTAATTTTGGAGTGAAAAGCCTTATTTCGTAGTAAGGAGATGACTGCTATCTGAAGAGATTCAGGAGCTTGGGAAGGGCTAAGGGGCCCTTTCTTGTGTGCTGGGTATTAAGCAGCATAGATTCTTTCCTTTGCCAAAGGCCAAACAGTATCCAACAGAGAAAAGTGTTGCCTGGCACCATGCAACCCCATTAAAAGCAATAAATATAAACACATCCAACTAATATCTGAACAGTATTCTCAAATTTGAGTCCAAAGGACAGCATAGTGCATTTTCATAACAAATTGCTGATCTGAGAATTTCCTGGGCGAATCCACTGTGTATCATAAGTTGATGGTTCAACCTGTGGACGGAACCGCCAGGCTGGCTGGCTTACAAATTGCAGCATTATTTTTCCTAAATCCCCAACATTCATGATTTCATTTCAGTAAAACAGTAATTTAAACAATGACTAAATGTATAAGAAAAAATATATTGAAGGCTATGGAACAATTTATTAATAATGGTAGGACATTTTCTGCAGCACTTCTAATGTATCACTTAGGACTGTATTGATTCAGCATCAGAGTTCTTGGAAACAAGCCTCTTACCAATATCTAAGATCCTGATGTTGTAATTGAACTAGAAAATGTAAGATTTCCACTGTTCCTGCTGAGAATTCTTCCCAATAAATGTATGTTTTCCACTGGGGCGAAAACCACTGCTACTTGTGTTTTTAATTTTTCCTCCTGTTTCTTTTTCATATTATTCAGTTTTCTGTTTTTCTCTCCTTTACCAGAAAAACAGACATATTAGACACTATTTATTCCTCTAAGACAACTTGCACTTTAGGGGGCCATTTGAATGATAAACTTTGTTATAACTTATAGCTAGAAAATCACCAGTGTGCAGTATGAAAAAACTGAAAAATGCATTCATGTTTAACCCTACCCAGTGGTTGAATGAAATCTTTGCAGAGATGGGCTTTTACTAGTTCTCCTATTGTTTTATATGTTTTTCTGTAAAACAGCTTAAGAAATGGCTCAGTTTGCAGTCTCATTGAGGAGCCAGGACACATACTTCTGAACTTAATGAGTTATATAGTACAGCATCAGCATCAGAGCATCATTTGCTGGGAGAACAAAGACCATTCGACGAGGGTTATGGTTCTGATTCCAATGCTAAGCAGATGTGTGGCCTTGGGGAAGATGTGCCATGTCTCTGAGGACCTGAAAATGAAGGAACTAGATTAAGCCATCTCTAAGGTCCTTCCACTACTGTGTGGGACACCTTGTTTTTTTTGTCTTCGGGAGCTTAAGAGAAGCACTAAAGAGCTACATGAAGAAAGCTCACTGGAAGACCCAACACTAGAGCATGAAGTATTTTCCAGTGGAATAGAATCCTTCTAATAAAAGGAGTGCTTAGGAAAAGTAGCAACATGAGTTTCACTGGATTGGAAAGGGAGGTGGCCCACTCCTCTGACTAGACAGTTGTAGAGCTAACTTCTCGTCCTCAGTGCGTTGGGCTGTGTATGCCCAGGAGTAGCAAATGCTGTGGTGTGCTATTCAGATGCCCCCTCCAAGACAAGGACATGCATTCTCCAAGGCACTGTGAGTGTTGGCTGCTGTTGTCTCACAGCCAAATCCCCCTCTTGGAGTTGCTCTTAGCTGAAGGAAGCTATGTTGAGCAAGTTTACACTCTCTCCCTGGGATAGTCTGCTTCTAGTGGCTCGTGAGCTGGCGGAGGGGGGTTTGGGGGTGGGAGGAACAAAGTATCCTCTGTTGACTTAATTTGAGACAATTCTGAAGTTGCATCCAGTTCAGAGGCCCCGGTGGGACTGTGGGATTCTCTGAGGTTTCTGCTGCAGTTGCATCACAGTTCATTTTCTCTCTCTGCTCAGTTTTACTTCCCTCATCCTCTTTTGAATAATGTTCATGCGAGGACTCTCGATAAACCTCCTACACCCAGATTTTCATCCGGGAGTCTGTCTCTGAATAATCCACCCAAGGTGCCAGAAGAGGAGAAAGACCCTGTCAGAGTCAGTGGCTCATCCCTGTAATCCCATCTAGTTGTGAGGCTGAAGTGGGACAATCTCCTGAGTCCAGGAGTCTGAGAATAGCCTGGGCAACACAGCAAGATCCCATCTCTAAAAAACTTTTTTAAATTAACAAGGCATGGTGGCATGTACCTGTATTCCCAGCATGCCATTCTAGGCAACAGAGCGAGACCTTGTCTCAAGTAAATAAATAAGACCCACTGAGAGATAGGTTGAGGTGGGATACAATGGAATAACAAGACAAGGCAGGATAGGGCAAAGGAAAACTGGATGATGGGATCTTATCAGGTTTGGTTTAGTAGAGATCATATATTGGAATAAAGTATTTCCTCTGTCTAAGCTAGAAATGACCCACTCGGGCAGTGGGCTCTGTGGTAGGAGGTGGTCAATATTTTAGTAGAGGGAACATGAGATGGCAGGCTCTGGTGATTGCCAAGATGTTTTTCATTAGTGATGCAATCTTGGAGCCAGTGGAGGAGCCCAGGGGTACTTCTGGAGAACGGAGTGCATGGAAGCACATGACATTTCTGAGAAAGAATAAAATCCAAGCCACCAGAGTGGAAGCAAGAAGATTCCAGACCCCTGACACCAAGCAGCACCTACTTCACAGGAGAGTACTCAGAGCTCCAAGCCAGAAGGTCCTTGGTTCTGATAGAGATCCGCCCAGAGAGAGAGAGAGAAAGAGAGACAGAGAGAGAGAGAGACAGAGAGAGAGAGAGACAGAGAGAGAGAGAGAGAGAGAGAGAGGCAGACTTGTTCTCTGAATACTGGATCAGGAGGGCTGAATTTCTTAAGGCACAGTCTCAGGATACATCACGGTACATTTCCTTTTTTCCTCTCCTTTCCGGGTAAGTCACTGGAGGAGCTTGTTGAGAAAACAGATACTCAAGAGCCAAGCAGCTTGGGAAGGGGAGAGGTACAGTGTTGATACATTCAAACATTATTATTCAATACAGTGCCTAAATATTTCTGAAACACACTGGAAGTTGTCAACACATCCTGCTCCCTCTGTCTACATTTTAGAATGGTGCAGCTGTTTTTTTGATCATGCAGAATTCCTTATTTGTATTTACTATATTTCAACTTATTTTATTTGGACCTTGACTCCAGCCAATTGTGTATCTATTCCATTCTGATTCAGTCATTCCTTGTGTTCTATTCCTCATACTCCACCCCCATTCTTTCTCCAGCCTGCTTTGTGCTGTCTATGATTTTGTTAAAAATATACCACAGGTATCCTCTGTCTTAGTCTGTTCAGGCTGCTATAAGAACATACCATGAACTGAGTGTTTTATAAGCAAAAGAAATTTATTTCTCACAGTTCTGGAGGCTGGAAGTCTGGGGTCAGGGCGCCAGACTGGTTGAGTTTTGGTGAGGATCTTCTTTGATGTTGTAGACTGCTGACTTCTCCTTGTATGCTCACATGGCAGAAACAGGGGAAGAGAGCTCTTTGGGGCCTCTTTTATAAGGGCACCGATCCCATTCATGAGGGCTCCACCCTCATGACCTAATCACCTCCCAAAGGCCCACTCCCTAACCCTATCACAATGGAGATGGGATTTCAACATAGGAGGTTAGGGGAGACACAGACATTCAGTCCATTGTATGCACTTATAATAATTAAACTGGTTACATTTTTTAAGCATCTTCAAGAAACATTAGCTCTCTATGCAGTCAAAAATACACAAGACTTTCATCTTTCTTTCTAATTATAGCATTGGATATTTTTCTTTCCTGTTGATGACACTGCCCATGTGTCAGTGAGCATTCTAGGATGCAGGTTACAGACATGAACTCTTATTAACTAAAGCAGAAAATAAATTTATGGAGGTGAATCAGGTCATCTATAGAACTAATAAATGATTGGAGAAATTGATTTGGAAAAATGGACAGGAATGCAGAGAACAGACTCACGGGAACACAGCAGAGGCCACCCTGCAGTTATATTCCAGGTATGGTGCCCCCACAGGCACTACCTTCTTCATGGCTAGAAGCTGATGCCACTATCATACATCAGCACCCTTGCTACTGGAGATTGCAACGGAGAATGGACTCACCCAAGGAGGAATTCCCCACAGTGGGACGGAGGTTTCTATGCTGGGCAGACAATGTCTACTACAGTTAGCCTATTTGGTTATCCAGTCTCCAGATAACATATTTCTTCCACAACAATCGTAAAACAAATACCTCTCAATATGATGCAACTCCATGGGCAATTAAATACACTCACTCCTTTTCCCCAAAGGGAGACATCCCAAATTCTCATCAATATCTCTTTATGACTCCACATTATAGCTTTTCAGGTGATGGGCCATTTCTCTCCTTGTTCTGCCGTGATCTTGGTTAGATATTCTGCAACCTATAGAGCAAGTTTAAAGTTGGCCACAGCCAACACACCCTATAGGTAACTGTGGGGGAGAAAGATAGAAACCAAAAGGAAAATTAAAATATATAAAATCGAATTTCCACAACAAAGAGAAATTATGGATGAAGGCTCCAGAAATTATGGATAACTAGCAAGGAAGCCAGTTGATGAAGTTAGTACTTAGCACCTTCCTTCTCCACAACCAGTCCGTGTTCCTTTTGCTTCTGCCTAGCAACTCATTTGATCAGGTTTCTTACCCAGTGTGGAAACCCAAGTGTTGGCAATCCTACCTAAAAGGGATGTAAAGGTCCATTATCTTCTGTCACTGTGCATGATAGAATAATGAGTCAACATAAAGGCTCCTCTGGTTTCCATTTCTATAACCCTTTTTGCTGTATGCAATAATCCTAACTCTGACTATCAAATCCTAATCCCGATTTTCAAAAAGATAGTCAGTATCAGTAACAGAAGACAGCCTGTTTGTCCACAGGTATAAGGAGCCTAAACTGTCTATGTGGCAGTCTCAGATTCCGTAATATCATTGCCCTGTAGAGATGGAAGTTCTCCCTTTATTATGAACACCTCTAAACTTGGAAGAGCCCAGAATTGAGGAAGCTGAGTAAAAATAAATTGTAAATGGGTCATTTATCTGAAAGTGACTATTCATGCATTTACCCCTTAGATTCCAGAGATTTTGATTCTACCTATGGAAAAATAGTACCATCTATTGTTCATAGCATCAGAACGTATACTGCATTTTATAAGACTGCATCCCAACTTGAGAAGGGGTTCTCTCCCAGCTGAGACTGAGTCATATAGGTGACGCCACTACTCTACAAAGCCATTTGCATCTGGTTGATGCTGTGTTTTGAGATCCTAAATTCCATGGGCATCATCCCACTGTCTGAGTTCTTTAATTGCAAAGTGAATTCCTGCATGAAATTTAATTTTATGGGATACCGTGATTATGTGCAAGGTGCTCAGTAGGTTCACAGGTGATGTTGTTTGCAGAAAAATGATGGGCAGAGAAGACAAATCTAAATCCAGAATGCCTTTATACTTGCAAGGACCGACTATTATCCCCTTCATGAGGGAATAGGGTCAAATAGAATCTATGTGGCACTGAACATAGGACTGGTGGCCTTGAGGTATGATTATCAGAATAGGAACTCTGGCTTTGCTGCTGCTGGGGACAAATCAGTCAATGGACTAATCATCTTGGTCAAGATTAAAATCCAATGTTTTGAGTTTATGGCTAACCTCTAACTATGCTACCATGCCCCCTTGTTCATAAGTTAAAGCACTAGAGTGGTTAGGAAAGGAAGTTAACAGAGGTCCACAGGGAAGATCATCTTGTATATGTTTATTTAAAGTCCCCTTATTTTAGGGGACTTTTTGTGAATACTCATAGGAGATGTGAATGTTTTCAAACTTTGGGCTCATTCTGAGAGAGATCTTCTCATATACCTTTTAACCTTAGATTCTTGTTGCAAATTATCTAACCTTGCTCTAGAATGCCTGGTAAAACCATCATTTACTGTCAATGAATCAAGGTAGAAACTTACCACAGATAATCTCTCCACAGGTGAAGTTCATAAAATGCCGCCACTGAAGAACCACCAATGTATTTCTCTTCTCCACATCCTCTTGGGCCACTTCTAAACTGGCTGAAATGTCGTGGCATTCTGTCTAGTGTCAATAGCATTGTCTATCTGATGATCACAAAGTATTTTGATTCTCTTGGAAAATTCCTCAGGAAGCCATAGGTAGTTTTAGAGGGGGCAGAACTGTGAAAGGAGTAAATATGCTGGAAGTGTGAGTGATTACTAGTGCCTTCCTGACCTGCTCACTTCCAATTCCACATAAATCACTTTGAGTTAATGATGGACTGCTGCTGCGAAGATGTGGATTTGTGAATGGGGGGAGCGTATAACGTCCAAGTCTTACTAGTCAACTCAGACTGCATGTCACTTGATATCCCATGACCAGATTGATCTCCAATAGCACCCAGTTGCAGGGCAAGTGTCATTTGCCAAAAAGAGAAGAGTTATTTGCTGAAACAAACATGGCTTTGCTCTAAAGTTCTCAGGCCTTGATGCCTACTCGTCTGTTTTTGTTCTATAGGTCCTGTGATCAATTAACTACTTCCTAAGACCTCTGTGAATAAGACCATCTTGTTTCCCACACTGGTGCTGCTGCCTTCTCTGATTACTGTTTTAGTGACCACTTTGCATCTGACACTCTGGAATCCTCCCACTCTAATAAAATTAATGAATGTATGTCTGAATTATAGCATTGCAGGACATAGGAAATCATCATTAAAGTGCTGTTGACAAATGCTGGCATTCCCCAGGTTCATTTCTCATTGTTTGAGAGTGAGGACAGGAAAAAATCATGTGTATCTAGTCCAACATTCCTACCGTCCAGAGACAGTAAACTCTCTGCCAAATGCAGCCAATACATTTTTGTCAATGGGCCTATGCTTAGGGTGGACTATCATAATATTGCATACTGTGAACCAGTCTTGCATACTCAGACTTTCTCTCAAACAGATGCTGTGTTGGATTTGGGGTTAAATTTGTTCTCCCTTGTTCTAGCATCCTCAGAATACATTCCAGTACTCACTAGTCAGATTTTCAATGATCTAGAATAACCAAATCCAGAAATACTTTGGTGTATGTAAGATTCCTGCTACTCAGTTTGGGTTTTAACTAGCTCCTTGGAGCAGGTGAGGCTTTAAGTTTGGTAAGAGGTATGGACCCCCTGAAAGAGCTGGGACATTAGCACTGGCTTCGCTCTTGAATGAGAATCCACACATAGGACAAAGAGACCTTTTTTCAGACAAATACTTTTCATGGGTTTATGGTTTCAAGATGCTTTTCCAATCCTAAGAGTTTTGCTCATGCCTAATCAATGCTTTTATTTTCACTGAGAAATTGTGAGATTGGGAATTCTAATGTTATTGTAACTGAACCACCATTAGAGTCAAACTTTCAGTTTAGTTTGGCAATCTCAGTCATGTAGCTATGAGCTATAAGATATTTTGGTGACCTCTATGCCTTACATCATGCAGTATGGAGACTTGAAATTGCTATTTTCTTTTTTTAAGTTGGCAAGTGCTGTTAAGAGCAGCCACCTGACCTTGCTCTCTTGGATTTTAAGACTCCTCTTGCTACTCTTTTGCAATCATTCCAAGTTCCTCTTTTGTAACTATGTGTATCATGAGCTTTCATATTTCTATCCTGAAATATTGATATGACTTTGACTGACATTTGCCTCAACCTAGGACAGACAACCAATGTCTTATTCCCATGTGTTTCTGAGGCTCTGTTTTCTATAACACTGACTCCTTGAGTGTAAGTAACAGAAGATGATTAAGTTAATCTGAAATGGACTTGGGAAAATAGTAGCTCAAAGAAACAATTGGAAGACTCCTAAAATTAGCAGAAACTAAGGAAGGCTTGGCAGTAGAAACAAATGCATTATACTCAAGAAACAACCTGTTTAGAATGCCACTATTATCACTTTATTCTCTTTCTAGGCATTCTAACCACCAGCATTGAAAGCTGCAACACCACCTTCGTCACTACATGCCGCCACTATTCATGAATTCTCTTAATGTTACTAACTCTTAATGTCACTACTATTATTATGGATTTTAACTCTTATTTTGTCTTAATGTCATTTGCTCAAGCTTCAAAGCTCTCACTGTGGTATCTAATTGTTCTATTCTAAGCCATATGTCTGCACCTTAACTCTCAGGGCTGGGTGGAGAAATGGAGTGTCTGGTCCCCTCTTTCATTTATGTAGGAAGTTATGGCTCCCTTTAAACAAAGACTCTCACAATGGAGATCCCTCTGAAATAAGAATGAGTTTATGTACTGGGAAACCAAATAC
Organism: Macaca nemestrina; assembly: GCF_043159975.1. Taxonomy (NCBI): domain Eukaryota; kingdom Metazoa; phylum Chordata; class Mammalia; order Primates; family Cercopithecidae; genus Macaca; species Macaca nemestrina. Next base: position 175,295,558 of record NC_092129.1, on the reverse strand, counting down.
GACAAACATTCACTTCAAGCACAAGTGCTGTTATTAAGAAAAGAGAAATTAGTGATATTACTTCCATGCTGACTACATTTTATTAGTTAACCACCAAGTAACTGTTGGAGAAACAATTGGTTATTACTTGAAAAGTGTGCCCATCTAATACTGGTAATTAGGTACTACCAGATCCTGATTATGCTCTGTGTTCTTTCTTTTTAAATATAATTTATTTATTTTCATATATTTAAGGGGTACAAGTGCAGGTTTCCTACATGCCTATATTGTGTAGTAGTGAAGTCCGGGGTTTAGTGCACCCATCACCTGAATAGTGAACACTGTACCCAAAAGGTAACTTTTCAGCCCTCACTTCCCTCCCACCATCCCACTCTTCTACCTTTTGTTCATTTCCAATATCTATTATTTCATTCTGTATGTCCATCCTTACCCAATTTTTTAGTTCCTACTTGTAAGCGAGAACATGCAGTATTTGACTTTCCGTTTTTGCGTTATTTCACTGAGGCTAATGACTTTCAATTCTATTTGCATTGCCGTAGAAGACATGATATGGTTCTTTTTATGGCAGAGTATACTCTATGGTATGTATATATACCACTCTTTATCCAATCCTCCACTGATGGACACTTGATTCCAGATATTTTCTATTGTGAATTGTGCTGTGATAAATGTATGAGTGCAAATATATTTTTCTATGTGATTTATTTCCCTTTGCTTATATACCCAGTTGTGGGGTTGCTGGATTGAATGGTAGTTCTATTTCCAGTTCTTTCAAAAATTTCCATTTCTGCTCTATGTTCTTTCGTAATCTATCTAGATTCATTGGTCAAGATTTTAAACTTTCTCGGTCATGATAGAGAGGGCTGGTGCCTTACAGGGCTTGCTTTCCGAATTTCTGTTTTGAGCAATATTCCTGTGCTGCCTGTTTGGGGTTGGTTTGTAGGGCCTGTGGGAGGGCTGTGCTCTTGACTTTGTGCACTGATCCCACTGGTGTGAACAGAAGATAATTTTGTAGGGACTGCTGATACTCACAGACTCATTTTTAGAACCTATCAATTGAAGGTCTCTACCGTGAACAGATGATTTTAACTCAACCTTCCCATCCTTCTGAGATGTAGGACTACAGCAGAAACACACTTGTGATGAGAGAGCGGGGATGATTTACTTAGCTGCAAGCCACATCAGGATTGGAGGGTAAGGGAGAAGTTTTGAAAGCAAATTCCTACAGTGAGAAAGAGTAGGTGCCATAAAAATTCGGTTTTACCAAGGGCTAAATGAGGGTTGTTTTTTCCCCCTTGTTTTGAATTTTGTTTGTTCTGAAATAGAAATCCTTTTCTTTTTTCTTTTACTTGACTTCCATTCTCGGCTCTTGTCTAGGGACCCTATTTAGGATTAAAATAAATGGACCATTTCAGCATAAATGTAGCAGTGCGGGAAAGAGTGTGGAAAGTGCTTACTGCATAAAACACATCCCTTTCTGATTCATTACATCCCTTTCCTGCTGTATATAAGTGGACACCTTTCACTGACTCACTACAGGGTAGCTGAGCACATGTATTTTGAAGGAAGGAGACATTATCTTCCAAAATACATAGGACTAAACCATCGATCGAATAGACTTATCACAATCAATCAATTAACAAAAGAGACTTTTAGAAACTTATCTCATCCAAGCTTGACATCTTATTTTCCAGGAACAAAGATATTTTTACAGAGGATAAACTGATAAGAACATAGTTTAGACAGGAAAAACTAATCATTGATAGTAATTAGTTCCTTAAAAAAAGAGTAAACATTTTTATTATTATTACTATTTTGAGACAGAGTTTCACTCTTGTTGCCCAGGCTGGAGTGCAATGGCGCGGTCTTGGCTCACTGCAACCTCTACCTCCTGGCCTCAAATGATTCTCCTGTTTCAGCCTCCCAAGTAGCTGGGACTACAGGCACCTGCCACCACACCCAGCTAATTTTTGTATTTTTAGTAGAGATGGGGTTTCACCATGTTGGGTAGGCTGGTCTCGAAGTCATGACCTCAGATGATTTGCCTGCCTTGGCTCCCAAAGTGCTGAGATTACAGACATGAGCCACTGACCCAGTCAAAAGTAAAATTTTTAAAAAAGGAAACTGGAAACTGAAATATGAGATGTCAATAAAGCAAGCAAGGGAAATATTAGAACACCTTTTTGGATCAGTTATCTTTTTTCTACATTTTCAAGCCTGTAGTTTTCAAAAATATTTGGGTATAATCAAAAGGAAAGATCTTAGTGGAAGCATCTATTTAGATCAAGTTACCTGAGGAATTTGAAGGGCACAGTAATAATGCTACCCTTGGATTTTTATTTAAGATGGGAGAATGTACAAATGTCAAAGCAGGAGGCCAAAATCCCACTAGCATAAATGTGGATGGCGCTCTGCCATTTTCTAATAGACATAATCACATTTTTATAGTCAGTAATGGTTCCCGGTAATCAGGAGTATTACAGCAAACCAAATTTGAATTTATCTAGGGCAGGAAGATGTAAGGAATCTGGAAAGGACATTTTAAAACTCTCAATTAGTCCATGGATTATATTTAGAAATACACTCACTTAAAGTTCGTAGTCCTACCTATGTGCCACGAGGAAGAAAAAGCTTATAAATATTCATGAACAATGGAAGGTTTTCTGTATTTCAAGGGCACACAGAGGCAATCTAGGCCTTGACAGCCTGGTGTTGATATCTACTCTGAAAAGCAAGACAAAGCTAGCACAAATTTCCTTTTGGTTGAGAGTTTTCTTTGCTTCTAATCCCAAAGTTGGGACAAATGATGTCAATTTATATGATCCTGACGTTTTTAATGGCTCTTATTGCTATAGAAATTGACTACAGTAGACTCTGTACCTGTCTTCAAATCACAGACTTCCACATGGACAAAAGAACCCATTCATATGTACAAATACCCATGCATCATCTTTAGTGGTTTGTAAACTTCACTTTCTTGCTCTGAAGAATCTGAAATTGTAATTTTTTGATTAATGCTATGCTTCTTTCTTGATCATCTCCAAATATCATCAGCATTTGAGGAATGAACAGTTACAGGGAATTCAAAATGTATTAAAATCAATATTTTTAACATTGACATTATTTGTTAATTCAATTTCCACAGAATCTGCACACTGCAATTATACTGCATTGCGCATCATTATCAGTTCTGTGGTTAAACATTTCTTAATGACAGCAAAACTAATACTTAAGGTAAAAAGAATCTGGAGTATCAACTAGCTGATCCTTCTGAACCCGGGAATTCCAGACTTTGTACCATCCTAAAATGATAGATTACTCTTTCTTTCCTTTCCTTCTTTTCCTTCCTTTCCTTCCTTCCCTTTCTTCCTCCTTTTTTCTTTCTCTTTCTTTTTCTTTCTTTCTTTCTCTCTCTCTCTCCTCTCTCTCTCTCTTTTTCTTTCTCTCTCTCTCTCCTCCATTTTTTTTTTGACGGAGTCTTGCTCTGTCACCCAGGCTGGAGTGCAGTGGCACTCACTCAGCTCACTGCAACCTCCGCCTCCCAGGTTCAAGCAGTCCTCCTGCCTCAGCCTTCTAAGTAGCTGGAATTACAGGCCTGCACCACCACACCCAGCTAATTTTTGTATTTTTAGTAGAGACAGGGTTTCGCCATGTTGGCCAGGCTGGTCTTGAACGCCTGACCTCAAGTGATCTGCCCGCCTCAACCTCCCAAAGTGCTGGGATTACAGGCATGAGCCACTGTGCCCAGTGATAGGATACTTTTTCTTGATATGAGTACTGTATATTGGATGAATCATTCACACCCCTGCAGTTTGTCAACCTTACTACCATTTCATATCATGCTTTTCTGTTATTGTACTTCTTACAATTGCTATTAATGACATATAAAATTATTTTTTAAACATTTTGTATGTTTGAACACCTCTGCATATTGTATGTTCCATGAAGTAGAAAACCATGTTGGTCTTCTATATAGCTTTACCTTGTTCCCATAGGCTGCTGGCTGAATTGTCCTAACCTTGCTATATCTAAATCCTAAGATAAATTGCAGTCCTAACCTTGGTATCTGAAACGTGACCTTGTTTGGAAATAGGGTTTCTGCAAATGTAATCAAGTTACAATGAGGTCATGCTTGAGTAGGGTGGCCCTTAATCCAATATGACTGGTATATTTGTAAGAAGAGAGAAATGTCAAATGAAATGAAAGTGGAGACACACGCGAGAACACCAGGTGATGCAGCTGCAAGCCAAGAAACACTAAGGATTGGGGGCCACCTCCAGAAACTAGAAAAAGTAAGGGAGGATTCTACCCAGAGTCTCAGAGCTTGCATGGCCTGGTTGATACCTTGACAGTGGGTTTACAGATTCCAGTGCTCAGAAAGAATACATTTCTGTTGTTTTCAGCTACCTAGTGGTAGTTAGTTACATCAGCCCTACAAACTACTGCACCCTGCAAGTTACATTTTATAATAGGTGCTCAATTAATTATTTTTAAAGAATGTGGCAGGGCCCAGTGGCTCACGCCTGTAATCCCAGCACTTCGGGAGGCCGAGGCGGGCGGATCACGAGGTCAGGAGATTGAGACCATCCTGGTTAACATGGTGAAACCCCGTCTCTGCTAAAAACACAAAAAATTAGCCGGGTGAGGTGGCGGGCACCTGTAGTCCCAGCTACTGGGGAGGCTGAGACAGGAGAATGGAGTGAACCCAGGAGGCGGAGCTTGCAGTGAGCAGAGATCGTGCCACTCTGCACTCCAGCCTGGGCGATGAGCAAGACTCCATCTCAAAAAAAAAAAAAAAAAAAAAAAAAAAAAAAAGAATGCATGAGTGAGTGAATGAGTGATGGATGAATGAATATAATTATCCAATGTCCCATAGGGGAGTTCATAAATACATACAACTGAATGAGCTCATGTACGAGGTGGTGTTGAATTGTTTAAATTCCAAGATAATATCCCTTGCAATGGATATCTGTTCCTGGGGTTCTTCCTCTACATTCAATTAAAACAAGTGGATTCTAACTTTTGACCAAGCAAAGTGTAATTATAAAATTAAATAACTAGCAGAATGTCATGTAATATTTTCTATCAAATAAAAATAGAAATGAGTATGTAGTATTTTCCATTTGAGAATATGAAAGAAATCAGACACCTTATTGCTATCAGAGTGATGAATGCTTTGTCATTACTATTTTACGTTTGTCTATGATGATTTATAAATGTTTTATTATATAAATCATTAAGGAATTCTTTAGAATCTTTATCTTCATTTTACAGGTAGCGTAACTAAGGCGTTTTAATTTCTAAATTAGGACCTTTTTAATGTTGAAACTAGGTCACATTTGCCATCTGACTTTAATCCCTGTACCAAATAGAGTTACTTGACAAAGAAAGATACCTCAGAACCATTGTATCTTCTTCAACCACAGTTTTAATTATTGGATAAGCTTCATCAATTTTAGCACAAATAAACTCTGCTGAAAGGAGAGAAAAAAAGAGATAAACATAGAAATAGACTTGAACATATAAAGAATATAGACATAAGGTATATTTTATCTTTTTCTGTTTCATATTTGATGTATACCTTCGTACCTACATACATGAAGATGAGGATGCTAAGATGGAAGAAGTATGTATCAATTTGCTTTAGAAAACATGTTTCCAGAAAGCATAGTTTGCAAATTTTTTCACCCATTCTTTAGGTTGTCTGTCTACTCTGTTGGTAGTTTCCTTTGCTGTGCAGAGCTCTTCAGTTTAATCAGATCGCCTTTGTCAGTTTTTGTTTCTGTTGCAATTGCTTTTGGCATTTCTGTCATGAAATCTTTGCCCATGCCTATGTTCTGAATAGTGTTGCCCAAGTTGTCTTCCAGACCATTATCCTTAGCAAACTAACACAGGGACAGAAAACCAAATACGAGATGTTCTCACATGTAAGTGGGAGCTGAATGATGAGAACACATGGAAACATGGAGAGGAACAACACACACTGAGGCCTTTCAGAGGGTGGGGGGTGGGAAGAGGGAGAGGATCAGGAAGAATAATGAGTACTGGGCTTAATACTTGGGTGATGAAATAATCTGTACAACAAACCCCCATGACACAAGTTTACCTGTGTAACAAACCTGCACTTGTGTCCCTGAACTCACAATAAAAATTTTTTAAAAAGTTTCTGGAAAGCTTGGCGTAGGTTGAAATTTATAGCTTCTAAAATACACTGTGTCAGTGAGTATTAGTGAGCTTAGTGAGCTCCATTTAGTAATAATAACCTGCACTGATGTTCATATCCTCTTATCTCTGTTTGTTCTCTTTGAACAACAGCTGACTTATTGGTGGTAGTTAAAACCCTCCATTTTTGGAAGTATTTTGTGTCTATCTTTTCTATTATTGCAATAAGCCTAAGAAGCCCATTTCTTATAAATAAACTCTAGAAATTTCCCAATAGGGCAATACAAACTTTATGACCTGTTCCTTAGTATGATCGCCATTGAAAACAAGTTCCCCTAAAAGGTAGTGTTACTTTGGCAATAGGTCCAATGGATAATAGTTTTTGACCCTGAGGTTTCCTCAGGAACAGAGATGTTGTTGATGTTTGGTTTTAGGTTATTTTATGGGCTTTAAGGAAAGGTTGTTCTTATTAATGTGCAAATCTTTACAGGTCCAGTTTTACTTGGACATTTACTCTTTTTTTTTTTTTTTTTTTTTTTTTTTTTTGAGACGCAGTCTTGCTCTGTTGCCAGGCTGGAGTGCAGTGGCATGATCTCGACTCACTGCAACCTCTGCCTCCCAAGTTCAAGTGATTCTCCTGTTTCGGCCTCCCGAGTAGCTGGGATTACAGGCACGTGCCACCATGCCCGGCTAATTTTTGTATTTTTAGTAGAGATGGGGTTTCACCATGTTGGTCAGGTTGGTCTCAAACTCCTGACCTCGTGATCTGCCCTCCTCGGCCTCCCAGAGTGCTGGGATTACAGACATGAGCCACTGCGCCCTGCCTGGACATTTACTTTCTGTGAATTTTATTTGTGCCTACTAATTAATCATAGTTATTTGATTACTGATTAAAAAATGAGTACCTGTTAAACCCATTGGTGTGCTTTAAAATGCTGTCTATGAAGGCGGGGAGAGCATCAGGAAAAATAGCTAATGCATGCTGAGCTTAGTACCTAGGTAATAGCTTGATAGGTGCAGCAGATCACCATGGCACACATTTACCTCTGTAACAAACCTACACGTCCTGCATCTGTGCCCCAGATCTTAAAATAAAGAGCTATGTCTATGGTGGGGAGCAGATGGTATTATCTACTCAGAATGGTCTCTCTAAGAGTGGCTCCCCAACAACAGAAACTAGGATGAGATAAATGTAACCTTTGCTTGTGGCCATTGCTCAGAGCACCTGTTCTTCCCTTCCTCAGGCCTCCCTCTCCTCTTCCCCTCTGCAACATATTCTAGAACATTGTCAGTTCACAGTGATCTCCCTTTTTTCTCTGATATTTACGAAAAATCAGCAATCTGTGCACTATTGCAACAACCTACTAGTCATTTGGTCTCATATGTAGCATGACTTCACTAGGCCCATGACTAATCTATAAAATGGGACTATTCGTGGTGGTCCTGTTGGCCTTTTAATTATTTCATGCAATGATTCAGTCATGTTGTGATGACCAAATACTATAGACTAAAGTACTTTGGAAAAAAAAAAGTAAAATATGTTAGAAATGTGAAGCAGTGGGTTAATTTCAAAAGAAGAAAAAGCGAAACACTTCATTAGATCTAGCAAAATAGCTTTCTGCTTGTAACTGCACGTAGATCAATATAACTTCTTGTTTTATATATACGTGTACATATGTGTATTTACATACACACACAGTAGATAATTATCTTGCTCTGTTTGTTGCACCTGATCATATCTTACCATTCCAACCAGATTATAAACTCTCGTAGGCAGTGAACCATATTGTCCCTCTACATATGTAGCACAGTTCTGGTCACAGGGTTCAAGCTGCATAGGTCTGCATTTACTGACTGACAGTGGTAATGACTTATGACAGTATTCATTTCTATGCCATCAAGCATTTTCTAGGAAGCCACTGTTGGTTTGTGGTAGTTCTGGGCAACTTGTTCTAGCCATTATTGGTGACACTGGCATGTGCAAAGTGACAGATAAATCACTGGCACCATAGAACCTACGGGATCTGCGGACATTGTGGGTTCTAATTGGTTTAAAATTTACCAGCTGGTTTATCCTCATTGATGTTCAATGTGTGACAAAACTAATAATATTTCTTTTAAGTGTGCTTGGAGGCAATACAGACTTGGGGAAAACATTCCCTACAGTGTTCCATCTGCTGCCCTCTCTGTAGAAAGCACAAGCAACAATTTTATTATTGAAGGATATGAATGGCTTACCAGTTAGCTTGCCTGTGTAGAAACACGGAGCATAGAGCCTCCTTCAATTGCACAGGAGCGCACTCGACCATGGTGCTAAGCTCAGAGCATAGGGGGTTAAAAGCTTAGGTTTTCCCTCAGTCACCGTTTGGAAGTACACAATGTAAGTCAACCATCGTTTAATTTATTTTGCTTTGTTAGATGGTGGTGTTAATTAATTTTGCTTTGTCGCCTCGCTTTCCTCTTGATAACATCATTCTTTTTAATAGCAATGGAACCTTGCAAATGTCAAGCAGCCTGCCCCAATAACAACAGGCTGCAACATAAAAACACATTAGAGTTTGGAGGAACCACAAATAACTACTTTAGGAAAAAAATGTAATAGCTGTAATTACGTTGTGCCTGCCAGTGAGCTGCCCGCCTCCTTTCTCTCTCTCCCTCTCTCTCTTTTCCAGTGTCCTTAATGGATTTTTGTTGAACAAAAAAATCAGTATCTTTTGTCAAATGCTTGGTGGCCTCTGCCTTTTAGAGAGGCAGCTCTTTCTATGTGAGTTGGCCCACCTGCTACACGGGTGCACTCTCTGATGCGTTATGTGCTCCGACTTCCTACGCTGGATCTGTTTCATTGACCTGTTTCTTAAAACATTTTGTGTGGTATGGTCTCCATAACTTCCAAACTAATTTTGTTGTTAGTAAGGTCAGAGTCTGCTTGTATCCCCAAGCCACACCCCCACAGCCTGAGATCAGCATCAGGGCTATCATGAACTTTCCTCTCCACATAAGGAAATCTAATGGGGTCTTGTGCACCTGCAGGTTCTGAGTCTTCAGTTTGTCCAACTGGAAGGGAAAGAGAAATATTTATCGCTTCACGCCCTCATTTCCAGAGATTTCAAACTATTCCCCAGTTTCATGGAACCAGTCTGGCTTTGTATCCCAGGGGTTTCTAAAAGCTGAGAATAATATTCAATTAGTAAAGGGAGTTGTGGCCCCTGGGATGTTGATGGGAAGCACTAGTGTGATGGTTGCTATAGACTTCTTGTTGAGTGTTGGTGAATTAAAACAGTAGCTGTGATCAAAAAGAACTTCGAACAAGCTATGTTTACTTTAAGAAATCCTCTCCGGATTTCACAGAAAGACATACAGAATCTTCAAGTGTTATAATAGGGGACCATCTGAAACGACCTCAAGTCTATGACGGTTACTTAAATGGGAGGAACCTGAGACAGAAAAAAGAGAATCCATCTTCCTGACACAGCCATTGTGGAAAGATGCAGACTGTGGAAAGGCTTGCTTTTGAGTCAGTTGGAGTTGGGGAGCTTTTCCTTGAGAGTTGAGTGACCTTTGGCAAAGTTCTTAAGGTCCTCTAATGTTCACCTTCTTTATTTGTAAACTGAAACATTTACTCTGGGAAGCCCTTTTGAGAGTCACAAATAAGAAACCCTAAAGTAAATTGACACAGCTATCATAACTCTAGGCAGATGGTTGTTCATTCATTTATTACACATATGTGTGTATGCATATGTATGTGTGTATGTGTATATATCTATATATTACGTGCATGTTAGGTGCTGGGAGCATCATGGAAGTGACCAAGACAAGCTTAGCCATGCCTTTAGGAATCTTCTCATATAGTTGGGATGCCTTGATAAGTTTCATGAAAAAAACGTAATGCATTTGTCTCTATCTCCCTCTAGCTGAGACTTACTCATAAGAAAGCTCAAGGTATGTTCGAGCAGTGAAATAGTGAGCTCACTGGATGGAGAAGAGGGTTTTATTCACAGGTGCTGGAGAGAGATGCCATCATAAAGGTAGACCCATTTGTGAGGATCTTGGCTTTCATCTTAATCTTTAGGTAATGAGAAGCAGGAAGCCATTCAAAGGTTTTGTGCAGTGGAATGGCATGATCAACCCAGCGCTTCAGGAAGAGTGTTCTAGGAATCAGATGAAGTATATATTAATAGTAGATGGGAAGATGTTAGAGACAGCAAAATGCAGACAGTTTGTGTTATGAGCAAAGTGTGTGGAGATGGTAGGGAGCCACGGTTTGGGGCATATAGTGTTATCAACCAGTAAGCAATTGAGAGGCCATCCAGTAGAAGAGACCAAATTATTTTTTTCTGAATCAGACTGAAGTGATGTCAAATCCTTGCCCTGTCTTTACTTATTCTTGAGGCTGGGAAAATAACTTGCCTTGTTGGTCCTCTTTGCTATGCTACAAGTGAGTATCTAAGGAAAGTGTCCTGAGATAAGAACAGTAGGATGTATCAGGCACCCTGCACAGTGTCTGTCTCATGTGCTAAGCTGCAAACCAAATGCTGGTTCTTATTATCATTGAAGTCATTACAATGTTCACTCACTTGCATCTTTTCATTTCATCATTAGGGCTATGTTTTCCTCATTTTTGAGAAAGGAAATTGAAATATAGAAGGATTACATAATTTACACCAATTCCTGCAGCTAGTGAGCACTGAGACCCAGATTCAAACCTAGTTTGTCAATTTTCCAAGCCCCAACACTGCCTTTCTGTTTCCATTAAGAAACAACCGAAATATAGATAAAGGTTATCATTCAAAACATAAAGAGGAAAATAATGAATCAAATACAAAACAAGTAAATTTCAGGTGTCATAGATACCAAGCTAAAGGGAGCACAAGTAGTCAATAACTGATGGGTGTTAGCCTTCCACGGAAAGTCTAATCATCCTGGCCTCTGTGCCCGAACACACTCCGAGAAGGACACCTTGCCACGTCAGCAGTGAACTGGAGTCTTCAGTGACTCTCTCCTGCTTTAGGACACAGGACTAATCAACTTAATTTGCCTTTTGAAGTCTTCACCTTGGCCCTCACCTACATTTATAGCTCCACTTTCTAATCACTTCTTTGGAATATGATTTGGAGTGGACCATTTCTTACACCACTGAAATCTTAAAATGCTTCTTCATGCTGTCCCAAATTTCTCTCTCTGCTTTTCTGATAAGTGGAGGCCGTGGTGGGGGGGATAAAGGGAAGGGGTTCTGAAACTTGATTTCTGAGGTTCATTCACATCCTGGCTCTGCACCGCCTGGCTGCGGAACTTAAGCACTATGTGCTTCGACTGCCTTATCTGTAGAAGGGAATATAAATAATGCAATCTCATAGGATCATTTTGAGATTTAAAAGCCACCATTCATGAAAAGCACTTAGGAGAATTCCAGATATATTATGGGAAGTCAGTCAATGTTTGCTCCTCTTATTAACTTTGGCCTTTTTTCAAAGTCCAGAGCAAAAATCCCCTTTTGAAAGGCCATCCTTTACCATTACAATCTGCAGAATCACCTACACCTCTAGATTTCCTCTGATTTTCACAGAAGCTACTTGGCATTTTGAACATATCTTATGTTATCATCTAATCATTTACTCGTGTGTGTGTGTGTATTTGTGTGTGGATTCTCAATTAGATTGTAAGCTACTCGAGAGTGGAATGCTTTCGAATAATTTTCTCCAACTTTTAGTGTAATCGATATAGTCCTTTCCAAATAGTAAGCCCTCAATGAATATTTGCAAACTGGGACATTTAAAAATGTTTGGATACGTAGCCCCAGCTATAGTACAAATTATTTTATCAGGTGTAAGCAAAAATAATAAATAACTAAGCTGGAGACTCAGAGGGAGGCTACTCTTAGTAAATTAAGGGGCATTTTCAACTTGTCCCATGTTTGATTTACTTGAGTCTAGCATTTGAATAGCAGCCTCAGATTCCAGGCACAACATCCTAGGTGAAGTAGAGACAAACACTACATTTGTTTGACAATTGCAATATCTTAGATAAACTTTTGAGGTCAGCCACCATATCTTCCTCTACTCACCTTTTAAATATCCTAAAGAAATCTATTCTTAATAATCAATTGGAATTAAAGAGAGCACAGACATTTCAAATTAAATATCTTAATTAAATGCACATCTGAGAACCTTAATTTAACGTATTACCTAAAGCTCTATGCTCTCAAGACATCTTAATTTACACTGTGTATAATCGCACCTTATTCTTTCACTTCAGGCAGTAAATGGAGCAAGTAGTTCCTTGTGTTCTTAAAGGAGATTAAAATTTCTATTATACAACAATATCACACATGCAAACAGTCTTCATTTATTTTCAAGTATAAACCGTTTATCCAAGGCAGGTCATTAAGACTTTAGAAAAAAATTGGGGCACTCAAGCCAAGCAATCATAAACAAACAAAAGAGTAGGTGTTATGATTATACATTCAAGGATAACTAATATGATTAAGTTTAGTTGGAGTTAAAGTAACCTTAAAACTCCAGTGAAACTAAAAAACAATTCTGTTTCTCTTTGAGAAAAAAAGAATCTTTTACTGCTGGCCAGAAATACGGGTAATAAAAGAATATATCATAGAAAGACATAGTAAATTTTATATTTTCTGCTTTTTATAAAGTTAGCTTTATATTTTCATGCTAACTTTAAAAAGCAAAGAAAAAACTTTTTACATATAATTAAAAATAAGTATGCAGGACATTTGCTTGCTATGGGATTAAATTTCCTTCTCCTTTTTTCCTCTCTCTTTCTTTCCTTCACCCCCTCCTTCCTTCCTTCCTCTTTCTTTTCTTACCTCTTTCCTCTTTCTTTTCTTCCTGCCTTTCCCCCTTCCTAATGAATCACTAACTCTACAAATAATTCAGTAAATCATTATAATATAATTTCCACTGCTTTGGCAATAGAAAAATTTACTTTGTTTTTTATTGAAAGTAGTTAGATAAAATAAAGTGGAGAATCAAGGAAGTTAAAGATTACACTCAAGTATAAGAAGTTAAATGATTTGGAAGAACATTCTGACAATCAGTCCTGCCACCTCCATTGGACCAATAAAACATTCTTTGGTGTCTTGTATGAGAACACTGGGAAACAATTAACAAGTGATAAAGAAAAGTCCTCAGACATTGTCATAGACAAATATACTAAAATAACAAAAAAGCAAAAAATATAAAAATATTTATATGCATAAGTTCTCAATGAAAGCCATTTCTGATATTATTGCAGACATATTTTATGCTTAGCATAAAATGATAAAGCATGAACATGATTTGATAACTTGAAGGTATAGGGTGCATGCAATAAAGAATTACAACGTTTAAATAAATACCTAGAAACTATTTTCACCTATTTTAAATCTCCTTTATTCTTCCGATGTCACACTGTGCAATTCATTTAGGTAGACTGGTTTGCCTGATGTATATGCAGTTGGATGATGGGTTATTTTTCCTCAGTGTTACCATAAACGTTTAAAAAGGATTATATTCTACTGGCAAGCTAAGAATGATGTTTAAACATGACTTTCTTAGCATTTATCTCTGAGTGATTGAATTTGAGTGTCTCCTAGCAATAAAATATTTGATCAGGAAACTTTTGGATTACACTTCAAATGCAACTGGATAAACATTTCTTGCAGCCAATGTGAGACGCGAAATTGCTAAGAACAGGGGCGTGATAACCTTGAGAAGAGTGTGTATTGCCAGTAGCCAAAATGTCCCATAATATGAAGACTGGAAGTGCACCTGTCATTGACTAGGCTGCAGTAATTTCTGATGCACCGCTTTGAAGGCCCTCATTTGGTTTTTAGGTCCTCCAATATTTGCTACCTTAGTATCTCCATTCTATTTCCCTGAGGAAGAGTGTAGCCCAATGCCATATAAAACACAAAGCTAATACTTCTTGAAAATGATTGATGAATTGCATCTCTTAATAGGCTGAAAATAATCAATGTGGCGTGAAAGGTGCCGTGCCAGAGTTGCCTGACCATACCGATACTAAAACAATCCTACAGCACAGGCAGAATGAGGAATGCAGCCAAATTGACCAAGTTCTCTTTGGTAATCAGTTAAGTGATATTAGTACACATTTCTCAAATAAAAATCATTACCTATCATTGAACAACTCCCCTTGTGAATTAGGTTGTTATTTGTCTAGCACAAAGCATCACACAAAATAACTACCCTTTGTCACGAATGATGAATGCTTCCTCCAGAAAAGAAGATACGGCTGTCTGGAAATTCTAAAACATTTTCCCTTTAAGAGGGTACGCCAGTCTAATTTGTGGAATGATGAGGTCATTGGTCTTGGGCCTTTGCTCACTTTTTATTTCTCTTCTTTAATCTCCTTCTCTTCATTTTCTTTATTACTAAGAGGGAGGCAAACTCACAAAAACCTGTTATCTATTATCCTTGTTCCAAATTTTGCTGGTTCTCAGTCCCCAGGGTTTGAAGTCAATATGTTTGGTAATGACTTTTTACAAAGAAAAAGGAAAAGGAACAGAGATTGGATTTCAAGTGTTATGATAAATGCATATCTGAACTTTCAGCTGGGTTTGGCTTAAAGAACTCAGCATCAATTGTATAGAAAGGCATATAGTCTGAAAAACTGAAATTGGACAGAACACTAAACAAAATGCCATATTTCTTTTTTTTCTCTCTCTCTCTTTCATATTCTCTCTCTCTCCCTAGTGCATGCACATGTGCACACACACACACACACACACATGCACACGTCTGTCCCTAACTCGATGGTAAAAAACTCAGGGACCTGCTTATCCACGTTGTAAACAAAACGCAGCCGATAAAAGAGTTTTCTATCAGTTTAAGAAGCCAGAGTTTTATAACTCATGCTTTTTATCCCCTTTCATTGATTTACTAATTGGTTTCAAATTAGCTGTATTGCCTGCATTTTGTTAGTGTATCAGGGTAAAAATATACATATAAGAGTGCTCTTTCAAAATTATGCTAAAATGTGTTGAAACCCCTGTTGGCAAAAGAAACTTTAAATGCAATGTGTTTTAGAAATACACAATCCAATAAAAATATTAATTTGTTTTGTTTAAGTGCTATGTAATAAGGGGGATTAACTGATAGTATTCCTTAAAAAGAAAAAATAAAATACAAAAAGTATCAGTTTCACCCATTCCTACTTGTGAATAAGACCGCTTTTGAGGAAACCTCAGGAAATATTATTGTATTTTGAAATTAAAGTATGGATCTCCTTGCTTTCCTCCCCCATATATTTCCAGGTATTTTATTCTTTCTTTTCTGGAGGATGTGGTGTGTGTGCCTGTGTGTGCATATGCATGTGTGCATGTGCATATATGTGTGTGTGCATATATATATATGTAAATGTGTGTATAATTATGTGAATCTTTGGTTTTTTCTTCGTTGGAAACCAAAGTTTTCCAATTGTTGGAGCCAGTTTGGGTTTTAGCATCTTTGGTGCCTGGTCAGAGTCAAAGAGTTCAGGACCACAGTGGAAAATTCCCACATTGGTTGGATTTCATCTTTTTTACCCCAAATGTAAAAGCACAGTGGAATCCACAGATAAAGAGATCCATGGAGTAGCTGGCCTAGCTTTTCAGAGGCATAATCCTTAGCAGCTTTGTTGCCTGTTGTCTCCAGTGCTTCAGGGGACTCTTGCAGCATCCCATAGCCCTTGAGTTCTCTGGGGTTGTAAACTGGAAAGAGGATGTGGGACTGCTGTTTTTCCATCTGATGCTAATAGTGATTTTGCTCCCAAAAGCTAGGTGTTCTGTGCTAGAGCTGAGGTTCTCTCCCCTAAAGCTGACACACCTGACAAAGTGCTTCTGATACAGGTGCTCAGTGGTGCAGGCTCTGAAAGCAGGGATCATCTGTTTGGCAGCTTGTCCCACGGACCTGTTTCTGCTTTAGTGGGAATATTTGGAGGCACAGCTCAATGTACGCGCTGACAAAGTAGTTCAGATCGGAGAAAAAATATCATCTCGAATTACCAGATAGACTTGAATAGAGAAAGCAAAACACCACTTCAGCCAGGCATTTGGCAGATGTCTCTTCTCTGGTCTGAAAGCAAACTAGAGCAGAGCTGCGACATGAAAGGCCCTTAAGCTCCTGCCGTAGATTTGTTATTAATTAAAAATTCAGCAAGGGAAATCTCAGGTTCTTTAAAGCAATGCTTTATCTATTTCCCCATATGAGGACGAACTCATAAATTCTATTTTATGATACTCATATCGATGGTTTGGGAGAATGAGTTAATTGTTGGGGGAACAAAGTGGGTAAGTGAACACAGAAAAAAAGTCTTACCAAAAGAACAATTAAATGAGATAGGTCATATGATCAGGGTTGAATATACTCCTGGTGATTCTCCAGGTTCCTTTCTTTCAGTAGGAGGGAACTCGGGGAAAGCGCTACTTTCCCAAGGATTATTATTTAAGTCTACAAGTGTATTGAAGAGTTGAAGGTCTGAAAATCAAAATTTGAATGATTATTAGGGAATTAAGATTTCCTTCAGCTAGCCCTTGTCATAATTCAAACTGCCTCATGGTTCTAGTAACTGAAACTCCAGAACTTCTCATTTCCCACTTTGCTTAATTCAATTCAGTGATTTGCAGCATACTTTTCAATACTAGAATTTTTTGGTAATATAATGAAGGGAATTGAAAAATCCAAAACAGCAATAAAGTAAATCGGTGATGTTTACAATGCAGTCACTACTAAAGTAAAATGATGTTTCCTGTGATCAATAGAGCATCAAGAGTCATGGCTTTTTTCCCTTTGTCCAAGTTCAGCACTTTTAGAGTTTCAGTAGAAACTTTTACTAACTATTCATGACATTTTAAACTTCAGGATGTCAAGTTGTATTGTTCCAATGTGAACATGCTTTCTTTGGTGCCAGTTTAGTTTCAGAATCTTGGCCTGTCTGGCTCATATAACAAACGCAACCCCAGTCCTTTCTTACATCATGCTTACAAAGTTGTATCAGAAATAAAGTTTTAGGCTGGGCATGGTGGCTCACACCTGTAATCCCAGCACTCTGGGAGGCAGAGGTGGGTAGATCACCTGAGGTCAGAAGTTCCAGACCAGCCTGGCCAACATGGTAAAACCCAGTCTATGCTAAAAAAAATAAAATAAAATACAAAAAATGAAACTTTACACACCGATGGGTTTATGAGGTAGATGTGGAATACTAACACGCCTCTGCTTACAGACAGGTCAAAAGTACTTAATTGATGCACAACACAATTCATGTGGATCATAATTCTTTCTACACTGCCACCACGTGTGCATATCTGCTGTAAAGGAAAAAAAAGCAGGTAAAAAAAGGGAAAGGTAGGAAATTAGGACTTGTCCTCTTTGAGAGAACAAGAAGAGTGAGAGAGAGGAGATAAGAAATTAGAAGCAGCTGAATCCAACAAGTAGGATGTAAAGATAGTGTTTGTGTCTTCTAGCCTTAGATAGTGGAGAAATGCTGGGATTACAGATAGAAGAGGCAGATTTGGCAAAAGTTATGGATTTACGTTTTGAAGAATTGACAGCTGAGTTTGTATATCTGAAAAACAGGTGGTGAGAAGTAAAATCTCTTTCTCAATTGTTCTGTTGATAATTCTGAACAAAGTGTCATTGCTAACTAATAGAAAATTTTATAGAATTTTGCCTAAAAATTGTCAAAATAGTACATAACACAGTTGCACCTTCATTGGCCTGGAATTCTGCTAAGTGTATGCTGGAAGTCTGTCTCCCACTTTTATGTTCCAGGCATACAATTTCCTTTTCTTTAGGCGAATAGTGTTAGGAATTGTGTGTGTGCACATGCGTGTGTGTGTGTGCTTTTAGACACTATCTATACATATGGAGCAATTATGTATATGTTTTTGTTTCATTTTCTACACTAATTGTAGCATGCTACAATCACTATTTTGTAGTTGGCTTTCTTCATTTCTACTTCTCTTTCTGTGGGTTTATGTGCATGTTTTATGTATATTTTTAGGACACTACTAATCTTCTGTAAGGTAAGATATTAGCATATCTAATCTCTCATGGAAAAATTTTTAAAATTACAGCATTTGGATGCAAAAATACCTTTAATCCTTATTTACCTCCTATTCACTTTCTAATCACCCTATCTTGAATGACTACCCGTAGACTTAAGCAGATAACATAAGACAGTGGTTGAAAACATGGGCTGTAGACCTAGCTAGCCATGGTAGATCAGCCTCGGATATGCGCTGCTCAGACCACCCCCCAAGAAAAGCTGCCGTGAGGAGTGAAGTTAGCTGACAGCCTTCAACTACAGTGCTTTTGGTAACTGCAGCACATGCAAACTGAGATCATGCTTTCCTTGAGCAGCTTAGCCAATGCCTAAGCATGAGTATATTGGCAGCTGGCCATTCTTGCTCAATATGGAACCCTCCATAAGCAATCTTTGAACTGGACCTTCCATTGGGCCGACTGAGACCTTCTCCGAGTTATATCAAATAGTCTGAGACTGCTTCTACCCAATCCTTTCTCATACCTGCTTACCTTTTGTAAGTATCAGACCAGCACCTCTGTCTTCAGTCTCTTCACACCTACTCTTCCCCGCTTCCTCTTTATCTTTCACAGGCATCACCTCCAATAAATACCTTGCACTTCTTTTTTGTGTGGCATCTGCTTCCTAGAGGACCCAGCCTGACATGCTGGGTTTCTTACATGTCCTAGTTTTATAAGCATGAGCATTTTTCTTAATTTCTCTCTTATCATCACTTATTTCCCCTTTTGCTGGAGAACCTCCTCAGTTTATCTAAAATATAATAGGAGATAAAATTCTGAGTTCTCATATGTTGGGAAAAGTTTTATTGTGATGTTGCATTTGATTGTTAGTTCTCCTGGCTACAGAATTTTAGGACAAATTCATTTCCTAGAAATTTGAAGACATTGCCTTCTAGTAAACATCACTATTGAAACATGACAATTTGAAATTCAATCCTTTATAGATAAGCTGTATTTACTCTTTAGAATTTTGAAGAATTTTTCATATACTGTTGGCTTAAAAATTTCACTGGAATACGTCCAGGGATGGGTCTATTTTTCAAAAAAATCCTGCTGAGCACTCAGTCACCATGTTTACTCTTAAGATTGATTCATAGTTATCATCAGCTCTGAGAAATTTTCCTTTATTATTTCTTTGATTATTTCCACCAGTTTATTGTCTTTCTACTCT
This sequence comes from Macaca nemestrina, assembly GCF_043159975.1. Taxonomy (NCBI): domain Eukaryota; kingdom Metazoa; phylum Chordata; class Mammalia; order Primates; family Cercopithecidae; genus Macaca; species Macaca nemestrina. Next base: position 175,276,187 of record NC_092129.1, on the reverse strand, counting down.
TTCATTTCTCTTATAAGAATATTAAACTTCTTGAATACTTATCTATGTGTAAGTCTCTCATATTTTTACAAAATTATTTTTAATTATTGCATGTTTTACATATTTCCTCAAATTCTATTGACTTTAAAATGTTTATTTCTAGTTTCTAACAATTCTGTCATTTCTTGCTTCTTAATGTTTATTTTTAATAAAAGCTTTTTGGGTTTCATAGATGTAATAGTTTATCTCAAAGGGTATTAGTGACTTAGATGTAGAAATGGGTATACTTGGGTGATATATATATATGTGTGTGTGTGTGTGTAATTGTTATTAATTTGACTCATGTTTTCCTATCACTTTTATTGAGCCTCTTTCTTAGGTAATCTTTCAAAGTCAGAGCCTGATAGTGTATACCTAAAATTAAATATTCAACTCTTTTCCAAGGCTTCCTTGTAGTATTCTTCTAACTTGGGTTTCACTTGCTGTGTAAGTTCATACTCTTCTCTCCCATGACTTTAACTCCTGTGCATACAAATCTACTTATATTTTAATAACCTAAGATAATATTTCCTCAAAAAACTTCACCCACTCAGTGCTCATTTTTCCATGAATGATTAATGATGATAATTTATATAGAATCTTCTGCTGAAAAGCACATTAAATAACAACATCGCCAGTACAGCCTCCTCATATATCATTACACTGGAAAGCAGTACTTAAAATAAATGCTGCTACTTTAACCAGTTGCAAGTCATCAAAGTTGCATCTATGAAAAAATGGAGAGTTAGAAAAAAGTATTTTAATGGATATATGCACTGGCCATATTATCTTTATTTCATATAAGAAGTATAAAATAGTCATTAAAATTTCTCATTCTAGAGAAAACAGACAGGATTCAGATCCCAATTCAACTGTCTGCTCTTGGGCAAACTAACTTTTCTGAGCCTGTTTCCTCACAGAGTTGGTATGAGAATTAATTATAATGCATATGAATTGCTTTAGTATAGTGCCTAATACATGGTAAGCATCCAAAAATATTAGCTACTATGATTGATGAGTAGATTGGCAACTTCTCAGAGAAAAAATACTCTTATCTATTTCCTCCCAAAAAATGATTGTGTCTGTCTTTCTTGTGACTACATTGCATTTTATTGTTACATCTAGAGCACTTCTTACTATATCTAGTCTTTGTGTATAAAGAGTTATTTTTCTGATTTTCCAACTACACCATTAGAACCAGGAAACAAAGGATTGTCGTCCTTATTGCCCAGTATGACTAGAAGAAATCTTGCATATTGTACTTCATCCAATGAACAAATGGTAGAGGTACAAAAAGGATGGGGATATGGTTTGATATCCATATCCAACAGATCCTTCTAAGCCAACACATCCTTCTCTGAGGTAAAGGAGAATAATGGTAAATAAAAGGAAAAGCACCTCAAGAATAAGAAGTAGCCTTGGAATCATGAGTGGCAGTCAAAAGAAAAGGTGCCCCATGTAGATTGAGTAAATGAGGTTAACCATTTCAAGAGTATAAACACTCTAACTGATATACGGCAAGTGTGTACTCTAAGATATTCATTTCTCTGAACAGCAGCAGAATAATTTACATCAGAGAATAAAGATCTTGCCTTTGATAGTAATTACTCCTGGCAACGATTGCATCAGGTAGTGAGCCCCCTTCAGGAAACAATGTGCATCTTCCCTGGGTAATCTTGGGTAAATTGATCCATCCAACTGGTGCCTTATCAGATGGAACAGGTACATGGTGGCCACTAATAGTTTTTGTTTGTTTGTTTGTTTGTTTTTCCCAGTCCTATAGGTAAAATTCTGAACTTCCACAAGAAGTGCAAGAGATGATGAAGTAAGTCCAGGGAGGCATGGGTTAGACTTGCTAGAGCGAGAGAGGAAGGCTTAGACTGGCAGTTAGGTGGATGAAAATTCTACGTATCACTCTGAATTATTACACACCTACAACTTCCTTGCTGTGGTCTAAGTCCAATTCTAAACTCACGAGAATCAGCAAGTATTATCCTGGCCTTTAATATGTTTCAAATCTAACCTTTTTCTAATTTCCATGTTACTACCATTCTGATGCTCGTTAGCACTTTCATCAAAGAAATGAAATGGAAAGAGTGTAATCTGAATCCAGAATTTTTCACATGTGTTAACCGGTTTGGCAGAGGGGAAAGAGAAAACTCTGGGCAAAATAGTTTTAAAATTTATGCGCATGTTTAAAGGCATGTCATAATTCACTTTTTAATATCACTCTATTTTCAAGTTTAAGTTTTTGTTATTTTACACTCGCTGTGATGCTTCTCTTGTTTATTAATTTAGCCAACAGTTAGAGTTCCTTTTTCCTTGAGATTTAGAAATAGCCCTATCCCAATTCTGGTTCCTACTTCCTGCATCCAGTGTAGAACTGGCAGAGTGGGTTGTTGGAGCTCTTGGTGTGCAGAGCCTGAGGATCTTTCTGTGGGAGGTTGGGGAGGGTGTGAAGCTGCAGGACTGAGACCCAAACTCAGCTTGGATGGTAAGGGAAGGAGCCTATTAGTGTATCGCAAAGCTCCTTACTTCCTTCTTGGCAGGAGTTGTTGCTTGGAGCCAGCAGGTGCTTAATGCTGTTAAATTTATGAGTAGTGAAAGCTGTTGGATTTCTTAACATCTGGGTAACATAAATTATCTGAATTTTTTTTTTAGCCTGACATAGTTGGAAAGTGATTTTGAAATCCATGAAAAGCCATTAGGTAACCTTTCCTGGAATGTGTTTATTTTTGAACATTTACCTGTGTGACTGTAAGTTGTCCCTAGATGAGCTGACAGACCCTGGTTGAGCAGGAAGTGGCAGGGTCAGGAAAAGCTAGGCCACAACAGTTTTCCCTTGAGAGCCTTAGGTAAGACACAGAGCACTTTTAATTTATGTATTTATTGTTTTCGGGGATTTTTTTCTCTTGCTCAGAATTACCAATATGGTAAGTGCAGAACCAACGTATCAATTTGTAAATGATTTCCATTGGTTATTTTTCTTTTTAAACTAGGTGTGATATTGAGAGCTGCTCCCTCATCTGCCTTTCTTTCCCTTCTTTCTGTTCTTTCATTACAATAGATAATTGAGTTATCGCCTGTCAGGCAGAATTTAAAAAGTAAAATAAAGTAGTAAGAAAGGAATTGACCGTTTCTTTATAGTAACAGCTATTTATATAACATTACGTTGCTGCTGCCTATGTTTCTCTGTTTTATACTGGGACTGATAACTGCAAATAGGCTTTTCTTAAGCTTTTAGCCACCGTTGATTTTAAGTGATGTTGTCCATAAAATGTTATCATTTTATGGACTTGTATTTTCATGTCGTAAATGGGGTATTTTGAGCTTGAAGTATATTGAGAGATTATTTTGCTACCTAGATTTTACTTTCTAACAGAAATTGAAGTAGTATGTAATAATGGCTTAAAATGTTACTGTTTTCCATTCTCTCCTTATTGATTGCATAAGAATGCAATCAATGACTGGAATTCGTGGATTAAAAAGAAAAACCACAACATGAAATGTGTTAGCATATTTCACATGACGTTGTGGAAAGAGTCATGGACTGGGAGAACTGTTGGGTACAACCTCAGCCTCACTCTTCCTACTCTGTGACCCTGGGAAGATTACACAGGCAGCCAGAGTCACAGTTTTGCTTTCTTAGAGTAGAATTTGCAGTGACATTGTAGGTGACAGCCCTGCATCCACTGGGCCCTTGCCTTACTGATTTATAGGAACGCAGTTAGGGGACCTGACACAGGTGAAGGGAAGGGTCTGATTGTACGAACAGTTGTTCTAACCCTTTTTTCTGGTAATTATTTTGATATACTATATGCTATTATATACATACACACTACTATATAGACAGTCTTAAGACATTAAGATATTTTATATATGTATATTTATATATGTGTGTGTATATACATATATATGTCTTAATGCATTATATATCACAATCAAACAAACTCAATAAAATAAACACACTTGGGCTCTTGCATGTAATATTTTTGTGGCTTCCAAGAAATAATGCAATCTGTTCAAAAACATTTTTAACTAATATTTTACCTTACTTTGAAACTTCAGCTCTTCCAGAATTTTTCTTATTGACTACTTGGGAAAATTTACACTTAAAAAGATGTGTGTTTTTAGTTCAACACTTGCTCATATTTGTGTGGCTGGTTGTGTCAGAAACTGTATTTATCTATGGGCATATTTTAGGATGTTTTCATAAGAAGAAAACAAAACCGAAGGCCTTCAGATAGGGTCCATAATAATACTTCACAACTGAAGACAGTTTTCTTGGGGTTTTTGCTCCTTGAAAAAAAGAACAATAATGTGCCAGAGACCCCAAAGGGAAATACATTGTTAATGGAAAAAATTGCTTTCATTCACTCTTTCTATTTAAGGGAGCTCTTGCTGCCAGGTTATAATGAAAACATAAAGGTCTAATACAAAACTGATCAGGGAGAAGGAGGCAGAGGAAAGGAACCCAGAAAATGCAGCCTCTAATCCTGATATTAGCATTAGTGGGGTTTCTTTTGTGAGAGGCAGCCGGCAGACTTTATCTTATTCATCTTCTCTGAGGCCCCTACTCCACGATCAAATAAAAAACAATTACAACCTTACTTTTTCGGGTTTCAATATTTTTTATACAATTTAGATTGTGTTTACTTAAAGGGAATTCTCAAGTATGAAACAACTTCCTTATGATGGTTAATTTAACTGATTTAAAGTTCTAGAAAAAGATGGAGATAAACAACACCTAAAAACAGCTTTTGTTCAAGCCGGGAAAACAGGAAAATCACCTAAAGTTATTTGTATTGTCTCATTAAAATAAACTTTTTCTCAACTTGATGAAATTAAGTTAGGGATACATTCTTAGAACTTTAAAAAAAAAAAAAAGGCTGCAGTGTGGCTTAGAAAATAATGGTTTACTAGCCTTTCTGGAATGAGAAAAGAAGAGGGTTTTTTAAAAGCAGGAAACAAATTACTCTCATATAGAAACAGAGACAGGTCTAATCATTAAAACAATGCTTAGTGACAAATATTAGAACACACGTTTCAGAGGAAGTGAATACTCTTTGGAACCATCTGTCTTGGCTTTCTTCACAACCTTTGGGAATGCATTTTGGAGAAAGCCATCACAAGACTTCACAGACTTGTACCTCCTTCCTATGGCAGCTGCTTTGTATGTTCTAGAAATTTATGTCTCTCTGGGAGGTGACATAGCACACTCTGCTGCCTGCTCTTTCACACGAGGGAAGCAAGGAAGTGACACTATTGCAGCTCTTGTTCATCCTCTGTATTTGCTGGCTGGTGTGCTTCTCCCAAGCCCAGCACCGTTTACCATGGGCATTTGACCATGTAGTCTGTGACATAACCTCATTAAGCCTAAGTACTTGACTGGAATCTCAATATTAGATATAGTAGCCCTAAATTTGTAATTTTCACAAATGGATTAATGTGAACTTACTAATTCTAAAGCTTTTTTGGATTATAAATGAGAATGCATCACTTTTTGGTAATAGAAGTTTTTTCTTAGTTTAGATTCCCCCTAAAATAGACCCTTGACCAAAGATCAGAATGCAGATAGTTGAGTTGAAAACTTCCGGAGTCAGCGAAGTGGTGCAGGAAAAGGAATACACCCAATAAGGGATGCTTTGGGAGAATGGCGTTAACGTGGAGGGTTTACTTGGAGGGCTTATTTATTTATTTTTTTCCATATACATTCTTTTTCATTTTCATTTTTTTATTTTTATTTATTTTTTATTATTATACTTTAAGTTCTAGGGTACATGTGCACAACGTACAGGTTTGTTCCATATGTATACTCATGCCATGCTGGTGTGCTGCACCCATCAACTTGTCAGCACCCAACTACTCGTCATTTACATCAGGTATAACTCCCAATGCAATCCCTCCCCCAGCCCATAATAGGCCCCGGTGTGTGATGTTCCCCTTCCCGAGTCCAAGTGATCTCATTGTTCAGTTCCCACCTATGAGTGAGAACATGCGGTGTTTGGTTTTCTGTTCTTGTGATAGTTTGCTGAGAATGATGGTTTCCAGCTGCATCCATGTCCCTACAAAGGACACAAACTAATCCTTTTTTATGGCTGCATAGTATTCCATGGTGTATATGTGCCACATTTTCTTAATCCAGTCTGTCACTGATGGACATTTGGGTTGATTCCAAGTCTTTGCTATTGTGAATAGTGCCGCAATGAACATACGTGTGCATGTGTCTTTATATTTTTAAGGGTTTATTTGGACTTTTATTATAATTCATTATAAATATCACAAAAATGTAATATTTTTGCCTATTCCTTATTGTCTGATATTAGTTTCTTAAGCAAATATTTATAGTGTTGGCTCAATTTAGACCACAAGAAAATTGGAAACTCTGGAAATGAGCGTAAGACATATGACACAATGATTCCACCTGAAGGATGTGGAGTTTTACAACTTTTGCCAGTTATCAGTTGACAGCTGCATTACAGCTGCATCCAGTAGGTACTAACTCATGTGCATGACCATCCTATTGGACACGGGCAGAACGGCACCAGGAGGATCTGCCTGATTAACATAAGATTATCTAGAAATTATAAATATTAATAAAATTTCAAAAATTATATTGCAAATTCCAAATAAATGTGCAAAGCACAGACAATTAACAGTATAATAAATATTTTTATAATAATAAAATTAACAATATAATAAATATTTTTTATTACTATAAAAATATTTTTCTTTTTTTTTTTTTTTTTTTTTTTTTTTTTGAGACGGAGTCTCGCTCTGTCACCCAGGCTGGAGTGCAGTGGCCAGATCTCAGCTCACTGCAAGCTCCGCCTCCCGGGTTCACGCCATTCTCCTGCCTCAGCCTCCCGAGTAGCTGGGACTACAGGCGCCTGCCACCTCGCCCGGCTATGTTTTTGTATTTTTAGTAGAGACGGGGTTTCACTGTGTTAGCCAGGATGGTCTCGATCTCCTGACCTCGTGATCCGCCCGTCTCGGCCTCCCAAAGTGCTGGGATTACAGGCTTGAGCCACCTCGCCCGGCCAAAAAAATATTTTTCATTAATATAAAAGCAGTTAACATCAATGGCAATAATAACGAGCTAACATTTGTCACACATATAATACATAGATGAAGGGATGAGGATTATTTTTCCTTTATAATTTTCTGAATTTTTTTATTTTAAATACAACACTGTATATTATTTTAGTATGAAAGTCACTATATCATTAAAATCTCACATATTCTGTAAATTGTTTGTTGTATTATATTATTTTCTTATAGTAAATATTTATAATACTGACTCAAATTAGACCATGAATAAACTTATGTCTCATGAATATGAGAAAATAAAGAGAACTTTAGGTGATTTTCCTGTTTCTCTGGTTTGAACAAAAGCTGTGTTTAGGTGTTATTTCCATCTTTTTCTAGAGCTTTAAATTAATAAAATTGGCAGATTTATCTAATGTTCTTGCTTTACACACAAAAAAAGAGACAAAATAGCAAAACACACAGGTAAAAGTTCACCAGTTCACCAAAGAATTAATTGAATGGAGGCTTCCTAGGGGGTTACAGATTTCTCTAGGTGAGGTGGACATTTTTTTTCTGTTTGAAGTATTTCTTCATTTTATATATTTCACCTTTAAAATTCTGTAACAATCATATCTACCATAAATTGGCTTTTAAATTGTATTTTGGATCTCTAATGCACTGAAAATAAAGAAACTATCTATCCTACAATCAGAAATATACACAATGCAACCGTAGGGAAGAAGGATTTTTATCTGCTGTCATCATATCTCAATGGCCTACGATACACTCAGTCTCAAAAGAGAGAGAATCAGAGAAATACCTAAAATGCTTAGATGGAAGTATGACAATAAAGAATCTGTAATATCATTCAGTAATTTAATATTTTTATATTTGTAGTAGTCCTAGTTCACAAAAATGTGAATGCATTAATATGTCACTTATATTCAGAAAATACGTTTTCATTTTCAACCTAGGAAATTAATAGACAAGTATGAAAACTTGTGAAAACGATATTTTCTCACTTAACTTTCTTAAAATGCAATGCAAATCTTATGCAGTTCAAAAATAAATATCAATTTGTTCTGCTACCACAATCTACAAAGTTTTACTAGTATCAACAAATGAGCAAATAAATAATAAGCTCTAAAGCTAACTGAAAGTGTTTCACAAATTTTAACTTGTTTATTCTCTAAATCACTGTCACTAAAGGAAAGACAAACAAAATGTGTTAATTTCATTTTACATTTACAAAAAAAATGATTAAGAATTACCCATTGTTTTCCACATCAAATTATCCTCAATGCATGTTTTCTGGGACTGCTAAGGGCTTCGGTCAGTAATTTGGAAAGAAATAAAAATCATATTAATGGGATACTGGTTATTAATAGCCTAACACGAAAGTTTAAAAATGATATTGACTCCTTGAAAACGTATTAGATAAGGTGATTCACTGTTAATATCCATTTGTAAAATAGCAAATTACAATGTTAAAACTCAATTTGTATCCCTAGGAATTTATTTATATCATTTTCAAGATTCTATTTGTAATCATTGGAAGATGACAGTTGAACAAGTTAGTTATCCTTGAGGAAGCTAACTTCTGTGATGCTCAGTTATAAAATTAGATCATATTTAAAAGTATTGCTATAAATTGTATTTTAAAAGACAAAGACTAGAATTGGTGTAAATCTACAAAATAGATTCTGTATATATTTGAATACCTCTAAAATATAACTACTGGAACTTCTGGGATTTGAATTTTAAGATAAAATCTCCCTTTCATGTACCCTTTGACTGAGACTACTAATTGCTATATCAATATCTGCTCTCTGATTTCCACTGTAAGAGAATCCCCAACTCTTCCTGAGTGAAATGATCACCCAGTAAAAGGGTGGCATTTCTTAGCCTCTCTTGCAGCCAAGTGTGCTTATTCACTGTATTTTGGCCAATGACATGGCCAAATGACATGGCCAATTGCCATGCACCTTAGGTACCAGCTCGGCCACAGGGTATGTTAAGTGCAGCATTACAAAGCATCTTTAGAGGTAGAAAGACACATTCTGTGAACTCTTCTCTTCCTTCCTGAGGGCTTAAAGATATGATACCCAAGCTCAAGTAGACATCCTGTACCATGAGATGGAAGCTTCAGGGTGAGGATGGCAGTGGCATAGATTTTAAAAAGTTGCATTTTTGTGTGCCTGGTGTCACCCTATTCACCCTATATTGTCTACTGGCAGGATTCTTATTTATGAAAGAAAAAGACTTCTGTCTCCAAATCTTGACCCTGAAAAATCTTCCATTGTGCTAGGTTTTCTGTCGAAGTAGTTTTTCATTTAAAATTTCTGATAAAGGAGTGGTATGACAGCAATGGAGTTGTGTGTCCCTTAGGGTTGAGTTTGGCTACATAAAATAAAAATTAGACACATAAACGAAACCAGTAGCTTAAACCAGATAGTTTCATACTAGTTCATCAGAGCTCTAGGACCCTAAGTAAACATGAAAGGCAGTTTAGGCCACAAGGACTGCAACTCCTAGGTGAGTCCTAGTGCTGAACTGGGCCCAAGCATGTGACCTACTAAGACACCAGCTGGGGTGGCTAAGAGAATGCTGGCATCACCCCCTCCCATAACCCAGGCTGCACAGCTAGTGGCTCCAAAAACTATCCTTTCCTCTTCTAGAGAAGAGGAGAGGAGAGAGTGGGGAGGACTTTGTCTTGTATTCTGGATACTAGTTCAGCCACAATAGGATAGGGCTCCAGTTGGAATTGTGAGGCCTCTTTCCCAGGACCTATCTCCCAGACAACATTTCTAGACACACCCTGGGCCAGAAGAGAACCCACTGCCTTGAAGGAAAAGACCCAGTCCTGGCAGGATTCATCACCTGCTAACTGAAGAGCCCTTGGACCCTGAATAACCACCAGCAATACCTAGGTACTACGGCAAGGGCTTTGGGTGAGACTGTAAGACTTGTGGGCTTCACGTGAGATTCAGCACATTCTCAGCTGTGGTGGCAATGGAGTGAGACTCTTCCCACTTGAAAAAAGTGGAGGGAGTAGCAAAGAGGCTTTTGCCGTGCACCTTAGGTACCAGCTCAGCCACAGGTAGGTAGAGCATGAAACAAGCTCTTGGGGTCTTGGATTCTAGGACATGGCTCTCGGATAAAATTTCTAGGCCTACCCTGGGCAAGAAGGGAGCCCAGTGCCCTGCAGGGTGGGACCCAGGCCAGGCAGCATTCACCATAAGCTGACTGAGGAGCCCAGGGGCCTTAAGGAAATATCAGTGTAGTCTAGTAGTATGCCCCTTGGGTTGTGGTGGCAATGGTCACGGAATGAGACTCCTCTGACTTTGGAAAGGGGAGAGCAGAGTGGGAAGGAATGCATCTTGTGGTTGCTCAGCCAGCTCAGCCGCAGTGCAACAGAACACCAGGTAAACTTCTAAGTTTTTTGAATCTAGTCCCTGGCTCCCAGGTGATTCCTCTGGACATGTCTGGAGCCTGGGGGAACTCATTGCCCTGAAGGGAAGGACACAGGCCTGGCTGGCTTTGCCACCTGCTGATCGTAGAGCCCCAAGGCCTTGAGCAAACATAGGTTATAGCCAGGGAGTGGTTACAGCAGGCCTCAGGTGAGACCCTGCGCTGTGCTGGCCTCAGGTCTGACCCAGTGCAGTCCTAGTGGTGGTAGCCACAGGACTGCTTGTATCACTCTACCCCCAGCTTCAGGAGGCTCAGAATAGAGAGACTTAGTTTGTTTGGGAGAAAATATGGGAAGAGAACAAGAATCTCTGCTTGGTAATCCAAATAATACTTCTGGATCTTGTCCAAAACCATCAAGGTGATGCCTCTGTGAATCTTCAAGAACCACAGTGTTACTGGACTTGGGGTGCTACCTAAAACAGATACAGCTTAGATCATAATACCCAAGTTGTTTCAAATATCTGGAAAGCCTTCCCAAGAAGGACAAGTAAAAACAAGCTTAGACTGAGAAGACTACAATATATACCTAACTTCTCAATGCCCAGACAGCAAAGAACATCTACTAGCCTCAACACATTCAGGAAAACATGACTTCACCAAATGAACTAAATAAGGCACCAGGGACCAATCCTGGAGAAACAGAGATGTGTGACCTTCCACAAGAAAATTCAAAATAGCTGTTTTGGGGAAACTCAGAGAAGTTCAAGATAATGCAAAGAAGGGATTTAGAATTCTATAAGATAACGGTAGAGACTGAAATAATTAAAATAATCAAGCACCAATTCTGGAAATGTAAAATGGACTTGGCATACTTCCCAGTGCATCAGCCTTTTAATAGCAGAATTGATCAAGCAGAAGACAGAATTAGTGAGTTTGAAAACAGGCTATTTGAAAATACAAGGTCAGAGGAGACAAAAGACAAAAGAATAAAAAGCAATGAAGCATACCTACAGAATCTAAAAAATAGTCTCAAAAGGGCAAATCTAAGAGTTATTGTTCTTTAAGAGGAGGTAGAGAAAGAGATAGGGGTAGAAAGTTTATTGAAAGGGAAAAAACAGTGAATTTCTCAAAGGAGTTGGGAAGTACAAGAAGGTTATAGAACATTAAGCAGATTTAACCCAAAGAAGGCTACCTGAAAGCATTTAATAATCAAAGCCCCAAAGGTTAAGAATAAAGACAAGACCCTAGAAACAACAAGAGAAAAGAAACAAATAACATACAATGGAGGAATCACATTACCTGACTTCAAATTGTACTACAGAGCTATAACAGTCAAAACAGCATGGCATGGCATTGGCATAAAAACAGATACCTAGACCAATGGAACAGAATAGAGAACCCAGAAACCAATCCACATACCTACAGTGAACTCATATTTAACAAAGCTGCTAAGAACATACACTGGGGAAAAGACAGTCTCTTCAGTAAATGGTGCTGGGAAAACTGGAATGAAGTGAAACTAGAACACTATCTCTTGCCATATACAAAACTCAAATCAAACTGGATTAAAGACTTAAATCTAAGATCTCAAACTATGATACTACTACAAAACAAACAAACAAATAAACATACAGGAAACTCTCCAGGACAGGAAGTTTCTCCAGGACAGAAATTTCTAGAGTAGTATTCCATAAGTACAGGCAACCAAAGCAAAAATGGATAAATGGGAACACATCAAGTTAAAATATTCTGCACAGCACAGGAAAAAACAAAGTGAAGAGACAACCTGTAGAATAGGAGAAAATATTTGATCCCTTTGACAAGAGATCAATAACCAGAATACATATGGAGCTCAAACAGCTTCATAGGAAAAATAACTAATAATCCAATCAAAAAATGAGGAAAAGATTTGAATACACAATTCTCAAAATAAGACATTCAAATGGTAAACAGACATATGAGAAGGTGCTCAACATCGTTGATGATTAGAGAAATGCAAATCAAAACTATAGTGAGATATTATTTTACCACAGTTAAAATGGCTCATATCCAAAGGACAGGGAATAACAAATGCTGCTGAGGATGTGGAGAAAAGGGAACGCTTGTGCACTATTGGTAGGAAAGTAAATTAGTACAAGCACTATAGAGAACAGTTTGAAAGTTCCTTAAAAAACTAAAAATAGAGCTACCATATGATCCAGCAATCCCACTGCTGCGTATATACTCAAAAGAAAGAAAATAAATATATTGAAGAGGTATTTGTACTCCCATGTTTGTTGCAGCACTATTCAAAATAGTCAAAATTTGGAAGCAGCCTGTGTCCATCAACAGATGAAGGCATGAAGAAAATGTTGTACTTATACATGATGGAGTACTATTAAACCATAAAAAAGAATAAGATCCTGTCATTTGTAACCGCATTGATGGAAATGGAGATTATTATACTTAGCCCAGGCACACAAAGAAAAATGTTGCATGTTTTAATTTATTTGTGGGATCTAAAAGCCAAAACAATTGAACTCATGGAGATAGAGAATAGAAAGATGGTTACCAGAAGCTCGAAGTGTACTGGAAGACTGAGAAGGAGGTGAGTATGGTTAATGGGTACAAAAAATAATTAGAAGAATGCATAAGACCTAGTATTTGATAGTACAACAGGGTGACCATAGTAAAAATTAATTTAATTGTACATTTTAAAATAACTAAAAGAGTATAACTGGATTGTTTGTAACCCAAAGGATAAATACTTGAGAGGATGTATACCCCATTTTACATGATGCAATTATTACACATTGCATCCCTATATCAAAACATCTCATAGATCCCATAAATACATACATCAACTATGAACCCACCAAAAGTAATATAATCTTAAAAAAAAATCAGCATCCCTTCATGTTACAAACCTTCAACAAACTGAACATCAAAGTAATATACCTTAAAATAATAAGAGTCATCTATAATAAATGCACAGCAAACATTATATGGACCAAGCGAAACCTGAAACATTCTCCTTGAGAACTGGAACAAGACACGGATGCTCACTCATACCACTCCTACTCAACATAGTACTAGAAGTCCTAGGCAGAGCAATCAGGCAAAAGAAATAAATAAGATGCATCCACATAAGAAGAGAGGAAGTTAAACTCTCTCTTTGCAGGTAACATGATTCTATACCTAGAAACCCCCAGGGTCTCTGCCCAAAGATTCCTAGTTCTGATAAACATTTTCAGCAAAGTCTCAGAATACAAAATCAATGTACAAAATTCAGTAGCAGTTCTGTACACCAATAACATCAAAGCTGAAAGCCAAGTCAAGATGCAATCCTATTCACAATAGCCATAAAAGAATAAAATACCTAGGAATACAGCTAACCAACGAGGGTAAATATCTTTACAGTTTGAATCACAAAGCACTACTGAAAGAAATTAGAGATGACATAAGCAAATGGAAAAACATTCCATGGTCATGGATAGGAAGAATCAATATTGTTAAAATGGCTATACTGCCCAAAGCAATTTAAAAATTCGATGCTATTCCTATCAAATTACCAATAACATTTTTCAGAGAATTAGAAAAAAAATTTCTAAAATTCACTTGGAACCAAAAAAGAGCCTGAACAGCCAAAGCAATCCTAAGCAGAAAGAACAAAGCCGGACACATCCTGCTACTTGACTTCAAACTATACTACAAAACTACAGTTACTAAAGCAGCATGGCAATGCAGCAAAAATGAACCCAAAAATGAAGCCATACACTTATAATCATCTTAGCTTTGCCAAAGCCAACAATAAAAATCAATGAGGAAGGAACAGTTTATTCAATAAATGGTGTTGGGATAACTGGTTAGCCCCATATGCAGAAGATTGAAACTGGACCCCTATATTTCACCATATTCAAAAATCAACTCAAGATAGACTAAAGACTTACATGATAAAACTAAAATGATAAAAACCACAGAAGAAAACCTAGGAAATACCATTCTGGACATTTGTCCTGGCAAACACTTCATAATGAAGACTCCAAAACAACAGAAACAAAAGCATGAATTGACAAGTGGAACCTAATTAAATTAAGGAGCACCTGCACAGCAAAAGAAACATCAATAGAGTACACAGATAACCTACAGAATGGAAGAAAATATTTGCAAACTATGCATCCAACCGAAAACCTAATAACCACAATCTCTAAAAAACTTAAATCAACAAACAACAAAACAACAACAAAAAACAACAACCCCATTAAAAAGTGGGCAAAGGACATAGACAGACACTTCTCAAAAGAAGACATACACTCAACCAGCAAGCATGTGAAAAAATGCTCAATATCACTGATAACTAGGGAACTGCAAATAAAAACCACAGTGAGATACCATATCACACCAGTCAGAATGGCTATCCCTATTAAAAAGTCAAAAAATAACAAGCTGGTTGTGGAGAAAAGAGATTGCTTACACACTGCTGGTGGGAATGTAAATTAGGTCAGCCACTGTGGAAAACAGTCTGGAGATTTCTCAACTTAAAATAGAACTATCATTTGATCCAGCAATCCCATTAGTGGGTACATATCCAAAGAAATATAAATCATTCTACAATAAAGACACGTGCACATGGATGTTCATGGCAGCACTATTCACAACAAAAAAGACATGGAATCAACCTAGATGCCCATCAATGGTGAACTGGAGAAAGAAAATGTGGTTCATATACACCATGGAATACTACACATTCATAAAAAAGAACAAGATCATGTCCTTTGCAACAACATGGATGGATCTGGATGGAGGCCACAGTACTAAAAGAATTAATGCAGGAACAGAAAGCCAAATACTGCATGTTCTCACTTATAAGCAGGAGCTAAACATTGAGAACACATGGATACAAAGAAGGAAACAACAGGCATTGGGGCCTATTGAGGGTGGAGAGTGGGAGGAGGGTGAGCATTGAAAACCTACCTATTGGGCACTATGCTGATTACATGGGTCACAAAATTGGGGTCTGTACACCAAACCCCTGCCACATGCATCTTACACATAGCAAACCTGCACTTGTACTCTTTGAACCTAAAATAAAAGTTGGAAAAAAAAAAAAAGGTTGCTTGCCGGCCAGAGATCATTTCCACATTTCATCTGTATAATTATGCTTTATCTTTTGCTCTTTGGTTTACTTTTAACTCTACCAATTAGAGGAGGACTCCACTCCCCACCCTTACCAAATTTCTTGGCCACATAATCCAATAATAAGAATATTATTCAAGTGAAATAACCATCAACATTAGAAGTTTGGGACTCATAAACTCTCCATCAAAACATTTTGAAAACTGTCAGCTTTTAAAATGTAATATATGAAGGCTGTTGTTGAATTCAAAAATAATTATACAGTAAAATGTATAATTATTTTGAGTTAAAGCATGACCATTCTTGTCACAAAATATGCTATTGTCATTGATCTTTAGCCTTTGATCTCCTAAATAATAATATTTTTCCCCTAAATCTTTTCATCTTTTTGGTAAGGGACTGTTTGTCCAATAGGAATTTCCTCTCACAAGAACTGAATAGTTCAGGTGTCACTGCTGTTCTCTACTTTTTTATTGTCAAAGTAAAATGCTAGCAAATGCTAGCCAAAGTTACATCTGCTAGGTCATAAATCTCAATTTCAGTCAGGGTTGCATTAAATTGCCACGATCATCTTCAGCTTTAAGAACCAGCTGATTGCCACGCATCAACATGTTCTTTAGATGACTCGAAGTCTTCCGGCTGGAACCATGGAGAGGAGACTTCTTATGACTAGCACCACTGTGGTGGCAGAACGGATCAAGAAAATGCTCACTTTCTGCTCTTGGCTCCAGTGTCTAGGGAGCAATATTTAGATGATCGCTGCAGCAATTTCTTTTTGCCTCTATATTTTCTCCTGATCCTTTTCTGTTAGCATTCTGATCTCCTTCTTGGGGGGATTTCACACAGAGTGTAAACAGGAGGAGGGCATTCTCTAGCATCTATTTATTTCTGCCCTCTCCCTCTATTTTGTAGTTTTTCTTCCCAACACCGAAATGCTGGTGCAGAAGCTGGTGCAGGTGCTGTCCCAGACTGTACTACAATGGGAATACCTGTCTGTGGGTGCTGTCATGCAACCCCAGTAAAGGACTGGTCTGGACCCCAGTGGAACAAGCACAGGAAGGCCCACTCCCCATTTCCCTCTCATCTCCTCCAACAGCTAGGCTCCTGGCTCGTCCCTGGAGCTTTAAAATACTGTGCATCCCTTTGAAATCACCCTATCATTCTCCTCTTCTCTATACAGTCACCCACACAATTTGAAACTGTAAAAGATTCCTAGAGATCATCTGATTCAGATTCCTTTAAACTGTGTTCTAGAAGTTGTTGCCAGGACCAGTAGAGGGAGCAAAGGAAGACTGAGCTTCTGGATCCTGGCTTCTAACTCTGCTTCTTCTATAGTGGCTTTGTTTCTAACTCTTTTATACTCTAGCCTGTCTCACAAGATTTTAGTTGAACAAAGTGTGTCTTGGCCAAAGAAACAGCTCACAAACCACTAAGTGGGTCCATATCATTGTCAGAAGCACTGTCAGAAAGCAAATTTGATGAAGTGGTATTTTTTTCCAAAATCCTGTAACTCAACTGTGGCAAAACTAGGACTAGAACCAAGTTTGGTTGGGTAATATTTTTGCTATAGCATCCTGCGCCTTGTAAATAATGTATTTACACTTTATAGACCAGCAGAAATTTAACCCAAATGAAAAACAAACAAACGTGTTGAGAATTTCAGGCAGACTATGGTGATGTCGGTGAGAGAGAAATTTTGAAACTACTGAGGTCTCTTTAGTCATATCCACTAAGTTAAGGAATGGTTCTGCTTTGATCATGATGTCAAGATGGGAATAAAGAATGCTTATTTTTCTATTTGTAAAATAGGATAGAAATCCATATTAAAATTCAAAAATAGTGCATTTTTGATATTTATCTACATAATTCACTTGACCAAATTCTCGACTTGGTTGGATCAAATAATTTGAACACACCCAGAGAAATTTTGAAAAGTGTGTGTGTGTTTTCATTGCAAATCTCAAATTCTAAGTTAATTGATCACATTGGAAATACAATGCCTGATTTTTCCAGGCATTTGGCAATATTTATCCATGCTTCATAACTATCACAAAACAATCTTGGATAGGCTTTTATTGGTCAGATATTGAATTAGCCAACAAGAAAACACTGTTTCATTGAATTTATAATATTTAAGAAGACACGCGGAAAGGGAGGGGAGAGGAGATTGGTATAATAGGTTTTAAACTGAATTTCAAAATTTTTAAATAAATAACCTAAGATATCACTGTCTTAAGCTAGTCTTCCATGGTATGAATATACTACAGTTTGTCTAAACATTCACTCATTAAAGAACATCTGGGTACTTTGCTGGTTTGAGATGTTACAAATGAAGCTGCTATAAACATCCATGTACATATTCTTGCATAAAAATTAGGTTTTTATTTCTCTGGGATAAATGGCCAAGAGTATAATTGCTGATTTTATGGAAGTTCATTTTTATATATAAAAAAACTTGCCAAACTACTTTTTGAGTGACTGCACCATTTTGCCAGTTATATATGAATGAATTAGCTTTTCTGTATAGTTGCCAGCAGTTAGTGTTATCATTGTTTTTTATATGAGTTATTCTAATAGATGTGTAGTGATAATTATATTAAAATGTGCCTTTTCATTCTCTTAACAAGTCTTCTGCAGAGCAAAATCTTGTAAGTTTGATAAAGTCCAATTTGTCAATTGTTTCTTTTATGGATTATGCTTTTGGCATGAAGCATAAGAATTCTTTGACTAGTCTTAGGTACTAGAGCTTCTCCTGCTTTTCTTTCAAAAGTTTCATGTTTTATATTTTTATATTTAATGTTTTACATTTATGTTTAAAATTCATTTGATGGATATATATATGTATACTAAGTTTTAATCCCAGCACTTTGGGAGGCTGAGGCAGGTGGATCACCTGAAGTCAGGAGTTCAAGACCAGCCTGGCCAAACGTGGTGAAACCCTATCTCTACTAAAAATACAAAAGTTAGCCGGGCGTGGTGGTGGGTGCCTGTAATCCCAGCTACTCAGGAGGCTGAGGGATGAGAATCACTTGAACCTGGGAGGACATCCAGAGCAAAATTCTTTCTCAAAAAAAAAAAAAAAAAAAAAAAAAGATGCAAGTTTTAGTTTGAGGCTTTACTTTTTTTTTCTTTCCCCCTTGTTTTTGTCCCTCTGGATCTGGATATCCAATTGCTTCAGCAGTGTTTCTTGACAGACTATCCTTTCTCTACTGAATTGATTTTACGCCTTTGTATAAAACAAACAAACAAACAAAACAATTGGGCACATTGATGTGGTTCTGTTTCTGATACTCTGTTCTATTGACCTGTATGTTTCTCTCTCCACCAGCACCACATTGTCTTAATTATTGTAGCTATGAGTAATCTGTAATATCAGGAAGAGTGATTCCTCCCCATATTCTTCTTTTTATTTTTGAAAATGGTTCTGGTCAGTCTAGAATGTTTTTTCCCTTTCCATGTAAATTTTAAAATAAGCTTGACTTTACTAAAATCCTGGCTGGAATTGTGACAGGTTTGCATTAAACCTGTATATAATTATGTCATTACTATATTGGGACTCCCAATTTATGAATGTTGTATATCTCTCTGAGTTTGTATCTTCTTTCATCAGCATTTTGCAATTTTCAGTATATAACCCTTGTACATAGTTTTTTCGATTTTACGTATATATTACATATTTTTTGAAACAGTTGTAAACAGTGTTGCATTTTTATTTGGTTTCTACTTGATCTCTGTTAATATTTTTAAATGTAGTTGATTATTGCATGTTGATCTTATATTCTTTAACCTTACTCTACTTATTTATTTGTCTTATAACTCTTTTTGTAGATTTCTTGGGATTTTTGCATATAGAAAATCATGTTGTCAGTAAATACAGACGGATTTATTTCTTCCTTACCAATCTGTACTTCTTTAATTTCTTTTTCTTGTCTTATTGTACTGATAAGAACTTTCAGTACTATGTTGAATAACAATGATGAGGGCAGACACCCTTACATGTTTCAGATCTTACATAGAGAGTTTTCTGTCTTAAACCAGCCATTATTTTAACTATAGGGTTTTTTTGTAGATGCTTCAATGTGATTGAAAAAGTTCTCTTCTCTTCCTAGCTTGTTTAGAATTTTTATTTTAACAGCTGTTGAACTTAATCAAATTCAGCATTCATAACTCTATTTATTATTCTGCTTTAGTTTTTGATGTGGTACATTACATTGACTCATTTTTGAGTGTTGAACCAACCTTGCCTATATGGAATAAATCCCACTTGGTAGCACAACATTATTGTTTTGATGGATTCAATTTTTTGATTTTTTGAAGACTTTTGCAACTCAGTTCATGAGAGATATTTGCATATAGTTTTTTCCTTCCTTCCTTCCTTCCTTCCTTCCTTCCTTCCTTCCTTCCTTCCTTCCTTCCTTCCTTCCTTCCTTCCTTCCTTCCTTCCTCCCTCCCTCCCTCCCTCCCTCCCTCCTTCCCTCCCTCCCTGCCTCCCTCCCTCCCTGCCTCCCTTTCTTCTTTCCTTTTGTGCTGTCTTTGGGTTTGGTATCAGAGTACTATGGACCTCATAACATAAGTTGGGAAGCATTCTCTCCTATTTTCTGGAAGTAATTGTGTAAAATGAGTATTATTTCTTCTTTAAATATTTTATAAAATTTCCAGTGAAACCACCTGGACCTGTTGATGTCTTTTTAAAGAGATTTTAAATTACATATTCAACTTCTTTAGCAGTTATAAAACTATTCTGGTGATCTCTTTCATCATAGTATGTGACTTTCATACTATCCATTTCTTCAAAGTTGTCCAATCTATGAGCATAAATTTGATTGCAATATCCTCTTATTGTCCTTTTAATGGCTACAGGAATTTTTTATAATATTTCTTATTGTAGTCCTGATATTGGAGATTTGTTGCTTCTCTCTCTTTATTTTTGTTGATTTTGCTAGACATATTTATTAATTTTTTGAAGAATAGGCATTGTGTTTTATTAATTCTCCTTTTGTTTTCCTGTTTCAATTTCATTTATTTTTGCTCTTTATTATTTTCTTTTTTTTACTTGCTTTGATCTTTCTTTTCTTATTTCTTGAGCCAGAACTCTGGATTATTGATATGAAATATTTCTCTTCTCTCAATTAAGTGATAAGCAGGCTTGACCTTGCCTAGGTCTGGAGAGAAAACAAGATCTAATGAAAGCATTTAATACTATACATTTGTCTCTCAGTACTGCTTCAGCTGAACCTACACAGAGTTTGATATATTTTAGTTTTGTTGTAGTTGTATTCACTTTGAAATTCTATTTAAGACTTCCTCTTTGACTTATGCATTGTTTACTAGTGTATTGTTTAATTTTTCTGGGTTAGACTTTCCTCCCGTCTTTCTGATATTAATTCCAATTTGATTCCATTATGTTTAGGAAATGTACTCTGTATGACTTCAAATCCTATAAATTTGTTAAGGTTTATTTATGACCCAGGATATGATCTATCTCAGTGAATATTCTATGGACATTAAAAAAAGAGTATGTATTCTGGTGCTATCAGATCAATATTATATAAATATCAATTTGATTCTGTTAGTTGATGATGTTGTTCAGTTCTTGTATATTTTTACTAATTTCTGTTTAGTAGCTTTATCAGTTACTGAAAGTGAGGTGCTGAGGCCCTAACCGTAGTTCTGGATTTATCTATGTCTCCTTTCAGCTTAATCAATTTTTGCATCATATAATTTGAACCTCTGTTGTTTGGTGCATGCACATTTAGGATCACCATATTTTCTTGGCGGATGATCTTTTTATGGCTATGTAATATTCCAGTTTGTTCTTAGGAATTTTTTTTTTTTTTTGCTCTGAAGTCTCCTTTATCTGATAATACTATAGTAACTCTTGATATATGTCTTTCAAATTAATATTGGCATGGTACATTTTTTCCCATCCTTTTACTCTCAATCTACTTATGCTGCTAGGTTCCAAGGGAGTTTTTTGACACAGATATAGCTGGGTTTTATTTATTTATTTATTTATTTTACATCTGCTCTGCCACTATCTTTTGTTAAAAAAATGGGAATATTCACATTGTATACATTTAAGGTAATTATTTATATGTTAGAGCTTAATTCTGCCATTATACCATTTGTTTTCTGCCTATTCTCTTGGGTTCGTTTTTCTCCATTTTTTTTTCTTGCATTTTTATAGGTTACTTGAACATTTATTTTTAGAATTCCTTGTTTATGTTTTTGAGCATATCTCTCTGTATAGTTTTTTTAGTGCTTGCTTTAGATATCACAATATACATACGTAACCTATCACAGCCCACTGGTATCACAGTTTTACCACTTCAAGCAAAGTGTAAAAATCTTATTTCCATTTATGTCTGTTTATCTTTCCCACTTTTAAAATATAATTGTCAAATATTTTCTCTAGATACCTTGGGAACATCTCAGAAGGTGTTATAATTTTTGTTTTTAACATAAAATATATTTTAAGAAACTCTTTTTTTTTTTATGCTTATCCATTCTGGTCTTCTTTCCTTTTTTAGAAAGGAAAAAGAAGTTGCCATCTGTTTTCATTTTACTTCTGTTTGAAAACCTTCCTTTAGCTATTTTTAAAGGGTTGATCTGCAAGTGATAAATCTCATTAGTTTTCCTTCATATGAGAATGTCTTTAGTTTCCCTTAATTTCTGAAGGGGAGTTTCACTGGATATTGGATTCTGGGTTAATATTTATTTTCAGCACTTAAAGATGTAGTGGGACTTCCTTCTGGCTTCCATAGTTTCAGATGAGAAATCCTCTGCTATTTGAATTAGTTTTCCCTAAATGTAATGTGTCATTTCTGTCTGAAATTTGTTTCTGTTGTCTTTTCAGCTTAAAAGTAATTTGTTGTTTCTTTGTGTAGTTTTTGTTTCTTTAGTTTATCTTATTTGATGTTCATTCAGCTTATTGAATCTGTAGAAGTATGTCTTTCACCAAATTTGGGAAGGTTCGGCCTCTCAAGTTTTCTACTTAAGGAATTCTGGTGTACAAATGTTATTTATATTGTTATTCTCCCATAATTCCTTGAGTCTCTGCTCCTTTTCTTGTAAGTGTTGTTCATTTCTTAGTCTATTCTCCTTTTGTTGTTAAGATTGAGTAAACTATTGATTTGTGCTCAATTTCAAAGATTCTGTTCTCTATCATCTCTACTCTGGTACTGAGCCCATCTATAAAGTTTTTTATTCCAGTTATTCTATTTTCCAAATCTGTAATTTCTACTTAGTTTATAACTCCTATACTTTTGCTAATATTTTCCTTTTTTATTTGTTTCATGGGATTTATAATTGTTTGTTGAAGTATCTATATAATAGCTGCTTTGAATACTGTCAGATAATTCTAACAACCTATTTATCTCAGTGTTGGCCTATTATCATCATTTCATTCAAGTGTATTTTTCATGGTTCTTGGTATAAGGAGTGATTTCTTTTGGATAAATAAAAGACATTTTGGCTATTATTAGGAAACTCTTGATTTTATATAAATTGGGTTTTTCAGGCAGCAGTGACTCTAAGTCCTGGCTTACTTTTATGAGCTTTAGTGCCAGTGACAACTTAGTCTTTAGTTTTTGTGATGTTATTTTGTTGTTTTGCTCTTCTGACTCTGCCTGATTGATCCTTGAAAGTGCCATCTGTAATTCTGAGTGCAGTTGCATGCGAGGATCAGGAAACACTGGGCCTTAGTCCCTGCTGCTGTGATCTAGTCTGTCCCCTCTGCCTGGGGTATGGGGCAGGGTCCCTGGTGATGCTAACATTGTAGCAGGTCAGGCCTTTTACTGCCCAGTATGTGAGGCAGGCCTCTCTGATGAACCTGCTGATATTGTGTGTCAGGCCTTCACTGCCTCAGGTGCTGGGCAGGGGTGGATCTCCTTGTTAGATCTCTGCTGAGCTATCCATTTCCCAGTCCCTTGGTCAGAGGAAGCAGGCTTTACTTGTTTGATTTCTATGCCTCTTAGCACATCCAGGTTGCAAGTCTCTTCTCTACCCAGTCTGCCTTATATGAGAGATCCAAAAGAAAATCCAGAAATTCACTTGGATAGCTTTTCTCACGTACTGAGGTCTCTAACCAGTTTGCCTTCTCTCTGCCTTTCACATTCCTCTTGTAATTGTCTGCTGAATTACTTCCAGAATATATCATTGTATTTAGAGGAGAGACACAAGGAAAATTGAGTATATTTCTTACTGTGGAGTTGTCTGAGTTTCTAACATGATTTGGAGATTAGCCTTTTATCGGATGTGCAGCTTGCAAATATTTTTTTCCAATCCATAGGCTATATTGTCACACTGTTAATTGTTTCTTTTGCTGTACAGAAACCTTTTAGTTTGGTGCAATCTCATTTTTCTATTTTTGCTTTTGCTACCTGCATTTTGGGGTCATATACAAAAAATCATTGCCCAGACCAATGTTGTGTAGTTGTTCCCTTATGTTTCATTCTAGTTTTATAGCTTCTGGCCTTACATTTAAGTTTTTAATCCATTTTGACTTGGTTTTTGTACAGGGTCAGAGATAAGGGTCCAATTTCATTCTTCTGAATGTGCATATCTAGTTTTCCCAGCACAATTTATTGAAAAGATCAATTTTTTCCCATTGCATATTTTTGGGATCTTTATCCAAATCAATTGACCATATGGGAGTGAGTTCATTTCTGTGTTCCTTATGCTGTTCCATTGGTCAATGTGTCTATACTTTTTCCAGTACCAAATTGTTTTAATTTCTCTAACTATAAAGTATAGTTTGAAATCAGGTAGTCTAAGTTAGAAGAAAGCCTAAATATAAAGAACCTCTTGCCATTTGCCATTCCTGGTTATAAAGTTGTCAAAGTCCCTAAGAATTTGAAATATTATTTCAAAGGTGCTGTTTTGGGGCCATCGGCTGTCGTTATCTACTATGTATTGGGACCAGGCCATGTTGCAATAAAAAACTAAATGCTTTGGCTTTAGATTCCCAATAAGCCACGTTTGGCAAGGTTGTAAAGGAGACAGCCCAGTGGGGAGAACGTAAGAATGTGAGATTGTTTGGAACCCATGTGGATTGGTGAGAGGAGGCCAAGGGTGACTGTTTTTGTTTTAGGCATACACAGACAAAAGACAGAGACCCAGAATCTTCTTTCTAAAGAGGATGGTCAAGCTGAGAAGAAACTGGGTGTCCCCAAGATTTCTTCTATCTTAGTCCCATTGGTTCACTGAGGATGAGGATGGCAGACCTGACTTTTCCAGGTAACCACAAGAAAGCCAGGGGAAGGCAAATCTTACCAGTCAGTTATATTATTGTCTGATGTTGGATGTTCCAGTTGGAATCAGCAAAGGGCCTCCTGGACTGGAGCCACAGGAGGGAGGGAGAGAGAGAGAGAGAGAGAGAGAGAGAGAGGAAGAGGGGACAAGGGTTAGAGAACGAAATACCTGTTGCAGGCAGTTGGAGGTGGATTCCTGACATCTGAGGGTTTTGAAAACCCACTGGAATGTAGCCCGGAAGCGAGCCTGGCAATCCCCTTCAAATCAGTTGTTCTCTTCATGCAAGTCACTTGAAAAGTGAAGTGAGAGAAAAGACGGAGCAGGTGGCAAGAGACCCTCAGGATCCACTGCTTCTTGGGTTGCAAGAGAGACTCTACCCCCAACACTTGTACTGGGTTTCAGCACCAAATGTAAGAGTTGAAGAAGGAAGAAAGAAACACAAAAAGTGGCTCAACAGTCAAAGACAGGTTTATTTAAAAAAAAAAAATTAAACCTTAGAGGAGCTTCTGGCCAAGTTAGATCAGGAGACTTCTCTCTTACAGACTAAGGGTATTCAAGGGTTTAAGGACTCATGAGGAGGGAAGTCTTATCCTCCAAGGGCCCGATGGTTCAGTTAGGACCAGGTGTGCTGTCTTTATAGAGGTGAGTTTTTATCAGCTCTCACCCCATTTCCAGACCACATAGGCCAACTTTTAGTCAGTGTATCTTTGTCTTGCTTATATGGGAGGGAGAGTTTTTTTGTGTCTATTCCCATGCATCTTCGTGCAGCTGCAGGCATACCCCCCGAGTCTGCTTTTAGCTTCCCTATCTTAGTGCACCTAAAGGGAAAGGAATGTGCTCTACTAGGGTTCACTGTTTTACTGGGGCCCATTGTGTAAGCGTGAAGTTTGGTGGTTACCTAAGACACTTTTCTCCAAAAAGTGGCTCAACAGTCAAAGACAGGTTTATTTTAAAGAATAAACCTGAGAGGGGCTTCTGGCCAAGTTGGGTCAGGAGGCTTCTCTGTTACAGGTAGTATGATGCCTTCAGTTTTGTTCTTTTTGCTCATGGTCACCTTGGCTATTAGGGGTGTGTGTGTGTGTGTGTGTGTGTGTGTGTGTGTGTGTGTGTAGTTCCCATAAACAAATAGGCAAGGAAAGTAAATAGATATTTCTCCAAACAAGATGAAAAATGACTAACAGATATGTATTTTTAAAACCTCAACATTACTAATAATTAACAAAATGCAAATTAAAACTACAAGGAGACATCATCTCACATCTGTCAAAATGGCTACTACTACACATATGAAAGATAACAAGTGTTGGCCAGGATGTGGAGAAAAGCGAACCCTTGCACACTCTTGGTAGGTGGGAATGTAAATTAGCACAGCTATTGTGGAAAACTGCATGGAAGTTTCTCGAAAAAACTAAAAACACAATAACTTATGATCCACAGTCCTACTTCTGACTATTTACCCCAAAGAATTGAAATCAATTTGTCAAAGAGCTGTCTGCACTCCCATGTTCATTAGAGCACTATTCACAGTAGCCTAGTTATGGAAACTTAAGTGTCCATCAGCTGATGAAAGGGTAAAGAAAATGTGGCATATACACACAATTGAATAATATTTAGCTTTAAAAAGAAGAAAATTTTGTCATTCATGATGACATAGATGGAATTAGAGAAAATTATGCTAAGCAAAATAAGCCAGGCACAGAAAGACAAACATGTTTTCACTTAAATGTTCAAGCTAACACAATCAAGCCTATAGAAAGAGAGCTGAATGGTGGTTAACAGAGGCTGCAGAGTGAGAGGAATGGGGAGATGATGATCAAAGAACACAAAGTCTCAAATTAGAAAAATAAGATGTGTTTTTTGAGACCTATAGCATAGCCTGGCCTGGCAAATATAGTTAATAACGGTGTATTGTGTAGTTCAAAATTGCTGAAAGAATAAGTCTCAAATGTTCTCACCACAAAAAATTGTAAGTATTTAAGGTGGTGGATATATTAATTACCTTAATTACTCAACATTGTATTTATAAATACTAGCATCACTTTGTACTTGATAAGTGTATACAATTATAAATTGTCAATTTACAATAAAATTTAAAATACAAAAAAAGTGAGCCAAGAACATTTCTCCCACCATACATTTTCAAAATACTTTGTGTTTTTTTTTTTTTAGCAAAAGGGTCAGGCAAAACCTAGACCTCAATATTACAGAAATGAGATCTTTATGCAGTAAATTTGAGCTGTTAATATGTTATTCTTGTAATACTGTTTATCAGTTGTGTTTTTATGACTTTCTCCCAACTATTCTGTACCACTACTCTCAATTTATTCACTCTTATTTCCTTAATATCCACTCAAATATCACACTAATTTCTACCTTTGGACTTTGCTCATGGTTTTATAGCAATCACAAATGTCACTTACATACTTTCTTCATGACCTTCCTTTCCACAAATCTATATACTATTTGGTGGCTAAGGCTAAAAGTATTTCCACTATCTCAAGTTTTCTTTTTAATGCAACTTAGAAAACTTTCCTTTAAAATGATAACTATGGTATTTCCGGAAGCTGAAAACAATTGAGAAATTTTAGAAGACAAACCCAGGGCCACACAAAATCATAGCTATAAAGGCAACACAAAATGTGAACTTTTAAAGCAGTATGAAAGGATTCAAATTTACTTGGTTTTAATTCAATTTGTGAGTGATCAGAGTCATAGGAACCATTATAGGCTATTATGCCAAATATTAAAAATAATCTTTCAAAACCCCTCTGCCATTGTCAACTCTCCCTTATAGTATCAAAGGGGTTTCTATATTAAATAATAGCAAATGATTTCAGATAAAATGTTTCTGCAATAGTTAATCATAAAAAATAATGTTTTACTACATGATGCATTGGGCATTTAGAAAAAGACCATTCTTTACTAATATGTCATTATGAAACTTTTATCTGCTTACTATTGACTAAAAATATTACTAATATTCCAAACCTTTTTGTTTTAATTTTAAGAAACTCAATTTCCAGTAACAGTGTCTTGTCACATTCATAGATCAACCACTATAACCTTTACATCAACTTGTATTATATGTTATTGTATTATCTGTGTCACATCATCCTTTGAGTGAATGAATCTTAATTGGTAAATAATTTTAGCTTCATTTTATTACAAATGTGATTCTTAAACTATTCAAGAAAAAATACTACTATGAGCTGTCAAAATTTATTTGATTATATGTTTATATTCAAGTTTTGTTTTCCCTGATATGTGTGAGAAGGCTACTTTATTTTGTTTTTCAGCAGGTACTAATCAACAATAACTTGTGAATTTAAAACCTTTGATTAGATACATTGAAGGCAGAATAAAGGACTATGGCAGCTTCTTAGAATACAGGGGGAAGTTAATGGCTTAAGTTGCTTGAGTCTTAAGCTGAGAGATGCATTTTTTCTCTAACAAGGAGAATATTGGACATGGTGCCATTGCAAGTTTATTCATTCATTCAATTAATCAATTAGTAGATATAATGGAATGCCACTCTGCATCAGGTAATGTGAAGGGAGCTATGCACATTTTGGTGAATGAAACAAACATGCCCTTACTGTGAGAGAGTTTACAAATTAACGTAAGAGAGTGGTAACAAATAAGGAAATGAACAAATCAATATACAACTGTAAATTTTAGAAAGTTCAAATGATAGAAACAAGCAGAGTAGAGTGATAGAAACTATCTGCCTGGTATTGAGAAATGGAGAAGGGGGGGTGATATTTCATAAGCACTCTCTAGGATATTACATTTGAGCAGAGATCAGAAGGATGAGAGAGAGCTAGGCACATTGGCCAGGAAAAATCTGTGCTATCACAGATTCCTTCAGTTTACCTACAAGTATAGTTCTAGAGATAAGTGTGATAAGTATCTAGTAATATTTTTGCCCATGAACTTGCATGGGTTTTGATACAAATGAATTATCATCATTTATTCACAGTGTGGGATGGTAGTTAAAAAAGTAAAAACTATGCCATAAATTATGCTATGAGACAATCTTACTTTCTGTATCTCCAGACATGTATAATCCCATAAAATGCAAGATGGAACCCTAAAATGCTTGGTAAGTGTAGAAATGAAAACCTCCCTACATTTCGTCCCATTTGAATAAGAGTGAAAAGAAGCAACTTGGCATCTCCCCCTGAGCTGGAAAAGTGCATGAGCCATCCCATGACAATATTTCCAAGGGCTCCTTCTCTGAGTCACTTCTCCCCAGGCTTTGTGCTAGAAAGATGAGAGAATTTATGGAGAGAACAGGAAAAAAATTAGAGGAAATTATTTTGCCAGTCATTTGGTTTTAAATGGGATCTAATTAAACAAAAGAGCTTCTGCACAGCCAAAAAAAAAATATCAGAGTGAATAGGAAACCTACAGAATGGGAGAAAATTTTTGCTATCTATCCATCTGACAATGGGCCAATGTCCAGAATTTACAAAGAACTTAAACAAATTTACAAGAAACAAACAAACAAACAAACCCCATCAGAAAACAAACCCCATCAAAAAGTGGGCAAAGGATAGGAATAGACACTTCTCAAAAGAAGACATTTATGCAGCCAACAGACATATGGAAAGAAAGCTCATCATCATTGGTCATTAGAGAAATGCAAATCAAAACCACAATAAGATACCATCTCACGCCAGTTAGAATGGCAATCATTAAAAAGTCAGGAAACAACAGATGCTGGAGAGGATGTGGAGAAATAGAAACGCTTTTACACTATTGGTGGGAGTGTAAATTAGTTCAACCATTGTGGAAGACAGTGTGGTGATTCCTCAAGTATCTAGAACTAGAAATACCATTTGACCCAGCAATCCCATTACTGGGTATATATCCAAAGGATTATAAATCATTTTACTATAAAGACACATGCACATGTATATTTGTTGCAGCACTGTTCACAATAGCAAAGACTTGGAACCAACCCAAATGCCCACCAATGATAGATTGGATAAAGAAAATGTGGCACATATACACCATGGAATACTATGCACCTATAAAAAAGGATGAGTTTATGTCCTTTGTAAGGACATGGATTAAGCTGGAAACCATCATTCTCGGCAAACTAACACAAGAACAGAAAACCAAACACTGCACGTTCTCACTCATAAGTGGGAGCTGAGCAATGAGGATACAGAGAAACAGGGAGGGGAACATCACACACAAGTGCCTGTCGGGGGGTTGGGGGCTAGGGAAGGGATAGTATTAGGAGAAATACCCAATGTAGATGACGGGTTGATGGGTGCAGTAAACCACCATGGCACATGTATACCTACGTAACAAACCTGCACGTTCTGCACGTGTATCCCAGAACTTAAAGAATAATAATAATAATTTTAATAATTTAAAAAGCATGCAGTGTGTCAGAGTCAAAAATGACAACTTTTTAAGATCAATCTTAATTCAGGAAGGAAAACATGATTTTTTTTTTCTTTTTTTCTTTATTCCTGCAACTGCCCAATAACTGTGTTCAATAAAAGCCAATGCCCTACAAATGGATTTGCTTTATGATCTTCACAAGTAATTTCATGTATCTAAACTTTACTTTTCCACCTTTAAAATCTCTAAGGTCCTTTCAGATCCAAAAAGTAGCTACTGTTTATTGTATACTTATTACATGCCTGTCATTAATGTACATACATTATTTCATTTAACAATAATAAAATCCATACTAAAGATAGTATTACTTTCATTCTACAGATAAGAAAATAGTCTCAGAAATACTAAACAACCTGCTGAGAGCCACACAATTAGTAATTGACAAAACTGAATTCAAACTCAAGTCCATATTCTTAACCACCCTGCCGATGACTCTTAAGTTCTATGGGCTGTGTTTGCACCGTAGCTGGGTTCTACTTCATTGAGAGTCTTAAGGGAGTTACTACTAACACTGATATTTCTTTCTTTTTCTTTTTCTTTTTTCTTTTTTGTTTGAGACAGAGCCTTGCTCTGTCACCCAGGCTGGAGTGCAGTGGCACTATCTTGGCTCAGGGCAACCCCTGCCTCCCAAGTTCAAGTGATTCTCCTGCCTCAGCCTCCCGAGTAGCTGGGATTACAGGCCTGCATCACCACGTCCAGCTAATTTTTGTATTTTTAGTAGAGACGGGGTTTCCCCGTGTTTGCCAGGCTGGTCTCGAACTCCTGACCTCAAGTGGCCCACCCACCTTGGTTTCCCAAAGTGCTGGGATTAGAGATGTGAGCCACCCTGCCTGGCCTAATCCTGATATTTCTAATGCAGAGAAACTTGACGTAATTTCAACTCTTCTCTTTGTTGTCTAAATAATGGGTATATTCTCCCCATCATTGGAATTATGCTTATTTTAGCAGGTTGTGCGGTGTTTGAAAATTAACAATGTGGGTGTTAGATGGAGGATACATCAGGTTAAATTTCTTGCTGACATTGGGCATGAATACACTGGGAGGATTTCTTCAGACACTAATTTTCCAGAACTGTGGCAAGATGCTACTTTCCATTGCTTCTTGGTGATCGGCAGGAAAGGAGTGCATGGCTTTTCTTGAGTTCCTCCTCTTAATTCAAGCAGTGAACATGTATTCAATGAGGTTTTTTTCTGTCATTAATAGACTTCATTTTTAGAACAGTTTTAGATTTCTATAAAACATGAGTAGACAGTACAATGTGTTTCCCTTTAGATTTCTCCTGTTAGCATCTATTCACATGGTATATTTGTTACAACTGATGAACCAATATTGGCACATTATTATTAACTGTACTCCTTAATTTACTTTAGGAATTACTCTTCGCGTTATACAATTTTCTAGGTTTTGCCAATGCAGAATGTCACGTGTCCACCATTACAGGATCATACCGAATAGTTTCACTGCTCTAAAAATCCTTTGTGTTCTCAAACGAGTCCACATTCATCTTCCAGCAATTCCCAAAATACCATTTGCATTTCTACCTGTTTCTGGTTCCAGAAGCTTCTGGGTCCCAGAAAGCTGTGATTCTTTGAAACAACGGTTTCTCCAAATTTCAGGATAGTAGTTAGTCCTTGACCTCAATTCTCTAACTGATTTAAGAAGAGTTGTCGATTTTCGGTTTGTTCAGCTTTTGTCTTGTTATGAAGACAGAAGTAATGACTACCAAGCTCTTTACATGTCAGAGTGGGAACTGGAAGTTCCAAAGAGCTTTTGAGAAAATGTATAAGGAACTAGCACTTAATGCAATGTGTCTACATGGGCACAAACTTTAGAGAACTTTGTTAAGTAGGAGTACCTTGCTGTGCATGCCAGATTGCCCCTTCCTGGGAATATTGAATAGAAATTCTAGGATTCTTATTGCTAACATGTAAATTGAGGGAAAATAATTCAATATATGAATGGTGGTTCATAAGAGCTCTGTTCTGTCATATTACTCTTTACAAGTGCTACCTGTGCTTCCTTCCTCCTCTGTTACTGCTGCTAGCAGCTGTCTTCCGAAGGTAGATGCCAGGAAGGCCTCAGGATTAAAAGAACAGGGGGAAGATTTAGTTACACTTTCCTTTAGCAGTGACACTGACTGCATTTTCTTTTACCACTTTCCTGATTTGTAAGTTCAAAATTGAAAACACTATTGATCCTTCAATGCTTTTCAATTTACTTTGCATTGGTTTCCACTCCATGGATTTTGTCTGCTTGGTTCAGATTCTTGTGTAAGTTTCACCTGAGCTATTAACTGTCATTCTGTTTCTGATGCTTGGCAACTGTTTCTTACACCTGGCAGTGGCACGTGGCTGTGCTACTGGTGTGTCACCCATCACCATGACCCAAATCTGGTGATGACCAACATCTGCTGAAACCTTTTTTCCAAAATCATAAAGTCAAAGGGCCACAACAAGATTTACAACTGACCCATCCAAATTATGAATATCAAATTTGCAAATGCTAAAATTTGTATATAGTGGACAGGCAAGAAAAAAACATACAAAATAAGATGAAATGTAGTGGGGATACATACAAAGCCCTGTAACTTGTTTATTTTAGATTTTTTAATTTTGTAGAACACAGGGAAGGCAACTTAGTATAATAGTAAAAAAATTAGTTGATTAGTAAGCTTTTTTTTTTTATTATTATACTTTAAGTTGTAGGGTACATGTGCATAACGTGCAGGTTTGTTACATATGTATACTTGTGCCATGTTGGTGTGCTGCACCCATCAACTCGTCATTTACATCAGGTATAACTCCCAACTTAAGCTAGCGCATAACTATTGAAAAAAACTGTTAGGATAATAATAATAATGGTACTACAGTGTACTTTGCAAAGATGATAGCCTCTGTCTATAAAAAGAATATTGATAAAGTAGAATATCCCAAGAGGAATGTGTGTGACATGTTGATGATCCTGAAAAGCATATTACTTTATAAAGTCGAACAAACAAACAAAAACATTTTTTTTAACATAGAGGAAATAAATCTTTCAGGTCTTTTGAGAGATTCTCATGTGTGAGATATAATAGACCTATTGCCTATTGCTAGAGGGCACAGCTTGGAAAATCTTTGGGAAGCTGAGGAAGAATTCAGGATCATCAGAACTAGAGTCGTTGCCACCCCAAGTGCTGAGTTTCTGTCCCATTGACGGTCAAGATTTCAACAGGTATGGATTTCACATTGGCTGTACACTTATGCTAGCATTTTTGTTAATTCCTGGTTCTGTAATTTTAAGGATGCATCAAGATTGGAGTCTTTTTCGCTCCTAGCCATCAAGGATTGATTAAGTAGGAGCTGCAACCCTTTGACCTTAAGTTTTAAGTGATAACAAAGGAAGCACAACTAATATCCAGCACCTAATGACCTACTTTCAAATGTGAGATCTTATTTTTTTCTTACATAAATTAATATTTTGTTATTATAGTATCTCAATGTAAATCTGACTAAAGGGAGACTTAGCAAGGCTGTGTTACTTGTTTCAACTCTCATATCTAGCAAATAAAACCCCTGAGTAGTCTAATTTCCAAGCCCACTCATTTATAAATCATACAGACTATTATTCTTTTATCTTTCTGGTGGCTTTTTTTTTTTTTTTTTTTTTTTGACAGGGCCTTGCTCTGTCACCCAGGCTGGAGTGTAACGGTGTAGTCACAGCTCACCGCAGTGTCGACCTCCCGGGTTCAAACGATTTTCTCACTTCAGCCTCCAAAGTAACTGGGATTACAGGTGTGCACCACAACTCCTGGCTAATTTTTAAATTTTTTTTAGAGGCAGTATCTCACTATACTGCTCAGGCCGGTCTCGAACTCCTGGGCTCAAGCAATCCTCCTGTCTCAGCCTCTCAAAGTGTTGGGATTACAGATGTGACCCACTGTACCCGGCCCTGGTTGCATTCTTCATTATTAGGAACATAAGGTAGCTCTTGTATCCTATGGTTCCGATCTAATCTTATAAAACTGACTTTTCCAAAATACAAAAAAATGGGACCAGCCATTTTTAGAGAAATAACAAAGTTGTGTTCAGAAGAATACTTGTCTTTCTGAACTCAACTTTGAAATCATTTTCTTTATTTTACTTTGGTATTGATATCCCTAGAGCTTGGTTTGGCACTTCCAGAGGGCCAGTTAAATTTTTGTTCCTCTTTTAAATTATAACATTTGTAGCCTATTTTTTGTGATTTTGTATTTTTATTTTTTTGCTTAATTCACAACAAGTGCAGTCTCTACACCCTAGGTCAGTCATTATGCCTGCTTTATGGTGAGTACCTGTTGACATATTTGTATATTGAAGACAGTAGTCACGAGGAATAGTTAGGCTCTAAATTGAAGTTCTGTCCACCAGTTATCCTCATCAAACTTCAGAAGCAATTTGCATTCAGATTTTTAACACATGCCCTAGTGCTGGTTTAATTCATACTTCCATTGCCAACATCAACTACATTTTAAAATACAGTGAGACATCAATGCATAGTGACTAAGGGCACAAAATCTACAGCTAGATTGTCTGGGTTCAAATCCTGACTTTATGTTTTTAAACCTCCACATTTTGGTCATCTCATCTACAAAAAAGGGATAATACCTCCCTCAAAAACCAAATAAATGAACACACTACAGTGAAGTCCTTGCACTTGGTAATGATCCAATAAACACTACAACAATGTCTTTTATTATTATTATTATTCAAAATGAGACATGATTGCATATCCCAAACTATGTTTTCCAAGGTTTTTTTTTCTTCTTCTTTTTTTCATGGTGCTCTCACTTCCTTTCTTCTTTTCCTTTTTCTTTTGAAGCATAATCTCGCTCTGTCAGCCAGACTGGAGTGCAGTGTGGCAGGGTCTCGGCTCACAGCAAACTCCACCTCCTGGGCTCCTTGGTTCAGGTGATCCTCCTGCCTCAGCCTTCTGAGTAGCTGGGAGTACAGGCAAGAGCCATCATGCTGGCTAATTTTTGTATTTTTAGTAGAGGTGGGTTTCACCATGTTAGCCAGGCTGGTCTCGAACTCCTGACCCCAGGTAATCTATCTGCCTTGGCCTCCCAAAGTGCTGAGATTACAGGCGTGAGCCACCATGCCCGGTTTCACTTCCTTTCTTCTTCTTCCTTCCTTCCTTCCTTCCTACCTTCCTTCCTTCTTTCCTTCTTTCCTTCCTTCCTTATTTTTCTTTCTCAATGATTGAGTTGTGAGTGAATCCACTGTTGAGGCAAGCTCACGTACAATTCTCCGTGACTTCTGACCTAGCAGTCCAGCTGCTATTCTTTATTTTTGTGAAGTGTGGAAGCATTTCAGGGGAAATATAGAATGTTTTTTCATTTATCATGTGCTGAAGAATGAGACTCACCTCAATAGAACAGATATGAGCTATTCCCAATTGCTATGCCATGGCAACATTAATCTATTAAACAGGCAGCTATATTGGGATCAGAGGAGTCCCAAGATAAAACATGATCTTTGCATTGGCATTTGTTTTCTAATTAGGATTACTCAGTGGTAATGTTTATCCAATAATTTAGTTAAATTTCATTTCTAAAGTATAAATGTCCTCTGAAGGCACATAGGTGAAGTTAAATCAATAACTGTATTATTGTAAATTACCTCATAATTATATATTGATAAACAGAATAAGGTCTTATAATATCCATTTTCCATATCACTTCATACTTCACTACAACTTACTGGCAAATTGCATTCTTATGGGTTTTTTTAAACAAAGCTTTATTTTATGTAAAACACAGTTCATCATTTTAAAGCAACATATTTCAGCATAGCATTTCTTTTCTTGCTTAAATTTTTTATTGCTGGAAACTCAGGATACCTGACTCAGAAACTGCTTTTTAAAATTTTCTCAGGGAATTTTATATAAAATATTTGTTTGTTTGTTTGTTTGTTTTGACACAGTCTCACCCTGTCGCCCATGCTGGAGTGCAATGGTTTGATCTCCACTCACCACAACCTCCACCTCCCAGGTTCAAATGATTCTCCTGCCTCAGCCTCCGGAGTAGCTGGGATTACAGGTGCCTGCCACCACACCAGCTAATTTTTGTATTTTTAGTAAGGACAAGGTTTCACCATGGTGGCCAGGCTGGTCTCGAACTCCTGACCTCGTGATCAGCCCATCTTGGCCTCCCAAAGTGCTGGGATTACAGGTGTGGGCCACTGCGCCCAGCCTAAAATAAATTTTAATGAGTTATAAGAAAACAGCTGCATTCTGTTCTATGTTTTTAGGCCTGGCCAAAGAACACCACAAGACTGTAAGATGTCATGGTACGTGAAGTCAGTCTCAAATATCCTATAATCCTGGCTGGCCGTCAGCTTAGAATGTTCTTATCTACTGGTCTCCCTTCCATCTGTGGTCTCTTCCTTCCATCTGCTATTTATCATGTACTTATTGATGTGTATCCCAGGATGTTCAGAATCATCTGATTTAAAAGATTCTGTCCCATTTTCAGTAGAAGTAGCTCAATGTTTAGTTGAGGAAACACAGTCACTGTGCATATACCTACCTACTCATTAAGGTATCACTTGTTGGTCACCTAGAGTATAAATTCATGGTGTGGATATGACCTTGGTATGAGCCTGTTCTATAGTGACTTTGTCCCTCACTGGGGAAGGACACTAGGAGGATGTGTATATAGTGGATAGAGGTACAGATCAGGCACAAGCAGATTCTTTCTTGAATCTATTTCAGCAATTAGTGGATTTTTTTTTCCTGCTAGCTAAGTTATTTAACCTCTTCCTATAGGAAATACTCCTTCTTTTCATCTGTTTTGGTTTTTAAATGAGATGACATATTCATGACTCGTCTTGGTCCCCTTAAGACTTAGCGAGTGCTCAACATATGGTAGGAATTATTATGGATAACACTCATTACTGTAAGCTCAGTATGTAAATAAAACTGCCTTTTGTTCACTATCACAATGCTTGTCTCATCAGGAAATATTGGTGATCATTACTATGAGATGCATCTATGGTTAATATGACTAGTGACCCTAAAATAGGATTCATAACTAGGCATGATCATCCATCCATTCTTTCCTTAAATATATTGAGCAAAATCTTCAGGGGTAGCTGTGTTTTTGAACTGCACTCCCTACAGGGATTCTGAAGTGAAACATGGTGAAGAACCACCCAGTCAAACATTTGAATGGGGGTTGATAGTCTCAGGTCTAAAGAAATTTCCTCTTCCTTCATAGTAATTAGCAAGAAACTTCTACAAAAGTTACAATGCCAATTACTGGAAACGTGCATATCAGGTGTCCCAGGTAGGACCATTTCCAAGCAGTAGACATAATGCATCAAGCTGCTTTTTGAAATCCAGACTGATTTTCCAAATCATTTTTAAATAAGAGGCCTCGAGTCGTACATAAGAAACAAGAAAAGTTGTGCCTTAAGAGCAACTGTCAACTTAAATCAAAGAAGGGTAAGAGGTAAGCTCAGGGGATAGAGAAGATTAACCTAACAACAAATAGCCTTTGCTTACTTCTGAGATACCTAGCAAATGCTGCCTTTTTGAATTTTGTGCAATTAGTTGGTATTTCAATTACCTAGATATTTTTAAGTTAATCAAGCTCTTGAATGATTTTTCATCAATTTACATTGAGTCATAACAAATGCAGGAATATTTGTATTTAAAATGCACAAGAAAATGCAAAACATATCTCTATTTTGACCACTAAAAGGCTAGTTTCTAATGATAACTTTTTGCCATATCTTATTAATTGTAATGTATCTTTACGGATGCCACGTGGAATAGTTCTAATGTATAACAGAAAGGAAATCTGATATAATACTTAAATGCATTCTGTATTCTGTGGGGAAAGATGTAGAATATGTTACAAAGAACAATGAAGACATGTTGCAAAAGTAAGCATTAATTTATTCATTCATTCATTTATTCGCTCGCACTCTTATTCAACAAACATTTATTGAAAGTACTCCCATGAGCAAAGTGGGTGTTCCATCTAAATTCTATGAGGAACAAGACAGACAAGGTCTGTCTTCTCACAGAACTTACATTTTAGTGAGGTAAAGTTGTCAATCAGTATGCAATTAAAAAACAAAAAGGTCAGGCTCAACTAATGCTGCCAAAAGCAACTATTTTTAAAGCAAAACCTGATTGTGTTCAAGTCTGGCAAGGAGTCACAAAAATATATTTTTAAAAATAAAGATTGTTGACATGTTAAGGTTAGTCATTCTTCCATTTTTATAAATGAATCAGTTAACCCTACATTATTTTAAGAAGTCATGCAATGTGAAAAATGTTGAAATTACTGATATTAAACTCTGGTGGAAGAATCTCCTTTAATGCTTCCTTGACGTCAGTCATCCAGGTCAGGAAGCAAATACCTTTCCTCTTGTTCCCCAACTGCCCTTTTTACCATTTCATAACACACGCTTACTCTGGTCACCCAACTGGTTACCATTCTCCTGTGTTCTCTTTCTGTAAGCGGGCATTTCTTTGGCCCTAGTTACCCAAGAGAAGGCAATTAGTCTTGACAACTGCTGCAAAGAGAAAAGCAGAGATGATGGAAACATTCAACACATAAAAATCCTTAGATTTCAAGCATTGGAGTTTCCGCCCCTATAGATTGCTGGGAGTTTGGGACAATTAAAATATATCTTTTGAAATAAAGAAAAAAATATATATATATATATAAATGAATGCTAAAACAACTCTTAAAAGGAAATTGCTTTATATAGTCTGGCCATGATCAGTAAAACTCGTATTCAC
This sequence comes from Macaca nemestrina, assembly GCF_043159975.1. Lineage (NCBI taxonomy): Eukaryota > Metazoa > Chordata > Mammalia > Primates > Cercopithecidae > Macaca > Macaca nemestrina. The sequence continues at coordinate 175,237,169 of NC_092129.1, read as the reverse complement.
ATTTACATTTGTTTATTATATCAGTGAGGTTTGAGAATCATTTAAAACAATTGTGTTCTAGTTCAGCCTAAATTCCCTTCCTGTTAATCTGAGCCAGATGTCCCAAATACAGACATGCCAGTTTTTAAATCTCTGAAAACTATTTAAAAACCAGTATTAAAAATATAGTTGTTAAATATATCATACATACCTGTATACTTAGGTCTGAAGAAATTTCCTCTTCCTTCATGGTAATTAGCAAGAAACTTCTATAAAAGTTACAATGTCAATGACTGGAACCGTGCATATCAGGTGTCCCATGTAGGACCATTTCCAAGCAGTAGAGATGATGCATCAATCTGCTTTTTGAAATCCAGACTGATTTTCCAAATCATTTTAAAATAAGATGCCTCAAGCCGTATATAAGAAACAAGAAAAATTGTGTATACTTGTATCCAGGTATATATGAGTGCCCGTATATGCAAGTTGAGGTGGCGAAACTGAAGACACAGATTATGTAAGCCATTAACTCTTTAGGCGAGCAAGGTGCTCTGATGTTTCCACTTGAAGATGGAAGAGGGGAGTCCTCTCATGCTTGCCTCTCACTGTAACTTTTATGCTCTTGTCTGTGGGTGTGTTTGTTCAGTGCTTAGACTGAACAACGGTGACCTCCTTGAAACAAGAGGATATACAGTTCACATGCCACATGTCTGTCAATGACAGACTGCATACATAAAAAGCACATTCTAATAAGACATTTGATAATAGTTTTGTGTTCTTGACTATCATCTTCTCTAGGAGGAAGTCCTCCCTGATACTCTGCCCCCTGCCTCCACACATACACATACACAAACACACAGATATATCTCTACCACACATACTCCTGGCTAGGCTAAGTGCCCCCTTTTTCTTTTTCATTTTCTTTTTCTTTTTCTGAGACAAGGCCTTGCTCTGTTGCCTAGGCTGGAGTGAAGTGGTGTGATCATAGCTTACTGCAGCCTCCAACTTCTGGGCTCAGGCTATCCTACCACCTCAACTTCCCAAGTAACTGGGACTACAGGCATGCACAGACCTGACTGGCTAATTATTTTTATTATTATTATAAGTAGAGATGGAGTCTCACTATGGTGCCCAGGTCGGTCTCAAAGTCCTGGGCTCGAGCAACCCTCATGCCTTGGCCTCCCAAAGTGCTAGGATTACAGGCATGAGCCATCGTGTCCAGCCTAACTACCCCTTTTCTATACTTTCCTAGCACCATGTGTGGGTCTTTCTCATACTATCTACAGCACATTGTGATTGTGTATTTACCCATATTTCTCCCAAATGACTGTAAACACCTCAAGGGAAAGGACTACAGCTTACTCATATTTGAATCCTTAGTATTTATGACAATGCTTGGCTCGTAATAAGCTCTCAAGAGATATTCATTCCATTGAATTGAAATGACTTCCACTTGGGTTTCACAGTAGAATATTCATTACTTATCAAACTTACTCAGGGGACAAGTCTCTGGCCTCATTTTCATTTGCATCTTGACCATGATTTGCCTACTGTCAATCACCATGAAGTATAGAAAAGCAAACTGAGCTATGGTGAGCCAAATTAACTGGACCTAAGATGACCTCATCAGCAAAGCGCCCTAAGCAATCAAGCAGTCGGGTCAGCTAGTTGCAGCCTGTACTTATCATGGAAACCTGGTTGCTCCTTTGATGTCAATTCGCCTTGCCAAATACTCCTTTTGTTTGAAAGATATTCATAACAAGTACAAAACAACACTGAGTGAACATTTTTTAATATTCTAAGCACCTAGATAAATTTAATTTTTATTTCCGTTAATGATCTGGATAACCTAAATGCTTCTAATACCAATATTTGTCCAATTTTAAGGTATTTTGACTTAGGCAGAAATTGGGCAATTATCTGATTAATTCAGGCCAATATTTTTAACACTAGATTTCTGCATCACAAGAATTGTTAATGTATTCTTATGTCCTCATTCCTGGTACACAATGGATGCTCAGAAGTAGCTAGGATTTACTAAGAGCTTACTATATGCTAAACTATACAACAATGTGTTATCTTACATTAAGTCTCACAAAAATTAAAACTCTCAAAAATCTTCACACTAATCCTTTGAGATGGGTGAGGTTATGATCTGAGTCTTAAGAAGGTTAAGTAACCCACCCAAGGTCAAATTAAGAACTTGAGCTGTCTTTTTAATCACGACTCCTATATAGACATTTGTTGAATAAATGGTCAAATGCATTTTGATCAAGCATATGCTTATTTTAAATATCGCATGATTGTTTTGAATTTCATAAATACTTATTAACCATTTGGAAAAATGTAAGAACAAAATCTCATGGAAAATGTAAATAATTTTCAATCTTGTAAACTTAACATTTGATTTATACACTTTCAGGATTTACTCTGTTGCGTGAATATGCATACTTTAGAATAAAACTGGTATACTATACAATGTATATCAAGTTTCAATTCAATAATGTTTAATGAACAGTTCTCTATGTCATTAATTATCCTCTTACTTATGAGTATTATTTTAAAAGATACATTATTTTACTTCAAGAAATTTTTATGATTTGTATAATAGAACTATAGCTTTTGGACATTTTGGCTACTTATAACTTTTTCAGTGCTTTGATAATATCATCACAAACATCATTACACAAACATTTTATAATTTTTTAAGAAACAAATATGTTTCCTAAATTTGTTTTTTAAGGAAAATTATTATAAGTTGAATGATTACATCAAAGGAAAATGTATTATTTTCATGTGTAATTTCATGCTGCCTCCAACAAAGGTTTTATTCTGATTATATTGTAGACCTTAATTCATTTAAATTTATGCTGTTTTTTTAACTTTAGAGACATATTGCTCATATTCAAGTACACTTTAATTCATGTTATGTGTATGTAACAACGTAAACATAATGTTTTGACATCCTCTGTTGAATATATTCTTTTTACACCACTAAGCATTTTTAAAATTTAGTTTTTTGTAAAAAGGACAGATGGGCAGGCAGGCAGAGACAGACAGAGACAGAGATGACAAGCATAAACAAGGAATTATAGCTGTGGTCTAACAGATGACACATTTTTCAGCATCTAAAGTTAGAAAATTAGTGGTAGACTTTATTATTGATCATTTGGGGTCAAATTAGCTAATCTGGCAATTTAACTTTCCCAGATGTTTATTTGATGTAAATATATGGTCTGATCATTCTTTAGTGGTTCTTTCCTTTTAGGAGTCTTTGTCATGAGAACCTGTCTTAAAACTTTTACTGCTTGGAATATGTAGAAATCTCAAGGGTAAAGAAGAGCGGAATTTGTTGTTGTTGTTTACTACGAAGAAATATCATTGAGTCCATTCACCTCTTGCTGGCATCTGGGGAAAGTATGCCTGCACAACGTGATGAACAGCTAAAATATTCTTATGGCCTTTCTCTCAGCAGTCTAGAAGGTTCAAATGAAAAGAACATTTTCCGTAGAGGAAGTGGAGATAAACATTCCTAACAAAAATGGACATTCAATAACTACAAGTGAAATGAAAGAATAAACAAATATGTTCAAGTTGATTCTAGTCGTGCAGTGGTAACCCTTGTTGTATTGGAACAGTAATGCATATGGACCATTAGTCCTTGTATCCTTCTTGAGCCAGCTCAGTGAACTTGGTCAAACCACTGACACTCCGTTGCTTCATCGGTAAGACAAGGCCAATAGCATCTGCTATACTTATCCATTAGATTTTTTATCCATTAGATTTTTATATATATGAATAAAATTTATGAAAGTACTGTACACTATGTACTTAGTATATGCTCAACTAGTATGTAAATAAAGTAAAAATACCATAGAAAATCAGGGGTTTAATGAATTGCTAATACATGAGATATTTACTAGGGCATACATTTACTATGCCTTCTAAAAGTATAAGTTTGATAAGTAGAAATCTCTTAGGGTTTAGCATTTCTTTAACTGATAGCAAGAATTGTGAATGTTAACTATTCAAGCATATCTAGAGTGACTTTCCTTTTCTTCATGACATTGCCTTGTTTATCCCTTTGATTTATCCTCACGTCCCACTTAAGCAGGCTATGCACTTTAATGCCGTCTTGTTTATGGCGACTAATAAAAGAAAATTCTCTGCAATGGGAGATCTGCTTTATTTACATGCAAATTAAAACTATATTCCTTCAGTTACAGGCCAAAGATTATTAACGCATGATGTTTAACAATTTCGGGCAAACGTCAAAATGCTTTTCCTTCCTCTAACCTAATGCAACTGATTTCATTTTTGTAAAATAGTGCAACAAATTGAGCCATAGCATTTATAGTATCTTATGTGTTTTATGCTGCTTTTTTAAAGGAAAACTAATATTTATATAAGAAATGGAAAAGAAAACACTAAATTGCTAGACTGGTAAAGCAATTGACTGGCTTGAAATTTCAGGAAGCAAGGAATATCTGTTTTACCATTCCATATTATGACTGGAATCTGCCCTCTTTATCATATCTAGAAAAAGAGTTAGTAATATTTATCTTGAAAGAACATTCTAAGAACAAATACAATAACTTATCAAATGGATTAAAGTTTTGGAGAAGAACGGGGATCCTGGTCATTCTCTGGAATCAGATACAGCCAGTTTCCTTCTTTTGAAATTCACACAGGCAATCGTCAGATATTAAGAAAGGGATCAAGAAATCGAGGAGGCAAAAAAAACAGAACAAATAAATACCTATAGCTTGCCCAGAAGGTAATGAGATCTCTGAAAGAATTAGGGTTCTATGTACTTAAGCAATGCAATTAAAGAAAGCAAATTAAATGGGCCAAGAGTTAAATGAAAAATGTCTAAAAATAACTTTTTTCCCATTACATTCTTATGACTCAAAATGGAATATGGTCCTCTTCCAGAGGAAAAGAATTGTACTTCAACTCTCTTGTAGTTTCTTTATCAGAGCTCTGATTATTCCTACTTGAAGTAGATAACGATTTATTCCAGGGTTTTTCTGATTTTATATCTTGACCATGACTCACATTCTTTCCCGTATTGCAGGATGTGTCTTCCCCTTCATTCTTACCTCTTAATGACAACTTGTGACCAACTTTAGGTCCTATAGGAAAATGTAGCTTGGCTCCATTGAAACAGGAACTCCAGCTATACCATGACAGCTCAGGCACACCCAAGCTTTCTGATTTTATGTCTTGAAACTAAAGGGAAACTTTTTGTTGTTGTTACTTATGTAACAATGGATTGTGAGTGAATAGAATGGATTCTTTCTACATGGGCAGTGTAAACATGATTGTTTAAGGTTAAATATGTAAACTGGGATAAAACTTGAAAGAACACACTCTCAGAATGAAATTTCATGATAGCCTGATATATAACAGTGTTCCCAACACTTTACTGAAGTTGAATTTTTGCTTAGAGATCAATTTATTACTTATTTATTTATTTATTTATTTTAAAACTGCTTCTTATGGAACAGGGCTAACTCTTAGGCAGTGCAACCGGAGTCAGCCAAGAGCTCAATTTCATACAAAGCTAATTATATCATAATTAGAGAAAGTAAGGTACTATGATTATAAACAGAAATAATTCATAAAATTGTTTAAAATATGGAACAAACTCAGTAACATAACACTTCTTTAATTTTCCTAGCCTCTTCCCCAACCAATCACTTTTCTTAATTATTTTGTTCTGTTTTTATACGCTATAAAGACAACGTTTATTCTAGTGGGCTTTTCTTTTCTGTGGCATTCTCCACACACACACACAAAAAGTCCCATACGAGAAATTTGAATTTTTAAAAATTTCATGTTCCTGCAGGAACCAAAAAACAAACACCACATGTTCTCACTTATAAGTGGGAGCTAAATGATGAGAGCACATGGACGCATGCTGGGGAACAACACACACCGGGGCCTGTACAGGGGTAGGGGAGGGAGAGCATCAGGAAGAACAGCTAATGGATACTGATCATTCCCATAGGATGATGGGGTGATCTGTGCAGGAAACCACTATGGCACACATTTCCCTGTATAGCAAACCTGCACATGCACCTGAGCATGTACCCCTGAACTTAAAACAAAACATGAGGAAAACACAATTTCATGTTGCTTACCTCTGTATCTAAACAATAAAGAAAAATGTCTTCATAATACTTACTTTACATAGTATGAGTAATCAGCATCTCTCTTATAAGTATTCTGAGAATATCTTGAACGAGGATAAATAATATTTTCCAAGCGTTTGTCATACTTACACTGAAAGGAGTTTAATGCTGTTTTTTTTAAAGTTAATGAATCAGTTATTAATTGAGGAGAATTTCTTTTATAAATAGAAAAATCAATTGACAAAACTGGAAGAATCAAATGCTACAAGTTGGTCATTCAAGCAAAAAGAAATTAACAATTATTATATATCCACTATGTGCCAGGCATTTTGCTAGGCACTTAACGATTACTTTTTTATTTGACTCCCATTGTAACTCTGTGAGTTAACTTATTTTTCTCCATTTCCTGCCAAGATAAGTAAGAGTCAGTAAGATTAACTACCTTGCTCAATGCTCATATGTGACTGAGGCAGGAGTCAATACTATAGCTGACTTGAAAGCCAAAGATGATCTCTGGGAAAACTGTTGGGCACCTAAGATAAAATGATGTTGAATGTAACCGTATATGAATAATGTTAGTTCTAATCTTCACTTTCATGTGGTAGTTCTGTAGTCCTTGGTCAGAGGGAATATACAACTCAAACAAGTATACATATGTAACAAACCTGCACGTTATGCACATGTACCCTAGAACTTAAAGTATAATAATAATAAAAAAATAAAAAATAAAAAGATAAAAGAGACATTTTAAAGTAAAAAAAAAAAAGAAAGAAAAAAAAAGAAAAAAAAATATTATCCTGACTTAAATTATGAGTTTACTAGCTGGGCGCAATGGCTCACGCTTGTAATCACAACACTTTGGGAGGCTGAGACAGGCAGATCACTTGAGGTCGGGAGTTTGAGACCAGCCTGGCCAACATGGTGAAACCCCATGTCTACCAAAAATATAAAAACTTAGCTGGGTATGGTGGTGCATGCCTGTAGTCCTAGCTACTCGGGAGGCTGAGGCAGGAGAATCACTTGAACCCAGGAGGTGAAAGTTGCAGTGAGCCGAGATCGTGCCACTGCACTTCAGCCTGGGGCGACAGAGTGAGACTCCGTCTCAAGAAAAAAAAAAAAAAAGTTGTTTACTTATTTCTGTATATTGTGGCTCAGTTGGTAATACATGAGAAAAGGACTTAACCTGTCTGCACATTGCTACTATTTGCATGACATGGCCATTTCTTGCCCCTGTGAGTCTTCTTACTACACTGCATGACTGGAATTTTGGGTAGGCAAAAACAAAGAACCATTTTCTTCAATTGGATTAATCTTTGCACCTTTGGCACCTCAAGTTGAGCCAGAAACCACTCGGAAGATGAAGTGAGAGCTGAGACACAAGAACTTTCCTTCAACAGATTCGGTTAGGAAATGATGCGTAAGCATGATGGCGAAAGTGGAAGATGTGAACGCACGCATAAGAAGTCACGTTTCACTGGATCTCAAGTTTAAGCCAGCCTATATTTCAATTGCTCTTGTTTATAGTAGGACACATGGTTCAACACATACAGTAACTACATGAAGGACTCAGATGAACTATAATAAAGGCATTTGGTTGAATAAAATTTTGATAAGACAGTAATTAGTAATGTTTAATGCCATACCAATAATTGCAAAATAACAAGATTTGCAGAACTAATTGATAGATGCCCATTACTTTCTGGAAAAGAAAATACAATAGTAGATAGCTCAAAAATGCTAATTTAATAATTTTTCCATAAACATTTAAAATGTATTGTAGTTAACTCAGTAAATTAGAGTCTATTATACTAGAAACTTATATTCATAAAGGAAGAGAGCATAGAGGTGACAGTAGCAACAAACATATTCATTATCATTATTTTATTAAATTTTAAAGGTTAGAACTTCCTGATTATTTCATATCTTGCTAAAGTGATAGAAAAGAATATATGCATTTCTAAATAAGCGATGTGACTGATATATAGTATTACAAAATATTATAAGTGTTATATATGTACATATGTTATATATTGTATTAGTTCGTTTTCGCACTGCTATATACTACCCGTGACTGGGTAATTTATAAAGGAAAGAGGTTTAATTGACTCACAGTTCCACATGGATGGGGAGGCCTCAGGAAACTTACATTCATGGCAGAAGGTGAAGAAGCAAGTACGTTCTTCACAAGGTTGTGGGAAAGAGAGAGCACGAAGGGGAAACAGCCGCTTATAAAACCATCAGATCTCATGGGAACTCACTCAATATGATGAGAATAGCATGGGGGGAACTGCCCCTATGATTCATTCACCTCCCACCAGGTCTCTCTCTCAACACGTGGGCACATGAGAATTACAGTTCAAGATAAGATTTGAGCGGGGACACAGAGGCAAACCATACAACATATATATATATGTGTGTGTGTATATATATGTATTTTTTTTAAATTTCCAACTTTCATTTTAAGTTCAGTGGTACAGTTGCAGGATATGCAGCTTTGTTACATAGGTAAATGTGTGCCATGGTGGTTTGCTGTACAAATCATCCCATCCCCCACGTATTAAGCCCAGAATCCACTAGATATTCTTCCTGATCCTGTCTCTCCTCCCAGCCTCTAACCCTCTGACAGACCCCGGTGTGTGTTGTTCTCCACCATGTGTCCATGAGTTCTCATCATGTAGCTCCCACTTATAATTGAAAACATGTGCTATTTGGTTTTCTGTTTCTACATTAGTTTTCTAAGGATAATGGCCTCCAGCTCCATCGACATCCCTGCAAGGACATGATCTCATTTCTTTTTATGGCTGCATAGTATTCCATGGTGTATATTTACCACATTTTCTTTAATACTGGATATATAAATATAAATAAATATAAACTCAGTCACACTAGTTATCTATATCTTTCTTTTCACCTCCCCCCGTATCCCTGCCACCACCACCACACAAGTGTTGTATAATTTTGTATCACTTGCTAATACTTGAGTTTGGGGTAGACAGTTGCTGAGGATACATAAAGATGTGCTAGAATGTAATAAGCATGAGGTAGCTAATAGCAAAATATTAAAAAGTAAATGAGCAAAAAAAGTAGATATTAAGGAGTATATGTCATTAATATTTATAATATGTGAGTGTTCAATAAGGGTATTTTTAATGAATGTTGATTAATTCATTATTTAAGGTGAGGAAATATTTTAAATTAGTGTTTAATATACTATAGGACCCATATCTTTTGAAAAACACTATATGTGATTATATTTATTTTATTGGGACATTTATAAATCGGTTTAATACAATGTATACTTTTGTAATTTAACCAAGAGCATACATTCCAACCGCCTGTTTATAAAAATTAATTTTGAATTTTTTAAATAGAAATGGGAAATTATAAATGCCTTAATTCATTTTTAATTATTTCAAAGGTAAGAAGAAAAAGAATGCCAAAAATGTGGACCATTTTATGGTTTAGTTAAGCATTATAGTATTGCAAATCCTTTTTCCACCATCTTTTCAAACTTTCCCAGTGACAGAATTGTTTTTGATACTCACACAGAAATGATTAAAAGAGTAGAAAAGAAGATCAACATGAAAAAATTAAAGGGACTGTCATTTTTCAGCCTAAGGAAGAGAGAGAACACTGAAAGACTTCTAATGTATGGAGTTTAAACATCAGATGGTGATTAATTGCCATTAATTTACGTCAGCAAAGGAAGAGAGGAAATATGTAAAACTGCATCATGAAGAATTTACATTAAACACCAAAAGAATCTGATTCTGAAAATGAAGAAACAAGGAATATTGTTTGTTTTGGCAATTCAAACAAAAACTTCCCATTTGAGTATACAATTTCCTAAACAAGATACATAATAATTCCATACACTATGCTTTCCGAAGAAACTATAAAACATATTTTCATTATTCAAAACTTGAAGACACAGAAACAATATGATGCGAAAAATCATCTTTAGCATTATTCCACTAAGGTAATTAATTTTAACATCCATATATTCACAAATACTTCTCAGTATGTGGGTATATGTTTGTGTGTATATTTTAACAAAACAAAATTCAATAAAAATTGAAATATAGAAATGACAAAAATACAATAAAAACCAAATATAAATAATTTCCATTGTAGCATATATTACCTTTTTCACCTAACCTTATACTGTAGGAATATTCTTTCATCATTTGATGCTTTTGAAAATATGATAATTTTCCATTTTAGGGACATGCTGTAATTTAGTTCATTAGTTTTTAAACTTTTAGATTATCTCATTTTGTAATCATTTTAAAAAAGTGTTCCTGGATGTCCTTTTGTATATACTTTTGAACATATTTCTGACTATTTTCTTAACCTGTCCTGTACTTCTGCAAGTAGAACTACTTAAGCAGAGATTAAGAGAAATTTTAAAGTTTTTCAAAAATCTTGACAAACTATTCTGCAGGAAAAATGTATCCTGTTACCATCAACATTTTTAAGTAACTAGTGACTAATCATAAAAATAATTGTGTTTCCTTGTACTTAAGCCTTGTGCTACCTATTTTAAAAATTTGTCCTACGGATTTTTTTTTCATTTGTAAAGAAAAAAAGAAAAGAAAAGAAAAGAAAGCCATCTAAAAGGACCTTAGAACCTGGTATCAGCTGAAGCTTACTAAACCGTATCAAGAAGATCATGTCATTCTCAAGAAAAGCATGTTTCAGATAAAAAGGAAATGTCAGCCCTGAGCGTTTTTATTAACCATCTCCCCATCTGACTTCAGAGACAGCTTTAGCTGACTGCTTCCTCTCTCGGGTTTATTTGTATTAGAAATAAGTGGATTCATTAACTGTGCCACTTGGTGGTCAGGCCAGGCCTGCCAGTGTCCAATAACAGGTAATGGTTGTATTTTTCATGGGGTGACTGATGTTTACTTTGTTGATGGCCCCAGGAGCTGATGTAATCTGAGATAGGTCTTTGTTTACCTCTTGTTTTACTGATATGCTGACCCATTTGAAACTAGCGAGAAAGAAAAATAAACATTCTGGAATATGGTACCTGAAGTCACTCTTCCTTAGTGGCTTTTTTGTAATCTCTTCAAAGGCTTTTGTTAACCCACTCTGTTCCTAACAAAACACGCTCATCTGGTCTCTCTTCCAATTAAACCAAAAGCAATTAATATCGCACCAAATAAGCAAATAGAAAATATAAAATATTGAAATTATGACTTAAAGAGAGTTTTATCTGGGATTTAACTGTGCGTGTATTCAAGTGTTTTGTGTAGGTCATTTGCAAATGACATCTAGTCATTTTTAAAAACTGGATAAAATTGATACTGAGCCTGTCTACAGCAATTTAACTATTTTGGGAGAGTATAAAGTTAGATTTTTCTATACTGACTTGTTTGCTCCATTTTAAAAACTGTATTGGAATGATTTATTATGGATAATCCAAAATAAATAGGAAGTGAGGAAAATATTTTTAAATTATTTTTAGCATATTTAATGGAAATGTGTTATTGTGCCAAAAACCTTATTGAGCTATATTTGTTATATTATCTTACTCATCAGCACAGCAAAAAATTCATATTTCAAGGGTGAAGGAAGTGAGGCATAGAGAGGTTAAATAATTTCACAAAGGAAGAGGGCCACCAATTGGTGAATGTCACACATAATCCCACGCCTGCCTGAGGCCAGAGTCCATATTCTTAACAGACATCCTCTTTTGTCTCCTTATTTCATGATGCCAAATATGCATGACGCTGATATAAAGCGTATATATACATATTGGAATCTGTATATTCAAATGAGCGATGTCCATCCATTCAAACTGGAAGTATGCCAATTACCTTCCAATATTCAACTCTTAGCTCAGAAATGATGAGACACTTCACAGTTGTTTAATTGCACTGAACACTCACCCCACAAGCCCATTTTACCTCTGTTCAAACCATGTTTGCTATTCTAATTTTGGAATTATGTTCATTTGCAATCTGAGTCACAAGAGTAAATAAACTTTATCAGTCATATCTTTAAAATTATGTATATATTTATAATGTATGTATAGAAATGTATAAACACACATATCTATATAAATCCACATATTTACACTTGACTACTAAAAATTAGTTACAATATTTGTCTATTCTATGTGTGTTTTTGAAAGTTATATTTAATCCCAAAGAATTACCATGGTGTTGTATGACAGATTCAAAAAGGAGATTCAACAGAATTTGAGGAATTGTAACACAGAAAAAACAGAGCCCCAAAGCAACCACTTTTAGGGACTATTCTTTATATTAAGTATGATTACTAATAAATTTGATTAAAAGTGTTTATATATTACTTTATACTTGTGTATATTATATCCATACCCTGTATACATAATATAGTTTATATATATATTTGTATACATCATGTATATAGGCTATGAAAGTAATATTAATAAGTACATATATACATACTTTAAAAAAACTGTTGTATGTACTCAAAATGCATATTTTTTTCCAGAAGACTGACAATTACATTCTAGCACAAAATGTATTTAAAACCTCTAATCCATAAGAGATGAGAATCAGGGGGCTCTGCTGATGCCCTGTGGGTCTGTAGCCAATTCAGGGTGGCAACTGCCACATCTTCCCCTCCTGATTGATTTGCTTTCAGTCATTTTGGCAGCTGCCCCCACAACAGCCTGAGAACACAATCTATACTTCATAGAAAGGCATTTGGAATAGAAGAGGGTTTTTGAGGGCATTTAAAAAACTAAATGAAATAAAGATGTTGCTAAAAGCTATCCTCTCAGATTCACAAGGCTGACAGGAAAACAAAGCTTCAACTTGCAAACAGCATGAACTGGCCAAGTGGTTTGTTCTGTCATGGACAGCAAGGTTGGCATACAGTCTCACTGTGCTCACACTATCGGCCCTGCTAAAACTCAGGCCAGATCTCCTGTCCAGACAAAAGCCTGGGTCACTGGGAGAAAAATCCATTTTAACTATTGCATTCATTTTTCCAGGAATACAATCCAAAATCGCAGGCAGCACTCGGAAACAATTCTTGGCAACTGTATTTAGTTGAAGAAACTCGGAATATGAAAGCATTAACAGAGTGCAACCCAAACAAAAATAAGAATCACCCAAGCTGGGCTACAAGAATAGGTAGTGTTTACTCAGAGTGGATATTTATGAAGAGCTGTAATAAGAAAGATCTTTTTGATGATAGCAGAGCGATGTGTGGCATGATATTAATTCTGCCTCAGTAGTGAAATGAAAAACTGTGAGATAGGTGTAACAAAGAAAATTATCATTATTTCTCATTCATTGTTAATTTCGCTTCTTGAATTAAATTCTGCTGATTCTCTTCAGTGCATTTAAAATTGTTCCTTCTTTTGGTATATATATCCTATGGAATACTACTCAGGCATAAAAATGAATGAAATCATGTGTTTTGCAGCAACATGGATGAATCTGGAGGCCATCATCCTAAGTGAAATAACTCAGAAAGAGCCAAATATTACATATTCTCACTTAGAAGTGGGAGCTAAACTATGAATACACACGAACATAGAGAGTGGAATAATAGGCATTGGAGAACTCCAAAAGAAGGAAAGGTGGGAGCAGGGGTGAGAAATGAGAAATTACTTTATGGGTTCAGTATACATATTCAAATGATGAGTACACTAAAAGTGCTGAATTCACCACAATGCAATCTATCCGTGTAACAAAACTGCACTTGTATCCCCCCAAATCTATACACATAAAAGATTGTTCCTTTCCAATATCAGCATGTATTAGAATCAGGAACGGTTTATACATTAAACACTATAGGCACAACTCTTATGGAATGTGAGACTTTTGAAGATATATTATTTGGATAGAGCTTGAATGTTAAAAAACAAAACAAAAAACAAAAACAAAAAAGAACAATAATAGTAACATGCATTGAGTGTTTACTTTGTACCAGGTATGCTATGAGAGTTTTACATCCATTAACTCTCTTGATCCTCACACCAGCCTTTGGGCAAGGTACTTAAATTGTCATCATATACAAAACTTCACGTATAGAGAGAATAAAGAACTCGCCCAACGTTAGACTGATAGTAAGTGACAGAGCTGATCTTGTAATGCCTGGAGTTCACTTTGCCACTGCACTGCCTTCTCACACATGTTCAGAACCCTCAATCTTTTCTCAGCGGAGGATCCAAAAGTCTGCTCTGTGTCTCTTTCTATTCAAACACCCAGACAGAGGGAAGAGCAAAGGCCCTATGGCCCAGGGATGTCTGGCTTAATGGAGAAAATGAAAGCTGATAGATGTGGATGAAAAAACAGAGGGTGAGGTCAAGCTAACATGAAAAAAGGGCCAACTAGGTAGGACCTTACAGGGCAGGTCCAGATTTTGGTTTTTATCCTTAGAACAATGAGAAGCCCATGAGGCATTTAGCCAATTAACGGTTTTTAAAGTTCACTTTGGAAGTAATTAGAAAATCAGCCTGAAATGGAGAGGCTGAGTGGATATCAGGAGAAGGTTGAGGCCAACTCAGCAGCCCAGGAAGAGAAGCAGGGTCTTAGAGTAAGGGACCGGTGATGTGAGAGTGTTCAGTGAAGCTCAGGTAGCCTCTGCTTCTTGGGGCTGCCCTTGCTTGGAAGCCAAGGAGATCCAGTTGTTGGTCTGTAGATGCCCTAAATATGATACTTTGGCTTAAGAAAGAATTTTTCCTATTCCAATTTTTTAATGCAAAATCCTATTAATTTTTAATGTAATTCATGGATATCATTCTAGAACATGGTTTAAGCCATTTGAAATTTATAAGAAAACATAGGAAAAAATTACATGTTAAATTTGGCATGATACATAATGAGACTAACAGAATTAGTAATTTTTTCTCTTGGATCCCTCCTTCCTTAGTTAATAATAATAATCATAATAAATCTGGCCTGGAACAATAATGAAAAAGTTAAACCAACATAAAATCATTAGGCTGTTTGCTTTTCTTGAGTTCAACCCGACGTATGACTTCAATATTTTCACAAGGATTAGGATCATTTTCTATATAAATCTCTATTGCATCATTAGCTTTCAGGTAGTTGAAAAATTTCAGTATAATATGTAATCGTTTTGACTTGATAAATTTCCTTTTTGCATTTAATTTGCTAAGTTTTATAATATCTGCACAAAGACTCTAAATTATATGTCCAATTTTTTTTTAATAGAAAAAAATACTGGCTTGTCAAAGCTGTATTTGAAATGTACAGCTTGATTACAAATTACGAGAAATTCAAGTGTGGGTTTCACTTACTACTTAATACTAAGTAGCCTTAGCCCATGTCCTGACCTAATAATCCGCCAGATTTCTCTTCAAGTATACTTAACACTTGTTGAAAGTAAGTTTATTGAGACTTCCATGAGGAATGACTGCTACTGGGAAATCTAATTTATTGGACTGTCTGTTACAGAAATAAAGCAAGCCAGATTGATCCAGGATTCAAAAGAGTGTTGTTTGTATCCACAATAAACCAATAAAATCTTTCTAAATGTGTTTATATTTATACTTCCAAAGAGCATTCTTGGAAAACTCAAAGATATGTGATTTTTCTGTACTACTATTTAGGGGCATGTTTAATAAAGCTGCTATTTTTCTAGGGCATCTTTTGTTTACAAGCGTTATAAAACTAGTGCCCAAAGATACTGACTAACTGCAATTACTGTATTTGTGGTAGTAGATGTGACCCAAGTGAGAGCCCAAGACAAAAAAACAAAACAAGAAAACAAAGACAGAGGATTATGGTCTCAAATCCTACACAAAACTTGGGAAGAACTGCTGTCCTTTTCTTTGTCAGCAGAATTCTCTAAAAGCCACATGTTTATTTTTGGCCTATAGGGAGTTTAGTGCGGCTCATTGTTTCGACAAAGCTATTTCAGTGACTGATTATTATTAATTACCCTCCTGAAAGAACGTCAAGTCAGACAGGACTCACGTTTCAGACTAAGGTATGTAACAGCCCTTCCCATTGGAACAGGATGATCTTGATGGTGGCTTTTGTGTGTACCCATGGGCAAGGCCAAAATAGCCTCACTGGGCCCAGGGCCTTCGTGGGCTGTCCCCTATGGCACACCTAGTTAGGAGGAAACATTTCACTTACTTGTGGGACATTTACTCGGAAATTTGACTGTAAGTATGGTGAATGTATGGTTTATGGCATAAACAGCATCCTGTGTGTGAAGTAAAGATGGCGTTCTTCGTAACAAAGGCGGGTCAGCCAGCATGAACTAGAACTGTCCTGGGAAAACTGGAAAACACAACTGAGGACCGAGAAACAACTTACAAGGTCTCACGTATACCCAAAAATGGTATAAAAAAGAGACAAAATACTGAAGTATAAATAGCTTATTATAAGACACACTTTTGAATCTTTCTTTAGAGCATACTTTCTTTACTTTAGATACAATTTGCAAAATCTTCCCTGTAGCTTTATGTCAGTCCAGGGCCGCTGATTATGAAATTGCAAATTTGAAGAATGAGGTGGCTTCCTTAGTAAGTAGTAGTTGATAACCACTAGGGAAGCATGAACAACAAAGGCTGCCAAATCGGCTGGGCGCGGTGGCTCACGCCTGTAATCCCAGCACTTTGGGAGGCTGAGGTGGGCGGATTACCAGGTCAGGAGATCGAGATCATCCTGGCTCACACGGTGAAACCCCGTCTCTACTAAAAATACAAAAAATTAGCCGGGCGAGGTGGCGGGCGCCTGTAGTCCCAGCTACTCGGGAGGCTGAGGCAGGAGAATGGCGGGAACCCGGGAGGCGGAGGTTGCAGTGAGCCGAGATCGCGCCACTGCACTCCGGCCTGGGTGACAGAGCAAGACTCCGTCTCGTAAAAATAATAACAAAATAACTAAATAATAAAATTTTAAAAGCTGCCAAATCAAATGGCACAAGAAGTGTTCAAAGTAAACCAAAATTGAGGAGCTACAGTTTTATTTAAGTGAAAATTTAGTAAGCCTCAAGTACATCACATGGAGTGTCTGTCTGGGCTGCACTACCCTAAAGTGGCAACTCCATTTCCAAACTTCGTATCAAAATATTCCAATCTGAATGGACTTTTATTTTCTGAGAGGATGAGTTAAATCAATGTATTGTATTGATTGAGTTCTTATCACTTCAAGAAATGTGTCACTTTCCAAGTATCCTCAGTGTTTTTCCCTTGATTTCAAAAGTCACCAGGCAAGAGAATTAGATCCATTCAGTTTAAATTTATGATTTCCTATACTCAGAAAAACCCATTTAAAAACGTGTAATATAGTTCCTTTTCCCCAAGATTTTTCTATATTTTCCACACATTTTTAAAATATGTAATTGGTCATCTTGTTAAAATTCATAAATAGAATAGATGAGTAAATAGAGAATTTAAAAATAGAATACGTGAGTTCTAGATTCTTCTTTGTTGTTATTTCCTTGTGAGTCAACTGAATAATTAAATTCCCTCTGGAAGAAGATGATCATGCCTCAGTTTGTAATGTGGTTGCATTATGAAAGAGAGAGTCCGAGAATGAAGGTCCTGATGATACACAAATAAATTCTTAGAGGCTGCTTAGCAAAAACTGACTCTACATGCAAATTAAGGTTCCATTTAATTTGAGACATTGTTGTCATTAAAAATGGAGAGAAAGGCCAGGTGCGGTGGCTCATGCCTGCAATCCCAGTGTTTTGGGGGATGAGACGAGAGGGTCATTTGAGCCCAGAAGTTCGAGACCAGCCTGGGGAAGACCCCATCTCTACAAAACAAACAAACAAACAAACAAAAATTAGCTGGGTTTAGTGAGACATGTCTGCAGTCCCATCTACTTGCAAGGCTTAGTTGGAAGAATCACCTGAGCCCAGAATCTCAAGGCTGCAGTGAGCCAAGATTGTACCACTGTACTCCAGCCTGGGCAACAGAGCAAGACCCTGTCCCCCACCAAAAAAAAAAAAAAAAAAAAAAAGAATTGAGAGAGAGATGGAGACACATGTTCCTACCAAAAGACACATAGATCATCTTAGTAGCATTCCAAAGCATGAGAATTACTGTTGACCAATTCCCCATCTCTATAGATTTTAGTGCAGGCAGCCAGTCTTTATGTCACATCTTCTGGTCATAGAAATAAAGCAAGAACTAAATATTGTTAAGAGAAAAAAGAGATAATGAGACAGTCATTGTAGAAGCAGAGCTCTTTTTGCATTCTGTTGCATTTTGTTTGTGATGAGGTCTGAGGAAGAGAACTGACAGGAAGTGCAGCCAATCTGCCTATAAACAGGGTGGGCTGAGGCATAGGTTAGAGGCATTGGCAGGCTGAGCTCCAGCACGAAGGCATCGTGAGCCTGACAAATGATTTGAGAAATACGTACTCATCTATGACTAGTAAATCAAAGCTCCCTAAAACATCTCAAAATTCAAAATTCCTCTTTACCTCGGAATCAGGGGAACCAGGATGTGGGCATGAAAAACTCCAAATCATAAAATTCAAAAGACAATTTTGATAAAGTTTTAGACATTTGATAAGGATCTGTTTGAAGGGGTCTTACCTAGATAAAGCAAAACAAATTTGCAAGCATCTTTTGGAAATTATAGGAAAAGAAATGCTTTGGTGAATAAAAATGAAGCATTAATTTAATGAATATATCACTAATAATATTTAGTTTTTATTATTTTATTTTAATTAGTGCATATATTAAATCATACATATGGCTTTTCACAGGTTCAGGCACAAGTGTTCCAATTGTCTCTCTAGTTTTTAATTTCCTTTTCCCTCTTTAAGTTTCCAAAAATGGGCTCCTCTTACATTATTTGGAACTGAAGTACCTACAATGTGCAGAAGAGCTTCTTTGAATACACATGGCAGCATTACTGGTTTACTATGGTTTGCAGAAGTAATTGTTTGAAGTTGAGTTGTCATTTAGGAGAACACTCTCTTGCGCTTGCTTAGATATCTGGATACCAAAACCTGGATGTAATTTATTTCATCCTTCTGTAAAGCTATCTTGTGATACTGTAGACTGGGATGATAATGCAAATATATACAATTGTCGATGTTTATTATCTAAACATGATTACTCAAATGCATCTGTTAGGTCTATTAGTTTGCTAGGCCTGCCGTAACAAAGTACCACAGACTGGGTGGCTTAAACCACAGAATTTCATTTTCTCACGGTCCTGGAGGCCAGAAGTCTGAGATCGAGTGTTGGCAGGACTGGTTTCCCCTGAGGCCTCTCCCCACATGGCTTTCCCTCTGTGTGTCTATGTCCTCATCTCCCCTACCTATAAGGATGCCTGTCCTGTTGGATTAGGGCCCGCTCATATGAGCTCATTTAACTTTCATCACCTCTTTCAAGGCCCCGTCTCCTAATACAGTCACATTCTGAGGTCCTAGAGGTGAGGACTTCAACATAGGAGTTTGGGGGAACACGATTCTGCCCATAACAGTCTATGTATAAGACATGGAATGTTAACCTTACCATCGGTGTCAATTCAGGGTTACTTTCTGGACTGTATTCAAGCCGTTTAATAATTAATTATTCTTGTACTAGTCTGCCAAATGCTTCTTTCTCAAACTAACTTTGAGGAAAAAACATAAATGAATGACTCTCCTTTGTGAGGTGCTTTAGAAGCAGAACGATTGCTGATGACAAATTCTGATGACACCTGAGGTTAGGACACTGGTGCCCTATGCACATAGCACATTAGCGTCCGTGACAGCCATTTAACACAGAATCTATTCCTTACTTCGTGGGGCTCTGAGCCGTGCACACCAGGAGAACAGAGTCCCGAGGTCCCTGTTGCGTTATTTACCTCTGTTTTGAGCTGTTAAGTCCACCACAGCCATTTAGTAAATTATCAGTTTTCTCATTGGCCCTAAATCGTGCCTTATTAAAATTCTGACCTCCACAAACTAGTCCTCTTCCTAAAGAGACAGAACATAAACAGGAAAAATCAACTAATTGCTACAAAAACTGCTTTTGTGGCACTGTAATTGGACCTCAGTGAAACAAATGAACCCACTGGGGATTCCTTAATGAATGTTTAACTGCAAACGGTAGTCAGGCACTTAAGCAGCTAGGCTGATGGTCCCTAATGAAATCAAATAAAATCAAATAAAAGAATCTGGCATTTTTACTAACCAGATTTCTTGGCACTCTGACATGAAGAATAATATATTTCTGAGTACATAAATATGGGGGAAAGTTATAAAAGGAACGGTGAAAACTTCGTTGAAATCGCTCAGATTACACTTAGAAAAATACAACCCACAAGAAGAAAAAAAAAAAGGCAACACCTCAACAAAATGACATGCTGTTTAATTTCACACATGGATCTCTCTGTCATGAAAGTCACTTCAGGGAAATGCTGAACTA
Organism: Macaca nemestrina; assembly: GCF_043159975.1. Classification (NCBI taxonomy): domain Eukaryota; kingdom Metazoa; phylum Chordata; class Mammalia; order Primates; family Cercopithecidae; genus Macaca; species Macaca nemestrina. The sequence goes on along the minus strand of NC_092129.1, from coordinate 175,216,695 downwards.
GAGTTGTACTATATTCTTATTGACACTTTTAAGGAAAGGCGCAATTTCTTTGCTTTATCTTTCTTTTTAAGAAATTTTCAGTCCAAAAGAATAATATTTTTAAATTGACAAACATGAACATCATAGTTGAAAATTTTATCCATGTGCTTCCTCAGGGAAACAATGACTTTCTAATTTATGATTCCCTTGGCTAATCCATGATAAACAAATTCTAATAACAGTGAGATAGTACTCTAACTTCGACTTTTCCTGATTGTATCAATTTTAAAGAAAACCTTAGTAAATTATTATTATCATTATAAATAATGTAATGATCTCTATCCACCGGTTGTGCTGAGGCTGTTAATACTCACTAACATTCACATGCTTCCCCGCTTCTTTGCCATCTTGTTAGTTGCAGCCACCTTTACATTGAAGTGAGGGCCAGATGGTAACTTCCGGCAATGAGGTGTGAGAAGAATTGATGTACATCACTTCTAAGACTGGCCCATACAGCATCGCCGAGATCCTCCATGTGGCCTTTGTCCTTTGCTGTTACCCGCTGGACAGCTGCAGAAAGCTGTGGGGGCTGTAGGGAATGGATAACAGGGTGAAAACAGAAGATCTCAGATTGTGACCCTCCAATCCTGCAACAGCATTATCTGGAAACTTCTTACAAATGCATATTTTCAGGTCCCAACCCATACCTACTGACTCAGAAACTCTGGGAGGAGATCCAGCTATCTGCTTTAACAAGGCCTCCAGGTGATTCTGATGCATACTAAAGTTCGAGTATCAATGCCCTGAAGATAACACAAATTAGAGAAACCGAGGTCCCTGAATAAATACACAGAGGAGAAACCAACCATTACCTTCCCCCAAGTCATTGAATAGTGGTATAGGCAATAAGTAACTCTCAGTATGTTAAAATGCTGAAAGTTTAAAGTTGACTAGTGTAGAAATTAACATATTTTGCCTTCGCTAACACATCAATAAAGAAACCTTTCACCTAAAATAGCTCATTTTAATCCTGACAGGCAAGTATTTTTTTTAATATCCACATTTTGAAATTGAAAAACTGATGTCCAAGTTGAACAGTTTAGCCAAAATTACGCTACCATTTTGTACCACAGCATGCAGTAAACACATTCATAAACAATATATAGTCAGTGTCCTGACGGAAGATCTCACTATGGAATTTTCAACATGACACTTCATATGTTATTTCTTTATAAATATTGTTTCCCTTTCCCTTCATTAGGCATTTGGTAGTAATTAAACCACTTATATCTAATTTTGAATATTTATGTATCATTTATATTTATAACCTTTCATCAATCAAAAATTTATTGGGCATTTTCCATTTTCTGGGCATTATTCAGCAAATGACTCGTGTCTTATGAAAGCATCTAGAATATGCCACCCGAAAATATGCCATTTTGGTATAAGAATTATCTTGAGTTGAAGGCAACCGAGAATTTTTATCATTCCCTTATCTAACTAAAAACAAGGAAATAGTTTTTCTTTGTGAAGGTGCCCCACCTGTACCAGGAAGAGAAGAGCTGAGGTTAAGAGCTGACAATGAAGAGAGTCTACAGAAACAGACCTTATTAAAACAATACATTCTCTTCCATTAATTTTCCCCATATATTTTCTAGGAAATACACTTTCCCACAATTTATCATCCATCAAAGCCCCAATCCTCTTTTCATTTTTAAAATGGTATATATGCTTATAAGTCTAACCACTTCTTTGCATTTCACTTCTTTTCTGCAAACTCTCATGCATGTAAATTTTAATAACAATCGTATATCCTTTCTCCTGTTAGTCGCTCTTTTGTTAGTTTAATGTGTAGGCGCCCAGGGATAAACTCAAGGGGTAAAGGAAAAGTTTTTTCTCCCCAACACTTACATCTAGTTCTAAACTATATTCACTTCGCTGAAGTTGAAAAGATTCTGCCAATAGCTTTATCTCAGTCATGTCGTGGAGAATATTTTACAAATGCTTATATGATTTAGCATAGAGTAGGGTGTTATGGAAAAAAATCAACAGGCCTATTTGTATATATTTTGGTTTTGCCACAGACTAACTGTGCAAACTTCAGCAAGTCCTTTGGGATCCTGGCTCTTAACATCTTTAAATGCAAAATTAGAGTTTGCGGTAAATAAGTTCTAAAATCTCTTCTACCTGTATGATTGTAATCCAAACATCCTAATATCAGGCCTCTGAGCCCAAGCTAAGCCATCATATCCCCAGTTACCTGCACGTATACATCCGGATGGTCTGAAGCAACTGAAGATCCATAGAAGTGAAAATAGCTTAACTGATGACATTCCACCATTGTAATTTGTTTCTACCCCACCCTATCTGATCAATGTTCTTTATAATCTCACCCACCCTTAAGAAGTTTCTTTGTAATTCTTCCCACCCTTGAGAATGTACTTTGTGAGATCCACCCCCTGCCCCCAAAACCCAAAACATTGCTCTTAACTCCACCGCCTATCCCAAAACCTATAAGAACTCATGATAATCCCATCACCTTTGCTGACTCCTTTTTCGGACTCAGCCCGTCTGCACCCAGGTGAAATAAACAGCCGTGTTGCTCACACAAAGCCTGTTTGGTGATCTCTTCACACGGACACGTGAAACACCTAAATTTGGAATTCAGGTAGGATAGGAAAGATTGTGTTCAGCGATTCATTCTACTGCCACCCCCTTTGGAAAAGCAAAACAAAACTATTTTGTTACCTTGGCATGCTGAGAACGTTACAGAAGACCTTGATGGAATCCAGAATAGTAACCCCCAAGATCTTTGCTATTGCAAATTATATTACATGGAGGTAGTAAATACTCCAATGATTTTAAGCATAATCAGCCAATCAGAATAACTAACTGCTTCAGTATTAGCATGGTGACCACCTGGGGTTGTGCAATATAGAATCCTGCAAACAAGGTCATTGAGAGTCATTGCAGTCATACCTAAGTCCTGGGTTCCAATTTCAATTCCCCCAACTGAGGCAAGTTACATAAATGCTGAAGGCTCATTTACCTCCTTTTCTAAATAAGCACATTAATAATATATACCTCACTTGCCTGTTGTCAGACTCAAATGGGAGGCATGTATAATGGCTTTTTATTAACTGCAATATCCTATTTGCATGTGAGTCTCTACAGATATAGTTTCATGTTCCCTTCAAAATCTGAAATTTGGATAAAATAGAATACTGAGTCTGCAATAAGAAGAGACCCTCTGATTCAGATTAACTTTTGAGATCATTTGGTTAGTAACCCAACTTACTGAGTTAATTTAAATATACAGTTTATTATTTTCTGAGTGCATCTAGTACTTGAAATAACTGCTAGCAAATTGTGTTCAAGTAGATATCCTTTGGGACTACTTAAATAAATAGTTAAGACTCATTTGAAATTAGCAGCTTTCATTTGCATACAAACAAAATAATGTGTTAAAGCCTTTAAAAACTGTTCAGTGGTATGAATTTAAATTCTGGGCCCTAAGGAACAGTATGTACACCTGTAATTCATGAAGCCTAGCTGTTTACCTGTAGCTCGGAGCCACAGACTCATTTCTTTAAGCAGAGAACTGCTCCAGGAAAATATATCTTCCAGGCTTTTAGAACCCAATGCACTTTTTCTCTGTTTCTTAGTTTCTTGGTTCTCGATTTCATTCTTCTCCTCTGGTTTCCTATCATTATATCAAGGTATGGGTAAGGTATGGGTAGAGTTCAGGGGCTGTGGCAAAGAATTGCAGTAGGATTCTCAATACAGATGAGATGTTAACTGAAGCAGGAAACCCTCCTCCCTACATAGCCATCATCTCCTCCTGCCCCACACACTTACTTCTGATTGACTAAAAATTTCTGAGTCTTTAGACTCTATCTTATCCCACATCCTTGGGGATTGAAAATTACTTGCTGGCCGGGCCCAGTGGCTCACTCCTGTAATCCCAGCACTTTGGGAGGTGGAGGCGGGTGGATCACCTGAGGTCAGGAGTTCGAGACCAGCCTGGTCAACATGGTGAAACCCCATCTTTACTAAAAGTACAAAAAATTAGTCGGATGTGGTAGTGGGCACCTGTAATTCCAGCTACTAGGGAGGCTGAAGCAGGAGAATCACTTGAATGTGGAAGGCAGAGGTTGCAGTGAGTTGAGATCGTGCCACTGCACTCCAGCCTGGGTGACAGAGGGAGACTCCCTCTCAAAAAAAAATAATAAAAATAAATAAATAAATAAATAAATAAATAAATAAATAAATTACTTGCTGAAATTGGGGTTTAAAATGACATCTGATATCTAGCACACAACTCTTTCATCCATTAAGTCCTGTATATTGAACAGAGATTATTGCTGTTAGTATTAGTATTGCAATGCTATTTAAGGCACTTTGATCTCAAGAGGGACAGGAATTTTCATTGAAGGGTACTAAGGTCTACAATAGGAATGACAGGTTACCATGGTAACAAGGACTCTTAATTTGATATAGGGAAATTCAAAAATATTACCTGGAGGGAGTAATGATAAGAGCTAAGCAAAGATCTGAAAGATATTTAAGAGTTATTTGGGTAAATGAAGTGGCAAACATGGCGTTTTCCAGCATATGTGGAATCTCAGTGGCAAGAGAAAGTAGGACTGCAAGTATTTCAGTAAAGCTAGAGCTCCTCCCATCACTACATAAAAATCTTCACAAAGGCAGTGAAAGGTTTGCTTTCTTAGATGTGAGTTCTGCTTCTTGAGACGGAAAGAGTAGTGTTACCCACTCCACCCCATCTGAACTTATGTTCATAAAGAAATATTCCTAGAAAAAATTGTAAAAGTCATTCTTTAGGGAGACAAGACTATGTCCTGGGAGTCTCCATAATTAAAATGTTGACACAATGAAGATTTACAGATAACAAGAACTCTGGTCTCAGCATACACTTGTGATGAAAGGATATCTGAATCACACTGGTGATTCAGAGTCCCAGGTGTCCTGACAATGGCTTCAAATGATGCCAGGCTAATCCACAAAGTTGAGCTAAAACCTGATATTTTAGTTTGAATTATTCACATGAATTACAATCTAGCTAAAGATCTGTGAGAGAGATTCCATCAACCATCATGGACCTACCATAAAATCAAAGTATACATGCTTCCTATGTGATGAGTAAGGTATTCAGATAGGTTTGGTTTTTTTTTTTTTAACCTCATGCAAAGATATGTTTTAGAAAGAATGAAACTTAGAATAAGGAAAAGTATATTAAAAAATCAGCATTCTAAAGCCTCAAAGAAAAAACAAATTTGAAAAGGCTTTACTGAATCAAACAGATAACATTTTTGAAGGCATTTTCAACTGGATACAAAAAGTCGCAGTATGAAAACAAAAAATAAAGCAACAGATAGTGCTAAAGACAGAAAAGCATAAGGTGAAAAGGCAAGCAGACAAGAAGCAAAAATGAGATCACAGGAGAAGGGTTCTGAATGAACAACCAAAAGAAAACCAAAATTACAATACTAGAATTAAAATGTGCATTGAAGATGGCAACGAAAAGAAGTAACTGCAAAAACGCAAAAATTTAGACACAAACCTGTGACAATCTTTCTAATGAAGAAAATAAAGGACAAACATTAAAGTGATGAGATCAAAATGACAGCTTTACAAGTCACAAACTAATCTAAAAATAGTAAATAAAAAAGATTATCAGGGCTAAAAAGTACCTGCAGATTCAAATAGAAAGATTCATAGTATTTATTCACATGCATATGAAAGAAATTATGTCAGGCAAATGTTGAATTGTAAGATTGAAGAACAAATCCTTCAGTTCTTAAGGTAAACAAAACAAACAAACAAAAATTTCCACCATATACAAAGCAAAAAACATCAAACCGGAATAACAATGCTTCTATACATCTCTGAGAGCTAAAATACAATAAAGCGTTATTTCAGAATTTTGAGGAAAGAGACAATGTTCTAATAAATTTAAATTCAGAACTAACGTATTTTCTTTTTAAAGACATAGTAAAGAAATAGTTCAACATACAGGAGGTCAGAAAATATGTTACGTGTACATACATGTCATTTTGTAAATAAATAAATAAATAAATATTTATTTATTTAATAAATATATATATATTTATTACTTGAATATATTTATTACTTGAATATATATATATATTACTTGAAGATCGATACCAGTGAATTGAGAGAAATACAATTTAGGTGCTCAGAAATTCTAGGGATTTTTTGTTTTTTGTTTATTGTTTTTTGTTTTGTTGAGACAGAGTTTTGCTTTTGTTGCCCAGGCTGGAGTGCAACGGCACGATCTCGGCTCACTGCAACCTCTGCCTCCCGGGTTCAAATGATTCTCCTGCCTCAGCCTCCCTACTAGCTGGGATTATAGGTATGCATCACCATGCCCAGTTAATTTTGTATTTTGAGTAGAGACGGGTTTTCACCATGTTGGTCCATCTGGTCTTGAACTCCTGACCTCAGGTGATCCGTTCACCTCAGCCTCCCAAAATGCTAGGATTACAGGCATGAGCCACTGTGCCCAGCCTCTAGGGCTTGCTTTTTTTTTTTAAAGAACCAATTGTAAGCACTAATGTTAATATAATTTCAGACTTAACTCTAGTTCATAATTATAAATGGAAATATCCAAAATAAATCCCAAGGAGAAGACATGTAGTAGAAAATAAGTTACTAACAGTAATCTCATATCTTGTTGACATAGACAACATAGAAAAAAGGATGAGACTGAAGTAAAAGTATACTATTTTTAATTATTTTAATAACATGAAAAAAATTACAAATTTAAATGTATAAAACAAGAATATTATAAAATACAGGAAGTTAAAGGATACTATCACATACCTACTTCAGCCTTGGAAAGACCGAATAGATAATAAAAGAATAAAAATAAAGTTTGAATAGCATAATGGATATAGATATAGATATAGATATGCATCCATCTAATATCCTTTTTTTTTTCTTTTTTTTTTTCTTTTTCTTTTCTTTTTTTTTTTTGAGACAGAGTTTCACTCTTGTTGCCCAGGCTGGAGTGCAATGGCACAATCTTGGCTCACTGCAAGCTCTACCTCCTGGGTTCAAGTTATTCTCCTGCCTCAGCCTCCCAAGTAGCTGGGATTATAGGCTCCCGCCACCCCGCCCAGCTAATTTTTGTATTTTTGGTAGAAACGGGGTTTCACCATGTTGGCCAGGCTGGTCTGGAACTCCTGACCTCAGGTGATCCACCCACCTCGGCCTCCCAAAGTGCTGGGATTACAGGTGTGAGCCACCACACCTGGCCTTCTATTTTGTTTAGTAATTAGTTCAATGCCCTGTGTTAGGCAATAAAATACAAAAATGTGTATGAATAGATTAAAAAGTTTTTTAAATCTAATAGAAAATACTCATTTTTTAAAGACAATATATGGATGGAAATAAAATCTCTTTATAAATCCTAAGATTAAAACACATGAGCAATCATATCTGACAGCAATTTATCAAAATTATAATTACTATTATTTACTTTTAAGTAATCAACATAAAAATACTGTCTATGAAAATTAATACACCAGGTGCAGTGGCTCACACCTGTAATCCCAGCACTTTGATTGGCCGAAGTGGGTGGATCACCTGAGGTCAGGAGTTCCAGACCAGTCTAGCCAACATGGCGAAACCAAGTCTCCACTAAACATACAAAAATTAGCCTAGCATGGTGTTGTGTGCCTGTAATCCCAGCTACTCAGGAGACTGAGTCATGAGAATGGCTTGAACCCGGGAGGCAGAGGTTACGGTGAGCTGAGATCTCGCCACTGCACTCCAACTTGGGTGACCGAGCAAGACTCCGTCCCAAAACAAACAAACAAAAACAAAAACTAATGGTATGACACCACAATTATACTCAGAAAAAATTCATTGATTTATTTTTTAAATTCAATGGGAAAGTTGGAAATTTCATTGGAACAGATCCCTGAAAAATATATTTAATTAAATATATACTAAAATATCTCAATAGATACAAATCAATCAATAAATTTTCACAGATGCTTATATCCATAATCTCTTCAGAATACTTAGTATGCTTTATTAAATATTCTAGAGAATCATAAGAAACTGAATGCTACCTAATTCAGAATTCATAGGCACCTAAACCTAAGATTGACTAACAAAAAGCCTAAGTTCAAGACTGATTATAAAAGTAAATATTCTAATAATGTAACACCAAATCAGTATATAGTACTCACAAAATATAATCAACTAAGAACAAAAAAGTGTAGAATATTTATTAAATGTAACTTACATTAATGTAAAGGTAAAATAGAAGTATTTTTATAATTATAGAAATTTAGAAAATTTATCACTCACAGTTCTCTGAAACTTTACTGGAATATATTCTCAGGAAGAAGAAAATGAGTTTAGGAGGAAATGAGATGGAAGATGTGAGGTGAACAGCAATTAGTACAACTTATTTTTAAAAACTGTCTAATAGTTGGATTTAAAAACTGACAATCTCTAAGTAAAATTTCTGATTTGGAACAGAAATATATATATATGAGGATTCTGTTGGTACCTTGATTTTTGTCTCAGGGATACTGATTTTGGACTTCTGGACTCTGAAACTGCAACAAAATACATCGTTATTGGGCATGAATTGTAAAAAGCCCCTAAGTCTGTGGTGATTTGTTATAGCAACCGCAGGAAACTAGTACAGAAATAGTGAATGCATTTTTTCCTTAAAAAAAGAAAAATCCATCCCCAAACTACATCGATACAATGAATCAAACAACATAGCCTAAAAAATATGTAAAGTAAAAATTAACAAAAACACAAGGGAAAATTGATAAGGACAAAATCAAAATAAGAAAATAGCAATGTTTCTCTTTCAGAAAGTTCAGTTAACTTAAGAAAGTTACAATGTAAGATTTAATTACCATGATGAAAAAGCCTACTCTATTAGAGGTACATAGAACCTTATTCCCAGAAAAAAGTCATTCATTTAAACTACATATGTAACCATTTATAAAAATTGTCATGTACTGACCACAAAGGAAGTCCAAACCAGATTTATATTTTGCAGATCACATTTCTAGTCACAATACAATTAAATCAGAAATTAACTTTGAAAAGGTAATTGAAATATAACCTTACAATTAAAACGTGTAAACACGATTCCAAATAATTTATGGAATAATTTTTCGAATGCAAACATTATGGAATATTTAATAAGACTTAATGCCAACCAAAGCATATACATTAAAATTTGTAAAAGATAAGTATAAAATCACCTATATGGGAATTTGTACTCTTAATACATTTAATTAAATGAAAGACAGATTTAAAATGATTATGCTAGCATCTATATCAAGACACTATAAAAAAGGACAAAATGAATAAATTAATTCAAGTAAAATTGAAAGTAAGTACTGTTAAGGTAAAATGAAGAACTTTAAATGTATATAAAAACAATATCAAGAACACAAAAGACAGGTTTTTGAAAATACCTGAAACAGACAAAATGGAAACACTGATTGAGAAAAAATAACAAGTAAATATGTTACAGATGAAAATAGAATTAACTCTAATTGCAGTAAAGAGTAAAAATGTATGTAATTCCATGAAAAGCTGTATGCCAATATATTTGAATGCAAAAATGAAACGACAATTTTCTAGAAAATAAAACTTTCTATAATGATAAAGGAAGAAGAAATACTGGAAATACAAGTATATATTTAAAGAATACAAATGTCTATCAAAAAATGCTTCACCGACACATTTCTAAAAGTGACTGAGTGGATTTTATAGAGAAATTTAAAAATTTTCAAGGAATAAACAATCGCTAATACAGACTATTTGAGAATAAAGGCTAAATAAGTTAGTCTACATTGTTCATTACATGGGTCATCGGAAATATTAAAAGACAATTCAAACAGTAAAATGTGACCTAGGAGAAATTATACTAGGAAGTCTAAGATGGTTCAACTTATCACTGCAGTGATGGTTAAAATGATAACAAAGGTTAATAGTTTCAACAGACATAGAAAGTAAATGTCCAATAAACTGCAACATCTACTCATAAAAATGGCCTTCCAATACAGTTATATGAAGAGAGACTTTTCATAATCTGACTTAAATTTACCTAGTAAACATCCATACATATATTGTACTTAATGGCAGAGTTTGAGAAATACTTTCTATTTATCATTGTACTGAAGATCCTAGTCAGTGAAACCAAAGAAGAAAAAAAAATTGGAAAGAAAAATAAAAAATTGTTATTTCAGGGCAGATATGATTTTGACATAGAAAATCCAAGAGAATCAATGATAAACACTGAATTAATAAGAGTTCATCAAGGTTGTCAGGTATAAGATCAACCTAAAAATCATTAGCATTAGGCAAATGTAATAAGCAGAATTATTTTAGTTACCTCTTTGGGTTTTGGGTGCCAGTGTACTAGGCCAAACAATACTGAATAGAGCCTTCCCTGAGACTCTTCAATGAGAAATCTGTTGTATTGCTACCCTTTTGGATTTGGAAAAGGGTTAAAAAAACTCTGAAACAGCACAGCTAAGTATATTTAATTTTAAAAAATAACTGACTTCTGAAATTCTACTTGATTCTTAAGAACTATTTTCGGAAAGATAATGGTAAGTATCAGCTCAACAAACTTCATTGCATATCTCTTCCTGGAGAGCAATAATTATTTGTAGCTAGAATGCTCATTTCACATAACTGGAGAAAAGTTTACATTGTGGTTAGCTAAATACCATGACTGCCTTCAGAACAGTAAATAGTAGTTCATTTTTGGATGTCTCTTTGATCTATTTTAGAGGCTGAACGAATGACTCGTGCATATCTGGCCTTTCTTCTTTAGTAATGGTCCTTCAAATATCTCTGACTTTCTGTGATTGAAATCATCAAAGGCAATTGTTTACAGTATTTTAAAATGCAGAGATATCAACGGACAGAAAAGCAAGTGTATTTAATGTGGTGTGTTCTCAAGATGGCTTAGTAATGACTTTTGAAGATACTTTCCTGATGTATTAGTTTGTGATCATTAAACAACATTTAAACAGTGGAAATGCTGAGATGACTATTTGCTATCTCAATAAGCAGACCTTACTCTATAATTATCGAGTGCTCTTTTTCTTGTCATATTAATGTATAAGACAAATTTAAGGTTGGTCCTAGTAGCTTTCACTTATATGCATACAGTGTTTATAAAATCTTTGTGATATGTACATGGTGTTTTTAAAATCTTCGTGATAGATTTCATGAATGATAGGCAAAAAACCTCTAAATGAAACTTACTGGCACATCATTTATAATATTGAGCATTTTCTATCAATAATGTTAAATAATAAAACTCATTTATTTTTTTATTTTTTTTTTTTTTTTTTTGAGACGGAGTCATGCTCTGTCGCCCAGGCTGGAGTGCAGTGGCCAGATCTCAGCTCACTGCAAGCTCCGCCTCCCGGGTTCACGCCATTCTCCTGCCTCAGCCTCCCAAGTAGCTGGGACTACAGGCGCCCGCCACTTCGCCCGGCTAGTTTTTTGTATTTTTTAGTAGAGACGGGGTTTCACCGTGTTAGCCAGGATGGTCTCGATCTCCTGACCTCGTGATCCGCCCGTCTCGGCCTCCCAAAGTGCTGGGATTACAGGCTTGAGCCACCGCGCCCGGCAATAAAACTCATTTAAATGGATATTTTCTTTCTTTGCTAGCAACAGTATCAGAGAAGAAAATCAAGGAAAGACTAGAACCTTTGTGTCACTTGCTGTACCCCACTCTATCTTCAAATTCAGTTGACTCCAAGTGGACTCTGCAAAATTCTCTGGTCCCTAAATGGGAAATCACTATTATTAATGATTAATGATTATAATTTTAACTTCTAAATATTTATTTATTTATTTTTTGAGACAGAGTTTTACTCTTGTTGCCCAGACTGGAGTGCAATGGTACGATCTCTGTTCACTGCAACCTCCATCTCCTGGGTTCAAGCAATTCTCCTCCCTCAGCCTCCCGAGTAGCTGGGACTACAGGTGTGTGCCACCATGCCTGGCTAATTTTTGTATTTTTAGTAGAGATGGAGTTTCACTATGTTGGCCAGGCTGGTCTTGAACTCCTAACCTCAGGTGATCCACCTGCTTCCGTCTCCCAAAGTGCTGGGATTACAGGTGTGAGCCACCACATCCGGTCTAACTTCTAGATATTTATATAGACAGATGTAGATACTCATGCATTTCACAGAATTTTAAAAATTATGTCCATTGTACTATATTGCATACTTCAATGCATGAAATATATATATAAGGAAATAAAAATTACATATATGATTCTGCTGTATTCTTTTTCTATTATATTAGAATATGTATATATGCTCTAATATATATATTATATATTACATATAGTCAGAATCTGATATATGTATCAAAATCAAATCCAGTATAGATAGATTATATACATAATCTATACCAACCAACCACTACAAATTTGGATGTATAAAACAACAGACACATTTAATACCTTGGGAGTCCAGGTGAGGACTGCAATCAAAGTGTGGGCCTGAGCTGAGTTCTCAACTGGAGGCTTCACTGGGGAAAGCTGTGCTTCCAAACTCACTCAAGTGTTGCCAGAATTCAATTCCTTGTCACTGTCAGTTTGGGGACTCTAGCTCTTGTTGGATGGAAGCTGGAAGCTGCCCTCAGCACCTAATCATAGGCCTGGGCTTCCTGCCACACGGGCCTCCTGACGTGGTCACTTACTATACTTCTTCAAAGCCAGCAAGGGAGACAGTGTCTAGAGGCAATCATCTAGCAAGATAGAGACTTATGAGGCATATACAAGAGTGACCTCCCATCCCCTTTAAGGCATTCTATTTCTTACAAGTATATCATAGATCCTGACACTATTCAAGGTGTGGAGGGATACACAAAGCATAGATACCAAGAGGTGGGGATCGTGCAGCCCTATTAGAATGGGTCCATCACATCTGTTGGACTCAATACTTGCTTCCATTTAAACCTGGTTATCTAAGGATTAGTTAGCAACAAGTCCAGTACTTCACATCCTGTTGAGTAAAGCATGTCGCATGTTAATCTCAAAGAGACAGGAACATGAATTCTCAAACAATAAATTGGAAAGTCATACATCCATGAGAATCCTATTACACGAAAGAAACAAATCACTGGGAAAACAAGCTAGTCTACTGTAATTCACATTTATATATGTAAAGCATAAGGAAGTTTGATATCGCTTTTTTGCCAAGTAAATTATTGATAGGGAAATAATTTTCTAAATATTAATTGTACATGGAATCTTTATTTTCAAAAACTATTGTGTTTAAAAGTTTTGAAAAACTTTATCTTAATAACTATCTTTGAATTCATTGAAATACAGTGAGGTGCATCGTGAACAGATTTTTTTTGTTTTCAACTTAGGATGCAGTTAACTAAGTTACCTATAGCCTTCTTTGAGCTGCATCCTTTCACCCACATTTATTCTTCTTCTTTTTTTTTGGAGGGGGGACAGACCCTCCCTCTGGAGTGAAGTGGCATAATCTCGGCTCACTGCAACCTCTGCCTCCCAGGTTCTAGGCGATTCTCATGTCTCCAGCCTCTCGAGTAGCTGGGATTACAGACGCGTGCCACCACACCCAAATAATTTTTTGTATTTTTTAGTAGAGATGGGGTTTTACCGTGTTGGCCAGGCTGGTCTTGAACTCCTGAGCTCAGGCAATCCACCCACCTCGGCCTCCCAAACTGCTAGGATTACAGGCATGCTGGGATTACTTGGCCACATTTCTTGATGTGTATAAAAGTAAATCACCCTTAAAGTATAGACATGTGCTGAATACTGACGTTTGGTTAATGATGGGCCATATATATGATGGTTGTCCCATGAGATTATAATGGGGCTGAAAAGTTCTTAGGGCCTAGTGACAACTCAATGATCTTGACTTAGGCTAAAGTGTGTTTTTGTGTCTTAGTTTAAAAAAAAAACTAAAAGTAAAACATGGTCAGGCGTGGTGGCTCACGCCTGTAATCCCAGCATTTTGGGAGGGTGAGGCGGGCATATCATGAGGTTAGGAGAACGAGACCATCCTAGCTAACAGGAAAAATTAGCCTGGCGTGGTGGCATGCACCTGTAGTCCCATCTACTCGGGAGACTGAGGCAGGAGAATTGCTTGAACCTGGGAGGCAGAGGTTGCAGTGAGCCAAGATCGCACCACTGCACTCCAGCCTGGGCTACAGAGCAAGACTCTGTCTTAAAAGAAAAAAAGTAAAACACACACACACACATATATATATATTTAAATAGAGCTTGGAGTAAGGATATAAAGAAATAAAATATTTTTGTACAGTTGTAGAATGTGTTTGTGTTTTTACGTGTTACAAAAAAGAGTTGAAAACTTAAAAAGTTAAAGTTTATGGATAAGAAAAGTTACTGTAAGATGTTTAATTTATTATTGAAGAAAGAAAAATATTTTAAAAATAAAGTTAGCGTAGCTTAAATACATAGTATTCACGAAACCTACAGTAGTGTTCAGTAGTGTCTTTGAACTTCATATTCACTTACTACTCACTCACTCACTAACTCACTCGCTCAGTGCAACTTCCAGTCCTGCAAGCTCCATTCCATGTGAAGTGTCCTGTAGAGGTGTATCATTTTCAAATATTTTATGCTGTATTTTTACTGTACCTTTTCTATATTTAGATGTGTTTAGATACACAAATACTTAATTGTATTGCAGCTGCCTACAGTAATCAGTACAATAACATGCTGTACAGATTTGTATCCTAGGAGCAAGAGGCTAAACCATATAATCGAGGTGTGTAGTAAGCTACACCATCTAGGTTCGCGTAAGTACGCTCTGTGATGTTCGCAGAGTATATCCCCATCATAAAGTGGTGCATGACATTATTATGTTTAAAAACTTGACTTAAACTTTAACTACCTTAGAGTATTTCAAAATGATACATAGAAGTGAATAATTTACTATGTGATCAATTTTATATAAACTATGTAGTAAAACATTACACACTATGGAATGGCTACTACCAAGAACAGTATTTTGGGTTGCCTGTTTCATGTGCATGTTTTCCGTCACTTTCCGGGTGCACAACAACCCTTTTTCCCTTTGGTAATTTCTCTGCAACCACTCGGTGAAGGTAGCCATAGTGCCTAACTGGTGAGGCTTGGGCTATAGACTTCAATAAAATAATACCTAGTTTTGAAGAACAATCCTACATCGAAAAATATGGACTTTTCCTATTTTAAAAATAGACATGTTTTAAATATTTTTTAAATAGAATATTTTAAAATATATCCAAATGCCAAATATATTAATGCGATTAGGTTTTACATCAGAGATGAGACCCACATAGCAGGCTTTTTTCTTTCTAAAAAATCACAAGTAAATAATCTGTCTACTTCGCTATT
Organism: Macaca nemestrina; assembly: GCF_043159975.1. Lineage (NCBI taxonomy): Eukaryota > Metazoa > Chordata > Mammalia > Primates > Cercopithecidae > Macaca > Macaca nemestrina. Next base: position 175,201,283 of record NC_092129.1, on the reverse strand, counting down.
AATTCTAGATATTAATAGTTCAATATAATCTATTAATTCCAATATTACTTTGAATACATCTTTCAATGTCATCCTTTAGCTTTACCACAGAGTCAGACATCTTTTGGAATTATTTCTGGCTATAGGACATCAGGGCAAACAGGTTTGTATGTAACTCCACAAGAGACAATATACTTAACAAGCTCTGGGTCTGAGAGCTAACGAAAGGAATGATACTAAATGACTGCCTAGAGTTATCAGTTTGAGCATCAATGCTCTCTGTTCCTTTGACCTCTTCTTTTCCATGTTTTATTCTTAACTGACCTAGAAAGGAAAAAAGAGAAAAAAATAAAAGGTGTGTCGAGTTGGGTTAGAGGAATGGTGAGTCATCTCTATTGGGTTCAGCCAGCACAGCTGCCTTTTAAACAACTTTTTCAAAGAGAGATAGGGGTCGGCCGGGCGCAGTGGCTCACGCCTGTAATCCCAGCACTTTGGGAGGCCGAGGCGGGTGGATCACGAGGTCAGGAGATCGAGACCATCCTGGCTAACACGGTGACACCCCCGTCTCTAGTAAATATACAAAAAATTAGCCAGGCGTGCTGGTGAGCGCCTGTAGTCCCAGCTACTCCGGAGGCTGAGGCAGGAGAATGGCGTGAACCCGGGAGGCGGAGCTTGCAGTGAGCCGAGATCGCGCTATCCTGGGCGGCAGAGCGAGACTCCATCTAAAAAAGGAAAGGAAAGGAAAGGGAAGGGGAAGGGAAAGGGAAGGGAAAGGGACGGGGAAGAAAAGGGAAGGAAAGGGAAGGAAAGGAAGAAGGGAAGAAAGGAAGAAAGGAAAGAAGGAAAGAAAGAAAGAAAGAGGAGCTTGCAGTGAGCGGAGATCGCGCCACTGCACTCCAGCCTGGGCGACAGAGCGAGACTCCGTCTGGGAAAAAAAAAAAAAAAAAAAAGGAAGGAAGGAAGGGAAGGAAGGGAAGGAAGAGAGAGAGAGAGAGAGAGAGAGAGAGAGAGAGGAGTCTGCCCGTCACCCAGGCTGGATGGAGTGTAGTGACGTGAACATAACTCAGAGCAACCTCAAACTCCGGGGTTCAAGAGATCCTCCTGCCCCAGCCTTCCGAGTGGCTGGGGTTACAGGCACAAACCGCCGCGCCTGGCTTTTATAAACTATTTTATAAACAAATGTTCTTCTCTAGTTCTAGATGATTTCTTAGTTAACTCACTCTGGTTTTGTTTTTTAAATACACTCATTTTTGTTCTATGCTTAGATATAAAATGTACGATTGTTGCAGTAAAACTTCTTAAAAATAGGTAAAAATTATCCCAAAATCCACCTTCAGTGATAATTATTATTTCCCCTGCAGCTATAGTAAACAGCCTTTATTTTTGTTTGCCTGATACTCATTCACCCTTTTGCTAATAATGATGGTGTAGGTTTTTTGTTCTTTGTCTTTTTATACATTGGCGAAACTAACCCAATAGGTAAGTGCACTAGTTTTTCTGTTTTATTGTCTGTACAAGATGTTTTACATATTAAAATCTTTTAAAAATTATTTATTATTTTTATTTGGATTCCTTCAAATATGTGAAGATGAACACAGTTCATGTTTGTATTTCTTTTCTTTCGTGGCATTTGCAGTTATTACATTTTGACCTTGTTTAATGTTAAATCTAAATCATTAGTTTATTAGCAGTATTTAAAATACGTTAACATTCTGCCATATATAATTCCATGTTAACATTTGCACTTTTAATATTTTTCAACCTCAAAGCTGTATTCATTTATAAGTAGCTAAAACTATCATTTTTTCCTTAGTCTTATTCTGCAAATATTTCAAAGAATTTCCTAAATAATAATTTGTTGTTTATTATTTTAACTCTTTGTTCATTACTGAATTCACTTTTTGTTCATTTTCTGAATTGCTTTTTTCACAGATTTGTGTTTTTGAAAAAAGTCCTTACATTTTAATAAAAAGGATACATATTTCCTGCAAATATTCAAGCAATGTATAAAAACACAACACAGAAAACCAGTGCCAATTACAACACCTAGAAAACTGAAATGTTCACACTGTGTGAACGTGATTACCTAGACGTCTTAGGTAGAAGTTTGAATGAATGCGTAGATGGGTAGGTAAATGGTAGGGAGATAGTATTAGTTTTATAAAATAAACATTTTGTGTTGCTTATCTTTTCTATCCCTTTACCTTCTATGTGTGTCTGAATATCAAAATTTACCTTTTATAAAGAGCATATAATCAGGTCTTTTAAATTTTAATTCTAACATTCTGTATTTTTTAATTGGCATATTCAGTTTATTAATATGCAACGTGATTATTAATATCATCTGGTTCAGGTTTGCCTTTTTTTCATCTTTTACTTTTCTCCTCTGTTTCCTTTTTTGTTCCCCTTTTCCCTTCCTTCCTTCCTTCCTTCCTTCCTTCCTTCCTTCCTTCCTTCCTTCCTTCCTTCCTTCCTTCCTTCCTTCCCTCCTTCCTTCCTTCCCTCCTTCCTTCCTTCCCTCCTTCCTTCCTTCCCTCCTTCCTTCCCTCCTTCCCTCCTTCGTTCCCTCCTTCCTTCCTTCGTTCCCTCCTTGCCTCCCCTCCCCTTTCTTCCCCTCCCCTTCCCAAGTTAAAAATAGTTCATTTTAACTTGTTGCAACATGTGGTTCATCTTGGGTTGGACTCAGTTTCTTCATTCTTGAGGATGCATTCTGTTTCCTTATTGGATAACTTTGGATTATGTCCCATGTATTATGAATACTGCATTCAGAGGATACTGGATTCTATTATCATTATGTGATAAGTATTTTTCCTTTTGTTTTACAAAGTCATTTTTATGCCTGGAATTCAACTGCTTTCGGAATCATTCATCTGGCTCTTTCTCTATTGGGATTTGCCACTCTTTTCAGTTTTCCTGGTTTCTTCGCTTCTCTCTTCTCGTTCACCAGATTAGGAAGACTGGAGCATTTCCATGCATGCCCTTGTCTCTCCTGAGTGTTCTGTGGACTGCACTTAGCTACAAGGCAAAATTGCAAATTGAGAAACTCAGTTTCTTATCTACCTTCCTCCAAGTAGCTTCCACTCCACCACATTCTGCCTGCTTATGGCAGGATGTGGTGGCTCATACCTGTAATCCCAGCATTTTGGGAGGCTGAGGCAGGCAGATCACCTGAGATCAGGAGTTCAAGACCAGCTTGGCCAATATGGCGAAGCCCCGTCTCTACTAATACTACAAAAAATTAGCTGGGCGTGGTGGCATCCACCTGTAAACCCAGCTACTCAGGAGGCTGAGGTAGGAGAATCGCTTGAACCTGGGAGGTGGAGGTTGCAGTGAGCCGAGACTGTGCTACTGCACTACAGCCTGGAAGAGAGACCGAGACTCCATCTCAAAAAATAAAATAAAATAAAATAAAATAAAATAATTCAGTACCTTCAGAATTGTAACACCTATTTAAGTTCAAAAAATTGTTTTCTTGTTCGAACTGCTGTGATTCTGTTCCACACATGTGTAGTTCAGATACATATGGGTCAGTGAAATGGGGAGGTAGCATGTGGGGATTTGTCTCTAGTACTTTCCCTTTTGGGATTTCACTTTCTCTTTTCAGTATTTACAGTGTCAAGGCTTATTTTTTTTAGTTTTCCAGCTAGAAATATGTGGGAATTTTCCATGCCCAGGGAACCGAACTTAGCCCCTCAAACATGGGAATTATTTGTACAGCTCCTCTCTCCCTTTCTAAGTACAGACTGTCTAGAAGAATGTATTTGCCTCTGTTCAGTATTTAGTACCTTCATGTAGTTCTTTTTTTTGGTCCAGGTTTCATAGTTATTGTCTGTAAGGGGGTTCCCCAGGAGAGTCTGAGTCCAGTATACTGAGATGTGAAAAAGTCTCATGATTTTTACATGGAATTTGCTTACTATTCATTCACTCTGACTTTTTTCTTCTATTATGTCTCTGATAATTTCCTTTTCTCTATTTTGTAATCCCCTGTTCCTGAACTTATCAGAGACTAGCTTTCCTTCACTTACTATTCTATGGTTTCTCTTTTCACTCAAAAAATTTTTGAAGTTTATTTTTCCAAATTTTCTTGTCTAATTTTAGTCAGTTTTTCTATTTTTGTTAATCATTGTATGCATTGCTACAGGATATCTATGTTTTAAATTGAGGCAGCAAAGGAGCTGAGTGGGATATTTGTAAGCCTGGGCCAGTGGGTGACTTTTATTTAGAGAGCAGATGGGGACTCAATGGCAAATATGTCTAACACACAGTAACTACTACAGTTCTGTTTAGTTTGTTCAACAGCTTCAGAAAAGAGCCTTCTAATTGTCTGTATGAGAGTGAACTTTGTTTGAATTCTATTCATTAAGGTAGGTGGATAAGGATTGTCATAGGATAGAAGGGTAAATTTTTCTTAAACAGACCTTTCATTGTCTTATTTCCAGTCTTATTTCTCACTCTGCTTCATTTGTTTTTTTCTATTGATTCAACGGCAGAGATTCCCCAGGATTCTTTGCGTGTTACCTCCTCTTTTCACACAGCCCTCGCTATTGATGGTTTTTCTATTTCATTCATCCTTTATCTACCAGATTTTAATGCAATATCTTTTATGTCCATAGCAACTGTTCTGATTGATCTGTCTATTATTTATACATTTTTTATTCCTTAAACTATGTTCCAAGGATTTTGAAGTTCTTTTTTTCTTCTTTTTGATAAGCTTTTTGTTAGAGCAATTTTACGTTCACAGCAAAATTGAACAGAAGGTACAGGGACTTTCCATATACTTCCTGTCCCAACACAAGCATAGCATAACCTCCCCCATTATCCATATCCCCCACCTTAGTGGTCCATTTGTTACCAATGATAATCCTACACTGATACATCATTATCACCCCAAGTCCATAGTTTACCTTAGCAGTAGCGTTCACTCTTGATATTATCCCTTCTATGGTTTTGGTCTAACTTATAATAACATGTATCCAGCATTATAGTATTATACAGAGTAGTTTCACTGCCCTAAACATTCTCTATGCTCCACCTATTCATGCCTGCCTTCTCCCAGCTCCTGGTAACCACTAATCCTTTTGCAGCCTTCATAGTTTTGCCTTTTCCAGAATGTCATATAGTTGGAATCATTTAGTACATAGCTTTTTAAGATTGGTTTCCTTCACTTAGTAATATGCATTCAAGTTTACTCTGTGTTATTTCATGACCTGATAGCTCATTTTTCTCTTTTCCCATTAGGTAACCTTTTATTATTTGGATGTGCCACATTTCATTTTTCCATTCATCCATTGAAGGACATCTTGGTTGCGTCTGAGTTTTGGCAGCTAGGAATAAAGCTGCTGTCAACAGCTGTGTGCAGGTTTTTGTGTGGACGTAAGTTTTCGGATCCTTTGAGTAAATACCAAAGAGTGCAATTGCCAGATAGTATGGTAAGAGTATGTTTAGTTTCATAAGAAACCACCAAAACTGTTGTGCAAAGTAGCTGTACCATTTTGCATTCCCACCAATAATCAATAAGAGTTTCCATTGCTCCATATTCTCACCAGCATTTGGTATTATCAGTGTTCTGAATTTGGGCCACCATAGTAGTCTGTAGTGATTTTCTTCGTTAATTTGTGAGAGCAAGGAGGAGCAAATGTCATTCTCCCTTGGCCATTCGGAGGCTTACTCTTTTGGCGTGTTTAGCAATGTAGTCATTTCTTCAGTATTTGCTTCTTTCTAAGAAACTGATGAATATGGCTTTAAATATATAATAATTCCAATCAAAAATGTTTAAATCTATTCTAATAAAAAACTTTTATGCTTATGGCGATAAATTTTTAAATGTTCAAATTGAAATGGTATTTATTTACTTACAGAATTATTTTATGATTTTTTTAATGCCAAAAATTCACAATGACAACATAACCACTCAAAACCTTATCTTCCAAAGACCAATGGTATATACATCAATAAAATGGCACCATAGTGCGGGTGTGCTTTGGAGCCTACTCTAACTTAGAAATAAAAGTATTAAAGGCTTTTCAATTTTAGGCAATCTGCATATTACTAATTACAGATTAGAAGGAAAATCTAACATGATGGGTTTATTTACAGATTCAGCAGAATAAATATTATTTCCCTGCAAAGAGATATGTCAGTGATACACATAGGAGAGATAGGACACCGGTATGTGTGGGAGCATTTCTCTATAATTCATCATCTCTCTGGAGTGTGTTTACCTTCTCTGTTTCCCTCTCTAGAGGACATTTGTTTATAAGCACAAACATGGATATAAGTGAAAATAGATGAGACTAAATAAAGCCTTTAAGAAATTCTGAAGAAATTGATAACCTTCTTAAGTAAAGGGGAAAATCTGTTTTTTGGAAGTTCACACAGAGAAGACTTTTGGATTTATGCTATTTAAAAAGTCTGAATATTACCTTAAGGAAAATCTTTAATTGCATGCCTAATCATAGTGAATGTCTAATCAATTGTCAATGTAACCAAAAGTACTGTATCTCAGTTTTGTTAAGTTTATGATATTATGGAGCTTCATGTTGTTACTAAAGTAAGATGATGTCTAAAATTATCACTCTTCATAAAATAGGAACTATATTGTTATTTTGATAGTAACTTTCTAGGGTCAGAGCTGATTATGAAGCTTAGAGTTGCATTTTTATAGGATCATATGAAATGTAATTAAAAAGTACATTTTTTACTTTTCTGTTTAATTTTTCATATGTGTTTGCTTCAATCTTTAATCAGACCAAAAGAAACAAGCTGCCCCCTCATCCATGTCTGCTATGTCGAGGCAATCAGTGGAAGGCACACTGCCCTAGAGGACAAAGTCTCTCTGGGTCAGAAGCCCCCAACCAGATGATCCAACAACAGGACTCAGGGAGCCCAGGGCAAGCGCCAGCTCATGTCATACCCTCACTGAGCCCTGGGTAAGGTTAACCATTGAGGGCCAGGAAATTGACTTCCTCTTGGACACTGGCGCAGCCTTCTCAGTATTAATCTCCTGTCCTGGACGACTATCCTCAAGGTCTGTTACCATCCGAGGAATCCTGGGACAGTCTGTAACCAGGTATTTCTCCCATCTCCTCAGTTGTAATTGGGAGACTTTGCTCTTTTCACATGCCTTTCTTGTTATGCCTACACTTGTAAGTCCCACACTCTTATTAGGGAGGGACATATTAGCCAAAGCTGGAGCCATTATCTACTTGAATATGGGGAACATGTTACCCATTTGTTGTTCCCTACTTGAGGAGGGAATCAACCCTGAAGTCTGGGCATTGGAAGCACAATTTGGAAGGGCAAAAAATGCCCACCTAGTCCAAATCAGGTTAAAAGATCCCAACACTTTCCCTTATCAAAGGCAATATCCCTTAAGGCCTGAAGCTCATAAAGGATTACAGGATATTGTTAGATATTAAAAAGCTCAAGGTTTAGTAAGAAAATTGCAACACCCCAATTCTAGGAGTACAAAAACCGAACCGTCAGTGGAGATTAGTACAAGATCTTACACTCATCACCTCCTCCCTGCTTAATAAACTGTCCAGGTTTTGTAATGGCACATATACTCCCTGCATGACCATTCATCCCTGGACCCCCTGCAGCAGCGCCCCCACCACTAGTGAATGCCTTCTCATCCCCTCTTTCAGTCACTCTCTCGAATGGTTCCTAGTAGATACAAAATGTTTTTTTCTCCAGTGGGAAAATAGAACACAGGGAGCCACTCAGTTTGCTCCCAACACCCTTTTCCAGCCGCTCACTGGAGCTACCTTAGCTAGTACTCTAGGAGTACGGGAAAATGAAAACAACAAACTCACACACCTTTTTAACATACACAACCAGTTCTGTCTACCCAGCCAAGGCATATTCTTCTTAGGTGGAACGTCAACCCATATCTGCCTCCCCACTAACTGGACAGGCACCTGCACCTTAGTCTTCCTAAGTCCCAACATTAACATTGCCCCAGGAAATCAGACCCTATCAGTGCCCCTCAAAGCTCAAATCTGTCAGTGCAGAGCCATACAACTAAAGCCCCTACTTATAGGGTTAGGAATGGCTACTGCTACAGGAACTGGAATAGCCAGTTTATCTACTTCATTATCCTACTACCACACACTCTCAAAGGATTTCTCAGACAGTTTGCAAGAAATAACGAAATCTATCCTTACTCTGTAATCCCAAAATAGACTCATTGGCAGCGGTGACTCTCCAAAACTGCTAAGGCCTAGACTTCCTCCCTGCTGAGAAAGGAGGACTCTACACTTTCTTAGGGTAAGAGTGTTGTTTTCACACTAACCATTCAGGGATAGTACGAGATGCTGGCCAGCGTTTATATATAGAAAAGCTTTCTGAAATCAGACAACGCTTTTCAAACTCGTATACCAAGCTCTGGAGTTGGGCGACAGGGCTTCTCCCCTTTCTAGGTCCTGTTACATCTTTCTATTACTCGCTTTCAGGCCCTGTATTTTTAACCTCCTTGTTAAATGTGTTTCCTCCAGGATCAATGCCACCAAGCTACAGATGATCTTACAAATGGAACCCCAAATGAGCTCAACTAACAACTTCTACCGAGGACTCTGGATTGACCCACTAGCCCTCTGGCTGGCCCAGAGAGTTCCCCTCTGGAGGACACTACCACTACAGGGCCCCTTCTTTACCCCTACCCAGCAGGAAGTAGCTAGAGCGGTCATTGCCCAATTCCCAATAGCAGTTGGGGTGTCCTGTTTAGAGCAGGGATTGAGAGGTGAAGCCAGCTGGGCTTCTGGGGTCAAATGGGGATTTGGAGAACTTTTCTGTCTAGCTAGAGGATTGTAAACACACCAATCAGTGCTCTGCGTCTAGCTAAAGAATTGTAAATGCACCAGGCAGCACTATGTAAAAATGCACCAATCAGCACTCTGTGTCTAGCTAAAGGATTGTAAATGCACCAGGCAGCACTATGTAAAAATGCACCAATCAGCACTCTGTGTCTAGCTAAAGGATTGTAAATGCACCAGGCAGCACTCCATAAAAACGCACTAATCAGTGCTCTGCATCTGGCTAAAGGATTGTAAATGCACCAGGCAGCACTCTGTAAAAAGGCACCAATCAGTGCTCTGTGTCTAGCTAAAGGATTGTAAATGCATCCAGCAGCACTCTGTAAAATGGACCAATCGGTGCTCTCTAAAATGGACCAATCAGCAGGATGTGGGCAGAGACAAATAAGGGAATAAAAACTGGCCACCCCAGCCAACAGTGGCAGCCTGCTCAGGTCGCCTTTCAGGCTGTGGAAGGTTTGTTCTTTTGTTCTTCACAGTAAGTCTTGCTGCCCCTCACTCTGGGTCCATGCCACCCTTAAGAACTGTAACACTCACTGCGAAGGTCTGCGACTTCGTTCTTCAAGTCGGCGAGACCAAGAACCCACAGGAAGGAACCAACTCTGGACACACAAAGACACCCTATTTGATAAATTGGCCTTTTTTTTTTTTCAGTAATTTCTATTTTGCTTCCTGTACAGTACAGAGTATTTGTTCATGAAGCATTACTCTTGCCTTTATAATGCTATCTACAGTTGGAACTTCCCTTAGCTCTGACTTCCTAAGCCTCTTTCTTTGGTTCTTCTTTTTCTAGATTGTCTTCCAGACTCCATCATTTTTCTGTTTTCCTCCTCATTTGGCAAATAACAATCATGAGATCCACTGACATAGGTTAACTACCACTGATATGCACATGGTTTGTGAATACTTATTTCCAGCTTTGACTCTGTTTTAAAATCCCACGAAGCCACCAAAGACAACTCAAATTCAGGACAGTTCTAATTGAACTTAATACTGATTCTTTTCTTTTCATCCTCCGTTTTGGACAATTGTATCACCATTCATTCTCCCCTACAATGGAGATAATTGTGATATCTTGATTGTATTAGCATATATGGTTATATACCATGATACATAGGTAACTGCACACACATTTTCTTGTCAGCATTAGAGTATCAGTTCCCTTGGACAAAAACTCTGTTGTTTAATATTTTTATTCTTTCAGTGTCTGTTATACTATTCTTGCTAACGTATCAATCATGTTGGCTACTGCTATATAAAGCTATAAACATCTTGGCCTTGGAGTTCTTAATTTGTGAATATGAGTTAAAGAAAATATAAGAAATGGAAGTAATTAATAGAGTTTGCTTTATTTTTTGCTACTACAAATCTAAACTTTAGGAGAACATGTGGTGCTATGAGCATGACAGCACAGTGACAGCGTTCTCTCACTAATTAGACCTTGCTCTAGCACTTTGTGTAAGAGGAAAATGCAATGAACTAGGGAGATATTTACGTGAAATAGTATATATTTTAAATTTACTTTTTGTTAATGTATTATTTATATTAAAATTTATCAATATTAAATGTACCTTTAGATGAATTTTGGTAATTTGTGCAATCACATAACTACCTTCACAATCGAGATATAGAACAGTTCGCTTACCCTACAAAGTTTCTTTTTGACCTTCTGTAGTTGATTCTCTTTTTCCACACACAGCCCCAGATGATGACTGGTCTGCTTTCTCCATATATGGTTTTGCCTTTTCTAGAATTTCATATTGATGTAATTATACGGTTTGTATGTTTGACTTCCTTCACTTAGCATCATGTTTATGATGTTACATGTATTAATACTGTGAGTTATTTTTTGCGGATTAGTATTTCATGTTATGACTATATCACAATTTGTCTATTCATTCATCAGTGGATGATCGTTTGGGTTATTTCCAGTTTTTAGCTGTTGTCAGTAATGATGATTTGACCATTTACATACATGTTTTGTGTGGACATAACCTTTTTTTTTCTCTTGTATAAATACCCAAAAGAGGAATTTCTGGGTCATATGGGAAAATCATGCTTAACTTTACAAGGTTCTGTTACACTGTCTTCCAAGGTAGCTGTATCATTTTATATTCTAATAAAAACATGCAAGATATTCAATTACTTGTCTTGAATAGTCTTTTTATCTTTAGCTGATCTAGTAGGTTTGTAGCATTATTTCATTGTGGTTTTCATTTGTATATAATGTTATCTGATCATTGGTAATAGAAGCATCTTTCCTTATGACCATTGGTCAATTTTTAACAGTTTTTTGAGACATACTTCACATACTATACAATTCACCCATTTAAAGTATACAGTACTCTGTGATATTTGGTAAGTTCACAAGATTGTGTCTAATTTTAGAACACCTTCATCTTCTCCAAAAGAAGCCCATATCAATTAGTAGTTACTCCACTTCCTCCCTAAACACACATCGCCACCCCCCTTACCTTAATCTTGAGTAAACATTGTATACTTTCTTTCTTTATATATTTTCCAATTCTGGACATTTTATAGAAGTGAAATCATATAATATGTGGTCCTTCATGACTGACTTCTTTCATTTAGCATAATGTTTCAGAGGTTAATCTGTGTTGCATAATATATCAGTAATTGAATTACAGAAAAATACCACATTATATACCACACTATATAAATCCATCAGTTGGTGGACATTTGAGTAGTTTCAGTCGTTGGCTAATAATGCTACTATGAACATTTTCTTTAGGTTTTTGCATGAAAATAAACCATTTTTGGCATATACCAAAAAGTGGAATTGCTGTGTCAAATAGTAATTTTATGTTTAACATTTTGCAGAACTGACAACATGTTTTTTGAAGCAGCTGTACCATTTTATATTTCTAACATTTAAGAGTCAGTTTCTCCACATCCGCACCAACACTTGCTATTTTATTTGTGCTTTTGATTACAGTTATTGTAATGAATGTAGAGTGGTATCTCATTGTGCTTTCGATTTGCATTTCCCTGATGGCTAAAGATATCAGAGATCTTTATATGAGCATATTGGCCATTGTATACATTCTTTGAAGAAATTTCTGCTCAAATACTTTTGTCATTTTAAATTGAAATTTTGTCTTTTTGTTATTGGATTGCAAGAATTCCTTATAGATCCTGGATACAAGTCTCTTACCAGGTACACGATTTGCAAATGTTTTCTCCCAATCTGTGGGTTACCTTTTCATTTTCTAGGTGGTATCATTTGCAAAACAAAGATTTTTACATTTAATGTAATTTAAATTATCCGTTTTTCCCCCTTACATTCCTTATGCTTTGGGTGCCATATTTAATAAACTACTTCCTAAACCAAAGTCACAAAGATTCACTCCTAAATTTACTTGTAAGAATTTTATAGCATTAGATCTTACAGTTAGGTCTCCAATATATTTTAAGTTAACTTTGTTTATTATCTGAGGTGGTGATCCAAGTTCACTCTTATCCTGTTGTCCAATCATCATTTTTGAATACACTATTCTTTCTCTATTGTATTGTCTTGTGGATAAAAGCAATTTATCATAAATGTATGGGCTTATTTCTGTACTCCCAACATATTCCTTAATATATCATAATTGTGTAGGCTTATTTCTGCAATCTTAATATATTCCTCTACATGAGTATTACATTGTAATGAGTACTGTAATTTTGTAGTAAGTTTTGAAATAAGAAAGTGTGACTTTACCAAATTGTTCTTCATCAATATAATTTTGGCTTTTGTAGGCCACATATGAAATTTTGAAGCAGCTTGTCTATTTTTGCAAAGAAAAAGAAAAAGAAAAAGAAAAATCAGCTCAGATTAATAGGGATTGCATTGAATCTGTAGATTAATGTGAGGATATTGCTATCTTGATGATATTAAGTCTTCTGATCCATGAACATGAATGCCTCTTCATTTATTTAGATCTTCTTTAATTAATTTCAACACTGTTTTGTAGTTTTCAGTTTGCAAGTCTCTCATTATTTTTGTTAAATTTATGCAAAAATGGTTTATTCTTTGTTGATGCTGTTGCAAATGAAATTTTCTTAATTTCATTTTTGGGTGGTTCAATGCTGGTGCATAGGTATACAATTGATTTCATATATTGATCATGTGTCCAGAAATATTACCTGACTCATTTCCTAGTTCCAATAGGTTTTTAGTGAGTTGTTTAGGATTAAAAATAATTTTTCTTCTTCTTTTTCAATCTGGATGCCTTTGATTTTTTGTTGTTTCCTAATTGTCTTAATTAAACCCTCCAGTACTATGTTGTACAGATGTGATGGAAGAAGACATCATTTTGCTGTTTCTGATCTTAAGAGGAAAGCATTCAATCTTTTACTATTAAGTATGATGTTAACTGTAAGTTTGTGTATATGTCCTTTATCTGGTTGAGAATGTTTCCATCCTAGTTTGTTGAAGATTTCTGTCATGAAAGTCTTTTGGATTTTGTCAAAACATTTTCCTGAAGTAATTTTAATGATCATATGGTTTTGCCTTTTATTTGATTACACTGATGTATTAAATTAATTAGTTATTGGTGTTAATCCAACTTTGCATTCCTGGAATTAATCTTACCTGGTCAGAGTGTATCATTCTTTTTATATGTTATTGAGTTTAGTTTCTTAATACTTTGTTGAGATGCTTTGCATCTATGTTCAAGGGAGATATGGATATATAGTTTTTCTTTTTTGTGCTATCTTTATCTAGTTTTAGTATTAGGACATTACTGGCCATATAGAATGAGCTAAGAAGTGTTTCCTCTTGTATTTTCTCAAAAGATTGTAAAAAATCCTCTTGTATTTTTTCGAAAGACTGTAAAGAAATTATCCTATAATTTCTTCCTTAAATATTTAGTGAAATTAACCAGTGAAGTCATTTGAAGCTGGTTCTATTTTCAAAGCTTAATTATAGATTCAGTTTCTTAAATGTGTATATACCCCAAAGAGAAACTATTTAATTTTGATTGTGTCTTGGTATTTTTGATCTCTCAATTCATTGGTTCATTTCATGTAAGTTATCAAATATTGAGGATAGAATGGCTTATAGTATTCCTTTATCATCCTTTTTAGGTTTATGGGATCAGTAATATTGGTGCCATTTTCATTTCTTATGTTGGTAATTTGTGTCTTCTCTTTTTTTCTTGGTCAGCCTGGCTAGAGGTTAATTACATTCATTGACATTTTCAAAGTACCCGCTTTTAATTTTAATTTATTTTTTCTGTCATTTTCCTGCTTTCAATTTCATTGATTTCTGTTCTAGATTTTACTATTTATTTTCTTCTGCATACTTTAGGTTTACATTGTTCTTCTATTTTTTATTCTCTAAGGGAGAATCTTGGGACATTGATTTCAGATTCTTGTTACTTGCTAAGGTATGCATTTGATGCCATAAATTTCCCTCTAAGTACTACTTTTGTTGTATCCCATATATTTTGATAAGTTGTGTTTTCATTTTCATTTAATTAGAAATATTTTTAAATTTCTCTTGAGATTTCTTCTTTAACTGATGTGTTACTTAGAAGTTTGTTGTTCAATCTCCAAATATTTTGATATTTTCCAACTGTCTTTCTGTTACTGACTTCTTTAATTTCCTTGTGATCTAAAAACATACTCTGTATAATTTCAACTTTTTAAATTTTGTTAAGGTTTGTTTTATAGCCCAGGGTATTGTTTATCTTGTTGACTATTCTATGCAAGCTTGAAAAGAAGGTATATTCTCTTATAGATGTTATATGAACTACTCTATAAATGTTAATTAGATTAAGTTGATTGTTAGCGCTGTTCAGGTTAACTATCCTTGCTGATTTTTCGGGCTGCTTAATTTATTATTTGCTGAAAGAATGGTCTCCAAGTGTAATCGTGGATTTATTTATTTCTCCTTTCAGTTCTATCAGTCTTTGCTTCACATATTTTGGTGCTCTGTTATCAGGTGCAAATATTAAGAATTGTTAAGTATTTTTTGAGAATTCATCTCTTTATCATTATATAATGAATCTTTATCCCTCATAACTTTTATTGTTCTAAAGTATGTTTTATCTGAAATTAATATACTATTTACCTCAGCTTTTTAAAAATTAGTATTAACTTGTTATATGCTTCTCATTCCCTTTGCTTTTAATGTGTGTCTTTATATGTAAAGGAAGTATTTTATACACATCATATCGTTGGATCTTGGATCTGACTTTCCCTGGTTCATTTTCCCTCATAGAACAGCACACTGGTTAAAGGTCAAGTCCATCAGCGCAGATATTTGTGTGTTGTGGAGGGGTGGGGGTCACCTCACAGTTGTGGATTTCTGAGAAAAGACTCCGCAGTTTTATGAACATGGGAGTTGGGGGTAAGGGCTAGGGCCTTATGAACTTGGGAGCTGGGGGTAAGGGCTAGGGGCAGAAGAGCTCTGACTAGTAAGTCAGAGTAGGAAAATTATTTTCAAGGTTTTCCCCTCATAAGGAGGCCTCAGTAAAGGTGTCTGAAGAAGACCTCAACCCAAGGCCTCAGGCAAAAATACCTGGGATTGCAAGCATAGGGCCTGGCAATGCAAATACTCCAAAAGCACAACTTGCCAGGGGAATCTAGGTCCTTAAGTACAGTTCCCTTCAGAGACTGCAAGGCCCTGGGCACCAATTCTAGTGGGGGCGGGCAACTTTCTTCAGGGAGGCCTTACAAGGAAAATCTTTTAATTTCCTTTGGTGAGGACTCAAAAATCACACACAGGTTTTTAAGCAGAAACTGTAGTCCTCAATATCCATTTTCTATAATCAACCAATATACTGCACTGTTATTACCTAAAAGTTATATTTTATATAGATCAAGAATAAGAATAAAATGCTTTGGTTTAGCTTCAGTTATTCTTTCTCTGATACTCTTTGTTTATTTGCGTTTATTTTAGCTTCAATTATTCCTTATCTGATACTCTTCCTTTATTTGCATAGCTATGAGTTTCTGACTTGTAGAGTTTTCATTCTTCTTTAAGAATTTCTTACAGGGAAGTTCTGCTGATAATAAATTCCACTAGATGTTGTTCATCTGAGAAAGTCTTTATTTCTTATTTATTTTAAATGATAATTTTACTGGATATAGAATTTTAGGCTATTGAGTATTTTTCTCTGAATATCTTAAATGTGTTACCCCACTCTCTTCTTGTTTGCATGATTTCTGAGAAGAAGTCTGCTTTACTTTATTTCCTCATTCATCTTGTCTTAGCCCATTAGGGCTGCTATAACAGAATACCATATACCATGTTGCTTATAAACAACAAAAAATTATTTTTCATGATTTTGGTGCTGGAGAGTCAAAGATCAGGGTGCCAGCATGGTAGGATTCTGGTGGGGGCTTTCTTCTGGGTTACAAACTGGCAACTTCTTACTGTGTACTCACATGGTGGAAGGGACTAGCTAGCTTTTTGAGGCCTTCACTGACTAACCACCTGCCAAAGGCCCCTCCCCCTGATATCATCAACTTGTTTTTAAGATTTCAATATATGAATTTGGGAGGAAAATAAACATTCAGACCATAACACCTCTATAGATAATGTAGTCTTTTCCCTGGCTTCTTTCAAGCTATTCTATTTGTTTTTGATTTTCTACAATTTGAATATGATATGCTTGAGTATAGATTATTCTGCTGGTTGTACTCTGAGTTTTCTAGATTTGTGGTTTGGTGTCTGTGAGAAATTCAGTAATTTTGGAAAATTCTTGACCATTATTACTTCAAATATTTATTCTGCCTCTCCTGTCTTTTCTCTCCTTATGGTATTCCAATTATACACATGTTGCATCTTTTGAAATTGTCCTACAATTTTTGTATGAAAACTTCTGGGATTTTTAATTTTTTTTCTCTTTGCATTTCAGTTTGTGAAATTTCTATTGACCTATCTTCAAGCTCACTGGTTCTTTCCTTAGCTGTGCAAAGTTTACTGCTGAGCTCATCAATGACATTTTTAATTTCTTTTTGTAGTGTTTTTAATTTCTAGAATTTCCTTTTGATTCTCAGTGTGTCTATACTTCAACTATATTGTGCATATGTTTATGCATGTTGTTCATTTTTCCCAACAGAGCCTTTAATATATTAATCATAGTTATTTTAAATTCCTTGTATGATAATTTCAAAATACATTTCAAATATAAGTCTGGTTCTGATGCTTGCTTTGTCTTTTCAGTATGTGCTTTTTAAAGTTCCTTTACTATGCTTTGTAACCAATCTTTTTTTTGAAACAAAAATGGGGTATCAAGCTATAGAAATGAGGCTTTAATGTGATTGTTTATGTTTATCTGGCTAAAAATTGAGTTTTTAAATGTTTCCTGTAGCTGTAGACGGTGGAGACATCAGACGTCTTTAGTTGCCTTGTTGTTACACTTGTTATCTGTGGCTTTCCTGAGTACTCCTACTTAAATAAAGACTATATATTGAAGCTATTTCCACCACAATGCACTGTTGTTATATTGTGTGGGGAATGGGAAGCCTTCTATAATCTCATAATCAAATCTCAGTCTTTTAGTGAATCCATATCCCTGAGCAATAATCTTAACTAACACTTTTTAGCTCCTGTCTCCCTTAAAAAAGGGAGATAGAGGGGACTAAAGGTACAGAAGTTTATTTCCTCCAGTGCAATATGGTTTGGGTAAAGTTTTTTATCCTTGGAGAGACAGTTTCTGTTATAGAGAATGCTCTGGACATATTTCACATAGTTACTCTTTTCTTCCCCCTGCCAGGGTCCTAAGAAAATTTTTATTGGCTATTTTCTGCAGAATTTTTGGTGGGTTTCTAGAGGTGTAAACCTTGAAGTAGCATAGGCCCCTGCTAAGATTGCAGGCCCCTAGAATTTCTCACTCTCAACATAATCCACACTTGGTCTGTAGCGATGTATAAAAATTACCGTTTAATGGTTTTCACCAGTTTTTGAATCCAGCATTTTTTTTCCAGGTAGGCATATCTTGGCTGATGCATTCACTTCATCTGTCTCTCTTAATTTTGGAGTGGCAGTTTTTCTAATTACCTTTATTCTCTGATGAACCTAAGAAAAGTTGCTGATTTTCAGTTTTTACAGCTTTGTTGTTGTTGTTGTAAGGACAAGGGTGATGACTCCCAAGTATTTTACATGTCAGAGCGTTTTAGCTGAAATTGTAGTCATCCTTTTTTCTCCTCTAATTCTGAAACTCCAGTGATTTGCTTGATAGGCTGTTTGCTATTGTCCCACAGAACATGGGAACAATATGCTTTCATTTCACTTTTATGTTTATGTTTTTATTTTGTTTTCTACTTTGTATTTTTATTTCACTTTTTTCTCTTTTTATATTAGTTTGTATATTTTCTATTGTCCTACTTTTAAGTTCACTGATTCTTTCCCTCTGTCTACTCTATTCATGGGCCTCTAAAAAATTCTTTATCTTTAATATTTTATTTTTCATTTCTCACATTTCTATTTGACTTTTTTGTTTTATATAGTTTTCATCTCTTGGTGAAATTTCCTATCTTGTCATAAACATTGCTCATATATAAGTTTAATGTGAAAGTTATCTGAAATTAAACACATAGTCAAACAGGATTATTAACTTTTGTTAGAAGCACATATACTAGTAATTTATTTCTTTATACAAATAGTATAACACAAGACTTAGTCTATCAATGGTTAATTTACCAGTAAGATTTTGTTTGTATCTAAATAATAATTATAAAGAAAATCAACATTAGGCCATACTGGTAAAACTGGATAGAAGCCATTTTATGAAGGCTTTGGATAGGCAAAAATTATTTATGTATTTGTACTAACATTTTCCAGGGAAAACTTGGTCATTTCCGCTCAGTAGAGACAGATTTTTATAGCAAAAGAAATTGTAAAAATATTCTGCCTTTGGGCCAATTGTAAAAATGTTTTAATGTGCCTCAGCTGGAAATTTCTATGTTTTGCCAAATTAAATGATCATTTTCTCCCTGTAAAAAGTGTCTTTCATGTTGGAAAGGATTTGAGAATAGAGTATATTTGAAAACTATGTAAACCATTTTTGAATTTTCACTGTTTGGAATGAAAATGCTGATTTTTCATCTTAGCTTTAGCTAACAATGTGACGATTCCTTTCAATAAAAAAAGGTGAAAAAAATTACCCACCTTAGATTGTAGGAATAACAATATACTTTAATTTGCAGTAGAAAATGGTTGATTGATTATACCTCTTCCCTGAAACATTTTGAAGAAGTTTAAAGAAAGTTTTACTTTTGTTCTTCCTCTAGTGGAATAAAAACAAAACAAAACAGTGTTTCCGTAATACTATTTGTTGAAGATTTAATAATTAGACTTTATGATTTTTTTCTGTTTAACCAAATAAAAGCAGACTCACTAAAGTGTCAAGTGGGTTTACAGTTGCTTGAATTTCTTTTTTAGATTTTTAAATTTATTCTGAAATTAATAACCTAATATCGTAATATCACAAAACTCATTTTTTTCTGATACTGTTATAATCTGATAATAGATTTTTAAAGTTGTTAAATATTATATCCTGCTCTCATTTAAATACTTTTCAGTGACATATACACTGTAATTGAAGGTGGTCATTTCTTCTCAGTAGAGACAGATTTTTACAATTAAAGAAAAAGAAAGAAATACTGACTTCAATAAAGGGAATCACTGCATTACTAGAGTCTTAATAGTATCTCTAAAGAGGAAGGACAAAGGCAGCAATTTCATGAATTTGGGGGATCTGGTGTAAGTGGACTTTTCAGCATGTAAGTTGGATTGTGATTAGGTAAGGCTGATGCGCTAACAATGTAGGGTGGTGGGCATAGAGACGTTAAGGATTCTGAAGTGAATAATTCAAAAATCGGTATTGGAAAGTAAGCAGCAAGCTTTTTATAAGAAGTTTCTCTTATCCATACCAAAGAGGGGTATGCAAAAAACTAAGAGCTTTATTGCAAATTAAATCATGATATCTCATAAATTTCACAATCAATCATTTTTTAAACAAAGGAATCTATTGCTCACCACAAAGAGATTTTTAAAAATCTAGCAGTAAGGTAAATATACAATTTACATTTTCACTCTTTTTTACATTTCAAATATATAATCTTTATTTATCATGCAGTTAATATCACACTAATCAAAAGTTGTAGTTTTTATCAAAATATTTACAAAGGTAGTGAGATACCTATTCATGGCTCTTAATGAAAGAGACAGAATACCTTTTTGTTCCTGTATGACTCTACCTTGTATTCTGATTTAACAGCAGCAAACCCATCATTCTGAAAACCTAACTAGTGAAATTGTTTTTATGTCATTTACTGACCTTGTGCTTCTGGATAGAGAAGGGAAAAAGATAACTCAAGACTGGTAAAAATAACGTAGCTTCTTAGCCTTCAGGGGGAAATTCTTTATTAAGATGCACTTTAAATGCACTTCTCATAAGCTTCTTTCACAAACAGGAAGTCCATATAGAAAATAAGCACGCTCATTTGCAGCTTTAATCATAACACTTCTATTAATAGTATAAAAGGAAACCTCCAACACTTACTTTTAAAGGTTTCATTTTAGGCTTCTTATATTAATAAGGAATGGGGACACTGATAGCTCAAATTTTTCATGTTTAAAGGCTCATTTGCAAAAAAACAAAGTAAATGGAAGAAAAATAATTTATGCGAGCACTGCTAATCCAGCTGTTTTGCTTCTGGGCTTAATTGGATTTACCTAGCATTGGTATTTGGTGTCAGCATGTGTTATATCATCAACACAAGCAATAGTTACCCAACATAAATGAGGCTATGAAGAGAAGTGAACGCCAAGATTACAAACCTCAAACCAAAGGCAAATATTATTTTATTTGACTCAATCTTAGCATAATTACTTTTTAGTCATGTGTGTTATAGACTTCCTGTACCAGCTTGATGCTGTCTTCTACATTTCTATCCTTTATGTCTATCTGCTAAATATAGGCAGTGAAGAAGACCAGCGTTCGATAAAATGACTTTAAAAATGGTTACACATGTCTCCTGCCTGGCCAAGTACTCCTGTTAACTGTAAAAATGCAGGCATTGTCTCTAAAGATAGGAGTGCAACACCTGAATTTCAAAGGAAGATATACATCATTGGTAACCAGGTCTTTGCTATTTACATGCAGAAAAATGAACTTAACCTTTAAAATTAAGCAATAGACAGCATGCTTGAGAAACAATTTGCAAATATATTTACTTATATATGCATATCTATTATTCCATTCATCTGTGAGAAGTTAATATTAAATGTCTTCAGCTGAATATCAGGAATATTTTATTTAAAAAATATATGTAAGAAAGATTACTATTACTTAAATAAAATATTTTAATAGAAATGTTTATGACTATATATGTATTTACCGTATGTATTCATCTTATATATATGTGTCAACCTGAAATATATTTTGTATATAAATACATATTCATGTTACACATCTAAATGCATTCTACATATTTTGCCACATAACCCTTAGTCTTTCATCATTCCTTGCCCTCCCTACCCTGTTTGAAAACAGAACCCATTCTTTATGTCAATACTCCTCATCTCCCTTTCCTATTCTAGTTTTCCTTTTTTCATTGCAGTTCTCATCTCATATGCTAAATAATGCATTGGTTTATTATATCTGTTGTTTACTGAGTACTGTCTAATTTGCTCTGCTCTAAGATAAACTTCATGGAGAGAGGATCTTCCTTTTATTCACGAAAATACCCCAGTTTTCTATAATAAAGCATGACATGAATATTATAGGTGCTCAGTGACTGAATGAATGACTGGATATGTTATAAACATTATGCATGTGTACATGTTTATATATGTCTGTGTATGTGATGATATACACACACTCAGATATGTGTGTATTCAGACTTTTAAATCATAATTTTCTTATGACGTTTTCCTAATTTTCCTTCTTCTGGTGTTTAAGTCATCCTTCTCTTCTGTGTCATTTAAGGAATACATACGCTTAGAAATTTAGTTCAAAAGGTCCAGCATAGTTGCCTAATATTCTGACTTCAGAGTTCTAAGATATATAGTTTATCTAGCAAAATGATTTAAAAATAGTCTTTTTTAATTTTCTCAACTTTTGGATTGCTATCATAGTGCTCTGAGCTTGGTTGACCAGTATTTCTTCTAAGTCAAATCAAAAGGAAAGTGACTCTTGAGCTAAATGAAACAATCTGGATTGTATCCAATAGCATCTTCCAGTGGAACGGTCACTCTAGTTCAGCAGGATCCTCTGAGCCAATATAATTCAGATGAGTTTGCGTTAAATGCCAACATTATCATGCTGTATCAGATTAGGAAGGTATTATACACTATCATGTAAGTTGGCAAATCTAAGGTCCAAAAGGCTCAGCCTCAAATATTTTTATCAACACTGGCCATCATGTTGGGTTGCCAAAATTTAGTGAGCCGTGCAGGTGAATTTGACAATATTGTGAACTGTATTATAAAAAATTGAATTTCTGTTCATTCAGGTCTCTGCCCAAAATGTCCCTCCTCAGTGATATATAAATAGTATCCTCTTCATGCACGTTTATGTTGCCTATTATTATAATTTATATTCATTTTGCCTATTTGATTTCTATCTGTTCTGTTCACTAGAATATAAGCTCTGTGAAGGCAAGAACTTTGCATGTTTTGTTCATTCCTGACTGTCCAGTGTTCAGAAAAATATTCCTGATAAAGCATAGGTGCTCATATCATAGTAGTTAAATCAATGAATGAATAAAAATAAGTAACATGAGGAAGAAGATATTCCTTCAAAAAGCATTTTGTGGGCCCCCAAGACTCTTTTGCAAATGCACTCCAAGAAAGACATAAAGAGCCCTGGCACTGAGCTTTTAAAATAATAAATCAGTTTTCTGAAAAGCATTTTTAATCTTTCCTAGAAACCACTCTAAAACAAGAAAGAGTTTAGAATTCATATTTATTGCAAATCAAGTGTTAGAGAATTCAGTACCTATGATTTCATAACTACATGCTTAGTCCTTAGAAATGGCCTGATTTTTGAGGTATTTTGCTTTGGAGACACAAGGTTGAATTTTAATATGAAAACAAAACAAAAAAAAAAAAGAAAAAGAAAAAAAAGAAAAAGAAAGAAAAGAAAAATAAGTATGTTCCTGAGAAAACAAATAAATGGAGAAGTTTGCAAAAGATGCAAACCTCTGGTCATGGGGCCAGAAAAGATCAAGGTTTCCATTTTAGACACGTTAAGGTTAAGATGTCCCTTAGGGGTTCAAAAGATATGTTGAGAATATATGGATATTTAAGCCTGGAGTTAGGAAGTTATCACCATATAGTTATTTAAAACCATAAAAAGGAAGTGAATGTAGATAGAAAGAAGAGGTCTCAACATTGACCTCTGAGATACTCCTACATTAGGCAATTGGAGTAATTGCATTTACCAAGTAAGAATAGTTATAGGATTTACCAATAGGAATACTAAGAAGCAGTAGTAAGAGAAGAAGAAGGAAAAACAGGCAGCTGTGGTGTTCTGACCATCAAATATAGAAGAATATTTGAAATGTTGGGATGGAAACGCAGGAATCTATATTGTTTTTAATGAGTTTTGAAAATATTCTGTAAGTCAGTTTTAGATCTATTTATTTTTCATCATAAAAATGGCAGGCACATGACAGAAGTATTTGAAAGGACAAGAAAAACTAATTCATACTCAAGCTCAGTAAAACAAGAGCAGAGATTTTCTGGGCTACCTAAAAGCTACTAATTATTTAAGTATAAGTCCTTCCTGTCATTTTCTTTTCATGCATATTCTTAAATACTGAACTAATATTGTGTGTAAACATTTTTATTAAGCTTATTTATTTTATGTTAAATCATTAGCATTTTAAACATTATTGCCTACTTACTACTGTTTAAAAAAATAAAGCAATAATAATCCATAAAGGGTTGAATTATATTTCTTAACTTCTTGATTAGGATTTATCTTTCAAACAAAAAATATGTTTGATAATCAGTTTTGCCAGGTACAGTGTATAGAAGGAAAATGGTCCAGAGAAAAACATATACAAGTAAACAATTTGTTTAAATACCAGATTTAGACCTTGTTGGTCTTTATTATATATCAGATACTGTTCTGAGAGATTTTTCATTTATTGTCATATTTAATCTTTACCAAACCTTATGAGATGGATTTTATTAAGAGGATGAGTATGTGCACAAGTGTGAAAGAGCTTTAGGTTATTAAAACAGTTACACAGTTCTGGAAACTTAAGAGGGACTGGTTCTTGACAAGGGGGTTGCTGTCAACAGACTGCCTGGAGAGGGTAGCCAGGGTTGCCTGAACAAAAAGATGAGGCCAGTTAAAATAGTGCCCATGTGTTATCTCAAAGAAATCCTGAAGATAATGGGGGGTCTTCTAGAGCCTTTAGAAACTGCAATGGCGTGAATAGATTTATGATTTAGTAAAACTACTCCATAAATGAGACTAAATCCATACAGGCTGAGAAGAAGGTGATAGTCACGAAGCATGAAGCAGGCCTGAGAGAAACATTATTTTTCTTTGCTTAGGAATTTTTCTCAGAAGCAAAATATTGGGTTAAAAAATTAATATTGGAATGGAACATGATTATTAGAAAAATTTCCCCTTGAAGATTTGTTAAGCTCTGAGTGCATATAAATGGCTTTATTTTGATAGGTTTTACTTTATTTTTTCCATTGTTGTTATCAGCTGGCCAAGCTAAGAGTAGTTGCCATTCCTGTTTTCTCTTTATGTTTGATTTTAGCAGTTTGAGTCTAGGTGTGTGGGTGTTTGTTAAATTTCCATTCTAAATATTTTCCTAAATTTTGACTCAAATTATTATTGCTATTTTCATTGTTATTGTTATTATTAGTACTATCATTATTATTTGTGAGGTCCTAGCTTTTTGTCATCTCATATATGGGTGTACTTCCACATGAATTAATCAGTAATACATATTTTCTTTCAGAAAATGTATTATTTTCATTGCCAGTTTTCCACAATATAGTCTTAAAGTACTCATTGAGCCTTTCATGTGTATCATTCTTACTCTTCTCTACTTCTTTGTGAGGTTCAAGTTTCCCTCTGTTGTCATTCTCCTTCTGCCTGAAGAACTTTCCTTTAATATTACTTGGCATGAAGATCAACTGCGAATGAATTCCCTCAGCTCGCTCGCCCTTCCTTCCTTCCTTCCTTCCTTCCTTCCTTCCTTCCTTCCTTCCTTCCTTCCTTCCTTCCTTCCTTTCTCTCTCTCTCTCTCTCTTTCTCTCTTTCTCTCTTTCTTTCTTTCTTTCTTTCTTTCTTTCTTTCTTTCTTTCTTTCTTTCTTTCTTTCTTTCTTTCTTTCTTTCTTTCTTTCTTTCTTTCTTCCTTTCTTTCTTCTTTCTCTTTCTCTCTCTCTTTCTCTCTTTCTTTCTCTCTCTTTCTTGCTTTCTTTCCCCCCTCCCTCCCTCCCTCCCTTCCTCCCTTCCTCCCTTCCTTCTTTCCCTCCTTCCTTCCTTCCTTCTTTCCTTCTTTTTTGTCTGAGAAAGTATTCGGCTCAAATTTTGAAAGATATTGTCACTGGATGTAAATTTCATTGACAAGTTATTCTTTTTCTCTCTTAAAATGATCACTCCAATATGTTCTGGGTTTGTGTAGTTTCTGAGGAAATGTCTGCTATAATCCTTATCTTCGTTCCCCTGTATGGAATGTTTCTTTTTTCTCTGTCTGCCTTCAAGATTTTCTCTTTATCTTCAGTTTTCATAGTTTAAGTATGATGTGTGTAGATGTGTCTTTGTTTTGTTTTGTTTTTATTCCACCTGAGGTTTCCCAAGGGTTTTAGAGGTATGATTTAATATTTTCATTCTTTTTGTAAAACTCTCAACTAATAATACTTCTTCATTTTTTTTTCTGATACGTTATATCTCTCTTTTCTTCTTGTGGGACTCCAATTTCATGTAAATTATACCATTTGATATTGTGCTGTTGCTCTTTGATTTTGGTGGTTTCCTTTTTTAAAAAAAAAACACTTATTTTAACTCTGTATTTCAATTTCAATTCAAAAAATTGAATAATTTTTATTTACCTAATTTCAGACTCACTGAATCTTTCCTCATCTGTGTACATTCTATTTATGAACTTCTTAAGGATTTACTTTTTTATGTATGATTTTAAAAAATGTTTTGTTTTGGGTTTTGCTGTTGTGGTTTTTGTTTTGTTTTTTAATTTATAGCATTTCCATTGTATTCTTTCTGTATACCTGTGCTAAATTTTCCCATTTGCTCATTCATGTTGTCCATCTTTTCCACCAGATATCAAAATATTTAATTAATTATTTTAAAGCCTCTGTCAGTTAATTCCAATAGATGAGTCATCTATTTTTATGTTGCTCACTTTTTGTAAATGAGCTGTTTTTTCTTGATTTTTTTCTGTGTATATCTCATAATGGTTTATTGAATATCAGATACCATGTATAGAAGAATAGTAGAAATGCAGGAAGATAATATTTATACCTAGCAATGACTGTACCTCCTCTTTTGTTCATCAGTTAGAATGTAGGGTTTAGCCAATCTAATCAGGAGTTTATGTGGTTTGGGGTTTTTGTTGCTATGATTATCTTCAATGAACTATAGGCTTCAAGCTCCTCAAGCTGCTCCAGATAGAGTCAGGATAGAGTCCCCCAGGTTTTTCTGAGAGTCCATTTGTTTTTTCCTCATTATTTTTAGTCAACACTAAATGCTTGCACCACAGAGTGGAGTCTCCCTCCAGGTTCTTGTCACTTTCCCAGTGATAGAATACCACACCAGGGACTTGGTGCTTGGCTCATGGTAGGATTGGGAAGGTTCTTTGTTGTTCTGGTACAACCTCAATCTTAGGCAGGAACAATGTGTCTGGGCATCAGGAGTGATATATTTTTACTGTTTCCATACTTCCTCTTCATGGCATTTTGTGTATGTGGGGTGGGAGGGATAATTCTCCATCAGTCTCTTTGCTTCTGAACATCTTACCAGCAGACACACTGACAGCCTTTTTCTCCCTTGGACTTTCTTTTCAAGAATATTTGTATAGTGAATATCTTTATAAGATAAAGATAGTGTCCTCCTCTGATGCCTCTCCTCTGCAGATTTGTTTGCTGTCTGGTATTATACAGACATATTTTTCTTCTGGGGCAAAAGTCAGGTAGATTTGTTTGTTGTCAATTATAAAAGATTGAAACATCCTACATCAGGGCTCTTGTTCTGTAATGCAACTGACGGATATGAAAGCATCATCTAACCCTCATCATGTCACCTTGTGGGTAGTGGGGCTCAGGGTACTGGGGAAGGAAAACCATGACATTCTGAGTACCACTATTGCAGTGAGTATTAAACTGCCTTTTGTCTCTGACTCAGCAGCCTCATGTCATTCTGCCAGCATTTAAAGAATTGTGTAAAGCTAATGAGTTTTTAGCTTGTTAAGGTAGGGTAAAAATCTCAGACCCTCCATACTTCTTGAAAATCTCAGGTGGAAGTTTCCTGCTCCTCCACTAGTGGAATCAGGCCTCCACTTGAAATCTATGTAGGATCCTGGGTCTCAGACTGTTTTGTAGTTCTCCTCCCCGGGAATACAGGGTTCAACCCTCTCCTAGTAGCAATGGAGTGTTGCCTGTGCCCTAAGAGTTATCTTCTACTCCTCCGGAATCTAATTGAGTTTTCTTCTTCTCCTTTCTCATAGACTTAAACCTTTTGCTTTATATTTGTTTTAAAGTGTTCTACAAAGTGGGCAGAGCCTTAACCCTCATGGATGCTAACAACTGCTTTATCAGTGCTCCTGAGAGGGAATTATTCTGGTCTCCTGCTCCGCACTTAGTCTGTCTCCTAAGCAAATGGTAGAGCCCCACGGATAAAATCTTGCAACTTTCCTTGTGTCTAGGGACCTTAGCAATCCCAAATGAACACATTAACCAATTCTCCTCAGCCTTTAGGGGTTAATTAAATTTTTTGCTCATTCATTTTGTACCAACTTCTATGGTGGTCATCCTTTTTATATTTTCACTAAGCAATTTCTGACACAGTCTGTGTGTCCTGCCTCTCTTTGGATGTGATGATTCACCTTTGGAATTTGATTTACTTGTTTGCCTTTATGAATTAGCCCTTTAATGAGTTTAAGACAAGTTATAGTCTTGTAGAGAATGCCCATGGTCTGAATGTTTGTCTCCCCAAAATTCATATGTTGAAACCTAATCTCTAATGTGATAGTATTATAAGATGGGGCTTTGGCAGGTGATTGGGTCTTGAGGGCTCTGCCATCATTAATGGGATTAATAACCTTATAAAAAAAGACCTCAGAGAGCTAACTAGCCCCTTGTCATTTGGATAAAACTTCGAAGGTTCCTTAATTCCGCTCTTTCATTTGAAAGATAAAGGAGCTATGCTTGTGGAAGGAAAAAATCAAACGGTCAAGAAAAAAAATCAAATGGCTGAAAGGCACTGTTGCCAGGAGAGTTACTTTCAATGTACCAGTACCTCTAAAGGGTTCAATTTTAGTTTGATCCAGCCTCTCTAGCCGGCTGTGTCTTTTCCACTATATGAGGACACAGCAGTAAATCATTCTTCTGTAACCCTAAACTGGGCCCTTACCAGAACCTTACCTTGCTGGCACCTTGATCTTGGACTTCCAGCCCTCCCTGCTGTGAAAAACGTATTTCTGTTGTTCATAAGCCACCCAGTTTTGTGTATTTTGTTATAGCACCCTGAACAGACTAAGACAATAATCTAGCCTTTTCTCCTTGTTAGGTTTAGAGCCACATTCTTTGCATGTTTCTATTCACCTAGAGGATGAGTCTAGAGAAATAACATATTGTCTAAATCAATCTTCAAATGGGATATTGTCTAGAGAAAACATATTGTTTAATTTGTTCACTTGACAAAGATTTCCCAAGTCTTACTAAAGACCAAGTTGTTATACTAAGCCATGTAGTGGGCACTGAAAGATGTACAAATCGTGGTGGAAGAGTAGTATTCATATCATTATCCAGGCTTCGGGTTGGAGGAATGCCAACTTGGTTAGTCCATTGACATGAATATTATCCCATTTGAGGTCCAGCTACCTGGGCTCCAAGCTTTATCCTTAGGAACTCCCTGCTAGTCTAGACCTTCCTTGTTCCTTCCTGGTTTATCAGATTAGTAATCACCTTCACATTACTGTTTTTCCTGTTGAAGGCACTGGAGGGTTCCTCTTTCTTCTCTTTTTCCTTACACAGCTGGCTAGAGAGGTTGGATCAAACTAAAATTGAACCCCTTAGAGGTACTGGTACATTGAAAGTAACTCTTCTGGCAACAGTGCCTTTCAGCCATTTGATTGTTTTTTTCTTGACCATTTGATTTTTTCCTTCCACAAGCATAGCTCCTTTATCTTTAAAATGAGAGAGTGGAATTAAGGAACCTTCGAAGTTTTATCCAAATGACAATTTGTGACTCTTTCATTTTTCTTTTTTTGTCCTCATCAAGACAGATAAATTATATGATTGAAAGTTGGAAAGGAACATAGAAGTAGATACTCTAATCTTTTTGTTGTGAAAATGAGAAGATTCAGACTAAAGAAATTCAAATGATGTGCCCAAGGCTACACAGATGTAAAATGAAAACAAAAAAATGAAGAACTAGATTTAAATCATCAGTGCTTGACCACAAGGAAGGCCTAGCAGAGGAGATAACTGCTTGGATTTGGATTAAACTGTGTTCAAATCCTGGATCTATTGCTCACTGATCTGTAAAACTCAAGCGCAGTGACAACTTCTCTAACATTCAGTTTACCTTTTTCTGAAAAAGGAGTGACAATGGCAAAATTTGTTTCCCAGGGCTGAGGTGGGCATTAAATGAACTGATTCAACAATAATAAATGAATTGTTGTTGAAAGTACTCTCAATAAATAGATGAGGTTCTTTCGAACAGTACAATGTGCTTTATGGTGTTGATGTACGGACTTTGATCAGTGGGGGAAATCGTCAAGTCAGGGTTTCTTTGCCATATTTTGAACGGAAATACATTGCATTGTCTCTCAGGCGTCTATTACACACAGGAAGATCAGGAGTCCTCCGCAAATTTGGTTTATGCTATTATTCAGAATGAGTGAGTTTTAAAACTTTAATTAACCAAGTTAACCTATTTGTTTGCCAATGCATGGAAGGTTGTATTGTTCTAACCACATTGCAACATTTTGGATAAAAGCGTAAATGTGGGTGTGGGAGAAAAAAAAAGAGAGACAGATTTGGATCAAAGCTGCTGCGGAACAACTGCCACAGCACTCATTTTTTTCCCTCAAGGAATAGCTGTGGTAGAGAGCAGTGCCAGCTTGGAGTTTGTAACGTTTATTTTCTAGCCAACGCTATGATTTTTATTCCTGTTTATTGACCAAAAATTGCTTCATTTACTGAACCAACCACGTAGCGCAGCAGAGAGGCCGCTGTGGTTTCGCTGCCTGGGCCCTGAGCAATGCCCACCCCTCTCCCATAGATGGCAGCATTTCACAAACAACGCCGCCACCGGGATGCATCGAGAACTCGGCTCCAGTAATCTGTTGACAGGATGAAGGAACCCTGTTGTTTTACAGGAAGTAAATAAATCCTTATGGTATTCTGGAAGGCTTAGAAGTATATGAGAGTGGTAGGAAATTGTTTATTCTATGGTAAAGGTATCAAATGAATATTTACAGCATTTAAAACCATTACCTCGGATTGATGTGGACTGGTGTTAAAACTCAGCCTGTTTGCATTATCTAGTTTAGAGTATTTGTTCAACTCTTGCACAGTAGGTTTAGTTTTTCTGAGTACGGAATTTCTTGCTAGCATGAGTTGATGGTGAATGCTAAAGCTGATAAAATGGTGATAATTTCTCTCTAGAAATTAAAATTTTATCTCCTGTATGTGCAAATCACTGTGTAAGAAAAACATAAGCCACATGATACTCTAAACTCTAAGAACATGAAAAATAATGAAGAGAATAAAGGATGTAATAGTACGGGATGAATAGAAATATAGTAGATGGGTTTAGGCAAAGGATTATCTTCAACTTTAAAATCCATTGAAATTCTCAATTTTAGACATGGAAAAGTTCTGTCATAAATCTAGACCATTGAATGATTTTAGTATTCTTAAATACATTTCTGAGATATTTTGAAAACAACACAGGGCAATAATCTAAGTGAATTAGGGAGATTTATCCAGGGGTGGATTAAACATTCCTACTCCTTAGATTTTCCACCGCCTTAGGGATGCACTATAATTTTCTATCCCTCATTTTTATGCAACTTCCTTTATTATATATGTTTCAAGAAACTGATGAGTTTTGAAAAGTACATTTGATTTGTGGTCACGACTCATTACCAAGTAAACAAATGATTATCATTTTGAGCTTCAATGCACATTTTCTTTTTCAATTTTTTTATTACTTATTTTTTTTTTTCTTAGAGACAGGATCTTGCTATGTAGGATCAAACAATCCTTCCACCTGGGTCTCCCAAAATGCTGGGATTACAGGCATGAGCCACTGTGCCCGGCCTACAGCACACATTTTCAGATCCTTACGATCAAGATATCCAATTAAAAAAATGATCAAGTGGCAATCTCTAATAAAATGTCTACTCTTTTATAGTATGACTTGTCTGTAAAGACTTCGCTAGATACTAAATTCAATTTTTCTTTTTAAATTCAAGTGCGAAGTTGAAATGTTGATAATTTATTCACAGGATAGTGCCCTGTACAACTCTTATTTTTATGAAGGATAATTGGGTAAATTAGCCTTAATAGGCCGGGCGCGGTGGCTCAAGCCTGTAATCCCAGCACTTTGGGAGGCCGAGACGGGCGGATCACGAGGTCAGGAGATCGAGACCATCCTGGCTAACATGGTGAAACCCCGTCTCTACTAAAAAAATACAAAAAACTAGCCGGGCGCGGTGGCGGGCGCCTGTAGTCCCAACTACTCGGGAGGCTGAGGCAGGAGAATGGCGTAAACCCGGGAGGCGGAGCTTGCAGTGAGCTGAGATCCGGCCACTGCACTCCAGCCTGGGCGGCAGAGCGAGACTCCGTCTCAAAAAAAAAAAAAAAAAAAAAAAAAAAAAAAAAAAAAAAAAAAAATTAGCCTTAATAACCAATGAAACTCATGCTCAGGTACTGGACATGCTATTAAGTCTGTCTCCATTGAGCACCTGAATTATTCTGGCCTTCAGTTTCCATATTGGTAAGATGTCTATCATGATGATTTTATATAAAACAGACAGTGTTAATTTAATAAGTGGTAGTGAATATCATTGTGTAAATTGAATACTAACCATTTGTTTGCCTAACAATTTAGGAAAGGCTTTAGGAACTGTATGTCAATATCAGATTCCTGTTGCTTGT
This sequence comes from Macaca nemestrina, assembly GCF_043159975.1. NCBI lineage: Eukaryota > Metazoa > Chordata > Mammalia > Primates > Cercopithecidae > Macaca > Macaca nemestrina. Next base: position 175,169,155 of record NC_092129.1, on the reverse strand, counting down.
GTCGCCCCCCTTGTATTATGTCACATAATTGTGTAACTTTGCAGTGCAATCGATGCTATTGATAATCAGTCAATGCGTCCTGGCCAGTCAAGATGTTGTCCATCAAGAGTGTTTAGCTTGATAGGATTCATCTAAGTGTAGTGAGAGCATTGCACACTGTGTAGCATTGGTCGCATAATAATACACAATCGTAGTGATGCAAAGGTGATAATAGTCTAACCAGTAGCTGCTTTTTGTTTTTTTATTTATGGTGATTACCTTTGATGCTCTACATAAAGCTTCAGGAAAATATAGAATGCCAGTCTGAAGCAAAACCCTCTCCAATGCATTTTTTAAAATTGTGTTAAGAACAAATAACAGGAGTTCTACCCTCTTAACAAGTTTTTAAGTGTACGATACAACATTGTTAGGTGCAAGCACAATGTTGTACCTCAGACCTCTAGAACCTTTTGTCCTGCTTATCTGAAATTGTATACCCATTGAACAATCATTCCCCATTTTCTTCTTCCCCTACCTCCCGGTAACCATCGTTCTACCCTATGCTTCCATGAGTTTGAATATTTTACATATGTCGTATAAGTGAGCTCATGCAATACATTTTCTTGATCATTTATCCATTGATGGACGTTTAGATTATTTCTATATCTTTGCTATTAAGAATAATTATCCAATGATCATGGGAGTGAAGATATCTCTTTTAGATCCTGATTTAAATTACTTTGAATCAATACCCACAATGGAACTACTGGATCACATGGTAGTGTTTTGTTGTTGTTGTTTGTTTTTTTGTTTTTGTTTTTGTTTTTATTTTGAGATGAAGTTTCGCTCTTGTTTCTCAGGCTGGAGTGCAATGGCACGATCTTGGCTGACTACAACCTCACCCTCCCGAGTTCAAGTGATTCTCCTGCCTCAGCCTCCTGAGTAACTGAGATTACAGGCATGCGTTACCATGCCCAGTTAATTTTGTATTTTTAGTAGAGACAGGGTTTCACCATGTTGGTCAGGCTGGTCTCGAACTCCTGACGTCAGGTGATCTGCCCGCCTCAGCCTTCCAAAGTACTGGGATTACAGGCATGAACCACTGTGCCCAGCCGGTAGTGCTATTTTTAATCTTTTGAGGAACTTCCACACTGTTTTCCATAGTGGCTGCAC